>NC_086104.1:36274735-36882735 GCF_963921235.1 Mobula hypostoma
TGTTATTATCCTACCCGATGCATTTAAATCTAGATATGTGAAGAACTGCCAAGCGTTTCTTGTTAGCATTGGCTGTGTTTCATTTTGATTTGATAATGCAGACTATTTTGATTCTTATTGCAATTTCTAAAACAAATGACCACAATACCACAATTTCAAATATTTACGCGGGTTTGTAGTACGAGTCATTTTTAATGGTCATAGTTACATACATGCCAACTCAGTTTCTCCAGAGCTTACAATTTGACAAATCTTCAAAAGTTGGCTGCTTAAAAATTAGCCTTGACTTTTATGCCTATTTATGTTTGTGATATAGTTACAAGGTACTGTGGGCAACCTGTAGCTTTAGTCTTGGGAATATTCAATGGATATAGAAATTCACTGCTTGCCAAGTAAGATGGAAATTGGCATTGATTCAAGGGAGGCACTGAGAAAGGCAACCAAATTTAACCTGACCATGCATTAACGTTGTGGCTGTTGCTTGATGAATTCAGTGTTCTTGAGTGGCATAAGTTAGTAACAATTGGTTTATTATTGTCACCTGTTCTGAGGAACAGTGAAAAGTTCTTTGTCTTGAGTACAGATCAAGTCATTACACAAGGCATTGAGGTAGTACAAGGTAAAGCAATAACAGAACGCAGAATAAAGTGCAACAGCTATAGAGAAAGTGCAGTGCCAGTAGACAATAATGTACAAGATCTTAATGAAGTTGATTGTGAGGTCAAGAGTCCATCTTATCTTACAAGGTAACCATTCAATTGACTTATTACAGTGGGGTAGAAGTTAAGGTTGTCCATTTCCTGCTAGTACATGTTACAGAAATTTATGGAGCAATTTCTGGAGAAAGCATCTTCTTGTAGATTAGATTAGATTCAACTTTATTGTCATTGTGCCGAGTACAGATACAAAATCAATGAAATGCATTTAGCATCTGACCAGAAATGCAAAGAATAATGTTATTTACAAAATAACTATGAATAAAAGAAGTGCTACAGCACACAAATATAAAGGTACTGAGACAGTACAATACAGATGCAATACTGCTTAGCGCTGTGATGAGAGGTTCCGCAGTGTCACAACCTCAGGGAAGAAGCTCTTCCTGTACCTGCTGGTGCGGGAGCGGAGGCTCCTGTAGCACCTACCGGATGGGAGGAGAGTAAAAAGTCCATGGTTAGGGTGAGATACATCCCTGATAATGCTTTTTGCCCTGCCCAGGCAGCGTTTATGGTTGTTGTTCTCAATGGTGGGCAATTGGATGCCGATAATCCGCTGGGAATTTTCAACACACGCTGGAGTGCTTTGCGGTCCGATACGGGGCCATTGCCATAATACACTGAGACGTTGTTGGTGAGTATGCTCTCAATGGTACAGCAGTAAAAGTCCGTCAGTATCCTGGGACAGAGGTGAGCTTAAATTAGGGGAGAAGGGTAGATAAGATTCTAAAAACATAAAGCATACTCTCAAAAATTCAAATTTTATAGTACTCCAAAGCAGTTAGAACAGATTGTCTCGATTGTCAGAAAGGGTTAGCCACCTAAGAGCCCACTTCTGTGTTGTAGATCTCTATGACTCTAAACGTTACATTAGAATGTTTACGTGAAGTCAACAGCAACCATACCAGTCTTTGTCCCAACCCATATACATTCAGTATTGTGTGTACAGTGTGGGAGGAGGAGATCAAACCATACACAAATTTAACTGGGCTCTTCTTATTGTGAGTGCTACCGTGGTCCTCGTGAGGTTTCTACTTTAGGAGTCTGTGTGATGTCGTCATTCTCCTTTTGAAACCATGAAACAAAATGTGGGTCCGTTGTAATAACAGTTTGCTCTTTGAGTGCACAATAATGTGTACGTCCCATGACAACCTAACCTTCCTTCTGCTGCATTGCCCCAGAAGTCTGCACAGGGACTGACAACATCACAAGCAGAAATCTCATTAAGGCTACCAATGTCACGCAAAACAGGAAGTGACTTTATTTTTCATTTAGAAGTAGATCACAGTTACAGACCCTTCCAGCCCAGTGAGCCCTATTAATTCTTACGACTAGTTGAACTTAGAGTGAAACAAAATGACTTGGAAAGAGTGATTGTGTTTCACTCATTTTCTGGTTCTTATAATGAAGGGAGATAAAATATTTTGGAAAAGGAAAAGAAAGTCATCTGCCCTCATGCACTCATGAAGAATAATGTGAAGGTTTAGTGTAAAAGCGTGTTTATTCTTATTAAGAATACTACAAGTCATAGTTTGTAACAGCTTAAAAGTCTTAATGTTTCCATTTGGGGCGAGGCATTAAGTTGTACTATTGGAGGTCTGTGCTGTTTGGCTTTTAATTTGTCTGTTCAGTTACCAAACAAGAATTAACTCCAGACACTTCCAGGCTGTGTAGGTCCTGGGTAGAAGTACTGTTGTTCTTATCTCATGCTGTATCCTTTTATATTATTAACAAAGAGCTAATTTTGGGAATAAGTTTTGCAAACTAATTATTGAAGAATGAAGTAAAACTTCTTCCTTTATTCATGTAGTGCGAGCCTGATGCAAACCTTTTGTGTTCAAAATATTCATTTGGTTTCTAACACATTCCTTCAGTTGTTATTAATGTTGTCCTTAAGTTTACCTTTGTTGGGAGGGTTCTGTTCAAAGGAGGAATGATGTTGCCAAACATTAATCTGTTATTTGAACTGACATATCTCATTGAGTGCATTGGAAGATCATTTATAAATAGCTTTTCCCAGTACAAAGATCAGCAGAATGCTGAGTTTCTTTTTGCGCTCCATTTGTTTTTGGTGCTTTGAGCTTCAAATAGCTGCTGTCAAATTTTAACTAACATGGGCTTAGTTTTTAAATATAACTTCACTTAAAGGAGTACTCCTGTAACTAGTGAGAAGGTTTTGCTTTAAAAGATTAATTATTTCTGCCTTGACTCCTCTGACATACATGCACAAACGTGTTTTTTTCTCTCAGTTTTTAAATACATCTTGCAGTTCAGACATACTTGTTATGGAGCTTTTCATGATGTGATAATATTTTGCCTCAGGTTGCATTTATTATAAATTGTATAGTTGCCCGACTGATTTTTCCCCCTTATTTGTTTTTTAACATCCAAACATGTACTTGAAACGGGAATCTTCTCAGAAGTAGCAGATAAATTGATGGAAAGTATTCTTAGAGATGGTATATATAATTACCTGGATAGACAGGGTCTATCTCCTTTTGACTGATTAGGAACAGTCAACATAGATTTGTGCGTGGAAGATCATGTTTGACAAATCTTACTGATTTTTTTTGAAGAGGTTACTAGGAAAGTTGACGAGGGTAAAGTGGTGGATGTTGTCTATATGGACTTCAGTAAGGCCTTTGCAAGGTTCCACACGGAAGGTTAGTTAGGAAGGTTCAGTCGTTAAGTATTAATATTGAAGTAGTAAAATGGATTCAGCAGTGGCTGGATGGGAGACGCCAGAGAGTAGTGGTGGATAATTATTTATCAGATTGGAGGCTGGTGACTAGTGGTGTGCCACGGGGATCTGTACTGGGTCCAATGTTGTTTGTCATATACATTAATGATCTGGATGATGGGGTGGTAAATTGGATTAGTAAGTATGCAGATGATACTAAGATAGGTGGAGTTGTGGATAATGAAGTAGGTTTTCAAAGCTTGCAGAAAGATTTAGGCCAATTAGAAGAGTGGGCTGAAAGATGGCAGATGGAGGTTAATGCTGATAAATGTAAGGTGCTACATTTTGGTAGAACTAATCAAAATAGGACATACATGGTAAATGGTAGGGCATTGAGGAATGCAGTAGAACAGTGGGAGCTAGGAATGATGGTGCATAGTTCCCTGAAGGTGGAATCTCATGTGGATAGGGTGGTGAAGAAAGCTTTTGGTATGCTGGCTTTTATTAATCAGAGCATTGAATATAGGAGTTGGGATGCAATGTTGAAATTGTACAAGCCATTGGTGAGGCCAAATTTGGAGTATTGTGTACAGTTTTGGTCACCGAATTATAGGAAAGATGTCAATAAAATAGAGAGAGTACAGAGAAGATTTACTAGAATGTTACCTGGGTTTCATCACCTAAGTTACAGAAGAAGGTCGAACAAGTTGTGTCTTTATTGTTTGGAGCATAGAAGGTTGAGGGCGAACTTGATAGAGGTGTTTAAAATTATGAGGGGGATAGATAGAGTTGGCGTGGATAGGCTTTTTCCATTGAGAGTGGGGGAGATTCAAACAAGAGGACATGAGTTGAGAGTTAAAGGGCAAAAGTTTAGGGGTAAGAAGAGGGGGAACTTCTGTACTCAGAGAGTGGTAGCTGTGTGGAACGAGCTTCCAGCAGAAGTGGTTGAGGCAGGTTCAATGTTGTCATTTAAAGTTAAATTGGATAGCTATGTGAACAGGAAAGGAATGGAGGGTTATGGGCTGAGTGCAGGTTGGTGGGACTAGAGTTCGGCATGGACCAGAGGGGCTGAGACGGCCTGTTTCCGTGCTGTAATTGTTATATGGTTATAAATAAAGCCAGCTTTTTGAAGTGAAATAAAATGCACATGCATTCCAATATTGCACTTTAAATATGTGTATCTGAAGACAGATTGTGACTTATTCCCTTGTGAAATATGTCCGTAGCTTAAACTCTTCTATTTACTTTGCATTTCGTCTGTCTTTGTGTAGAGTACGATTGTTATTGAAGCAGAATGTGCTTCCATTCCTCTGGCATAAAGAACAAAATTTGAGAGGAGATGTTGTATTGGGACATATTGATGTTACTTTAAATGCTTCCCTGCCCGTTGAGAATTGGGTCTATTAGTCCTGATTATTGCTTCCACTGAAAAGACTGCTCCTGGCACTGCAGAGAAAGGAAGTGGAGGTTTGGCACCTGCTCCCTACAACAAAGTGAGGAATTGGCATGTGAAGCAATCTCTGACATCTGTGGGGATTCTCATAACGTCACATCACTGATGCCATGTTAAGGATATATGGTAAATTTCCAAGAAGTAATGCAATCTCCAGAATCAGCTAATGTTTATTGTTTATCAGCAGAACCTGACAATTGAAGTCTGAATAGAGTGATTGTTGGTTGAAATATGTATCTGGAATTTTCTTGGATATTTTGCTTACCATTACAAAGCCTATTTGCATTGCAGTTTGAAGTGCCGTGTGTTTTTGCCAACATTTGCTCATCTTGTTTATTTATGTTATTAGTGCATATTGGGAAGGTATCTGCTCTGTGTTAAGCTAGCTGCCCTCAGCAGGGACAACAGTAGCACTGTTAAAATTGACCAGAGATTTAGAGGGAGTAAAATTGACTTATTGTCGTTGCTTCCCAGTGATACTAGTGCAATTAAGCTTGGGTGAAGATAGTATACAAGTTGGCTGTGATTTCCTGTCCTTATAGGTCAAATAACCTGAGAAAATCCAGCTCCAAGTTAACTCACGAAAAAAGATTTACACCACTGTGGCATTTGCATAGTGGGGTAGCTGATGAAGCTGTTGTCTCATAGCTCCAGCAGGCAATGTCCTCCACTGCTTTGTGGAGTTCGTTGGTTCTCTCTGTGTCCCTGTGGATTTCTTCCCACATCCTAGAGACTTGTCCTCCCTTCCCTCTCAACTCAACCCTCTCCTCCATAGCAATTATTTATTTTCATGATGAACTGCTTCAAGATGGAAATATCGGTCATCAGAAGTCCCCATCTTTTGCACCATGCCTTCATCACACTGCTACCATCAGGCAAAAGGTGCAGAAGCTTGAGGTTCAACACCATGAGTTACATCCCTTCAACCATTTGGTTCTTGAACCAACCTTCACAACCTAACCACTACCTCAGTATTGCAACTCTATGACCTCTGCACTACAATGAGCTATGTTTTGTTCTAATTCTGTTCTTTCTTGAACACTTTTGTATAATATATATTTAAATAATGTTTTTCTTGTAAATGCTGCATCTCTATTGCTCTGTACCTGTGACGCTGCTGCAGGTGTGCTTTTCATTGTGCGTATGGCATTAAACTTGATTTTGATATTTGAGCTTGTTGGTTAATTTTTTCATTATAAATTGTTCCTGACGTGAATAGGTGATAGAATCTGATGGGACTTAATGGGAATATGGGTAGAATAGGTTACAGAGAGAGTTAGTGGCGAATGGTATTGCTCTGTGAGCTGGCAAAGAATTGATGAGTCAAATAATCTCTTTTTGTTCAGTAAAGAAATACAGAAATAATCCAGAGGCATTCATTCTATCTTCAAAGTTAGTGCGGCGAGAAGGAATTAATGAGTAATTGTAAAGGTTGTTAAACCTACAGTAATTCTAGATGAAGCAGAAAATGATGAAAAGCGATGGGATATTGGTATACATAAAAGCATAAAGATTTAAGGTGATATCGCCCTTCATCCTTCGAGGCCAAGAGGAAAGTAGGTATTTTTAGGAATATGGAAAGGTGATTGAATATGCAGACTTACTAGTTATAGTGCAGGAATTAAAAGCAGGCAAACGTTACATAAATGTGGGTGATGTCAAACATCATCAGTGACTTGTACAGAGCCTAAAAAGAATTAAACAAAGTGGAAATAAACTACAACAATTGTTCATCCCAGTTTGGCAAAAGAATAAATCAAGGAAGGTAGTGCACCCGTGGCTGACAAGAGAAATTAGGGATAGTATCAATTCCAAAGAAGTAGCATACAAATTAGCCAGAGAAAGTGGCTCACCTGAGGACTGGGAGAAATTCAGAGTTCAGCAGAGGAGGACAAAGGGCTTAATTAGGAAGGGGAAAAAAGATTATGAGAGAAAACTGGCGGGGAACATAAAAACGGACTGTAAAAGCTTTTATAGATATGTAAAAAGGAAAAGACTGGTAAAGACAAATGTAGGTCCCCTGCAGACAGAAACAGGTGAATTGATTATGGGGAGCAAGGACATGGCAGACCAATTGAATAATTACTTTGGTTCTGTCTTCACTAAGGAGGACATAAATAATCTTCCAGAAATAGTAAGGGACAGAGGGTCCAGTGAGATGGAGGAACTGAGTGAAATACATGTTAGTAGGGAAGTGGTGTTAGGTAAATTGAAGGGATTGAAGGCAGATAAATCCCCAGGGCCAGATGGTCTGCATCCTAGAGTGCTTAAGGAAGTAGCCCAAGAAATAGTGGATGCATTAGTGATAATTTTTCAAAACTCGTTAGATTCTGGACTAGTTCCTGAGGATTGGAGGGTGGCTAATGTAACCCCACATTTTAAAAAAGGAGGGAGAGAGAAACCGGGGAATTATAGACCGGTTAGCCTAACGTCGGTGGTGGGGAAACTGCTGGAGTCAGTTATCAAGGATGTGATAACAGCACATTTGGAAAGCGGTGAAATGATCGGACAAAGTCAGCATGGATTTGTGAAAGGAAAATCATGTCTGACGAATCTCATAGAATTTTTTGAGGATGTAACTAGTAGAGTGGATAGGGGAGAACCAGTGGATGTGGTATATTTGGATTTTCAAAAGGCTTTTGACAAGGTCCCACACAGGAGATTAGTGTGCAAACTTAAAGCACACGGTATTGGGGGTAAGGTATTGGTGTGGGTGGAGAATTGGTTAGCAGACAGGAAGCAAAGAGTGGGAATAAACGGGACCTTTTCAGAATGGCAGGCGGTGACTAGTGGGGTACCGCAAGGCTCAGTGCTGGGACCCCAGTTGTTTACAATATATATTAATGACTTGGATGAGGGAATTAAATGCAGCATCTCCAAGTTTGCGGATGACACGAAGCTGGGTGGCAGTGTTAGCAGTGAGGAGGATGCTAAGAGGATGCAGGGTGACTTGGATAGGTTGGGTGAGTGGGCAAACTCATGGCAGATGCAATTTAATGTGGATAAATGTGAAGTTATCCACTTTGGTGGCAAAAATAGGAAAACAGATTATTATCTGAATGGTGGCCGATTACGAAAAGGTGAGGTGCAACGAGACCTGGGTGTCATTATACACCAGTCATTGAAAGTGGGCATGCAGGTACAGCAGGCGGTGAAAAAGGCAAATGGTATGCTGGCATTTATAGCGAGAGGATTCGAGTACAGGAGCAGGGAGGTACTACTGCAGTTGTACAAGGCCTTGGTGAGACCACACCTGGAGTATTGTGTGCAGTTTTGGTCCCCTAATCTGAGGAAAGACATCTTTGCCATAGAGGGAGTACAAAGAAGGTTCACCAGATTGATTCCTGGGATGGCAGGACTTTCATATGAAGAAAGACTGGATGAACTGGGCTTGTACTCGTTGGAATTTAGAAGATTGAGGGGGGATCTGATTGAAACGTATAAGATCCTAAAGGGATTGGACAGGCTGGATGCAGGACGATTGTTCCCGATGTTGGGGAAGTCCAGAACGAGGGGTCACAGTTTGAGGATAGAGGGGAAGCCTTTTAGGACCGAGATTAGGAAAAACTTCTTCACACAGAGAGTGGTGAATCTGTGGAATTCTCTGCCACAGGAAACTGTTGAGGCCAGTTCATTGGCTATGTTTAAGAGGGAGTTAGATATGGCCCTTGTGGCTACAGGGGTCAGGGGGTATGGAGGGAAGGCTGGGGCGGGGTTCTGAGTTGGATGATCAGCCATGATCATAATAAATGGCGGTGCAGGCTCGAAGGGCCGAATGGCCTACTCCTGCACCTATTTTCTATGTTTCTATGAAATTTTATGAGAAAGAATGTGCAGGAGTCTCTTTAACAAAGCTTAATTTAAAATTTCTGTACAACATATGTTCAACATGATTCTGGTACAATATGTTTGAAGAAACTTTTCTGTGTAACATATAAAAATTAAGTTACTGTGATGGAGCCTGCAGCCCCAAGTTTGACGTTAGCGAAAAGAACTAATTATTAATTCTAGTTAAACTGTACTTGTGTTGCCAGGTTTTTTTCCTGGTTTAGTGTTGTAGACAGCATAGGCTGTCAAAAGGTTTTGTTTAAATTAAACATAGATGTTGACCAAAGGTTAGGTGCACATAAAATATTGCTTTTCCTTTGGCTTTTCAGCCTTATTGTGTGTTTGCATTGCTACTTTGTTCCTGACTGTCCACAGCCAAAGAAAGAGATCAAATACTTTCTAACACAATAGCTTTTACACACATATCAATTTCAGAAATAAGCCACAAATTTATTATTTTCAGTCTGTGAGGAAAGAACAATAAAGTTAGCTTACATGCATTACTACTTCAAAATTACTTATAACACTGGCCCACTACTCAACCTCTTGCCCCTTTTTTTATTTTGCAAAAATAATAAACAAGTCTTTCATAGCAGAACATTAAAAATGAGCTTTTCCTGTGGAAAAATAGCCAAAAAATAAATCTGGATATGTGACCGATAGTGTTTCGATTTATGGTTTTGATAATGGGCAAAAATTGTCAGAACAAAGCATTTCTTGGATATTACAGCTTTCAGCTTAGTGCCAGATATTTGTTTCTTGTAAATTAATATATTGCATGGCTATTATTTGAAGTGCTAATTTTTGACATACTTGGAAGTCATTGGAGAAGCAAAGTGTCTCAGATAAAATAATAATAAAACTTGATCATCTATGGCCAAGGTTTGAGAGCTATGATATCAAGCATAAAAACACAAATTATAGAGTCATAGATCACTACAGCACAGAAACAGACCTTCGGCCCATCTGGTCAGAGCTGAAACAGTAATCTGACTAGTCCCATTGACCTGCACCTGGACCATAGCCCTCCGTAACACTCTGGTTCATGTATCTATCCAAATTTCTTTTAAACATTGAAATTGAACCTGCATCTACCACATTTCTGGCAGTTTGTCCCACCCTCTCACCACCTTCTGAGTGAAGAAGTTTCCCCTCATGTTCTCCATAAACATTTCACCTTTTACCCTTAACTGGTGACTTCTAGTTGTAACCCCACCCAAACTCAGTGGAAAAAGCCTGCCTGCATTTATCCTATTTATACCCCTCATAATTTTGTATACCTTTGTCAAATCTCCTCTTAAAATTCTACATTCTAGGGGATAAAGAACTAACCTATTCAATCTTTTCACATAACTTATGTCCTCAGGTTCCAGCAACAGCCTTGTAAATTTTCTCTGCACTCTTTTAATCTTATTTAAATCTTTCCTATAGGTAAGTGACCAAAACTGCACACTGTACTCCAAATTAGGCCTCATCAATGTCTTATATTTTCAATTTCAACATAACATCCCATCTACCACACTCAGTACATTAACTTATGAAGGTCAATATGCCAAAAACATTCTTTACGACCCTATCTACCTGTGACACCACTTCCAAGGAATTATGGACGTGTATTCTTAGATCCCTCTGTTCTACTGCACCCCTAATTACCCCAATGCTCACTGTGTAAGATCTACTCTGGTTGGTCCTCCCAAAGTGCAACACCTTACACTTGTCTGTATTAAGTTCCATCTCCCATATTTCACCCCACTTCACCAGCTGGTCCAAATTCAGCTGCCAGCCTTAATAGTCTTCCTCACTGTCCACTGCACCCTGCAATCTTGGTGTCATCTGCAAACGTACTTGATCCAGTTCACCACGTTATCATGCAGATCGTTGACATAGATGACAAACAACAATGCACCGAGCATAGATCCCTATGGCACACCACTGGACACGGGCCTCCAGTCAGAGAGGCAATGGTCTACTTCCACTCTCTGGCTTCTTCTGCGAAGTCAATGTCTAATGCAATTTACTACCTCATCTTGATTGCCAAATGACTGAACCTTCTTGGCTAACTTCCCATCTGGGACCTTGTCAAAGGCCTTGTTGAATTCCATGTAGACAACATCCACTGGCTTGTCTTCATCAACTTTCCTGGTAACTTCTTCAAAAATCTCTATAAGATTGGTTAGGGGCTTATCTCTATAAGCTTGGCTTATTATGCACAAAGCCATGTTGACTATCCCTAAACAGTTCCTGTCCATCCAAATACTTATATATCTGGTCCCTATAACTTTTCCGCTACTGATGTCAGGCTCACTAGCCTATAATTTCCTGGTTTATTCTTAGAGCCTTTCTTAAACAATGGAACAACATTAGCTATCCTCCAATCCTCCAGCACCACACCCGTGACTAAGGATTTTTAAATATCTCTGCTAGGGTTCCTGTAATTTCTACTCCAGCATCCCACAGGGTCCGAGGGAACACCTTGTCAGTCTTTGGAGATTTGTCAACCCTAATTTGCCTCAAGACAGCAAGCACCTACTCCTCTATAATCTGTATAGTGTCCATGATCTTGCTGCTGCATTGCCTCACATCTACGGACTCTGTCCATCTCCTGAGTAAGTACAGATGCAAAAATCAATTTAAGACCTCCCTCCTCTCTTTCAGCTTCACGCATAGATTGCCACTCTGATCTTCCAGAGGACCAATTTTGTACATTGCACTGTTTTTGCTCCTAATATATCTGTAGAAGCCCTTAGGATTTTCCTTCATCTCGTTTACTAAAGCAATCTCATGGCTTCTTTTAGCCCTCCTGATTTCCTTCTCAAGTGTTCTCTTGCATTTCTTATACTCCTCAGTTACCTCATTTGTTTATGCTTGCTCATACACTTCCCTCTTCTTAACCAGGGCCTTAATATCTCTCAATAAACAAGGCTCCCTAAATCTGTTATCCTAGCCTTTTATTCTGACAGGAACATACAAGCTCTGTACTCCCAAAATTTCACTTTTGAAGACTTCCCACTTTTGCCAGAAGACAATCTGTCCCAGTCCACATCCTTTCTGATGCCATTACAATTGACTTTTCTCCAATTTAGAATCTCAACCTGAGGAGCAGACCTATCCTTTTCCATAATTACCTTGAAACTAATGGCATTATGATCACGAGTTACAAAAGTGTTCCCCTCACAAATTTCAGTCACCTGCCCTGACTCATTCTCTAATAGGAGATCTAGGATCACACTCTCTCCAGTTGGGACTTCGATGTGCTGAGTAAAGAAACTTCCCTGAACATATTTGGCAAACTCTTTTCCATCCAGCCCTTTAACTGGTAATATGTAAAAAGATAAAATCACCTACTATCACAACCTTATCTTTTTTCTAACATTCTTTGTTCTCTCTACAAATTTGCTCCCGTGGATGGTAGGGTGGTCTGTAATATAAATTAATGTAGTCAGACCTTTCTTATTCCTCAGTTTGACCCATAAAGCCTCACTAGACAAGCTCCCCATTCAGTCCAGACGGAGCAATGCTGTGACATTTTCCCTGACTAATAATGTCCCTGTTTAATCACTCCAGCTTTATCACGTATAAAGCAATGGAACACGGCACAGTGAGTTGCTAGTCCTGCCCCTCCTGCAACCAAGCCTTACTAATGGCTACAGTATCATAATTCCACGTACTGATCCATGCCCTAAGCTCATTCAACTCTCCTGCAATACTCCTTGCATTGAAATATACGCAGTTCAGAACATTAGTCCCACCATGCTCAACTTTTTGATTCCTGACTTTATAAGTAGATTTAAGAACATCTTTCCCCACAACCTCTCCTCTATCAGATCTGACATTCTAGTTCCCATCCCCCTGCAACCTCTGCCCCATACAAATTATGTATATAATCTCTTTCTGGCTAGACATTCCCCCAAGCTTATGGTATTCTTGTTGAGGTATTCTTGCTTTGAGATGTGCAGGAATTGCTGTCTGGCAGCCTGGTCAATAAGTAAGTGATTTAGAGTCACTTGATTTCGGCACTGTCTGCTTCTCAGATTTCCCAAATACGTGAATATGATCATTCAGTGAAAATGTTGAAAACTGTTTTCCTCCCCAGAGGGGAAGTTAAGTTTTCTCCATTTTATTACATTGAGAAAACACACCTTCCCAAAAGTATTTTAACCAATATGCTGAAGTAATATAGAATGGTGAATTAAAGACCTGATGAGTTAAGGTTTCCTCCCTGCTCAGCATGGGAGCTGTATATTCTGATTGGCTTGGGATCCCATCTGGGTTCTTTAACCCTATAAAATCTACATTGCTACTGCATGAAAAAAAACACAAGGAATTATTTTTCAAAATGCTGAAGTATTTTTAAAAGAAAGTTACTCCCTTCACTTTCTTTTTCCGTGGAGATTGAAATTCTTTGGCACATCCTGTCTTATTGACCTCAATGATGTCACTGTTTGTTGCTTGTGTAGCCAGGTGGTGGTACATAGTGTCTTTTGAAAAGCTGATGTTTATGCAGTTATGTAGTGATATAGGAAATAAAAAGACTAACTCTCTGTGAGTTTAATCGGCAGCAGTTTATTTTTCTGTTAGAACTAGTTTTCTTCCAAGCTTTTCCACAGGTGTAAAGCAACATGCAGAACTCTGTTCCTGCCTCACGGAATTCATTCCTACTAGAAATATTTTAGATGTGTATGTACAGATGGAATCACACAGACACTGACTTACATGGACATATTTCTCCCTTTCTAGATTCTGACTGCTGTATCACTGATATCAACAGTGACTGAAAAATATATGTGGCTGACTGTTGTAGGGTGTGTCAAAGTACCACAGAATAGACTACTTTTATATTCCGTAATTCTTTACTATATTGTATATATTATGTATAGGTTACGTAGTTCACTCGAGTATACAGAAAAAATTGCCTCAGATGATACAAGCCAATCATTGTAGGTGTTATGGATTTTAATTACTGATATGCTACCATATATTGTGATACATTCTTTATAAATTAAAAATAAGTTAGTTTGCATCATTGGCTTTGCCTTTCATGGAGCTATAGCATATGTAGATCTGGAGGGAAAATTTGTGCAAATACTTGACCATGGTACAAAAATCCTGTCAGTGTTAAAGGCTGAGATGCTATACTGTATGGAACATTTCTCCTCAGTGATTTTAATGCATTAAATGTGAGAATGTTTCAAATGCTTTCCCCAGATTGCTGGATCTGGTGTGCGTGAAGTGCATCTGGCATGCTGCTGAGGCCTTACGTTGACGTTGACTGTGTGTAGTGTACTTAACTTTTGTAATGTCTCTTTGCAGTTATTTTCCCTCTTGCCTGAAGGAGTACATTCTGCTGATTTTTATCTTAATGGGCAGTTATTAAGCAGCCTGTAGAAAGATTCCTCTTGTTATGCCAATGCTTTTCATACCTTTTGAGTGATTTTAGCTAAGTCATGGTTAATGTTTGCTTTCCAGGAATTTTTGTAATTCAGTGTAGCAGAAAGGTAATAAGGATGAGATTTAACGTCATGTACAAAGTGATGATTATTTCTGAGTCATGTCCTGAGCTTGAACTGTATTGTTTAGTGGAAAGATCAATGACTAGTGAATGGACAGGGAACGGTAATTTTTGTTGTTGAAGGTTGGTTGACTATGGAATGTGCCATAGCTGGGAAAACTGATGGAAAACTAAAACTGAAATAATATCAGAGTTTCTGGGGAAGTTCAGAATTGTATGATCACAATGCTTTGGACATTCATGGTCCAACAGCAGAAAAAATGCAATGGCAAGGTTCTTTTATTGTTATTACCGTAACACAACTAAACTGATAAAGGAGAATGTATGAAGTGAAGATGCTTTGGAAAGATTGAGAGATCTGAGGAACCTGGAACAGATCATGTTGATTAGAAGTCAATCATCTCTTTTCATGTTTTCAGCCTTCTGAGAAGTTGTTCAATAAGAAGTTTTAAAGATTTCTTCAAAATTTGCCTATATACATAGAAGCTTCCTGGAAGTGGCATTGCAAGTGGATAGGGTGGCAAAGAAGGCTTTTAGAACGCTGCACCTCATCCGTCAGGGCTTTGGGTTTAAAACTTGGGATGTTATGTTACAGTTGCATAAGATGTTGGTGAGGCTGCATTTGGAATGTTGTGTTCAGATTTGGGCACTTGATACTGGAAAGATGCCGTTAAGTTGGAAAGAGTGCAGACAAGGTTTACATGGATGCTGCCCGGACTTGGGGAACTGAGATATGGAGAGAGGTTGAGCAAGTTAGAACTCTTTTTGTTGGAGTGTAAGATGAGGGGTGATCTTCTAGAGGTGTAAGTGAAGTGAATGAACAGTGTTTTTCCCAGGGTTGGGGAATTCAGCAGAATAGGTTTAAAGTGAGAGGGGACAGATTTAACTGGAGCTTAAGGGCAATTTTTTTTTCACCAAGAGGGTTGTCAGAATATTGAATGAGCTGCCAAAGGAAGTGGCTGACCCAGGTACTTGGACATCTTGGTCAGCGTGGACGCGTTGGGCTGAGGAACTCATTTCTGTGGACCATGACTCTGAATCCCCCACCCCACCCGCACCCCACCATGTTCATGATTGAAGGATCCCTTCTACAGCAATCCTACTGGCCTGCATTTAATTCATATCCTTCTATGCCGTGCCTATTAAGTGCCAATCTTAAATTCAACATTATATTTCAAGGTTCTGTGTACGGGAACCTGCATAAGCACTAGCAGCTGGCCCAACATCTGGATTGGTAGTGCCAAAGACATTGGGATTTCTTCTGAAGTTTGTAAGACCAGTGAGTCTTACTTCAGTTGTGGATAAACTATTGGAGAGGATTCCCAGAGACAGGATTTATGAACATTTGGAGAAGTGTAGTCTGATTAGGGATAGTCACCATGGCTTTGTGAAGGGTAGGTCGTGCTTCACCAGCCTGATCAAATTATTTGAGGAATAGACAAAACAAATTGATGAAGGTAGTGCAGCGAATGTAGTGTAAATGGATATGAAGGTGTTGACAATGTACCCCGGCTCAGAAAGTCAGGAGTCATGGGATCCAGGGAAACTTGGCTGCATGGATTCTGCTGTCCTGCTGAAGGGTCTCAGCCTGAAACATCAACTGTACTCTTTTCCATAGATGCTGCCTGCCCTGCTGAGTTCCTCCAGCATTTTGTGTGTGTTGCTTGGATTCGGAGTCGTGTTGCACATAGAAGTTGGGTGTACATGGAGCATATTCAGAATCAGAATCAGGTTTAATATCCCGAGCATATGTCACGAAATTTGTTAACTTTATGGCAGCAGTACAATGAAATGTATGATAAATAAATACGGGGGGAAAACTGAGTTACATTCAGTATATATATAATAGTTAAGTTAAAATAATTTGTACAAAACAACAGAAATAAAAAAGTCATGAGATAGTGTTCATGGATGCAATGTCCATTTAGGAATCAGATGGCAGAGGGGAAGGAGCTGTTCCTGAATCACTGAGTGTGTGCCTTCAGGATTCTGTACCTCCTTTCCGACTGTAACAGTGTGAAGAGGGCATGTCCTGGGCGGTGGGGATCCTTAATGATGGGCAGTGCTTTCCGAAGGCACTGCTCCTTGAAGATGTCTTGGATACTATGGAGGCTGGTACCCACCGTAGAGCTGCCTATTTTTACAAGTTTCTGCAACTTACTTCGATCTTGTGCAGAAGCCCCCACTCCCGCACCAGATGGTGATGCAGTCAGTCACAATGCTCTCCATGGTACGTTTGTGGAAATTCTCGAGTGTTTTAGTTATCAAACTAAATCTCCTCAAATTCCTAATAATATATAGCCACTGCCTTGCCTTCTTTATAACTGCATCAATATGTTGCGTCCTGGTTAGATCCTCAGAGCCATTGACACCCCCAGAACTTGAAATTGCTCACTCTCTCCACTTCTGATCCCTCTATGAGGATTTGTTTCTGTTCCATTGTCTTACTCTTTCTGAAGTCCACAATCAGCTCTTTGGTCTTGCTGATGTTGAGTGCAAGGATGTTGATGTGACACCACTCAACTACTTGGTATATCTCACTCCTATATGCCCTCTCATCACCATCTGAATTCTGCCAACAGTGGTTGTATCATCAGCAAATTTATGGATACTGTTTGAACTGTCCCTAACCACACAGTCAAGGGTGTAGAGAGAGTAGAGTAGTGGGCTAAGCCCACATCTCGGTGGAGCGCCAGTGTTAATTGTCAGCTAGCTGGAGGTATTATTTCCAATCCACACAGATCGTGGTCTTCTGCTTAGGAAGTCAAGGATCCAGTTGCAAGCTGAGGATCCAGTTGCACCTTTGTCTATTCTACCTGGAGGTCAATAACCAGTTGTGTTCTGGAACCCCCTGCTTTTTGTGATTTTTTTTGAAGGACTTAAATGAGGAAGTGAAAGGATGGGTTCATATGTTTGCACATGACACACATGTCGGTGGTATTGTGGATAGTGTAGAAGGTTGTCATAGGTTACAACAGGACATTGACAAGGTGCAGAGCTGGGTTGAGAAGCGGCAGATGGAGTTCAGTCCAGAAAAGTGTGAAATGATACTCTTGGAAGATAAAACTTGATGACAGAGTACAAGGTTAATGGCAAGATTCTTAGAGTGCGGAGGAACAAAAGGGTGTGTTCTTCAGGAAGAGCTTCTTCCCTTCTGCCATCCGATTCCTAAATGGACTTTGAAGCTTTCGACACTACCTCACTTTTTTTAATATACAGTATTTCTGTTTTTGCACATTTTTAATAATCTATTCAATATATGTAATTGATATACTTGTTTATTTATTATTATGGTTTATTTTATTTATTATTTTTTTTCTCTCTCTCTGTTAGATTATGTATTTCATTGAACTGCTGTTGCTAAGTTAACAAATTTCACGTCACATGCTGGTGATAGTAAACCTGATTATGATTCTTGGGGTCCAAGGTCATAGAACCCTCAAAGTTGCCACACAATTTGATAGGGTGGTTAAGAAGGCATATTGTGTATTGGCCTTCATTAGTCAGGGGATTGATTTCAAGAACTGTGAGGTAATGTTGCAGCTCTATAAACCTCTGGTTAGACCACACGGAATATTGTGCTTACTTCTGGTCACCTCATTATTGGAAGGATGTGGAAGTTTTAGAGAGCATGTTGTATGAGGATAGTTGAATAAGCTGGGACTTTTCTTTTTGGAGTGAATGAGGATGAGAGGAGGTTTGATAGAAGTGTATAAGATGATAAGAAGCATAGAAAGAGTGGATAGCCAGTGCATTTTTCCCAGGTCGACAACAAATAATATGAGATGACCTACTTATAAGGTGATTAAAGGAAAGTATATGGGGATGTCAGAGGTAGGTTTTTTTAAACAGAGAGTGCTAAGTACATGGAACACACTGCTGGGAATGGTGGTAGAGGCAGATATATCAGGGACATTTAAAAGACTTTTATGTAAGCACATATATGAAAGAAAAATGGAGCACTATGTGAAATGGACGTTGATCTCACCAGCAAATAATCCCTTGCACAGATCCTAAATGCTGTTCAACCAGTTTCAATCTGACCTGTTGTTAGTCTGCCTTGTGGACAGGTTCAGCATGGTGCAAGGCTTGACTAACTTCAATGTTTGGACCGCAAGAGCAGAATAAAGCCAGTGAGGATGCTCTGTGAAGACTGACTAATCTAGAATAAACAGATGAGAAATTTCATGTGAATTATTCTACCTTTTTTTCTTCTCCTGTTTACTTCATCTAAGTGTTTGTAATCTATTTTCTCTTCATTACTTCCCTTTAGAAATCTTTTAAGTGTTCTCCAAGATTTTTGTTTACAATGACTGAACAAATCAGTTTTGCTTTTATTAAATGAAATGTCCAGATTTTTAACAGAGTCTCATTTGCTGCCTTCTGCAATTTCATCTGTGGGAGATTAGGCCCATTAAATATCATGATTTAAGAAACTAAATTCTGCCTTTTATTATTTCCAGTTGCTGGATTTTCTTGTGCTTTGTGATTGGCCATTTTTCCATGAAAGTTTGAAAATAGTGTCCAAACAACTTCCAGACTTTTCTGTTACATAAGTGGTATTGTTCCCATGGCAGGGTGTCCAGTTTAGCTTTTAACTGGGCAGGGGAGATGCTGAGAAAATTATTTGGATATGAGACTGTTACCGCAAGCATAAATAAAATAATTTGCTCACTGACTCCAAGCTAGATTCTTTGCTTAAGTAACTTTAGTGTTTTTCTTGTCAATTCTTACTAGATGATCCAAAAGCTTTCTCACCTAGAAGTCTCTCTCTTTTAGACACACACACACACCCTATAATCCAATCATCTTTTTCAGTCATCTTTCAAACTTCTCCTCTTGCTTAACAAGATTATCATTTCCAGCATATTCTACTTTTAATTTATTCATGCTACGTTTCTTTTCTGGAATCATTTCTTGCTATCTGACTACCTGTCTGTACTAATGTACAACTAACCTTTCTTTCTATGCCATAATCCTGTAAACAAACAGTAAGTTCAGCTGCAGCAATTGACACTATTGCCCTGGGTTATTTCAGCATCAAGCTTGGCCTATATTGGCTTTCCCTTCCTGAACACCCTTCACCCTAAATCTCCTGGATTTTCTTCAGACCTTTGCTCTCAGCTGAGGCTGGAGAATAAGTTACCAACGAATAATGAATGTCAGCATTTAAAAATGTAGTGTGTATTTTGCAAGACACATCACTACTCCGTCCATTTTCTGTTGTGGCTTTTCTCTCATCATGAGTCTAACTTAGAGTAAAATAAGTTACCCGCTTTCTGGGTTCTGTCCAGTAAACAAGCTATCATTGTGCAACTGAAACTTGACTCTGCTGCCTGCAGGCTGTCTTGTCTGACCAACAAGGTACGGCAGTTGCTGTGCCTCTCATCATCAAGTTCCTTAAACTGAATATTGTGGTACATTTAACTGGAAAATTATTTTCTTTTTTTTTCAAACCTAATGTGATCTCTTGCAGAAAAAAAAAACAAATTTAACTAAAACTGAAACAGTATGGGAAAGTTAAATGTATAAAATAAAGGCAGAAATTGCTGGCAATATTTGCCAGGTCAGACAACAACTATGGAGAAAGAAGCCTCCTCCTTATTCAGTCACTCGTTGTCAAGGAACGCTTGCTTCCATTACCAGCCCTATGGTTTCTGTGGTGGCCGATGAGTCCAATGTGGCATTTGAGGTCTCTGCATTTCAGGCCAAGTGACTGAGTAGTTGGTGAGAGGGAAGGAATTGTTACATAAGGTCAATGACCTTTCCTCACATTTCTGAGGGTGTACAGAGCCCAGGAAAGTTGGTGGGGGAACGCATTGGTTGGAGACTGGGAGAGATCGAATAAAGTTGAAGAATTATGAAGCAGCGGAATAGATGATGATAAAAGGAACAATGGTACTTGGTGAAACAGTTTGGCAATGGACTGTGTAAACAAGGAAAGGTCAGAGGTATAAATGGTTATTACTTATTTGCCGTATTTGTCTCAAACCACTTGCTGCAGGCTGAAGTAGTTGATTTCCAGCCCTACAATCCCCAAAACAAAACAGAATACATATAGGGCCTGAGTAATAGTTGCAAATGTATTTTAGATGCACTTCAGACTGGGAAGTTGTCCATTCAATGAGAAGATGTGTTGCTTATTTAAACAAATGCTTATACTTTTGATCATGAATTGATGCAGATATTTTGAAATAAAAACAATGCACAGAATGCTCCAGCTTTATTCATAAATGTACCTATTTGTAGAATGCACATGAAGACCTGAAAAATGTAAGGCCATTATATGGCAGTCTGCACCAGTGAACTTCTTTGCTTAGTGAATTGCCTCTGTGAAACGGTAATTGTTAAAAGTGTACAGAATGTTAATAATGCTTTTACCATTAAGCAAGTATACTCACACTGCTTATATTAGATTCACGTTTGTTCAAAAAGGTGAAGATTAACTGATTAAGCTAAAAGTGTTTGGCTAATTGGCAATTAACATTGGGATACCCTTCAAACCTCTCTTGAAAGAAAGCATCATTTTGTTTCAGAAGTGTAATACGTAACAGTGAATATAAAGTATATTCAAGTCACTGTTGACTAGCATACACTTTAAAGTGTGTTTTCAAGTGAGGAGAAGTAAATGTATTGGATTCTGAACCTCAATAAAAATGTTGTGAAGCCTTTATGGAGATTGTGGAATGAAATGGTAAATTACTGCTGTTCTTCATTCTATCTTTACTTTAAAATGCTTTTTCATAACTTTTTTATGAATCATATTATTTGAGAGATTCTACTGGCATAATTATGCAACATTTTGTGTGTTCCAGTTCACAGAACTGAGTGGGAAGCATTGACCAGAACTCCTGTTAAATTATTTGTGGTGCTATTGCCCCATCATTTTCTAAACATTTGAGAACCGTTAATTTATTCCAAATCTTGGTTCAAAATAATAAATAGATGTATTAACATGCCCACAGCTCGGTATTTGCTTTAATTATATATACACTATAAATATTCACATTCCTGTGTGCAAAATTAGAACAACCCTTAGACTGTTCTTCTCTGACCTTTGAAAACGTTCTGACATCATTGTAGATTGTGCCTATCCCTGTGATCATTTATAGAATTGACAAAGCAGGCATAAACATTTTCAAATTGCAGTAGAGGAGCACAGAGTGAAAATAATCTTACTTGCAAGAATATAAAATATACTAGGCACTTAAGTATGCATCTCTGACAAATGTACTGGTTAATTGCTAGTTCATATTTATGTTTAACCCTGTTGTACACTATAATTTAAACTATAGAGTTAATTCTTGGGTTTCAGGAAAACAAGGAGTCCATTTCTAAAAAGGGGGAGCAACAGTTTGATGTTTCAACAGTCTTTGAAAATTGCCTCCCTATACAGGCAGCCTATTAATTCTAGTGAAATGAAAAGCTTAGAAAAATAAATGAATTCAAATTGCAATTTAAATCAACAAAACCAATAAAGACCACACTACCCACAGTGCAGTGTGTTGCTAAATGTATTTCAGCTGTAACCCATCTGTCAAGATGCTCAGAGTAGAGCATATACAGAGTGCACTCAGTCAAGCAATGGCAGTTATATATGCTGAGATTTACATCAGCCTGTCACTACTAATTCCAGGAACTCTGGAGTTGCTCTACATTCGTGAACAATGTCCAAATAAAATATCAGTTATTGCTAAGCTGAGTCATTGGAATGCATGTGGGAAGCAATTGGTGTATTTTTAACAGAGAGCTCACTAAAGCCTCAGCTGGAAACATGACATTAAAATCCAATAGCAGCATAAACTAATCCTACAGGGTAACTTTATTTGAATTGGAGTTTTGTTTCTGCTCCCAAGCCTTAGATGAGAATGGGCATGCAGGGACTGATAACTCCAGTATGTTGCATGATTAAAGAGATCTGTGGGGGTGCTGCTGAAATACTGAGTAGATGTTATTTTGGATATGCATTGCAGACATCTGCAAATTATCAGTGACAGAGCTATGTAAAAGGTTTGTCCAAAAGTGACTTGGAAGTTCCAGCACTTGCCTGCCCTGTCGCTGCATGGTCTACAAAACAGGAACCATGATTGGAATTTTCCGAACAATAGGTTGAAGAGTAAAGTAGATAAATCCGATGTTAGAATGCAGGTCCTTTTCTCATAGTGAATGCTAAATCTCAGCTCTGTGCCCACTTTAATTGTAGATTAACTGCATGTAAAACATCACCCAAAGAGTGAGCTTAGTTAACTTCTTAACATCAATAAAATCAGCTTATTGATGGCAGATTCAAAGAAAGCATCTGGATTTCCACTTTGCCAGAAGTGCCAAACAAAATCCACCTGGCTGCTTCCTGAGATCCCCACCAGACTGCAGCCAGTTCAATACATGTAGAATGCTGGAGGAACTCAGCAAGCCAGGCAGCATCAGTGGAGAGGAATAAACAGCTGATGTTTCCGACCGAGACCCTCTGTCAGTCTTGATCAATGGTGGCCTGAAGGACATTGTGGAAGACGTCACAATGGTAATACCATCGAATGTCAGGAGTGGGCTGTTAGACTCTCTCTGATAGGAGGTGGTCATTACCTTGCACTTTCGAGGTCTTACTCCCTGCAGACTTTGGCTGTTTTCTTTGCTGAGGAGATGTGAACTGAGTAGAATACGGAGAGAGAATGCCCGGGGTGGGTGGGATCTTTAATTATGCTGGTTGCTTTTCCGAATGAGCAACCAGAAACAGTGATTGAGGCAGGCTCATTGACGATGTTTGAAAGCTAGCTAGGTAATTACATTGACAGGAGAGGAATAGGGGGCTAGGAGCCAAATGCAGACAGATTGGGACTCACTCACTGAGCAATGGAGTTGGGCCTGTTTCCATGCTGTATGACTACGACTAAGCTAGCCTACGCCATTTACTGAGAGAGTGAGACAACTAGACACTGCCCATGGAGGGTAAGGCTGGTTTCCGTGAAGTGCTGAGCTGTGTTCCACAGCTCTCTGCAGTTTTTTGCAGTCGCAGGCAGAGTAATTACCATACCTAGCCATGATGCATCCGAATAGGATGCTTTCTGTGGTGCATTGGTGAAAGAAATGGTAAGAGTTGACAGGGACATAACGAATTACTGTGCTGAGGAAGTAGAAGTGTTGCTGAGTTTCTTGGCGGTAGCGTCTATGTAATTGGAGCAGGACAGGCTGTCGATGATGTCACTTCTAGGTGGCCATTTTATGACCATGCTTCGAGTGGATTAAACTGGCTTCACACCATAAATACAAAGTTGATGCTGGAATTCAGTCCAGATCTCAGTCCGAAATATTGACTGTTTATTCCTCTCCATTGATTTTGCCTGAACTGCTGAGATCCTCCAGCATTTTGTGTGTATTGCTCTGGATTTCCAGCATCTGTAGAATGCATTAGTGCTAAAATTGATTTATTACTGCAGCATGTACCAAAGTCAATGAAAAACTTACCTTGCATACCACTCATATAAATCAATTTATCACGTCAGTTTATTGAGGTAGTACAAGGCAAAACATTAACAGAATGCAAAATAAGATATTACAGTTACACAGAAAGTACAGTGCAGGTAGACAATGAGGTGCAGGGTCATAACAAGGTAGATTGTGAGATCAGGAGTCCACCTTATTGTACTAGGGACTGTTTAATATTCTTATAATAGTGGGATAGAAGCTGTCCTTTAAACTGGTGGTACATGCTTTCAAGCATTTTCTTCTGCCCGATGGGGGTGGGGGGTGCAGACAGAGAATGCCCAGGGTGGGTGGGATCTTCGATTATGCTGGTTGCTTTTCCGAGACAGTGAGAAGTGTTGACAGAGTCCATGGAGGGGAGGCTGGTCTTTGTGATGTGCAGAGCTGTGTCCAAAACTTTATTTTTTCTCTCTCCCACGTCCTTGCTGGTCAATTTATATTAAACTATTTGAAACAACTTTTGATTTTACAGCACTACATTTTGGAAAGAAGCTTATCTTCCATGCATTTGATGTAACATCCAGAAATCTGGATACAATATTAACTCTCCTAGAATGTGCTTGAAGGAGAGAATTGCCATGACTTTCATATTTAAAAAGCTTAGGGAACGTTCAAATATGGATTGCAGAGTTAGTAATTATGTTAAGATTATTCTTTAAAAATTTTTCGTTCATCTATTGGGAAAATCACAAAGTTAAAATATCTAAAAATGTGTGTCTAACTCCTGATGCATCCTATTTGTATTCCGAACTTTTTTGCCTGTGCTATGATCAAAGAGGCATGGTGCACTGCATATTTTTAGGGTATTAAACAAGTATAATATATTTAATTTTGAATAGATTGATGATACACGAGCATCAAGCAGTATCATGGTGAGGTATTAGACCTACTCAACACCCAGTAACTGGTGCAGTGATTTATTTAAAGGTTCTGCATATGGCACCGACATTAAAGCAACACCAGTCAGAACATGTGGGCCAACCGTTAAAGCTTGTGAACAAAATGCTGAAGTTTTGTATCTCAGATACGCAGCGTTTATTGTCAGTTGGAGTAAAATTTGTATGAAGGCCGTAGACAAATTTGAATATTGTTCACTATTGTTTATTGTTTACTATTGAAATGGTAGCCAGGAAGAAGTGTTCTCTGACAAGGATTCCTTTATATTCCATCCAGAAAAACAAAGTGTCTTATGACTGCATTATTTAGCAGTACAGGTGTGGTTCAGTGGTTTGACTTATGTGAACATTAACTTCAGATTCTTGCTGTCAAATCACAATGAATTGGTTCCAGGCAAGTGATGTGAGAGATCTTATACTTTCTCCAAGGCCTTGCATTAAAAAAAAACCTGACTTAGGTGTTCCTTTACCTTTCATTTTCAAATCCCTGCAATTTTAGATTTTGTTAATTTTATTTAAACCTATGTAATCCGATATTGTGAAAGGTTCAGTAAGGTTTTTGCCAGCAGTGATGTGATCTTGGAAAATGAGAATGTATGAGGAAATTAACAAAGACTACCTTACAATTCTGTGTGAACTGACAGTGTGCCAACAGAAACCTCATAAACCGCTGTGATCCTCTCAGGAAGAGACAGGTTTATCCTGGGATATAGTTCCACGGACAGCAGGTGATTGCCAATATTTTGCTCCACAGACTCTCAAAATAAGGAGTTTTCTGGATTTCTTTTATGTGATGTCGGTTAGAGTAAAACTGACTTTAAAAACCTGCCTTAGCCAGCTGTGTTTCTGGAAAAAGAAACAGAGGAACTTCAAACCTGCCGTATCGATGCTTAATGTCTCATTCCATACAGTATAAGAGAACCAAAGTAACATTTATGTAGCACCTTTCAGACCCTGAAACCAAACAGAATCAGGTTTAGTTTCATTGGCATATATCGTGAATTTGTTGTTTTGTGGCAGCAGTACATTGCAATATTAATAAAAACGATAAATTACAATAAAGATGTGTATATAAAAAAGACAATTAAATTAAATAACTAGTGCAAAAAGAGAGGGAAAAATAGTGAAGTAGTGTTCATGGGTTCATTGTCCATTCAGAAATCTGATGGCAGAGTTTCTAAAATGTTGAATGGCTGTCTTAAGGCTCCTATACCACCTCCTCAATGGTAACAATGAGAAGAGGGCACGTCCTGGGTGATGGGGGTCCTTCATGATGGATGTTTAATTTTGAGACATTGCCTTTTGAAGTGTCCTTGATGCTGGGGAGACTAGTGCCCATGATGGAGCTAGCAGAGTTTACAACTTTCTGCAGTTTTCTCCGGTTCTGCACAGTGGCCCTTCTATACAAGCGGTTCAGAGTAAATTTATCATCCAAGTGCATATATGTCATCATATACAACCCCAAGATTAATTTTCTTGCAGGCATACTCAATAAATTCAATAACCATAATAGCATCAATGAAAAGCTGTACAAACAGGGTAGACAACACATTATGCAACTACCGAAAGAAAGAAAAAAAAGAAATAATAACAATAATAATAAATAAGCAATAAACATCGAGAACATGAGATGAGGGGATTGAAAGTGGATGTGGGAACAGTTCAGAAATGGGGCAAGTGAAGTTATCCCTTCTGGTTCAAGAGCCTGATGGTTGAGGGGTAATAGCTATTCCTGTACCTGGTGGTGTGAGTCTTGAGGCCCCTGTGCCTTATACCTGATTGCAGCAGCAAGAAGAGAGCCTAACCTGGGTGATGGGGGTCCCTAATGATGAATGCTTCTCTCCTGTGATGACAGTCTGTGTAGATGTACTCAGTGGTGGGGAGGGCTTTCCTCATGATGGACTGGACCACATCCATTACTTTTTGTAGGCTTTTCTGTTCAAGAACATTGGTGATGCAACCAGATAGAATGCTCTCCACAGTACATCTGTAGAAATTTGACAGTATCTTTGGTGACATACCAATTCTCTTCAAACTCCTAATGAAATACAGCCGCACAGGATAGATCCTCAAAGGTGTTGACACCGAGGCACTTGAAGCTGCTCACCCTTTCCCCTACTGATCCCTCGATGAAGACTGGTGTGTGTTCCCTTGGCTTCTCCTTCCTGAAATCCACAATCAGTTTCTTGGTGTTACTGACATTGAGTCCAACGTTGTTACTGCAACACCACTCAGCCAGCTGATCTGTCTTGCTCCTGTATGCCTCCTCATCACCATTTAAAATCCAGAACAGCTTAGCTAATACCCTGCTTTTAAAATGTACTCTCTTTTGTAAATGTAGGCAAATGATCCGGGCAAAACACAGTTCCTACGTGTAGTAATAACTTAAATGATCAGATAATCTGCTTTTAATGGCAATTATCATGAAGAATATTCACTTAGAGAACTCTGGCCCTTTGATTATTAACGTGGGGTCATTCATACCCACCAGAGGACAGATAGTGTGAATTTAATGTTTCATTTGAATGATGGAACTGCTGATGATGCTGATTAAATACTCATGGTATTTTATGTTCTTTTGCTTGGATTACGTTTGAAATAGTGTTTTAATCTTGGCACATCTTCATTTGTACCAAAAGTGAAACTAGTCACAAGCATGAGCTATTCTTGTTCTGTCTGCTTGGTTCCATAATGGAAATTGCTGCACAAGAATAATTGTAGGTTTGTTTGTTCAAAATTGATCTAGCAATATATCCAAACATTAAAAAATTAGAATTTTATAGTGTCCACATGCAAAACTATTTTTATTTCTGTTCTGGTATAACTCCAATTCATTCAAATTTGTTGTTACAATGCATTTTGGGTAAGAGGTGATGAGAAAGACAAGAAAGGAAATGCCTTGAGTTAGTTCTGTTCGTGCCATCTCCTCAAACTCCTCACTCAGCTCACTCCGGCTATTGACCTTCTGGCCCAGCCCCCATCTTCTGATTCCAGACTCTCTCATCCCAAGCCTTATTTCCCTGCTGCACTAACGTAAGGCCTCTTTTGTACAGTACAGTAGGTCTTGAACCTCATAGCAACAGGTTTGCAATCGAAGCATTCACCACCCTTATTGCTTGTCTTCAAATACCATTCAGTTTATGACCCAAACTGTCATTAATTAAATGGACTTTAATTAATAGATCATAAACCAGAAATCCAGATGTAGGCTTGCCAAAGGATCAACGTAACATCTATTTTTTTTTGTAGAGCTGCACAGACCAACCATTGCTCTGAGCAGGAAATTTTTACATGGCCTGAGAACTGCATGGCACTTTAAATGTTTATTAATTTGCATAATATGAATATTTAGAATAAAAAGTGAAAAATCGCATTCTTTTGATTTTATTTATTAATTGAAGGGTGTATTGAAATACAGTATGACAGAAAATCTTTCGAGTTCTGTAAGTTGGCATTATATATAAAGGAAATCCTTGCTGTACGGGTGCATTTCAGTTACTGAGTTGCTACACACCCACGCAACTTAAAGTGAACAGTGCAAAGGATGTTCTCTCTTGTAGTATTTATTTTGACAATGTATTTTGCAACCTCTGCACAATATGTCAAATGCTAATTTGTTTGCAATTCATCAAATAGTTATTTTGCTATGATCTTGTGTGAGCTTTCTCGGGTCATAAATTATTACTTATACTGACTTCAAACTTAACATGATAAGGAGAGAATAGACACAACAAAATGACTAAGGTTTTTCAATTGACTGCCCCTCTGGTCAAATTGATGTCTACACTTGCCTACTTCATCTCCTCTACCTTTGGCCAACCCTCTATCCCTCAGATGTAATTATTTGTAATGATTGGTGTACCAAAGCTGAAAGGTACTACATGTAGGCATAAACATCTTTTGTACTATATGGCGTATGTAGACATAGAAGACAAATAGAATAATGGGATCATTGATATTAATGCCACTTCTTGCAATCACATCGAAAATAAGCTCCCTAACATTTGACCTACTTATAGACAATGTAATAGGGTTTCGACCACCAAACGCTGGCAGGGTTAAATGTAATATTTCATAGGTCTTGAGCTTTAGCACAACAATTTAACATTTAAGAAAAACTTGGACAGGTACATGGATGAGAGATGTATGGAGGGATATGGTCCAGGTGCAGGTCAGTGGGACTAGGCAGAAAAATGGTTCGGCACAGCCAAGAAGGGCCAAAAGGCCTGCTTCTGTGCTGTAAGGTTCTAAAGGTCATTGCCTTGAGACAATACAACTATTAAGCTGTTTCAAGTAACTGAAGGACAAACTAAACTATTCTCATGCTGGTTAGCCGTGCTATACAAAAATAATATTAATAGTTTGTCAAGTCCAGGTTGCATGGATCGTGGTCAGTTAATCTATTACGGAGTCTAATATTTCACCCGTACTTTTTGCACTAAAATTTAAACTTCTCAAAGTGATTTCAGAATTTTTTCATTAATAAAGAACAGGACATTTCTCATTCTCTTTACATCCCTTTTTATTGTGACTATGCCCATTTGGGCAGGCTGAATCACCTCAGTCCTGAATATGTTCAAAGTTGTTGAAGGTTAAGAATATAGATCTAGTTAGTTTTACTCTTCATAGCTGATAGCTCAGTTATATTATTTACCACAACAAATTATTTACCACTCAGTGGCCTCTTTATTAGGTACTGGAGCATAACCCAGTGTGCTGCTCTGCTGCTCTAGTCCATTTCCTTCAAAGTTCACCATGTTATGTGTTCAGAGATGCTCTCTTGTACACCACTGTTGTAATGCATAGTGATTTGAGTTACTGTCACCTTTCTATCAGCTTGAACCAGTCTGGCCTTTCTCCTCTGACCTCTCACTAATATGCTGTTTTTGTCCAAAGAAGTGGCACTCACTGGAATTTTTTTTTTGTTTTTTTTTGTATTATTTGCAGTAAACTCTAAAATCCCAAAAGACCAGCAGTTTCTGAAATGCTCAAACTACTATGTGTCAAAGTCACTTAGATCACATTTCATCCCCATTCTGATGTTTGGTCTGAGCCAACTGAGCATATGTGTTCAGGTGTGCATTCTTTTGTGCATTAGGTCAGCGGTCCTCAACCACCGGGCCGCGAGGAAACGATATGATTTGGCGATAGGAGTCTGCTGTACCTTTCCTCATTCCCTGTCACGCCCACTGTTGAGCTTGAATGCACGCGAGGTCAATACGCACGTGTCATCCATGTCAGCACGGGAAGGAGATCAACTCCTCGAGCTTGCAAATGACGGCAGGCTGAAAAGCATGTTTGATATAACATCTCTGCTGGCATTCTGGATCAAAGTCAAGGCTAAATATCCTGAGATAGCCACGAAAGCACTGAAAACGTTGCTTCCATTTCCAACATATCTCTGCAATGAATGCAACGAAAACTAAATTGTGGAATAGACTGGACATAAGGAACCCCCTTTGAGTATCGCTGTCTCCCATCACCCCTCGATAGGACCGTCTTGTTGCAGGGAAACAAGCCCAGGGCTCCCACTGATTCAGCGATATTGGTGTGTTGCAATGATTTTATATGTTCATACGGGGAAAATATGTGCTGTGTGTTTAATATCCAAACGTTACTTAAGATGTTATGATGCTATTGACTTATATAACCATATAACAATTACAGCACGGAAATAGGCGATCTCTGCCCTTCTAGTCCATACCGAACGCTACTCTCACCTAGTCCCACCGACCTCCACTCAGCCCATAACCCTCCATTCCTTTCCTGTTTATATACCTATCCAATTTTTCTTTAAATGACAATATCGAACCTGCTTCTGCCACTTCTACTGGAAGTTTGTTCAACACTTACCTCAAGCTCCCCTGATAATTGACTTATCGCTATATTCATGCGAGGAAAATATGCGCTGTGTGTTTAATATTAAATTCGTTAGATAAACCATTTTAGAAACGAAATTGAGTGTATTAGCCACTTACCACCTATATTGCGTTCGTGATTAACACCCACCCCCCGAACAGAATCGCCAAAAACGATTTGTAGATAAAAATCGGCACGTACATGCATACGCAAATCACGCATGCGCACTGGTGCCCGCGCAAGGCTTCATGGTCATTGTAGTCTTTCTCGGGGTAAACCCAACGTATTTCACTGCTACTCTTGTTCGTTGGCAACCCTACCACCCCCGGTCGGCCGGTCCGCAAGAATATTGTCAATATGAAACCGGTCTGCAGTGCGAAAAAGGTTGGGGACCCCTGCATTAGGTTGCTGCCACACGATTGGCTGATTAGATATTTATTTTAATGAGTAGTGTACAGGTGTACCTAACAAAGTGGCCACTGAATGCATAATCTCATTTCAGCAAATCTCCAACGAAATGTATCAATTGTGCATGCTCCATTTTCTCAAGTGATTCTGCAGGTGCTAGACATCCAGAGCAACACACAGAATACTGGAGGAACTCTGCAGGTCAGGCAGCATCTATGGAAATAAATAAACTGTTGATGTTTCAGGCCGAGACTCTTCTTCCAGACTGGAAAGGAAAGGGGATGCCAGAATAAAAAGATGGGGGGAGGGGAAGGAGGACTGGCTAGAAATTGAAAGGTGCAGTCAGGACAGTTTAAAAGGTAAAGGGCTGGAGAGGAATTAATAGTTATAGTTATAGTCATACTTTATTGATCCTGGGGGAAATTGGTTAAATCCGGTAGGAGGGGAGAGTGGATTTTGGGAGAAAGAGACGGGGTGGGGGGGGCACCAGGGAAGATGATAAGCAGGGAAGGAGAAGAGGTAAGAGGCCAGAGTTGGGATAAAAATGCAACAATTTCTTCTTCTTCGGCTCCTCCTCCTTTCTTCAAAAGGTCCAGTCAGTTACCCTACACCAACACCCTCCTCCATCTGGCAGAACTGGTCCTTACTCTCAGTAATTTCTCCTTCAGCTCCTCCCACTTTCTCCAAACTGAAGGGGTAGCCATGGGCACGCACATGGGCCCCAACTATGCCTGCCTTTTTGTTGACCATGTGGAACAATCCATGTTCCAAGCCTTCCCTGATAATGCTCCACTACTTTTCCTGCACTGCATTGATGCTGTTCCATGCATCCTTGCTGAGCTCATCAATTTCATTAACTTTGCCTCTAACTTCCACCATGCCCTTAACTTTGCCTCCAACTTCCACCATGGTGCGGCTGTAATGAAACCCAATTTCCCTCGGGATCAAAAAAGTATATCTATCTATCTAAATCCACTTGGTCCATTTATGACACCAGTCTTCCCTTTCTCAATCACTCTGTCTCCATCTCTGGAGACAAGTGTCTGCTGATGTATTATAAACCTACCAATTCCAATGACTATCTTGACTGTACCTCTTCCCACCCTATCTCTGGTAAAAATCCTATTCCCTTTTCTCAGTTCCTTCGTCTCTGCTGCATCTACAAGGGGTGATTGATAAGTTTGTGGCCTAAGGTAGAAGGAGTCAGTTTTAGAAAACCTAACACATCTATTTTTCCTACATTTACACACTTAGTCCAGCGGTCGTGGAGCATACGGATCCCTTCTTTGTAGAAGTCGGCATCTTGGACCTCCAGAAAGTGGTCCACAGCAGGGGTGATTGATAAGTTTGTAGAAGGAGATGAGTTATTAACTTCAAACTTACTGCATTTTCACTCAAAGCATTGAACTGCACGTGCATGTAACGAGAGCTGTATAACTCATCTCCTTCTGCCTTAGGCCACAAACTTATCAATCACCCCTGCTGTTGACCACCTGGAGGTCCAAGACGCTCTCATTACATGCACGTGCAGTTTAACTCTTTGAGTGATAATGCAGAAAATTTGAAGTTAATAACTCATCTCCTTCAACCGTAGGTCACGAACTTATCAATCACCCCTGCTGTGGACCACTTCTACAGAGAAGGGATCCGTATGCTCCACGACTGCTGAACTAAGTGTGTACATGTAGGAGGGGACTACGTTGAAAAATAAATGTGCTAGGTTTTCTAAAGTTGACTCCTTCTACCTTAGGCCACGAACTTACCAATCACCCCTCGTATTCCCTGAATACAGTTTTTTCCTTTCCAGGACATCAGAGATGCCCTCCTTCTTTGAAAAACAGAATTCTTGTTCTTCCACATTTGATGCTGCATTAACCCGCATCTCCTCCATTTCTCGGACATATGCAGTCACCCCATTGTCTTACCACCTTACTAGGGATAAAGTCCCTTTTGTCCTCACCTACTGTCCCATGAACCTCCACAAACACCATATCATTCTCCACAGCCTCCGCCACCTTCAATGGGATCCTATCACCAATCACATCTTTACCCTCCCTCACATACTCTCGGCTTTCCACAGGAATCGCTTACTCCATGATTCCTTTCCCACTAATCTCCCTCCTGGCACATATCCCTGCAAACGACAGAAATGCTACACATGTCCATTCACCTCCTCTCTTACCTCAATGGAGGGTCCCAAGTAGTCCTTCCAGATGAGGCCATATTGTTGGGGTTGTCTGTGGTATTTAGTCCTCCCATACGGCCTCCTCTACGTTGATGGGACCTGACGTAAATTGGGAGACCGCTTAGTTGAGCACCATCCACCAAAAGTGGAATTTCCCAGTGGCCAACCATTTTCATTTGTATCCCCATTCCTGTTCCAACATGTCGGTCCATGGCCTCCTCTTTCGCCACTATGAGGAGCCACATCTCATATTCCGTCTAGGTAGCCTCCAATCTGATAGCATGAACTTTGATTTCTCCTTCCAGTAATTTTTTTTCCTCCCCCTTCCCTTTTCTTCTATTCCTCACTCTGGCCTCTTAGCCCTTCTCCTGACTGCTTATCATCTCCTCTGATGCCCTCTTCCTTCCCTTTCTCCCATAGTTCACTCTCTTCTACCAGATTCCTTCTTCTCCAGCCTTTTACCTTTCGCAACTGTTACGTACCCCGTAACTGGGTTGCCAAACCAGCAGAAATGGATCACTCAGTTGTAGTCTGGATTACTAGAACTAAGAAAGTTTTATTAAATAAACAAGCAACACAGTACTCTAATCAAAAGGATAATGAATGCAACAGTTCAGCAATGATAAACATACATGTACACAGAATTAAGATAACAGGATCAATCAAGCTCTATCGTGATCTAGGGGTAAATGACCAGTTTCAAAGTGACGCAAAGTTCAGTTCAATTTAGTTCAGTTCAGTTCGCAGTAATCGCTGCCGTGGCGATGGACGGTGGGGGGAAGGAGAGAGAGAGCAAAACGAATGAATATTCAAAACGGCTTCCACACAGACCTTCGCAGTCAGCTTTCGGGCGAGCCCTTTGTGATGTCATCTGAGGTCACCGACCGTGACCCCTCCATTTCCCGATACGATCGTTTCTCTGCGGTGAACCTGGCACCCAGGCAAGGGTGGACACACACCAGGTTCCCGCCGATCGTGCCTTTCCACCCTGAGCGTCTATGGCTTGATCCCGCGACCAGCCGTCCAAAAACTTCCCACCGGCTTGTGGGAGACGCACCGCTTCCAGGGTCTCGTTACTTCGGGGTGTCGTGTGTGTGTCCTGCCTTAGTGAACCTGTCCCTTTTTATCCCCCTGCTGGGGTATCACCTGTCCATCACTTCAAACAGTTCAGGGTTCAAAGGGGGAGCCGATCTGGACAGCTCTCCTTCCGTTACTCTCTCCCGTCCCTTCATTAACATCTCCAAATGCTGCTCCATTGTTTTCCTTATCTCTCTTTCTCCTGAAGACAGGTGGCAGACCAACTGCTGATCCCACTGGTGCCAGCCCAGGCCAGCTAACATCTTAATTTATGTGTATTCTCGTCACACAACCATCTAGATCCACCTATCATCCTGTAACTAGTTCTCCTTCCCCAATCCCCACCTTTATATCCTGGCATCTTCCCCCTTCTTTTCCAGTCCTGAAGAAGAGTCTTGGCCTGAAACATTGATTGTTCACTTCCATAGATCCTGCCTGACCTGCTAAGTTCCTCCAGTATTGTGTGTGCTGCATGTTTTATTTTGATGTTCTCTAGTGTTTAATTGGAAGAACATTTCAAAATAAAACTATATTTTAGTTTACAAGGAAAGTGTTTAAACTAATCTGAGTCACAAATTTTTTCGTGTGAAGCCTGCACTGATTATATGAGCATGTAAATCAGGCCAACACTGGTTTTGTGTTAGTTGAAGAACTAGTGATGGCCAAGGCATTATGAGGAATCCGCTGCTCTTCAGATAATGGTTTTGCAGGTGGTTACATCCATTTTAAAGGACAGAGACGGGCTTCATTTTAATATTTCATGTGAAACATGACAAAATCAGTGTAGACTGTGCACTAAAATCACAAAAGTCATAGTCACAAGATTCTGCAGATGCTGGAAATCTTGAGCAACACAGTCAAAATGCTGGAGTAACTCAGCAAGTCAGACAGCACTTTTAGAGAGAAGTAAGCCTTAATGTCGGGTTTTGGCCCAAAACATTGATTATCCATTTCCTTCCATTTTGTATATGTTACTTATGATCTCAGAAGTGAGTCCAGAGTTTTTAGGCTGGTTTAGAGCTGAGAGTCATGGTCGATACAATGGAATGGTGGCATCAGCAAGTTGTGGAAGTTTTTGGTGATTTCGCTAATATTTCTTTTATGGTAAACAGATTATATGAGTATTAATTGCCATTTAACAGGAACTTGCTTTGTGTCATATGGCCACTTCATTTGCTTGTATCAAGCAATGGACTTCGAAGTTTGACATTTGATTAGTGCACTAAAACATTACATAAATTTGAAAAAACTTTCAATAACATACTTTTAAAGGTAGTTACTGTACGTACAATACTGTGCAAAAGTTAGGCACATGTAAAAAAATTCTGTAAAGCGAAGAAGTTTTCAAATATTTTTTGATATTTAGTTTATAAATATTAAAAATTACTATAAAGCACAATAAACAGTAAAAAACTAATTTAAATTAATATTTGGTGTGACCACCCTTTGCCTTTTAAACTGAATTAATTTCCATTGGCACACTGTCATGCAGTGTTATAAGAAAATTAGCTGCTAGGTTGTTCCAAGTATTTTGGCGAACTTGCCAGAGTCTTGCTTGCTTCTGTCTCTCCTGGTAATTCCAGACAGCTGCCATGATGTTGAGGTCATGGCTCTGTGGAAACCATACTAAAAACTCCTGGGTGCCTAAGACTTTTGCCCAATACTGTACATCAACCATTTATCCATCTCTGGTTCATATTATGTAACTTGTTTGTGCTAGCATGTGGTAGATTAGTACTGGAAGATCTGAACGAAATTAATTTTTCAATATATTTCAATAGAGATTGTTAAATTTTAGAGTTTGAGTAGCAAATTTCCGAGGTACATGACCATACACATACAGATTGGTCTTGTTTATTTCTTACTTCATTTTTTTTAAAAAACTGAACCATGAAGATATTCCCTTTTTTTTAATAAGAAATTGTTCAATTTGGTAAAAGTAGCTGTGTATGTTCAAAAGGCGCAGTCGACGTTTCAGGCCAAGACCCTTCGTCAGAACTAACTGAAGGAAGAGTGAGTAAGGGATTTGAAAGCTGGAGGGGGAGGGGGAGATGCAAAATGATAGGAGAAGACAGGAGGGGGAGGGATAGAGCCGAGAGCTGGACAGGTGATAGGCAAAAGGGGATACGAGAGGATCATGGGACAGGAGGTCTGGGAAGAAAGACGGGGGGGGGTGACCCAGAGGATGGGCAAGAGGTATATTCAGAGGGACAGAGGGAGAAAAAGGAGAGTGAGAGAAAGAATGTGTGCATAAAAAAGAGTAACAGATGGGGTACGAGGGGGAGGTGGGGCCTAGCGGAAGTTAGAGAAGTCAATGTTCATGCCATCAGGTTGGAGGCTACCCATACGGAATATAAGGTGTTGTTCCTCCAACCTGAGTGTGGCTTCATCTTTACAGTAGAGGAGGCCGTGGATAGACATGTCAGAATGGGAATGGGATGTGGAATTAAAATGTGTGGCCACTGGGAGATCCTGCTTTCTCTGGCGGACAGAGCGTAGATGTTCAGCGAAGCGGTCTCCCAGTCTGCGTCGGGTTTCACCAATATATAAAAGGCCACATCGGGAGCACCGGACGCAGTATATCACCCCAGTCGACTCACAGGTGAAGTGATGCCTCACCTGGAAGGACTGTTTGGGGCCCTGAATGGTGGTAAGGGAGGAAGTGTAAGGGCATGTGTAGCACTTGTTCCGCTTACACGGATAAGTGCCAGGAGGGAGATCAGTGGGGAGGGATGGGGGGGACGAATGGACAAGGGAGTTGTGTAGGGAGCGATCCCTGCGGAATGCAGGGGGGGGAGGGAAAGATGTGCTTAGTGGTGGGATCCCGTTGGAGGTGGCGGAAGTTATGGAGAATAATATGTTGGACCTGGAGGCTGGTGGGGTGGTAGGTGAGGACCAGAGGAACCCTATTCCTAGTGGGGTGGTGGGAGGATGGAGTGAGAGCAGATGTACATGAAATGGGGGAGGTGCGTTTAAGAGCAGAGTTGATAGTGGAGGAAGGGAAGCCCCTTTCTTTAAAAAATGAAGACATCTCCCTCGTCCTAGAATGAAAAGCCTCATCCTGAGAGCAGATGCGGCGGAGACGGAGGAATTGCGAGAAGGGGATGGCGTTTTTGCAAGAGACAGGGTGAGAAGAGGAATAGTCCAGATAGCTGTGAGAGTCAGTAGGCTTACAGTAGACATCAGTGGATAAGCTGTCTCCAGAGACAGAGACAGAAAGATCTAGAAAGGGGAGGGAGGTGTTGGAAATGGACCAGGTAAACTTGAGGGCAGGGTGAAAGTTGGAGGCAAAGTTAATAAAGTCAACGAGTTCTGCATGCGTGCAGGAAGCAGCGCCAATGCAGTCGTCGATGTAGCGAAGGAAAAGTGGGGGACAGATACCAGAATAGGCACGGAACATAGATTGTTCCACAAACCCAACAAAAAGGCAGGCATAGCTAGGACCCATACGGATGCCCATAGCTACACCTTTAGTTTAGACCACCATTCAGGGCCCCAAACAGTCCTTCCAGGTGAGGCATCACTTCACCTGTGAGTCGACTGGGGTGATATACTGTGTCCGGTGCTCCCGATGTGGCCTTTTATATATTGGTGAGACCCGACGCAGACTGGGAGACTGCTTTGCTGAACATCTACGCTCTGTCCGCCAGAGAAAGCAGGATCTCCCAGTGGCCACACATTTTAATTCCACATCCCATTCCCATTCTGACGTGTCTATCCACGGCCTCCTCTACCGTAAAGATGAAGCCACACTCAGGTTGGAGGAACAACACCTTATATTCCGTCTGGGTAGCCTCCAACCTGTTGGCATGAACATCGACTTCTCTAACTTCCGCTAAGGCCCCACCTCCCCCTCGTACCCCATCTGTTACTCATTCTTATGCACACATTCTTTCTCTCACTCTCCTTTTTCTCCCTCTATCCCTCTGAATACACCTCTTGCCCATCCTCTGGGTCACCCCCCCCCCCTTGTCTTTCTTCCCGGACCTCCTGTCCCATGATCCTCTCGTATCCCCTTTTGCCTATCACCTGTCCAGCTCTTGGCTCTATCCCTCCCCCTCCTGTCTTCTCCTATCATTTTGCATCTCCCCCTCCCCCTCCAGCTTTCAAATCCCTTACTCACTCTTCCTCCAGTTAGTCCTGACGAAGGGTCTCGGCCTGAAACGTCAACTGCGCCTCTTCCTATAGATGCTGCTTGGCCTGCTGCGTTCACCAGCAACTTTGATGTATGTTGCTTGAATTTCCAGCATCTGCAGAATTCCTGTTGTTTGTGTATGTTCAAATATTGCTTTGGAAATTAGGATCATTTGCAAGTTCTTTCTTGATTAATTATAGGTGTTATCAAACTTACTAATTCCACCTATTCCATTGGTGAAGGGAATATAAGGTAGATGGTGCTGAGAGTATATTGTTGTTCAACCTAGAACTTGCAAGGGGACTATTTAGTGCATCAGCCCATCCAACTCACAGTTCAGCAACGCCATCAGTTACACTCCGTCCCTTGTTATTCATCTGGTTTGCATACCATTTCAGTGTGCTACCTCTCTCCCTGCCTTGAGGAGCTTTCTGAAAATCCAAAGCATTTTTTTTTCCCTTCTTCCCCACCAAATTTGTTTTTGTAATAGTTACCGCGGCAAAGGCTGGTAAATTTCAGGCAACATGACATGGCATATTATTAAAAGGAGTATTCAACCAAGACATCAAATTGCATTGAATTGAGAACTAGACAGGGATAATTGTTTCTCAGTACTTTGGAGAGGTCTGTTGTAGAATTTGTATTATTTTTCGTGATCTTTGATACGAGTCTCATGATCAAAAGAATAGTACCTTTTTTAAAAAAAAGAGAAAGGGCTACTATGTTACCAGATGGTCAGTGTTGATTTAGATCAAGTTATAAATTTAACCTTGCGAAAGGGTACATTCAGTATCATGCTGTCAAATCCTGTTTACTTTCAACGTTAGATAAAACTAACCAATCAACAATGCTAACTTTCTGACAGCTGCTAATTAATTATATTTTTTAAATGTATAATGCTGCAAAGTTAGTGTAGCAGCTTAGGTAATGCTTTATAGCACCAGCGATAAGGTTTCAATTTCTGCCGATGTCTGTAAGGAGCTTGTACGTTCTCCCCGAGACCATATGGGTTTTCTCCCCCATTCGAAAGACGTACGGGTCAGTAAGTGTGGGCTTGCTATGTTGACACTGGTAGCATGGTGATACTTGTGAGCTGCCCCCTGCACGTCCTGGGACTGTGTTGGTTGTTGACACAAATGTCACGTTTCATTGTGTTTCGGTATACATGTGACATAGCTAATTTTTTTCTTCTTATTAGCATGCACTGAACCAACAGCCATTGTTGACTTTAGGTGAAGGGAAATCAAAACTCTGTAATAAAGATTTAAGTTTGCATAGCTGGCCTTGTCCTTTGTCTACTGCTTTTATTCCAGCTTGTGACGGTTATGAAAAGCCAGCTCGTTTGAATACTAATCCGAAAACAGAAACATTTTGTGCATGAGTTAGTTTTCAGTGTCTTAGGATATCACTTTTGGAATTTTAATGTTTAGAGCCTAACCTGCAGCATTGTGTGCAACAGACATCGTCACAATTCATTAAACACTGTAATTACTTTTAGTTGGACGTCTCACTCTTTTGTTTACCTCCTTAAATTAACTTCAAGCAATTGCTCAAGAATTATCACATATTTGTTTGCTGCCGTGATTGGAATGGCAATAAATTAACCACAGGTTGTCAGTGCTGCCAATAACTCATTGATACCTTTTTTTCATTTATGAAGGCATTTCATTTACTGCAGTCCTGCTATGACTCAAAACAAAGGACCAATTCAAGTCTTCACCAAGAGCTGAATGACATCATTGGCTGCACGAGAGCCAAAATATGGTTGGCAACGAGGTAAGTTTGAATTTCAATCTAAGTCAGTACTAAATAAGGAGTAATTTAGTTTTTATATATAAGCCAGAGGTATATTTAGATTCTTGGTTAAAAATTAAAGCTGTTTGCTTGTGTATTTTTGCAAATTCTTCATCATCTATCTAAGTGTTGGCAGATTTAATGGTACCATTTCTTTTTCCTTTCATGGGTTTTATATTAGTTGTCACAGTTCACACCCAAAATGGAAAACAGTTTCTTTAGATCTGGGTCTTGTAAAGTCCTTAGCATATCCACATGGATTTATTTCACTATTAAGACAAAATAACCAAGTATGCTCTCTTTGCCTATGTAGTTACAATTCCTGAAGTCATTTTAGGGATCTTGAATTTCACTTTAATTTCATTGAAAAAGTAACTTGGATTTATGTGACATCTTCAGTACAGTAAACATCCTGAAGCCTTTTGCAACAATTATTAAACAAAATTTGACATTGAGTGCAATGGCAAGAGATAGTAGGCACATCAAACCCACACAGAATAATCTAGTCAGTCTCGTTTCCCAACTTTCTTCTTATTGCCCAAACAAGCTTTTGTTTGACAAGTTTCTAACCATTTCCTTTGAAAGTGACAGTTCAACTTACTTCGAACACCCTTTCAGACAGTGAATTCCATATCATTCACTTGTTGATTGCAGGCAACTAAACCATGTCAGCACTGAATAGTAAGTCCTTGTAACTTCAGCACTAATTAGAGGTGTCCTCTAATCCACTCAAAATTAGACGACACGTGTATAAATTTAGGAAGCTTCCAATAATATGACCAGAGATGGGAAGTTTTCCATTAAATTAGAATAGATTCCCACGAATATAGCTAGACTATCTTCCGGGTATACATGCCTGTATACCTGGAAAACCACCACAAAGCTCTAAAGCTTTGAAAATAACTAAGTATGCAGTACAGGTCATGGTAACAAGTGGACTAGGACACATGTCAATTCAAACTGTAGATGCATCCAACATGTGAGTTGCTTTACATGAGAACACATAATGTAGTTTCTGACAGTGATGAATATAGAAATAATTTAAACAATCTGAATGATAAAAGCATAAGAAAGTCAGAGGGAAGACACACAAAATGCTGGAGGAATTCAGCAGGCCAGGCAACATCTATGGAAAAGAGAACAGTCAACGTTTTGGGCCGAGGCCCTTCATCAGCACTGGGGAGAAAAAGATGAGGAGTCAGAGTAAGACTCTTTCTTACTTTCTTACTCTGAAGCCTCATCTTTTTTCCAGTCCTGATGAAGGGTCTCAGCCCAAAACATGGACCGTACTCTTTTTAATAGATGCTGCCTGACCTGCTGAGTTTCTCCGGTATGTTGTGTATGTTGCTTGGGTTTCTAGCATCTGCAGATTTTCTCTTGCTTGAGATAGTCAAAGGAATTGGGATATGCTCTTTTAAAAATAAGTCTTAAATCGTACATATTATCATATCAATGCAAATAGTTTCCAGTGCCTTCAGCAGGTTTTAGACAATTTATTAATGCAGTCTGATGGTAAAAACCAAAGGAAGAGGCCAACAAGTATCACCCACCAGATACTTCTGTGTCCATTCAGGCAAGGGATCTATCGATGTCAAAGTGGTTTGTGATTGCTCTGTTGCAAGCCATGTGTTTTCCTTAAGACCATAAGACATAGGAGCAGAATTAGGCTATTCAGCCCATCAAGTTTGCTCCACCATTCCATCATGGTGTTTCATTCATTTGGTGCATGGTAACGCAAAGACCTCCATTGCCAGCACATTAATAAACCGAAAACTGTATAAGTCTTAGAACATATGTTAAGCTTGCCAGGTATAGGATTTTCATAACAGCTGAATAAATTAAGAAGTGGATTGAAAAGAGTAGATATAATGATGTTGGCATATTTACAGGCCCCACTGACCAATGGAATGTGCTTTATTGAGAAAAAAAAATATTTATTTTAACTAATGATGAATTGATACCCTGGAGTTTCATTTTGTCACCTTTGTGAGCCACACTCACATCCCCATCTACATCAACGGAGCTGTAGTGGAGCGTGTATCAAGCTTCAACTTCCTTGGTGTCCACATTTCCGATGATCTCACCTGGTCCCTGAACTCCTCCATCCTGATCAAAAAGACGCAACAGCACCTTTATTTCCTGTGGAGCATCAGGAAAGCTCACCTCTGTCCCAGGATACTGACGGACTTTTACCGCTGTACCATTGAGAGCATACTCACCAAATGCATCTCAGTGTGGTGTGGCAATTGTCCCGTATCGGACCGCAAAGCACTCCAGCGTGTGGTGAAAACTGCCCAGCGGATTATCGGCACCCAATTGCCCACCATTGAGAGCATCTACCATAAACGCTGCTTAGGCAGGGTGAAAAGCATTATCAAGGATGCATCTCACCCTAACCATGGACTTTTTACTCTCCTCCCATCCGGTAGGCGCTACAGGAGCCTCTGCTCCTGCAATAGCAAACACAGGAAGAGCTTCTTCCCTGAGGCTGTGACCCTGCTGAACCTCACATCACAGCGCTAAGCAGTATTGCACCCATATTGTACTGTCTCAGTACTTTTACATTTGTGTGCTGTAGCACCTACTTTTTATTCGCAGTTATTTTGTAAATAACACTGTTCTTTGCATTTTTGGTCAGATGCTAACTGCATTTCATTGGCTTGTATCTGTACTCAGCACAATGACAATAAAGTTGAATCTAATGTAATCTAATCTACTCTAATCATGGGGAATTCTGAATGTTCTGCTGAAAAGCTGTTAGCAGTGGCTTCAAAGGCTGAGTGGCCTGCTCGCATTTAAAGGGCAGTAATTTCAACGTATAAAAATGTAAAAACAGCCTGTTATATTTTTTTTAAATTTTAGATAACCAAGATTTGGATTATCTACTTTATACTTTATACTTCATTGTTGCCAAACAATTGATACTAGAACGTACAATCATCACAGCGATATTTGATTCTGTGCTTCCCGCTCCCTGGATTACAAATTGTTTTACTAATTTACTGGATTACTAATGTTTAACACTTTAAAAAGAACTGGAGTGGTAAATTAATAGAATACTTGTCCCTACTTTCTCTTTCTAAATTTCAAGTTTTTTTCCTCCACTACATAATATTTTTAGATCTGTCAAATGGAGCGATTTTTGGGGGAAAAAATAGTGTACCATAATGCTTACAACCAGGTTACTGCTTTACTGCAAAGTGGGAGCAGTATTTTGGATCCAATGCCAAGGACTGTGGATTTGTTACATGATAAATTCTAATAAGGTACTTTATATAAAAAAAAGTCAAGCTAAGCCCTTTAAGCCTCCAGTTACAGATCAAAGCCCTTTTCATTGTGAATGAAAGTTAAAATATGTTTAGTGAAGTCATGTGTGCCAGAAAGTTCAAAGTATGACTCTGGTACCATTTTAACAACTGTGCAGGGTTTAACTTCAACTCGGTGCAAGTAATTTGCTGGAAAACTGAAGGAAACATCTGTCTAGTATCACTTGTAGCCTTTGGCTTCTTTGTGTATTATTTTTGGAAGCATGAATTCACGTTATCAAAGCCTGTTTTGCCTTGGGATATAATTCATACAAGTGTTCTGTGCTGGCCTTTTGTATATTATCAGAAAATAAGCCCAGTGTCTTTCTAATTCTGAGAGCTTGAGATTTATACACATGCAGATGGGACAAGCTGTGCTTTCTTTATAAATCTTTTATGAATAATTTAGTTCAATGAGGGGGGAAAAGAACTTGCACAGTGTAAGTCCATGCTGCACAAGGAAAATCTGAGGGGAAAGAAAAGGTAGTTGCACTTCCACAAGGTGAGAAATAAACTATCTTTGGCTCAGAGGAACAAACCTCATTCCAAAGCTGCAAAATATATATGGGGCTGAATCCAACAAGTCAATAAATAGGAAGAGAAAATATTGTCGTAAAAGAAGAACAGAATGAGCAAAAGCATGTTGATATGATGAGCAATTCATTTTTTAAATTTTGTTTTCTGAATAATCTGCATTAATATTCTGCTTTTTATAGTTCATGATTTTGAAGCTAATTAAATAAAATCCCAAAACACATAAGCATCCCCAGGCAATTCCCAGTTCCTCTCCACAAATCATTTGCCTCAGAAGGCTTCATTTTCTTGGGCATTTATAAGTTTAAAGTAGAGGAAATAACTTTTTCCACTGAATCATTTTTGGCTCCTTAACAGGGTGAATCAAACTGAATGTGCATGAGGGTAAAAGTGAACAGTGATTTGTGTTCTTCTGCAGGGATTCATCCTGAAACCTTGGCAGTTCCTTTCCCTCCGCAGATGCTGAGTTCCTCCAGCAGGTTCTTTTGATAGCATTGCCCAAAAGTGGAAATATCTTGAAGCTGGTCTAACTAATACTTTTCAATCGTTGTTTCTTTAAACTTGATAGTTTTTGGTTCCTATTTATTAGGCTCTCATTCACTATTTCAACAGATGGTTTGAATCTCTGCCACACTGTTCATTTTTACCCTTTATCATCTTCCATTGTGGTTATATTTTTATGTATGTTATCGTATAATATTTACATTAGAGTTACTGTCCAGTTCATTAGCGTGCATTCTAAATGGATGCAGTCCTCCTGATCTAATGAGAGATGGGTGTCATTAATGATGCAGTCGTGGTTTGACATCTGGAGCTAACTGCACTTGACATTAATCCCCCAAAAGAGACAGGAAAGAGTTTGTTGTTTACCAGATGAATATTGGGAACATTCATTCTAGCTCATGGTGTGTTAAGTAGACAGAAGGGTGCCTGGTGTTCCGCCAAAGAGCGGCAGGTTGCCTCTGACAGATTTAGGACAGACTCTTACAGAGCATTTGGGAGCCTGATTTGAAACTTATCTGAAGGCTGGGAAACTGATTGTAGAAAGTAAGCAGAAGCTGCGGTAAGTGACACTTACAACCATACTTGTGAGCCTGGGGGAACAGAACACTGAATCACAGATCCTTGTGAAGCAAGTGGTCAATTTCCAGCCTCCCAGTTACTGGCTGGAGCTTCCTTTTCAATCAGCCCCTCACCCTCCATCTCTCAGAATAGCAAAACAATTGAAGAGCAGGTGACGTTGTTCAAATGCCCATCTGCATAAATCTTGGCATGATATTTCTGGCATTGCTTGATGTACATGAGGTAGAATTGGCAATGATCAAAATCTTTGTGGTGTTGTCCTTGAAGGTCGCCTGGCCCGTCTCTCATGCAGCCACTGAACTGGAAGTGCAGTCCCTGGTTCCTTCTTCCATTCCCTGATTCCTAGCCACACAACTTACAGCAATGTAGAGTGGCTTCTTGCCAACAATCCCTTTAAGGGATGGAGCCCTGTCTATTTGCTGCTGGCTCAGTGCAGGTGCCTGAGCAGAATCAAACTTGACTATGAGTGCAGCTTCCTTATTAGGAAAGATTGTCCTATGAAACCATGTTATGCTATTGTACTATGACTGCAATAAAAAATAGTGATCCTAATATTACTATATGGAGCGGAGTGGGTCAACCTCAATTTGATATCTTAATTAAGTCAATATTTATAAGGCCATTGTTTTTTAAAGTGTTCCACTTGCAGCGATGTTGTCTGAGAGGCAGAAAAAAAATCATATAAGAAGGTTCTTCTTTCTTGGAGCAATGAAGTAGGAATGAATGCTGAACTGGTTATTCTGTCTGCTGAATAATGTAATGCACTAAAGGAGAAGAATGGTGTCGGTTCATTATTTTCTATAATGGCACAAAAAAAAATGTTTTTCCTATTGAACCAAGGAAAATCTGGTTATAAATCTTGCTCTCTCCATGCTGAAGAATACAGCACATTAATAGTTACATTAATTGTTCAAACTAACCCTTTCCTTATCCAGTGGAAACTCAGTTCATATTCAAATAGGCTGAAGAAATGCATATGCAGATGTGCAGTTAATCGGAGCTGGGCTACAATCCAAGAATGGGGTTTCATTTTTATAGAAATGTGTTAGCTTATGGAAATAATGGGTGCCACTGACTCCATGTGTCAATTGACAACCAATGCCTTTAAGAACGGTATAGTAAATTGATTCACTGAACCACTGTATTGTACTTAAACATAAACCTGCTGTGGTAGCTGCTGGTCCTAGGTTACAGATATACATAAGGATGCGTTCTTCATTGTTTGCTCTTTTTACAGTGATGATGCCAATGAAAATTAGCACTATTACAACGAATCTAAAATATGGCTTGCTTGGAATCTAAAATCCTGGAACCTAAAGTAGTCAAGTTGTTTTGATACTCCCATTGTATAAATAAATGCACTAATTTCCTTGCCTGAAATCTTTAATATTACTTTTAGAGTCATAGAGTCTTACAGCACAGAAAACAGGCCCTTCATCCCAACTGTGCCAAGCCAACCAAGATGCCATCTAAACTAGTCCCATTTGCCCACATTTGACCGTTCCCCCTCTGAATATTACCAATCCAAAGGTCCTTCAATCTGTCCAAAGGTCCTTTAAATGCTGTTATTGTACCTCCTTAACCACTTCCTCTGGCAACTCATTCCATTTACATACCTGTTTCTGTGTAGAAAAGGTTCTGATTAAATCTTTTCCCTCTCACCCTAAACCTGTGCCCTGTAGTTCTGTTCTATAATTCATCTTCCATAGTGCAGAAATATTTCATATTGTGTGTTCCAATAGTTTTTCTTCTTTTCTGTAGCTTGCTCTCAACTATTTTTTCCACATTTTAACTTGTATCTTCAATAATGTTTTTTACAGTAAATGTGACCGGGGCTATGATAAGGTGTCATTTTGCCACAACCCAAAGAAATTGTATAACCAAATAAGAATACAGAAATGTAGTATGAATGTTACTTAAACAGGGGCATACATCAATAGGTTGCATTCATCTCTGCTTAAACGGCTAGGTTCATAATGGCAGTGTACAGAATGTATAGAAATGTATGTAAATTGTAATGTACACTAACATACAAGCCAGAATACAAGGAAGAAAGTAATTTCCTTGCACCAGTTTGCCATGAGTTATCACTTATACTCCCAACTCAAAACCGGCACATTGGAACATGGGTCCAGAGCCTCAGATACTGAGGACATCAATTCAGTGGAGAGGATTTTCTTGGTTGTTGTGTTAGCTACCTCATATTTCTCTCTAAGTTCCAGAATGAGATTGCCTATTGCTTGAAGTTTCTATTGCTGTTACTTGTGGGAATAGGAAATTTGAAAATAAGTAAATACAGTATTGTACAAAAGTTTTTGGTTCAACGTCCATTTAGGAATTGAAGGCAATGGGGAAGAAACTGTTCTTGAATTGCAGAGTGTGTGCATTCAGGCTTCTGTACCTCCTTCCTGGCAGTAGCAGTGAAGAGAAGGCACATCCTGGGTAGTGGGGTCCTTAATGGTGGTCACCACCTTTCTAAGGCACTGCTCCTTGAAGATGTCTTGGATACTACGGAGGTTAGTTCCCATGATGGAGCTGACTAATTTTACAAACTTCTGCAACTTACTTTGATCTTGTGCAGTACCCCTCCGCTCCCTACCTTCATACCAGACGGTGATGCAACCAGTCAGAATGCTCTCCATGATATATTTGTAGAAATTTTAAAGTGTTTTAATTGACAACACCGTCTTGCCTTCTTTATAGCTGCATCAATATGTTGTGTCCAGGTTAGGTCCTCAGAGATAGTATGACGTGCAGGATCTTGACATTGCTCACTCTCTCCACTTCTGGTCCCTCTATGAAGATTGGTTTGTGTTCCCTCAACTTAACCCTTCCTGGAGTCCACAGTCAGCTCTTTGATCTTGCTGACGTCATGTGCAAGGTAGTTGCTGCAATACCACTCAACTAGCTGGTATATCTTGCTCCTGTCCGCCCTCTCATCACCATCTGAAATTCTGTCAGCAATGGTTGTATCACCAGCAAACTTACAGATATCATTGTCAGCTATGCCTAGCCACACAGCCGTAGGTGTAGAGAGAGTAGAGCAGTGGGCTAAACGTACACCCCTGTGATGCACCAGTGTTGATTGTCAGCGAGGTGGAGATGTTATTTCCAGTCCTCACAGGTTGTGGTCTTCTGGTTAGGAAGTTGACAATCCAGTTGTAGAGGGAGGTACAGAGGCCTAGGTTCTGTAGTTTTCTGATCAGGTTTAGCATCACTCACATTGTCATGATTATTTATGAAGCAGTACAGTGCAATACATAAAATTGCTATAGTACTGTGTAAAATCCTTAGGCACCCTAGCGCTATAAAAGACTTTTTAAGACTTTTGCACCATACTATATATTTTGATGAACTTAGCAAAATACAACCATTTTTATAAAACTCAACTCCTGAGAGAATTTGGTTGAATTTCCTCCAGGCTGCTTCCATGGTGCTTTGACAAAACATACTTTGACAAAAGCCATGTTGATGATTATAAATGGTAGTGGAGCAGAGGGACATGGAGGAAGTTCCTACAATGGTTGTGCAGCTTATCATGATTTTGATAAATAAACTTTCTTGGTATACTAATTGGAGAACAGATGAAACCAGTTTATGTTTGACACAGGCCTTTTTCCCCATGAATTGCAGACTCTGACGCTAGACAAGAAGCAAATTGAACTATTCATGCCGTCAAATTCTTAAATACAGAGCAAAGCTTCCTTTGTGTTACATAAATCACCATTTCTTGTACAAACGTCTCTGAATAAGATAGTTATAATATCAGTCTTGGATAGGCAAAAGGTTGATATCTTACATCAGTACAGATTGGAAATCCTTGGGCTTTTTCCTCAGGAAATCGAGGCTGTTTATGAGAGTTGGGATTTAGGGTAGATCTTAACCTAATGCTTTAAAGTTGAAAGAACAATGCTTACCCATTCTGTTCACTAGTCGGTATCAGTGAATGTCCTGAATCTTATAATTATTTTTGCTCATCATGTTTCTGCTTAGTCCTAGATCTGTCTCAGATATCTGCTGGTGAAAAGAATTTGGAAACTGATCCATATATTTTGTTAAATAATGTGATAAAACTCTACAGCCTGACTAAATTGTAACAGACTTTTGTCTTAAATGCATGCTGGACTGCTTCAATTTTAAATCCTTTGGTGATCTTGGAATAAGAAGTATCTTGTTTCTTGCTGGTAATTGTACTGAACTGCATTTGATCAAGAACAAAACTTTAAGTTGTCTTTTGTAAAGCTAACTTACAGTTTAAGTATTCTACAAATCTTGAGATGAGACTGCAGAGGGAAGAGCGTATTTTTAGCACTGATCTGGCCAGAACCATTGATGTGATTATATATGATGAAAAACAATGCAAATATAAAATCCCAGAAATGTTAATAAAAGAATTTCTGTTGAGTTGCTGAGCCATTTAATCTTTTGATCTAATTTAATTATATTTTTAATTAGCTAACTTCAAAATGGAATTTAGTGTCCTAAAGTTGCTTTTGTTCCCTGTTGCCTTACCTCACTTTGCCCTGATACCGACCCTCGAACAGAACATTTTCACATGGCTAATACAAATTCAATTTATTCTATTCATTAGTTGACAGTAGGTGACTTTCACAACCACCCATTTTACTCAGAATAAGATCAAAGTTTATATGTAATGACTGATTATTCTGATTTCTTGTTTTTTAGGCAGAATCCTTGTTTCCTTACCAGAGCAACTTTTCTTGATATCATTTCTATCCTTTGTTCTCATTTGGATATCTCAAAAACAATAGGTAAGTTTTTACCAAATCAAATGTTCACATGTTATACACTATACCGTTTTTTGAATCCTTGCCAAATGACAACGCTGGTGGTTTCTGAACAGATTTGTACTCTTTTTTTTTTACATATCAGTGCATTTTACCAGTTAATCATAGGGAATGTCTGTGACATTTTTATACATTAGAGTGCTCTTGTATGGTCTATTCTCGCAGGATATTCAAAAAAAACATGAACAACTCTTCCAGCTACTAACCATGGCAGACCAAATGCCACAGGCCAAATAGTCCACTCATGTTGATTAGCTGATATCGATGCTCAGAGAGTGGGTGTAGAGTCAACAATGAATGTATTGCAAAAGAGTCCAACATGATTTTTACAAAACACACATTCAAAGGCTAGATTTGTACTAGTACAAAGTCAAAGTGATGAGAATGTAAAGGAGAGATGCTGTAGCAATTTTTCCTTTGGCTCTGATTTAGAACCATAACTTTTCCTCGTAGTGTGGATTATCCAAAAGTCATCTGCCTTCTCACCCCTGCATGTTCACCATCCCTGTCGATATCATCTGGTTTGGATCCTAATCACCTCACTGTATCTTCAGAATTGCTTTAAGGACACACTCAATCTTTCCCTGTACATTTAAGCAACTTTCTCTGCTGCGACCTTCCTCCTCCAAACCTCTGTTAGACTCAAACCTCCTGAATCCCTTTCCCTTTTTCCATCATTAGTGACATTGCTGTTAACCTCCCAGACTTAATAATTCCATTAATAATCACTTCCTTCTTTTGTCTGAGATCCATTTTTATATCACTGATGAACTGGAAATTTCTTTCAATTAATTAGACTCTGCAAATGGAATTTTTTTGTAAAATTATTATGATGAGGAATTTGAGAGTGTGGGTATCAATGAAATAGTAGAGCAGTTACTTTAACATTGTGTTTGCCTTGATGCCATCTGTTTTACTTCAGAAAGTTTATCAGTGACCAAAGAGAGTCAGTCATATCAAGCCAATTTTTTTTTTTGCTTTGCTTTGAACATACTTTATTTTGCCCTTCCTTGTATCATGGATTTCCACGACGTTCTTTAAACTCTTCCTCTGAAGTTTTGTTTATAAAATGACTGACCTTGTCTCTTACGAACATCAATCGACTCTTGGTTTGATTGATCTCCAACAAAATTCTGATGTACTCTTACTGGCTTTTGTGTCATGATTCCACTGAGGGATTGGTACTGTTCAATTTTGCTCAAAGTTGCATTGTGCAATATCTTACCTTTTCATCATTATTTTCTGATTTTCTCAGACCTGTACAGATATCCTTATTTATATTTGAAAAACACATGGCAGCAGCAAATATTATACTGTGGTTTAGTACAAAATGTAATGATATTGTTGAACATGGTAACAGTAATCTCAAGATCTTTCTCCCACTTTTTCTCTTTACTCCTACAAAACTAATAGCACGCGGGTCATGCAGCTCCCACAGAAATATGGTTTCAATAAAAATAAAGATGTAGTCAGTTATCAGTATTTGTACATGTGCAACTGATGCTTTATGAAAACTGTATTGTTCTGCAAGGACAGTGTTGTTTCCCCTGTATAGCTCAGTGTGATGGCAATGGTTATAATAGTTTAAATATCAGGGCTTTCATTAGAAATATGGAGGTTCTGTGATGGTGCAGTAAGGAAAAATTACTTTTTCTTGACTCAGCACATAGCCTAAGTGTAACATTGCTGAGCTTCTCATTTGATGAAAATTATCACTGCATTTTATACAAATCTGTAACGTTAGCACAAATTCTTGGGTGAACATCAACTTTCATAAATACTTCACATAAAACCCGAAGAGGTGTATGGCTCTGGTTTAAGTCACTTAGCCTGTCTGTCCCAGACAAAAAACATAATGAACCTGGTCTCACCTTTGAACAGTTCTCAGAATCAGAATCAGGTCTATTATCACTGAAATTTGTAGTTTTGTGGTAGCAGTACAGTGCAATTCATAAAATTATACACGGCCTGTCAGTGGCGTCAACAGAGCTTTACCAAGAGGGATTTCTCGCAGGTCGGCGGCGGTTATTTAAAAAGGGAGCGTCGAGAGCATTTGTCCATTGTATGTGGCCTATCAGCCGGGTCAACAGAGCTTTACCAAGAGAGATTTCTTGCAAGTCGGTGGAGGTTATTTAAAAAGGGAGCTTCGAGAGCATTTATCCATTGTACGTGGCCTATTAGTGGCATCAACAGAGCTTTACCAAGAGGGATTTCTCGCAGGTCTGTAGTGGTTATTTAAAAAGGGAGCTTCGAGAGCGTTTGTTCATTGTACATGGCCTATCAGCAGCTATAACCAGAACACCAATCATGACTTAAATATTGGGGAAGGTTTAGGCATAAAAGGGAGACACTGCCTAGCGGAGCGGTCATTGATGGAGTGATCTGAGGCAGAATGGAAGGGCTTCGGCGATAACAAGTCAAGGTGAGGTAAGTTACCTGTAAGGAATAGAAACAGGAAGTATGTCTCTGATGCCGGTGTTCTACTGGGTGTCAGATGTGTGAAGTCTGGGAGACTCCCAGCCTCCCAGATGGCAACATCTGCGCCAGGTGCATTGAGTTGCGGCTCCTTAGGGACCGCATTAGGGAACTGGAGATGCAGCTCGATGACCTTTGTCTGGTCACGGAAAGTGAGGAGGTGATAGAGAGGAGCTATAGGCAAATAGTCACACGGGGGCCTCGGGAGACAGATAAGTGGGTAACAGTCAGGAGAGGGAAGGGCAAGAGTCCGATACTAGAGAGTACCCCTGTTGCTGTCCACCTCAACAATAAGTACTCCTGTTCGAGTACTGTTGGTGGGGGGGGTGGGGGATGGCCTACCTGGGGGAAGCAACAGTGACCGCGCCTCTGGCACAGAGTTAGGGAAAGGAAGAAGGCAGCAGTAATAGGGGACTCTAGAGTTAGGACTGAGAGGCGATTCTGTGGACGCAGGAAAGAAACGCAGATGGTAGTTTGCCTCCTGGGATGTTTCTGATCATGTGCACAATATCCTGAAGTGGGAAGGTGAACAGCCAGAGGTCGTGGTACATATTGGTACCAACAACATAGGTAGGAAAAGGGAGGAGGTCCTGAAAACAGACTACAGAGAGTTAGGAAGGAAGCTGAGAAGCAGGTCCTCCAAGGTAGTAATCTCGGGATTACTGCCTGTGCCATGAGACAGTGAGTATAGGAATAGAGTGAGGTGGAGGATAAATGCGTGGCTGAGGGATTGGAGCAGGGGACAGGGATTCAGATTTCTGGATCATCGGGACTTCTTTTGGGACAGGTGTGACCTGTACAAAAAGGACGAGTTGCACTTGAATCCGAGGGGGACCAATATCTTGACGGGGAGGTTTCCAAAAGCTATTGGGGAGAGTTTAAACTAGAATTGCTGGGGGGGAGGTGGGAACCAAACTGAAGATATGGAGAAAGAGGAGGTTGGCCGTCAAACAGAGAAAGCTTGGAGACAGTGCGAGAGGGAGGGTAAGCAGGTGACAGAGAAGGGATACACTTAGACCGATGGTTTGAGATGTGTCTATTTTAATGCAAGGAGCATTATGAACAAAGCAAATGAGCTTAGAGTGTGGATCAGTACTTGAAGCTGTGATGTTGTGGTCATTACAGAGACTTGGATGGCTCAATTACTTCAAATGCCGGGTTTTAGATGTTTCAGAAAGGACAGGGAGGGAGGTAAAAGAGGTGGGGGCGTGGTAATGCTGATCAGAGATTGTGTCGCAGCAGCAGAAATGAAGAAAGTCATGGAGGGATGGTCTACTGAGTTTCTGTGGATGGAAGTTATAACTCTACTGGGTGTTTTTTATTGACCACCCAATAGAAATAGGGACATCGAGGAGCAGACAGGGAGACAGATTCTGGAAAGGTGTAATAATAACAGGGTTGTTGTGGTGGGAGATTTTAACTTCCCAAATATTGATAGGCATCTCCCTAGAACAAAGGTTTTAGATGGGGTGGAGTTTGTTAGGTGTGTTCAGGAAGGTTTCTTGACACAATATGTAGATAAGCCAACAAGAGGAGAGGCTGTACTTGATCTGGTATTGGGAAAAGAACCTGGTCAGGTGTCAGGTCTATCAGTGGGAGAGCATTTTGGAGATAGTGATCACAGTTCTATCTCTTTTGCCATAGCATTGGAGAGGGATAGGACCAGACAAGTTAGGGAAGTGTTTTAATTGGAGTAAGGGAAATATGAAGTTATCAGGCAGGAATTTGGAAGCATAAATGGGAACAGATGTTCTCAGGGAAATATACGGCAGAAATGTGCCAAATGTTCAGGGGATATTTGTGTGGCGTTCTGCATGGGTATGTTCCAATGAGACAGGGAAAGGATGGTAGGGTACAGGACCTCTGATGTACAAAGGGTGTTGAAAATCCAGTCAAGAAGAAAAGAAAAGCTTACAAAAGGTTCAAAAAACTAGGTAATGATAGAGATCTGGAAGATTATAAAGCTGGCAGGAAGGAGTTTAAGAATGAAATTAGGAGAGCCAGAAGGGGCCATGAGAAGGCCTTAGCGAGCGGGACTTTAAAAAAACCCCAAGGCATTCTACAAGTACGTGAAGAGCAAGAGGATAAGACATGATAGAAATAATAGAATAGGACCAATCAAGTGTGACAATGGAAAAATGTGCATGGAAACGGAGGAGATAGCAGAAGTACTTAATGAATACTTTACTTCAGTATTCCTACGGAAAAGGATCTTGGCAATTGTAGAGATGACTTACAGCAGATTGAAAAGCTTGAACATATAGACGTTAAGAAAGAGGATGTGCTGGAGCTTTTTGGAAAACATCAAGCTGGATGTCTCTGGGACCGGATGAGATGTACCCCAGGCTACTGTGGGAGGCGAGGGAGGAGATTGCTGAGCCTCTGGCAATGATCTTTGCATCATTATTGGGGACAAAAGAGGTTCCAGTGGATTGGAGGGTTCCAGATGTTGTTCCCTTATTCAAGAAAGGGAGTAGAGATAGTCCAGGAAATTATAGACCAGTGAGTCTTACTTCAGTGGTTGGTAAGTTGATGGAAAAGATCATGAAAGGTAGGATTTATGAGCATTTGAAGATGCATTATATGGTTAGGAATAGTCAGCATTGTCAAAGGCAGGTCATGCCTTACAAGCCTGATTAAATTTTTTGAGGATGTGACTAAACACGTTGAAGAAGGTAGAGCAGTAGATGTAGTGTATATGGATTTCAGCAAGGCATTTGTTAAGGTACCCCATGCAAGGCTTATTGAGAAAGTAAGGAGGCATGGGATCCAAGGGGACATTGCTTTGTGGATCCAGAACTGGCTTGCCCACAAAAGGCAAAGAGTGGTTGTAGACTGGTCATATTCTGCATGGAGGTCAGTGACCAGTGGTGTGCCTCAGGGATCTATTCTGGGACCCCTTCTCTTCGTGATTTTTATAAATGACCTGGATGAGGAAGTGGAAGGATGGGTTAGTAAACTTGCTGATGACACAAAGGTTGAAGGTGTTGTGGATAGTGTGGAGGGCTGTCAGAGGTTACAGTAGGACATTGATAGGATGCAAAATTAGGCTGAGGAGTGGCAGATGGAGTGCCAGATAAGTGTGAGATGCCAGATCACCCAGATAAGTGTGAGATGGTTCACTTTGGTAGGTCAAATATGATGGCAGAATATAATATTAATGGTAAAACTCCTGGCAGTGTGGAGGATCAGAGGGGTCTTAGAGTCCGAGTCCATAGGACACTCAAAGCTGCTGCGCAGGTTGACTCTGTGGTTAAGAAGGCATACAGTGCATTGACCTTCATCAACCATGGGATTGAGTTTAAGAGCCGAGAGGTAATGTTGCAGCTATATAGGACCCTGGTCAGACCCCACTACAGTGCTCAGGTCTGGTCGCCTCACTACAGGAAGAATGTGGAAACTATAGAAAAGGTGCAGAGGAGATTTACAAGGATGTTGCCTGGATTGGGGAGCATGCCTTATGAGAATAGGTTGAGTGAACTCAGCCTTTTCTCTTTGGAGCGGTGCAGGATGAGAGGTCACCTGATAGATGATAAGATGATGAAAGGCATTCATCATGTGGATAGTCAGAGGCTTTTTCCCAGGGCTGAAATGGCTAACATGAGAGGGCACAGTTTTAAGATGTCAGGGGTAAGTTTTTTACGCAGAGAATGGTGAGTGTGTGGAATGGGCTGCCAGCGACGGTGGTGGAGGCAGATACGATGGGTCTTTTAAGAGGCTCCTGGCCAGGTACAAGGAGTTTAGAAAAATAGAGGGCTATGGGTCACCCTAGGTAATTTCTAAAGTAAGTACCTGTGTGGCACAGCATTGTGGGCCGAAGGGCCTGTATTGTGCTGTAGGTTTTCTATGTTACTATGTTTCTATTACTGTATTATAAATTACAATAAGAATATGTAAAATAAATAGTGTGAAATGTAGTGTTCATGCAGTCATTGATCATTCAGAAATCAGATTGACAAGGGAAAGAAGCTGTTCCTAAAACATTGAATGTGCGTCTTCAGGCTCTTGTACCTCCTCTCTGATGGTAGTGGAGGGCATGAGAAGAGGGCATATCCTGGATGGTGGGTTTATCCTTAATGATAGATGCTGCTTTTCTGAAGATGACTTTGGTGCTAGGGAGGCTAATGGCCAAGGTGGAGTTGGCTGAGTTTACAACTCTCTGCTGCTTTTTCCAATCCTGTGCATTGAAGCTTCCATTCTGGGCCACCAGTTAGCATGCTCTCCACAGTACATCTGTAGAAATTTGCAAGAGATTTTGGTGACCTATCAAATTTCCTCAAGCCCTTAATGAAGTATAGCCGCTGGTGTGCCTTCTTCGTAATTGCATCAGTATGTTGGACCCAGGATAAATCTTCAGAGATGTTGGGCACCCAGGAACTTGAAACGGCTCACTCTTTACACTGCTGAATTTTGATAAAAAGTGCTGCATGTTCTTTTAATTTCCCCTTGCTGATGTCCACAATTAATTCCTTGGTCTTACTGATGTTTTGTGCAAGGTTGTAATACCACTCAACCAGCCGATCTATCTCACTCCTGTACACCTTCTTGTCACCACCTAGACTCTGCCAACAACACTTGTGTTTTTGGCAAATTTATAGATGGCACTTAAGCTGTGTCTAGCCACACATTCCTGAGTGTAGAAAGTGTACAGCAGAGGGCTAAGCAAGCATCCTTGAGGTGTAGTTGTGTTGACTGTCAGTGAGGTAGAGTTGTTTTGTTGATCCACATTGACAAAGGTGTCAAGGATCCAGTTGCAGAGGGAGCTACAGAGGCCCAGGTTTTGAAGTTTGTTGATTATTGCTGAGGGGATGAAGGGATTCTAGCATAACATCATACATTCACTGCCTCGACTTGTAAAGAAAGCCACCCATATGTGAAGCTGCTCTCCTATTTTCTCTAGGCCTCTTTTGGGGATCACCTCATTTCTTCCAATACTCTCCTGTACAGGACAGTCTGCAGAGATCATGACCACCAATTAGTTAATTCCTACTTTTAAACCTGCCCAAATTCTATCTTAGAGCTGTCCTTTCACTGGAGTGTAGATGACAACATGGTGTGGCCCAGTAGCCTGATCACTGTACAAAATGTCCTTGGGAACATCATCTATCAACATTGCTCATCCACTACAACTGTCACTGGCACATTAATGAGTAAATGCTAGGTTGTTGACCTTCTGTCTGGACATGCTTGGGATGAGCCTGAGGCAGTCAGGATGGAAAATACAGAAAGTGAAGGTTTGTGGTCAGGGCAGAAGGCTCTGAAAGAAAACACCCCTTAATGTGATGGGCTTTATTTAAATGTCTCTTGATGCCTAATCTTCTGCTCTGCTACTCTGCTCTCTCAGGTGGAATGACACTTTTTGGCCAAAGCTTGTTAGAAGAGGTTGGACATTTTTTAAAAATGCAGATGATGGAAATGTGAAAGGTAAACAGAAGATACTGGAAACTTTCAGCATCAGGCAGCACTTAAGAAAAGAGAGAGTTAATGTTTCATGTCAAAGATCCTTTGACCTGTATTCACTGTCTTCACTATTAAATGAAAACACCAATATAACTTTTTATTACCAATTTATCAATCTGCATTGCTTTAAGGAATTTTGGAAGTATACAGGAAGGATCTCTGATCTGATATGTTAGTTCTCGGTCTCTTTCCACATTTGCTGCTTCACCTGCTGTGTATTTCCAATGATTACTGTTTTTACATCAGAAGAAGATTAATTCCTCAGGCCTCTCTTTGGATTTAGATCTGTACCCTTATGCCATCAAGAAGGAAAAGTTATTTTGTATTGACCAAAGTCTAAGTAACTGGATTATACTTCCACTAGTCTAAAGAAGTTTTTTTGTGCTAAGCTGCTTACTTGCTCTATTCCCATGGATCAATAAGTTAGTGGTACAAGGAATGAATCAAACCCAGAGTCAAAAGCGATAGAAAGGTTAGTCCTTCCAGTGTATTTTCTAAAGTTCGGATACTGGAGATTTCCAGTACTGTAAGATTCTCTGATTGCTTTAAGTTCCAAGTTCAGTTTTGTTTCATCTGCCTGCAAGTTTGAGAGAATGTTGAAGGAGAAAATAACAAGGGGAGGGATTATAATAATGGTACAGTTGTAAAATTTTCCAGTGGTCTGGAAATGCAATAACTTCAAACTTTACTGTACTTATTAATTATGGTCAAATTGCATGGTATCAGAACTGGTAGTTTTACATTTTAAATCACTGTAACCGGGTAACATGCCAGTCATAAAATTATGTAGAAACTCTTTAGCACTATGCTTTTTGTTCGGTTTAATTAATATTTGTCTTGCCTTCAGGGCTGATTCCGTTGTTCTGGATCTTTTAGTTTAAGTTTCAAGAGAGTTTCTGCTCTACTGATGAAATTAGTGAGATAAAGCAATTCCTTGAACTAAGTACAATAAGTTCATTTAATTACTAAAGAAATGCTTGGTGAACATTTAATGAATCCATGCAGGAAGTCTCAAGTTTTACTCGAACCAAGGAAAACATAATTACTAAATCTGGTAACAGTATTGTAGTGAAGTTTAATCAGTCTCAGGATTAAGAAAAATGTATTAAAACTAACTCACTAATATCTTGTTTTTGAGCAGACTTCACTGAAAGTCTTTCCTCCGGTACATGAGCTTATTTGCTTGAGGAATGGGTTTTCTTATCAGCACTTGCCTACTCTAAAAGCAGTCAGTAAGGACCAAGTGAAAAGATTCCATTTAAAGTTGAGCAGTTGCCAGGTTTTGATGGGAAAGGTAAATGCAGCTCTTCCTTCACCGAGTGCTTTATATAGCATTGTGAATACACACTGTTAAACTATGCTTAAACTATGTCTCATCAAGAGACCTCATGCATTGCTTGTTTGGCTAACAAAGAGGAATTTTGTTAGTGCAGCTGTTCTATTGGATACAAACTGTACTCATAGACCTAGGTCACTGAAACTTTTCACCCTAATTGCTTGCGTTTTTGATTTATTTTTATAACAGTGTGGTGCAGGGTAACTTAAATATTTAGTTCTAATCTTTGACATCATGCAGCTATGGTTTTCTGTGCCTTCTCTCCTGCAGGCCATGGCTGCAGTGTAAAGCCTGATAGATGATGGGTATGTCTACGAAACGGGATGAAGGGGGATGCTTTTTCAGTCTTACTCATAACAAATATTCATTTGTCTGACAATCTATCCTTATTACTGTCCTCTCTGTTTGTCTTTCCTGTTGAACTAATCACTAAAATTAACCATCCCTCCCAGCCTAGGCATGTTTAAAAAAAAATCACCAGGTCAAAGGTTTATTTTTCTTCCTTTGATTGCGACAGTTGACATATTAGTTCTTACAGAAAGAGAAGTGTGATGATTTCTCATCTTTGACTTGGGCCCATGAAGGCAATAATTGGAATTCTGACAATGGGATTTAAATTTTATTGTTTTATTTTTCTTGTAAATGCCTGCAAGAAAATAAATCTCAAGGTCAGATATGGTAACATTTACAGTACATTGATAATAAATTTACTTTGAACTTCTTTTTTCTGAAGTACATAACATCACTTCCTCAGTCTATATCAGGGGTTCCTAAACTTTTTATGCCATGGAGCCTTACCATTAACCGAGGGGTCCGGGAACCCCTGATCTATGACATAGATTACATCATGGCAGCTGTGACAATAGTAGAGTTTCTATAATTGAGATCCATAACCACAGTTATGGGAAGTAGAATAGTTAACCAGATTTTCAGTTCCATATGCTCACAGCTAGCACTATGCTTGTGTATTATAGGTTGGAAGTGGAGAGGTGGTGGCTTAACTTTAAGTCCACTCCTAATAAAGCTAACCTAGGCATTGGTCATTGCAGAAGCACAAAGTCAGAAATATCCTGGAATATTTTAAAGCAAGTCCTGGGGTGAAATCTGGAGACCCAATACGAGTCTGGGAGTCTGGGGCCAAGGACTGAAAGCATTGGGGAGGGGGGCAGCCTCTCCTGGGGTTGGAGGCCTAGTGCAAGTCTGGGGCCAAGGCCTGAAGGTGCAGAGGCAGCCTGTCCTGGAGTTGGAGGCCTAGCTGTGTGTGAGTGGGTGGGTGGGAATGTTGGAAAGGGGCTTAGAATCATAGAGAGTCATAAAGCCATACAGCACAGTAACAGGCCCTTTGGTCCATCTAGTCTGTGACAAACTGTTATTCTACCTAGTCCCATGGACCTGCACGTGGGCCATAGCCCTCCATACCCCTCCTGTCCATATATAGTCATAGTCATACTCATACTTTATTGATTCTGAGGGAAATTGGGTTTCATTACAGTTGCACCAACCAAGAATAGAGTATAGATATAGCAATATAAAACCATAAATAATCTAATAATAATATGTAAATTATGCCAGTAAATTATGAAATAAGTCCAGGACCAGCCTATTGGCTCAGGGTGTCTGACCCTCCAAGGGAGGAGTTGTAATGTTTGATGGCCACAGGCAAGAATGACTTCCTATGACGCTCAGTGTTGCATCTCGGTGGAATGAGTCTCTGGCTGAATGTACTCCTGTGCCCAACCAGTACATTATGTAGTGGATGGGAGACATTGTCCAAGATGGCATGCAACTTGGACAGCATCCTTTTTTCAGACACCACTGCCAGAGAGTCCAGTTCCATCCCCACAACATCACTGGCCTTACGAATGAGTTTGTTGATTCTGTTGGTGTCTGCTACCCTCAGCCTGCTACCCCAGCACACAACAGCAAACATGATCACACTGGCCACCACGGACTCGTAGAACATCTTCAGCACCGTCCAACAGATGTTAAAGGACCTCAGTCTCCTCAGAAAATAGAGACGGCTCAGACCCTTCTTGTAGACAGCCTCAGTGTTCTTTGGCCAGTCCAGTTTATTGTCAATTCGTATCCCCAGGTATTTGTAATCCTCTACCATGTCCACACTGATCCCCTGGATCGAAACAGGGGTCACCGGTGCCTTAGCTCTCCTCAGGTCTCCCACCAGCTCCTTAGTCTTTTTCACATTCAGCTGCAGATAATTCTGCTCACACCATGTGACAAAGTTTCCTACCGTAGCCCTGTACTCAGCCTCATCTCCCTTGCTGATGCATCCAACTATGGCAGAGTCATCCGAAAACTTCTGAAGATGGCAAGACTCTGTGCAGTAATTGAAGTCCGAGGTGTAAATGGTGAAGAGAAAGGGAGACAAGACAGTCCCCTGTGGAGCCCCAGTGCTGCTGATCACTCTGTCTGACACACAGTGTTGCAAGCACACGTACTGTGGTCTGCCAGTCAGGTAATCAATAATCCATGACACCAGAAAAGCATTCACCTGCATCGCTTTCAGCTTCTCCCCCAGCAGAGCAGGGCGGATGGTGTTGAACGCACTGGAGAAGTCAAAAAACATGACCCTCACAGTGCTCGCTGGCTTGCCAGGTGGGCGTAGACACGGTTCAGCAGGGAGACGATGGCATCCTCAACTCCTAGTCAGGGTAGGTAGGCAAACTGAAGGGGATCTAAGTGTGGCCTAACCATAGGCCGGAGCAGCTCCAGAACAAGTCTCTCCAGGGTCTTCATGATGTGGGAGGTCAATGCCACCGGTCTGTAGTCATTGAGGCCGCTGGGGCACGGCGTTGTCGGCACAGGGACGAGGCAGGAGGTCTTCCACAGCACAGGAACCCTCTGGAGACTCAGGCTCAGGTTGACGACATGGTGAAGTACTCCACATAGCTGAGGGGCACAGGCTTTGAGCACCCTGGTGCTGACACCATCCGGGCCTGCAGCCTTGCTTGGGTTGAGACGTTTCAACTGTCTTCTCACCTGTTCAGCTGTGAAGCCCACTGTGGTGGTTTCGTGTGGGGGAGGGGTATAGTCATGAGAGCAGGGTGGGGGACTGTGAGGAGGGGTAGGAGGGGAGAGTATATCTATTCAAACATCCTTTGAGTTACAAAAGGAAATGGGCTTCTTTTGCTGTTGTTGTTTTGTTTTATTGTTGTTGTGGCTGCTTGTGTTATCCTGCTAAACATTATGGGCATGCTATATTGTCGCCAGAATGTATGCTAACACTTGCGGGCTGCCCCTAGCACATTTCACTGTATGTTTCGTTGTATTTGTGGCAAATAAATATAAATCTGAATCTGAAATGTGAAGCATCTGTAAAGCCAGGTTGACTTTCAGTTGCAGACCAATCACCTCACTCTCCTACCTGATCACTCTGACCCTATAGAGCAAATATTTGTCTATCCCTACACGAGTGTAGTTAATGACTCAGCCTTCACTGTGGTCAGGGGAAGAAAATTCTAAAAATTCACTGCATGCTCAGAGAAGTAATTCATTACCACCTATTAATTGGGCAACTCTTTTCTGTGGCATTTTGCCTCTTGCCCTAGATATTCCCCGTGAAGGAAACATCCTCTCAGATCTTCCCCTCCCAGGCACCATCAGAACCTCGAACAAAAAAGCAAACTGCTGAAGGAACTCAGCAGGTCAAACGAATCTGGAAAGGAATGGTCAACACAGCTCAAGACAAGTTGCTGCTCAACCTGCTGAGTTCCTCCAGCAACTTGTTTTCTGCTCCAGATTCCAGCATCTGTGGACTTTTGTGTCACCATTAGAACCTGTTTGATTTTATAAGAGCACCCCTCATATAAACATGAGTGGTGAAGTGTCAATTGTTCCTCATCAGCAACTCCAATGCTAGGAACTATTGGCTCAGTTTTTGGCCCCTACAATCCCAGGGATTTATATTTATGCTTTTTTAGATCATTTTTATACCACCAGCAAGTACACCTACCCCTCCCTTCCCCCTTCTCCTGGGAGAATGCTCCTTCTGCCAACCTTTTGATGCACCTCACTTCCCCAGACACTCACTCAATACAGGAAAAAGTTGCTGTATGAGGACTTATAAGAAAGATTTGTAGGACCACAAATGTTATCATAATAGAGCTTAATTTACTAAATATAATGTAATTTCAGAGTTGGAGTAAATATAACACATGACTGCTTGAATAATCCAGGCTGATTTTAATTATTTATAAGTGACCCAGATAAAGTTAGAAATTAGAAGCAATTCCTCCCCTTGGGGATGGTGACCGTGGTATAATTACATTTATTGTGATCTGTGATTCTGATACACAAAAGATCCAAAGCCATTTATTTAATTTGAAAGATGAAATGGATGATCTGAAATAAGTGGACTAGAGGATATCCAGCAGCATTTTACAAGAAGCCAAGTGGACTATATTTTAAAAAATAACACATGCCAAGATTCAGTAATTATATAATTATTATCTTAAATGAAACAGGAAGAAAATATCTTGTATAAATCCTGGAGGAAGGTTCACTAGGATATTTATCGGAGTTTACGGGAACACATTAAAAAGGCAGGTAGAAAAAATATAAGATAAGGGAAAAATATACTGTAAATATAAAACAAAATAGAAATGTTGTTGGTTGTAGAATTATAAATAGTAATAATGCCATCTACTATCTCCTTTTGTCCACGTTTATCTACTTTCAATGGCCCATTTTGTTCCAAAGTCTCAATGGAATGTTCCAGACAGTAACTAGATCTTAGGGGGTGAAGTCAGAGAACCTGACCTGAGCTGTCCTTGACTACTGGCAAAATATATATTTGAATTTCTGGCACTCACTCTTAACTCTTGCCTTTCAGGGACTTTTTGACAAACAGTACAAAATTCACCTCACAAACATCTGAGGACTGTGTCCAAGTTCAAAGGTTATCTCATGGACTAGTCAAGCAACAGGTTGACAAAGTCGTCCGTACATAATCATGAATGACACACGGTCATTGGGCCAGATTCCTCCATCACAAACCCAGAGTATCTCTGTCCCATCAGCAGGATAGGCCCATCATTGGGGGCAGCAGTGTGCTATGCAGGCAGAGAGAGTTTCTCTGGAAGTGGTCAGCATTGACTTCAGGCCCCATAAACTCCTTCGGCATCAGGTCTTACATGGGAATGGAAATCTAATTACCACCTACAGTCATCACTCATCCCTGCTCCTCCATATTGGACAATACCTGGAAGAAGCACTGAGAGATGCAAAGGCATAGAATGTTCTTTGGGTAGGACCTTCAGGAGTGGCTTAGCACCATCACCACAGACTGAACTAGCCATGTCCCAAAGAACGCAGCTGCCAAGTTATCCCTGCTGCAGATCTGGAACAAAGCGGGCAAATTCCAAAGAACTTTATTGTCATTCTAACCATACATCGGCTCTGCAGGGCAGAATGAGACAGCATTTCTCAGGGGCAGTGTAATCATAACATAACAAACGCAACACTAAATAATAAACATAACAATAAATAGTAAAACACAGCAGCCACATGTCAGTTAAAATCAGTTATAAGTGTCCGGTGCAAGTTAAAGGTGTCCAAAGCAGAGTCAGGTAGAGCAGCTATTTAGCAGTCTGACTGCCTGTGGGAGGAAGCTGTTTAGTAGCCTTGTGGTTTTAGTTTTGATGCTCCTGTAACATTTGCCTGATGGCAGAAGAACAAACAGTTCATGGAGAGGGTGTGAGGGGTCTTTAATGATGTACCATGTCTTCTGGAGGCATCGACTCTGAAACAGGTCTTGGACAGAAGGTAGGGAGACGCCAATAACCTTCTCTGCTCCCCTAACCACCCTCTGCAAGGCTTTTTTGTCGACAGCACTGCAGCTGGAGTACCAGGTTGTGATGCAAAAGGTCAGCACACTCTCAACCACGCCTCTGTAGAATGTAGTTAAGATGTTAGTGGGGAGTGATGCTTGTTTAAGCTTCCTCAGAAAGTGCAATCTCTGCTGGGCCCGTTTCACAATCCCAGTGGTGTTCCTGGACCAGATGAGATTGTCCAAGCTCTGCACCCCAAGGAACTTGATGTCTCCACTGTGGAGCCGCTGATGCTGAGACCGTCTGAAATCGACGATCATCTCCTTGGTTTTGGTGACATTAAGCATCAAGTTGTTATCCCTGCACCAGCTCTCTAGGTGTTTGACCTCCTCCCTGTACATAGTTTCATCATTTTTGCTGATGAGCCCCACCACTGTGGTATCATCTGCAAATTTAATGATCAGGTTCTCCTTGAATCTGGCGGCACAGTCATGTGTTAGCAGTGTAAACAGCAATGGGCTAAGCACACAGCTTTGTGGGGATCCAGTGCTCAGTGTGATGGAGTCAGAGATGTTCCTGCCAACACGGACTGACTGTGGTCTCTCTGTCAAGAAATCCAGAATCCAGCGACGCATGGCAGTGCTAAGGCCAAGCAGCGACAGTCTCTCTACTAGTCTCTGCGGGATGATGGTATTGATTGCTGAACTGAAATCAATGTACAGGATTCTGGCATTAGTGTCTTTGTTGTCCAAGTGAGAGAGAACTGTGTGCAGTGTGGTGGATAAAAGTAAACCAGAAGTAGCACCAGGTTTAAAAAGCGAGCCAGGTCTGCTGGGACTTCCTGTAGAACTGGGCATCACCTCTGTTAATAGGCAGTTGGCAAGGATGAATAGAAAGGAGTGAAGTTGAAGCAGAGCAGCCATTGTGAGGGTGGCCACAGCATGAGTGATCAGAATTATTAGAATGGGGAACTGAGGTTTTGGCTTAAGAGGCTTCAGCGAGGCTGAGGCTAGGTTGAAGAAAGGATGAGAGGGTTGAAGAAACAGTGGTTGATTAAAGATGTGGAGCATTTAGTTAAGAGGAAGAAAGAGACACACTTATGGTTTAGTAAGCAAAGATGTTTACTGAGCAGGGCTTTTGAGAGTTGCAAGGTAGTCAGGAAGGAGCTTATGAAGGGACTTAGGAGACCTAGAAAAGGACATGAGAAGGCTTTGGTGAGTAGGATTAAGGAAAATCCCATGGTGTTCTACGCACGCATAATGAAAAGGAGGATGACTAGAGTGAGGATAGGTCTGATCAGGAATAAAAGAAGAAATGTGTACCTGGAGTCTGAGGAGGAAGGGGAGATTATTAATGAATATTTTGATTCAGCTTTCATCAGTGAGGTACTTTAATGTTTATGAAGGCAACATCCTCTCTGTCTGAAATGCTGCAACATGTTGACATTAAGAAAAAGAATCTGCTGAGCCTTTTGAAAAATATCAAAATAGATAAGTCCCTGGGGCTGGACAGGATATACCCCAGGACGCTACATGAAGTGAGAGAAGAGATTGCTGTGCTTTAGACAATAACCTTTGCATCATCACTGGTCACAGGAGTAGTTCCAGAAGATTAGAGTGTAACACGTATTATTCCTTTGTTCAAGAAAGATAATATGGATAATCCTAGGATTCTTAGAGACAGGATTTACGGGCATTTGGAGAAAAATAGGCTGATTATAGATAGTCAGCATGGCTATGTAAAAACAGGTTGTGCCTCACAAGCCTGATTGAATTATTTGAGGAAGTGACAAAACAAATTGATGGAGGTAGAGCAGTGGATGTCATGTATATGGATTTTAGTGAGGAGTCTGACAAAATTCCCCATGGTAGACTCATTCAGAAAGTCAGGAGGTATGGGATTCAGGGAAACTTGATCCGCAAGGCATGCATTAAGAAATGGCTTGCCCATAGATGGTGGTTGTGGATGGAGCGTATTCTGCCTGGAGTTTGGTGAGCAGTGGGGTTCACAGGATCTTTTCTGGGATCCCTGTTCTCTCTGATTTTTATAGGGGCGGCACGGTAGTGTAGTGGTTACCACAATGGTTTACAGAACCAGCGACCCAGGTTCAGTTCTCGCCACTGCCTGTAAAGGGTTTGTACATTCTCCCCACAACTGTATGAGGTTCTTTCGTGACAACATGGGTTTCCTCTGGGTGCTCTGGTTTCCTCCCACAGTCCAAAGACTTACCAGTTGGTAGGTTAATTGCCCAGATTAGGCTTGGACTAAATCAGGGGATTGCTGGGCAGTGCGGTTCGAAGGGCCAGAAGGGCCTGTTCCACACTGCATCTCAATAACTAATTAAAGTGACTTAGATGAGGAAGGTGGGTTAGAAGGTTTGCGAATGACAAGAAGGTTATTGAATTGTAGATAGTATAGAAGGTTGCCACAGGTTACAGTGGAACATTAATAGGATGCAGAGCTGAGCTGAGAAGTGGCAGATGGAGTTCGATTTGAAAAAGTGTGATACACTTTGGAAATCAAACTTGATGACAGAGTACAGGATTAACGACAAGATTCTTAGAAGTGTGGAGGTACGGAAGGATATGGGAACAATGTATATAGGCTTCTTAATGTTGCCAGACATGGATAGGGGTTTTTAAGAAGCTGTGTGATGTGTTGACCTTTATTAGTAAAGGGATTGAGTTCAAAAGCTGTGAGGTAATCTTTCAGCTCTATAAAACTCTGGTTAGGCCACACTTGGCGAATGTGTTCAGTTCTGACCACCTTATTATAGGAAGGATGTGGAAGCTTTAGAGAGAATTCAGAGGAGATGTACCAGGACGTTGCCTGGAGTAGACAGCATGTTGTATGAGGATAGTTTGAGCTAGCTAGCGTTTTTCTCTTTGGAGCAAATGAGGATGAGAGGTGACTTAATAGAGGTGAACAGTATAAGATAATAAGAGATATTGATAGAATGGACAGCCAGTGACATTTACCTAGTTCAGCAGTTGCTTATACATGTGCGTATAATTGGAGGAAATTATGGGGGATGTCAGAGGTCGGATTTTTTTACATAGAGAGTGAGAAGTGCTTAGAACGTGCTGCCAGAGGTAGTGGTAGGGGTAAATGCATTAGGGTCATTTAAGAGACTCTTAGATAAGTACATAGAAAATAGAAAAATGGAGCACAGTGTAGGAGTTGGTTAAAATGTTGGCACAACATCATGTACCGAAGGGCCTTTATTATGCTGTTTTATGTTCGGATAGAGAACAGAGCAACATTAAGGATAAGCATATCTGGCCTTATTCTTGCCAATACAGATGCATCTAACTATGACACTACACTCTTCAGTCTACCTTTGCAATCAAGTCAGGAGATTCAATGAGTGTGGATGAATGCCTGAGAGCAGCACCGTGCGCAGCTAAAGATTACTGGGCAACTTGGTGAAGCTATAATACAGGGCTAAACAGCTAAATGCTAACGCAAGTGACTGAGCTGAGTGTGCTTTGATAAATGTTTCAAAGCTCTGCACTCCTGCCATAATAGATAGTTAATTAGATAACAGGACCTATTTGTTTTCAAGGGTGATGGTGCCCAGCACCTATGTGGTAGAGGCACGACTAAAGCACTCACAGCTGTGTTTGGTGAGAAGTGCAACTAATGATCCATCTTTGGTTCTTCCGGAGATCTCCAACATCACGGAAGCCAATCCAGTTGTAATACTGTCATTTACCCAACAATGTATAAAGTTGCCCAGTTTACAAAGAGCCAGTTTACTTCCTTCTCACCAGCTAATCTGATTCATTAGCAAAGCGACGGAAAGTGTAGTTGACGGCAGTTGTTCACCACCAACCCACTCACTAATGCCCATTGTAGACTTGCACAGGACCACGTTTGCAGATATTGTCAGCCTTGTTCTAAACAGACACGTGAGCTGAAATCCATTTTGACGGGGTAAATAACCATCCTTTACGACAAACAGAAACCAAGGGCCCACTTGAGGGAAAAAAAATTCCAAGGATTTCCGTCACCCCTTGCTCAAAGGAATACGACTGTAGTTGTTGGTCAATCATCCCAAACCCAGGACATGACTGCAAGAGTTCGTTAGTGCGGTAGAAACTGTGACTGAATGGATAAAGATTTACAATATGTGGACTTTCAGAAAGCTTTTGAAAAGCGGCTTGGTAGAATTATGGAATTTCAGCCAAATTATGTAAGAGAAAGTTTAGCAGCTTATGCATAAAATGGATTGACAGATAGAAAGTAAAGAGTTAGGGTAAGTAGATATTGTTGAGAATGAAGGAGGACTGCACACTAAGATTAGTTCTTCGTACACTCCTGTTCTTGGTTTATATAAATGGTACAAAATAGTGACTACATCAACCATCTTCAGTGGCTTTATCGGTGACTTTCCTTTTAGATGTAATCAGAAGTGGGGATGTTTGCTTTTGATTTCACATTTATTCATTTCTATTGTGAATCTACAGTAAATTGCTCATGCTGTCTGGCCTGCTGAGTTCCTCCACCATTTTGTGTATTGCTAACCAGCAATCTCTGGCATTCACTGATATTACCATAACTAAATTGTTCATCGTCAGCACCTTAAGTGGTCAGTGTGAAGAGGGCAACATTCAAATGGTTCAATTATCGAGAGAGAGATTACTCAAGTGCAGATGCCTTCCAACCGCAGCAGAAACTGCCTGCTGTCTCGGTGTTTCAATCTCCCGCGACACTTCAGACGTTGGCAAGGAACCAGGTCGTCCACAGGGTATCACCTCATGTACCTCAAGGTACATGACTTCCAGTCCACACCCCCAAGACACATGACTTCCAGTCCACACCCCCAAGGCACATGGCTTCCAGTCCACATCCCTCAGACACATGGCTTCCAGTCCACATCCCTAAGGCACATGTCTTCCGGGCTGCACCTGGAGATATCAAAGCATCAGGCTGCGTGACAAGTCCGAGAAGGAGAACCCACTGCCGTGGAGGATCGTAGTTTCAACTGCAGCTGCAGGTCACGATCTCTAACAGGACCCCGGCCACCTTGAGAAGAAAAGAAATGCAGAAAAAAAGAAGATGAAACTGTTTCAAGGACAAACTGGAAGAGGTTGCCCGAGTCTACAAAAACCTCTGGGGCCATCTTTAGCTCCTCCCACTCCTTTGACCTGAAAGTGAATTGAAGTAGCCATCTGACTACTCAGATTGCAGGAACATCCCAGAGCCCAGGTATTCTGTGATAAATGACTCAATCCTGACATCCCCAATAAATTTCCACTATTTATATAACATTCTCCTTAAAAGATATCCGAGAGACAACGAGGAAGAGACATATACAATTGTGATATTTAAAAGGCATTTGGATAGTTACATGGATGGGAACGGTTTAGAGGCATATGGGCCAAGCATAGTCAATGGAACTGCACTGTTATTATTCACCTAGGCAACTCCAAAACTTAACCCTGTAATCTCTACCACCAAAAAGGTCAGCCGGTTTGGGAGCATTGGAAGACTGACGCCTACAGGTTCTCTTTCAAGTTGCACATCGTTCAGCCTTGGAAATGTATTCATTCCTTCACTGCTGCTATCTGTATCCTGAAACTTCCTCAGTAAAAGCATTGTGTGGGGTACCTTCACTACAAGGAATGTACATTTCATGGAGGTTTACCATCTTCTGAAAAAATTAAGTATTAAATAAATGCCCCAGTGCTTTCCACATAATTTGTAACAAATCGCCATTACTCACATTTTACTCACATCACCAACAAGTCATGAAATTGTACACCTTAGCACAATTTTGTGTTGTCCACATCAAATGAGAGCAGGTGTGTATCTAGAATTAACCGTGTGTGCACTATTTCTTCAGTCTCGGTGGTACACACTTACCCTCACCTGGTGTGTTAGTACATGTTATATACATGCTGTTTGCTTCTTCTCCCTGCATTTTTCTGGCTGTATTTTTCATACAAGCTACTTATTAAATGATTTCTGAAAGTCCACATCTTGTAGATCTGCAGCATTGCCTTTATTCATTCATTCCTTCTTTTGAAATGTTACTAACTTTAGATTAGCTTAATACTTAACTTGGTTAGACCATGCATATATTCATAGGTACTTAACTTATCCCATCTGAAACATTGGGCCATATGAAGCAACAGGTTATAAGTATATTGCTGATCCATCCCTGATCTAAACCCTGGGAGTTCTATGTGATAGTACTGCAGGAGAACTGTAACATCGCATGAAGATGAGTCACTGCCTCATTCTCAAGGACATTTTGGAAACAGGCAATAAATGCAGGCCTTGCATTACCATATCCTGAAAAAAGGAAATAAAACTTCTGGCATGTAATAAAGGAAAGAACCTCAACAAAGAGAGATAATTCATTTAACTGGTCTCAGCTAATCATGTTGTCTGGCGCAACAATCTGTTGGAGGAACTCAGTTTGTCACACAGCATCTGTAGGAGACAGGAATTTGTCGACATTTCAGGTCGAAGCCCTGTGTCAGAACCCTGAACCACAGTTACTTACCTCCCACAGATGCTGTCCAAGCCACGGAGTTCCTTCAGCAGATTACTGCTCCCTTTTCTGGCACCTGCAGTGTCTTGTGTCTCCTTGTTTGTAAAAGCTAAATTGGTTTAAATTTCATATAAGAGCATTGTACCAGAATAACAACAAAAAAATTACACCAAAGTATCCAGGAGCTAGTTTATCATCTTTTTGTTGATTGTTCCTGGGAGCTAGATGATATTGGCCACCCGGTGCCCATGGCCACTACTTGTGAGCTGAAAAGTTGGACTTTGGTCAGCACTCCACAACACCTCACCTGTAATTTTCTAATGTTGGTGATAGTTCTGCAGTCATGTGAGAGATTTCTGAAAATACAATAAAATTGAGTGAACAGGAACAAATGTGTGCCAATTGAGCAGCTGTGCAACTTGGAGAGAAACTGTGGTGCCATTATCCATTGGTGGCGCAGTGAGAAGGTATGGGCTCATATCAGGCAGTTCCCTGACAAGGAAATGAGTGCAATGTTGAGGTTAGGATTTACACTACATGATATTACAAAGCACAATCAACCTTCAACACTACATGCTTGTATACTATTTGCCAATTTTGAATCACAAATAAATAATGTACATTATTTATATAAAAGCTGGTTATTCTGTGGTGTGACTTACCTGCTGACACCACAAAGCCTTTATACCATCTACAAACCGTAGGATGGGTGCATAATGGAATGCTCTGCATTTGTTTGGATGCGTGTAGCTCTAGCGCTCAAGAAACCTGAGAGCATCCAAGACAAAGCAGCCTACTGAATGAGGCCCCATCTGATATCCCAGCCCAGAGGTTCCCAACCTGGGAGTCCACGGACCCCTTGCTTAATAGTTCATGGCATAAAAGAGGTTGGGAACCCCTGACCTGGACATTTTTCCCTCACTACAATGACTGCACTGTGTATCATCTACAAAATGCTCTGTAATTACTCATCTAGCTTGTATGAAAGCACTTGTCAAATCTGTAATGTTCGTCACCAATGGTGAGAGCAACAAACATATGTGAACACCACAAATTGCAGGTTCCTTTCTGAGTCATGCGCTATCCAGACTTGGCAAAGTCCTATTGACCCTTCATGATCACTGTGTCTTAATTAGGGAACTTCCTTCCCGACTGCCTTGAGGGGAGTTGCCTTCACCAGAAGGGCTGTAACAGTTTGACAAGAGTGTGCAGTGTCACTTTCTCAAGGACAGTTGTGGGATGGCAATAAATGCTGTCCTTGCAAGCAGCATCTACACCCTGAAAATAAGTGAAAAAGAAATTCTTTTGTGGTATATATTCTGGGCTGTTTTCTTTTAGATCTTACTTTCAGTTCTCAGCCACCTGCTGTTTGCCAGCCTTTTAAATGGAAACGTTTTACAGTTTTCTTTCATTTGGTCTTTCTGTCTGCTTTCTCACAGTCTGCCTTTCAAGGACTTTGTTCCACGTGGCTTTGCTGTTCCTGTCATTATCAAATCTCACCTCAATTTGCATTTGCTGTATTTTTCTCTATATCAGTGTTTATTCTGTGATCTTGTCTTTCTTGTTCACCTCCTTTTCCAGTTCAGCAGTCATGTGTACAGTGCTTGAATCAACAGTTGAACAGCACATTGTTGACCTTAAGAATAAACGAGGACTGCAAGCCACCATAACAGACTTAAGTTATATAGTGCTTTTTGAAAGACTCTTGTTTGCTGCACCTGTGTGTTGCTAGGTGATTTAGTGCGTGTTTACATAAGGATTCTCAATTTTAAACTCATGTTACTTAAGCAGAATTGAAAGCATTGTTCCACGGATTAGCCTATGTCTATCATTGCTTTAACATGGAAATCTGCAGACTGAGAATGTGGATTTCAAATATCTTTGTAATATGAATCACAATCAAATTTGGAGAAGTCTCGCCATGAAAATTAATTAATTCCTCAGCCAGTATCTAAGATGTTTAAAAATTAGCTTTATTTCTCACATGTACCTCAAAACGTCAGTGAAATGCATCACTTGCACTAACTACCAACACATTCAGATGTGCTGGGGGCAGCCCACAAATATTGCCGTGCTTCTAGTGTCAACATAGCGAACTCACAACTTACTAACCCTAAATGTAGGTCCTTGGAAAGTGAGAGGAAAGCCATGCGGTCACAGGGAGAACGTGCAAACCCCTTACAGACAGCAGCAGCAGGAACTGAGCCTGGGTTTGCTGGTGCTGTGACAGTGTTATGCAAACTGTACGGCCCCTATAAAAGCATCAGGTTCGTGAATGTTTCTGAGGAGCTTGCTGAGACTGATTCATATGCTGTTCATAAATGATGCAGGGAAAAGGAATGCCTGGGATCTCAATAAACCACATGAAAATTTTACCTACCTTGTTTTGTCACATAACGCAGATGGAGTGTTCAAATTGGTAGTGCCAAAATGTGAATTTCCCTGGGCATCCTTAATGGTAAATAGATCATGTCAGTTCACTAGATTTTGCCTCTATGCTCTTTTAAATCTGGAAAATTATTGTACTTCTGCTGTTCAGATGAAGCATATATCACAATCAAAGAAAAGCCAAAATACTTTCCAGACAAGCTTGACACAATGAATACTGTAAAGATTAATCCTAGATAATTTGCTTTCTGCCTCTAATGAGCTTTTGGGCATCCTGAGGTCATAAACAACATCATATAATTTCAAGTTTGTTTATTTCTCTCTGCCAATTTCCACAATATGTTTAATGCCAAATATTTCAAATCTCCATTCATTAAATTGCCTTCTGAAAGCTCATTCTTATGTCAATATTGGAATCTTTCTCTGGATAGCTAGTGAACACCTCTCTTGCATTCCCTAATATCGTAAAGAAAAATGTTCCTGAGTGGAGTGTTGTAAATCTTTGAAATTCTCTACCTTCAAAGATTATAGATGCTCAATTGTCAGGGTCATTCAAGGTTGTGATTAGCAGACTGTAAAGATTTGTGGACTGAGAGAGACAGGGACTAAGTGCAGGCCCATCCAGGATCTTATAAGATCACAGAACAGCTCACTATTTCTCTTCATTTTAATTCTGCACATAATCCGGTAAAAATTTAATCATTTAAACTTTCACTTTCAGTCTCAGTCAGAATCTTTGTTTTGATAAGTTACTCTTGTTTCAATTCATACAAGTCTCAGATTCCCCTATACCATTGAGAGAATGTGGAGCAATTTTAACTCCAGAGCTCCACGGAGAGCATGTGGATGGATGATGATTACTGTTTCTTTTATTTTTTTAAATTTTATTGAGCTACAGCGTGGAATAGGCCCTTCCTGCCTTCGAGCCATGCTACCCAGCAACCCCCGATTTAACCTTAGCTCAATCACGGGACAGTTTACAATGACCGGCGTCGTGCCCGACGCCGGCCCCCTAGGCCTGAGTCGACGTAGTTGTAGTTACAGTGACCCATTAAGCTACCAACCGTATGTCTTTCAGCTGTGGGAGGAAACCCATCTAATCATAGGGAGAACATATGAATGCCTCCAAGGCAACAGGCGGGAATTGAGCCCGGGTTGCTGGTACTGTAAAGCATTGTGCTAACCACCTCACTACTATGCCTCCCCAGGCTTAAGTTGATAGCACAACACTTTACAGTACCAGCATTCATCATTGTTCTGACCCAAAATCCCACACAAATTTAAATGCACAGGTAAATATAAAGCTCTATAAAACTTCATTCTCAGATATACACCCTGCCATCTTTCCAAGCGAAGAAGTTTTCTATTTTTGACATTCCTACATAGAGAAAAATAACAATTAATTGCGCAGTGGGTTTGTATTAGCTTAAAGCTTTGATTATCAAAACTTTTATAAAGAAAGAAGAATTTATGTTGCTGATTAAAGGAAGCATGGTTCATCATCAGCTGTCTGACTAAAAATTTTACTCCACTCATCTCAGGCAGCCTGAAAAGTCATGTTGCATTGGAAAGGAGACATGTCGTTGTTAGCAACTTTTAGAATAACTTAATTACGTAGAAGAACATAAAAACATGGGAAGAGGACCAGGCCACTAGGCTCCTGTAGCCTGCCCTGTCATTCAATATGACCATGGAAAATCTATCCCAGGCCTCAACTTCTTTTCTGTGCCAGCTCCTCTAGGCTCTGATTTCCCTGACCTTTCAAATATTTATCTAATTTTTAAAGTACCTCCGGTTTCCACAAAACCTCCAGGATGGAAAATTCCTGAGCTTCATGGCCCATTTCAAGAAAAAGACTCTCGTGAACAGTTACACCTGTTGATGTGAAGATATGCATTTGACAGTGGTCAGAGAGGAGTTGTGTCCACTCTCTTGACTTTTACGTGCCTCTGAGCTTTCCAGGCAAATAGCTATTTTTTAAGAGAAAAAAAAGCTCTTAGCTTTTATTGTTTTTTTTCTCTTTCTCTGAATAGTGTGGAATTTCACCTTTGAAGTTTAATGGTCAAGTGTGAAGCATGGGTAACTGGCAGAATCCTGTATTATATTTTCTTTTCCTCCTTCACTTAATATAATTTCATACCATGTCCACAATTACAGGAAATGGTTTGGTCCATTGACTCTGCTGCTCCTGGGATCTCTTGTCATTTAGTGGAATTTCTTGTGATCCCACACAAACGTAATTAATGTAACCAAGCAGCTTTCTAAAGCTGTCGTGTTAAACCACTACAAAGGATAACAAAGGAGTAAAATTTAAGGAGGAGGGTGATTGCGACTTTTCTGGGGAAACTAATGATGGGTGACAATACTGGGTATATTGGATGTGCCCATCCCATAAATGTTTTTTTATAATGTTTAAATTAGCCTCTTTATGCTCTTTTTGAGCTTCACAACATGCTGGTAGAAAAGCCACACTGCTTCCCATTGGTGCACCAAGCAACAATAACACTCAGCCTTTGATGATATCTTCAGAGTGATAAATTAAAGACCCTTTTGTTTTTAAATATGTAAGCCTAATCAAGAACAGGATGAAATTGTAGACACAGGTGCTCACTGAAGGGGCAAAAATAAAATCATTTTTATTTCAATCTTCATTGCAAAGTGCATTGGATAAGGTCCTCTACATAGTGTCACTGCTTATGGGAAGTGACTTGGAAGTGAAATTTTTTCCCAAGAAGTTTGTCACAAATATAGTATCTTTGAATGTTACTTTAACTTTACCTTTAAAAATATTATGAAAAGCATTAAGTTTATAATGCACTGCAAATTGCAGACCTAACTAATAAATGCTTTCTTTCAGAATTAGAGATTCTAAACTTCTGGCAGGCTGCCCAGCACATTATACTGGAGTCAGAACTGTTTGCAGAGAGCCAGAAGATTTCACCAGCACCCGGACTAATTCAGTGGCAAAAAAGCATCACAAGGCTAACGTTGTCTGTAGTAGCAAAATCGGTTTCTGTACGACCAGTGTCACAGTCAGGAGATGCCACCTTCAAATTGGCTTCTGAAACTTCTGACTTTCAGCCCAGCCTTCTCCTTCCTCATCTTCTACACTCAGAACTCACTGAAGTACGTTTGCTGACCCTGGAGACACTGTTGTTATGGCTGGAAGACACAGATTTCCTCCAGCATAGACAGACAAATGGGAATGTACTGTTCCTGTTATCAGGAATTAAGGACACTCTAAAAATGCTAGCAGTGCAAGAAAAACACCCAGAATGTCTTGCCAAGGTGAGGGATTATCTTAATATAGTAACATGCATTATCACTGAGAATGAAGAAGTATCTCAAATGTGGCTTTCTTAAAACTAATGCTTATTTATCTTGAAGCCTTGCAAATAAAATGAGACAGTAGCCACCGTATTAGTTTTATATAATAAAACAAGTTGTGAAAGAACCAGTCTGAGTGAAAGCACTCTCATTGACTATTCAAATGGATCACTTTACTAAACCAATAGAGCTAAGAGCACAATCTAAAAGTGTTCAAACGACTGACTTTGGCATCTACTTGAACCTAACACAGCCTATGTATATAGTTTTATAACTAATTGCTCTGTCAAATATTCTAGGTGCTGAAAACCTTGTGCCATTTGGATATAGAGGGTCTGTTTCCTTGGATAGTGAATACTTCAGTGATGAGTGAAGCCAAATTTCTCAGGTGGATCTTATCAGTAGCAGAAACCACAAGAAGCAGGTACATCTCCAAGACTTCATAGAGATTTGACTTGAGCAAATATGTCCTCAGATGTTCAATATACTACATAGTTGCTGAAATTTTAGTTACTTAGTTTTGAAACCTGAATAGTCTGCCCGAAATCAGGAACTGCAATTTAATGAGTTTATTTACCATGACCCTATCATCATAGCAACATATCGTTGTATTTGTTGTGTGCTCAACGTTTTGTTCAGAAACATGGAGTGATTTTGGAAAGCAGGTGTGGCTTGAAGCCTGAATAAGATGTTGTTCTTAGCAGTCCTCATTGTATCTTTGCCACACCAAATGGCATAATAGAATTCTGAGGTTGAGTTTATCACAGATATACTTTTGTACCAGAACATAACTAAGGCTATTCATGAATCTATCTGCCAATTCGAAAAAACCATAAGACAATGGAGCAGAAATAGGCCATTCATCTCATCAAGTCTTCTCCACCATTTCTTCATGGCTGATTTACTATCCCTCTCAACCATATTCTCCTGTCTTCTCTCCATAACTTTTGAAGTCCTGACTAATCAAGAAACTATCAACCACTGCTTTAAGTATACTCAATAACTTGACCTTCACAACTATCCGGGACAACAAATTCCACGGACTCGCCACCCTCTGGCAAAATAAATTCCTCCTTATCTCTGTTCTAAATGGACTTTCTTGTATTCTGGAAACTGTGCCCTCTGGTCTGAGGCTCACCACTACAGGAAACATCCTCTCCGCATCCACTCTAGCTAAGCCTTTCAGTATTTAAGATGAGATGATTCAATGAGATCCCTCTTCATTCTTCCAAACTGTAGCGAGTACAGGCCTATCCCAGAGCCATCAAATGCTCCTCACACAGTATGTTAATTCTTTCATTCCCAGGATCATTCTTGTGAACCTCCTTTAGACCCTCTCAAACACCACATCTTTTCTTAGGTAAGGGGTCCGGAACTGCTCATGTTACTCCAAATGTGGTCTGACCAATTCTTTATAAATCCTCAGCATTACCTCCTTGCGGTTATTATACCTCTAGTCACCTGCAGACAACCAGAGATGGCCCAATTGATTCCCACTCTTTGCCTCCTGCCTGTCAGCCAATCTTCTATCCAAGCACATATCTTTCCTATGATACCTTGTTAAGCAGCATCATGCCTTCTGAAAATCCAAAGAAATATGTCCACTGACTCTCCCTTGTCTACTCTGCTTGTTATTTCCTCAAGGAATTCTAACAGTTCATCAGGCAAGAATTCCTGTTAAGGAAACCATGCTGACATTGGCCTATTTTATCATGCGCCTCCAAGTACCCCGAAACCTCATCCTTAATAATGGACGGCAACATCTTCCCAACAAATGAGGTCAGGCTAACTGGCCTGTAATTTCCTTTCTTCTGCATTCGTCCTTTTTTAACATTCACAATCTTCCAGTCTTCCAGAATTATTTCAGAATCTAGTGACTCTTGAAAGATTATTACCAAGCCACAATTTTATCAGCTACCTCTTTAAGAACTTTAGGGGAGAGTCTATCTGCTCCAGGTGATTGATCTACCTTCAGACCTTTCAGTTTTCCAAGCACTTTCTCCTTAGTAATGGCAGCTACACTCACTTGTGCCCCCTCACACTCTTGAATTTCTGGCATATTGCTAGTGTCTTTCACAGTAAGGTAGACGCAAAATACCGAAACTCATCCGTCATTTCTTTGTCCTCCACTATCTCTCCAGCGTCATTTTCCAGCTGTCCGATATCCACTCTCACCTCTCTTTTTCTCTTTATTTATCTGGAAAAAAAAGTTTTGGTGTCTTCTTTTATATTATTGGCTTGCTTACCTTCCTATTTCATCTTTTCTCTCCTTATGTTTTTTTTTAGTTGCCTTCTGTTGGTTTATAAAAGATTCCAAATCCTCTAAATTCCTACTTAATGTTTGCTATGTAATACATTCTCTCTTGTTTTTATGCTGTCTTGGCCCTCCCTTGTCAGCTGCACTGTAGGACTCTGTGACTCTATACTGTTGAGATAAAACGTTACACCATGGATGCACTATCATTCAACATCCTCCCTTATGTTAATGAAATTGGCCTTAGCCTGATTTAAGACTTTAATTACTGGTCCAGCCCTGTGGCTTTCCATAACCACTAAAATATACAGAGTTATAGTTTACACCCATGGAATGGAGATAAGGAAAATCAGGGGAGATGGAGAGACAGAAGAGGGAAAATTGCTCCTCCTTTACATTAAAGGACACAGTGAGAATTATTTGCGAAAGAAAAGCACATGAAAATCAGTGACGTAGTATGATTTAAAAAAAATAGATGATTCATGAAACCAATTGCATATGGTTTCAGCCTTGCAGGGTGGTTAAGTATTTGGACTTCTGTGAGTGAAAATGAAAAGTGTAGAAGACCAAGATCAGTTGATCCATTATGACCAATGAGTAATAAGGTTGATGGCTGTATCATGTGTGTGTGCACAATAACACGGGGAGATGATACCGACTTGACAGTGTATCACTACAGGAACTGTCCAGTACATTTGAGGGACGGCCCAGAATTTTATTAGAAACAAGCACATGGGCTTCATTATGCATGATATATTGGTAAAAATTGTGTGAAAATGGGTTTTCTAATCTTGATTATTAACTAAACCTTTTTTTATTTAAAGAGGAACAAAGGTCTTTCAGATTTGAATTGACTGCAATGTAAAGCTACCTCCAGACAGCATGAATCGCATCCAATGATGATAATTATTCCCTGAGTTGTCAACTGTGATTCGGTGCTAGCGTTTTTGCCCTTGAATTAGAGGTAGTGCTTTATTGTCAGAGGTGTGACACAGACCAAACTCGATAGGACAAATAGCTTAATTCTGCTCCTATATCTTGTGGTCTTGTTAAACTCAGACTCACTTTCTGTCGCGGGTGGCATAGTTTTGAAGAACAGTACATTTTAGCAACACAGCAGCGCAATGCTTTACAGTACACTGACCAGGGTTCATTTCCCACCACTGTCTGTAGTTTGTACGTTCTCCTCATGACTATGTGGGTTTCTTTGGGTACTCCGGATACCTCCCACATTCCAAAGATGTAGCGGTTGGTAGCTTAATTGGTCAATGTAAATTGTCCTGTGATTAGACTAGAGTTGCTGGGCAGCGCGAGTTGAAGGACCGGAAGGACTGAAGGGCCTATTCTACACTCTATCTCAATAAATAAAGAAATATAAAGTTCCTGTTTTAGTGAAAATTTATGCCATGACTAGACAGGATATCTAGTCATTATTGCATTGCTGTGTTACACATGCTGAACTCAACATGATGTGGGAGACCAAGTTCTTCCGTACTCAGTTAAGAAAGAAAAATGTAATACAAAGTCATTGTGTGGAATGAAGAAAATTAACATTTTTAATTAATGCGTGTGTGGAGAATGGAGAGCAGAGTGTATAACCTTAAATTAGTTCTCAGAAAATTTGTTCTCCAAATGACTAGTCTATAAAGTCTTTATTTGAATTGCACCCCCAAACTGATGATTTATGCTGAGAAGATAACACTTACCTATCTACGATAATTTACCATATTTCAAAACTACTTAATTAGCTATGAATGCCCAAAGTTGTTGATGGTGCTGTGTTATTTGTTTTCTTCTGTATTAGTTTCTGGTCTTCCTAAACTGAAAATGTACCAAATTTGCTCCCCTCCTCAGGAACATTATCACCAACTGAGCCAGCCTCAAGGATGACTTACCAAAATACTACCAGCCATGTCTCCTGCTCCACTAGGAGCCCAAATACCCTTAACTGATTCTACACAATTTATCAAAGATGCCTACCAAGCCACCCCCTCCTCACACTTTGATAAATCAGACCAGTAGGTTATGTTCCTTTCTGCCTGCATACAAACAGAAGTTGAAATTGGAAAATCCAGTACAGACAGTCATGCACTGCTGGTCTGAAAATATAGTTGAACTTCTGTGCAGCTGCTTTGAGTCAGTAGACTGGTCTCTGATCAAAGACTCAGCCGCCAGTTTAGAGGAATATGACACCACCTTTACCAGCAAGTGTGTTGAGGACTATGTACCAAAGTGGACGATCCGGGTGTTCTGAAACCAGAAACCATGGAAGTAGCAGGTGATCTACTCACTACAGAAATCTTGGCCTGCAGTGTTCTAATCAGGCCTTTACAAGAAATCAAAGTATGATCCCCGTAAAATATCAGGGATACCAACAGACAGCACAAGTTCAAAATCAAGTCCCAGACCAGCTATCAGGTGTGGCAGGGCTTGTGTGTTCTAATTGGCTACTAAACAAAGTTGGGTAGCATCACTGACAACAGTGCATTTCTTCCCAAAGAACTTAATGCATTTTATGCACATTTTGAACTGAATGAGATTGGAACATCACCTCCCAACCTGATAGCCACCAGTGCACCTGTATCCACAGTCACCATTGCAGACATAAGATCAGTCGTCTGGAGAGTGAACACACAACATGCATCTGGCCGAGTTGGTGCTCTTGGCTGTGTCCTTAGATCCTGCGCAGAGGTTTTGCAGACATTTTTAACCTCTCCCTATTTCAACCTGAGGTTATGAAAACTACTAGTACCTACGAAACACAAGGTAATGTGCCTTCGTGATGACAGCCTGGTGACTGTGACATCCATTATGAAATGCTTCAAGAGGCATACATTAACTTCAGCCTCTCACCTCAACCTTCACCTACCACCAAAACAGGTCCATGGTTGATGCCATCTCCCTGGTCCTACACTCATCTCTGGAGCACCTGAACAGTAAAGGCACTTAGGTTAGACTCCTGTTTATTGACTACAGCTCCACCTTCCATACTATAATTTCAAGCAAGCTCATCACCAAACTCCAAGACTGAGAGTCCCCTCCTTCTGCTCGTTCACATCCATAGATCCCTCAGAAATGCTGTGCAAGTAGATAGGGTAGATAAGAAGCCATTATGGTGTGTTGGCCTTCATTAGTTGGGAGATTAAGTTCAAGAGCGGCAAGGTAATGTTGCAGCTCTATAAAACTTTGGTTAGGCATAATTTTAAGGTGATTAGAAGAAAGTGTAGGGGTGATGTCAGAGGTAAGTTTTTTACACAGAGAGTCGTGGGTACGTGGAATGCCCTACCAAGGGGTGGTGGGTAGATGTAGATGCATTTGAGGCATTTAAGGAACTCTAGATAGGCACATGGATGTTGGGAAAATGGAGGTGAACAGGAGAGAGAAGGGTTAGATTGGTCTTAGAGTGGTTTAAAAGTTTGGCAATACATTGTTGGTTAAAGGGCCTGTACTGTACTGTGCTGTAATGTTCCATGTCTCTATTTAGTCAGTAACGATAGGAAGCAATACATCCACAACAATTATTTTCAACACTGGTGTTCCACGAGGCAGTATCTTCAGCCACTTTCTCTACTCCCTGTACACTCATGACTGTGTGTGGCCACGTTCTGCCCTAACTCCATCCACAAGTTTACAGATGATGCCACCATGGTGTGCAGTATCTGAAATAACGATGAGTCAGAGTACAGGAGGGAGATAGAGAGCCAAGTGACGTGGAGTGATGCTCCCTCAAGGTGAGCAAAACAGAAGGTCTGGTCACTGACTTCAGGAAGGGGACGTGTTGCACATGCGACAGTGCTACAGAGGCTACAAGGTTTATTTCGGCATTTAGTTACTAATTTATTTAGTTCCTATGCTGTACTGGTCTGTGTTCTAAGATGGGAGGAGGGAGCTGAGGAGATAAGCACTATTGCCACAGGATGGCGTAGGGAGCAGCAATGAATTGATTGAGACAATGACTAGAGGAGTGGGAACAGTGAATGTTTACCTGGTTAGAGGAAGACTGATGTCCAAATCCCCTTATGTTCCAGATAAAGACAGGCACTTTAAGCAATGTTAGGCAGATAACAAGCCTTCAGTTAACTGGACCAGTGCTTTAGGCCTGTGCTATATACAGAACAGAATTCAATACAGGTGATGTCAAACAAGCCATTTAAACATCTTACAGGTGGTTCAAAAATCTGGAATTGGTTTACCAGCACACAAAGCAGCTTTTAATAAAGTTCCGTCAGCTTGGCACATAAAATGTTGCACTAATTGGTAGAACTTCTAGGCCAAAACTCCATCTCCAGACACAAAACTTTGACAAATTACAAAGAGTGAAAAGAGTGATTTGGAAATGGCAATCACAGGAACTTCAGAAATAGATGTTCCCTGTTTTTGAATTGTATTACCTTTAAGTTCTGTTTACTCTGCTGTTAATTTATACTTAATAAATTTCACTTGCTAGCTTTCATCAAAAAAAAGAGAATTCAATTTTTTCAAAGATGTCAAAAAGCTGATGACCGAGTTTAAGAATTAATTTGCCTGTTATATTTTCCCAGGGTATTGTAAACCCAACTAAATTTGTTTTCTTGTGGTATTCTTGGGGTAGTTTCAATAGTTAAAAAAATCTGGATGCACTTATCAAAGATACTCGCAAGGGCATTAAATAGTGGAAGGATGGGCTGTTTGGGAGTTTTGAAAGATTCATTCTGAAGAGGTGTTACTTCTCACACATGCCATATATGTCTACCATATGTATTCACATGAGTCAGTGTTGTTGACAGAAATGTTAGTATAAAATTAACCCATATCCTGCCAACGTTCTTCATCTCCACATTGTCAACAGACTGTAGTTCGTTTGGTAATGACAGCTTTGAATATCCAGGAATGAACACTGTGCCAATTCCTATATTTTCCAATCAAGATACTCTGCCACTTGATCACTAGGTTAGCTAAGTGCTATCTTTCCAACTAATTTCTGCGTATGAATTGGAAACATAGTTTATGAGAACTAAGTAAATGATATTTACTGCCGTTTATTTTCTTCCTTTTCAAATGTAATGATCTTCATTAGAGCGGTGCCATAGCCTGATTCATGTGGAATAGCAGGGCAATGATTCTAAGTTGCAACCTTGTGCTACATAATGTATTTTCACTCTCAGTGCTATAGGCAAATTAATTTTCAGTGCTATGTTATATAATTAAAGTTGCATTGAAGTTCCAACTTTCTCCTTATGATTAGGACAATATTCTGGTCTTTTATGGGTTAGAACCTATACTGTGAAGAAAACTTCCTCTTGCTACTGACAGAACAATATTTCATTAAATCTATTTGGATTGTGAAAATTCTGTTCAAAACCCCAATGTGGAATGGAGCAAGTTAAGATAACTTGCTTTTTCTGTTGGTTTTGGAACTGGCAAGTTCTGCCATGTAAACATAGTTTAGTTTTCATCTCCCCATAGGCACTGCTTGAGCTGCTGGGCAGTTCAAACACTGTACCCTCAATTTTAGGTTTCAGCAATAGCTTTGACATTATCTCAGCTTTATTTGTTTCATTTATTTGTTTTTCTTCTTTCCAACTGCTCAGTGATTTATTAGACAGGTAAGATAGAGATAGATAGTCAGATACTTTATTGATCCCAAAGGAAATTACAGTGTCACAGTAGCATTGCAAATGCACAGATATACATATTATAAGAGAAGTAAAAAGAATGAAAGATAAGTTACCACAAACAGTCTAGCAGGCAGGGGTGTCATCACTTCCCCAGCTGTAGGTTGACTCATTATAGAGCCTAATGGTTGAGGGTAAGAATGACCACATATAGCACTCTTTGCAGCAGCACAGTTGTCTTAGTCTATTACTAGAAGGGCTCCTCTGTTCAGCCAAGGTGGCATGCAGAAGGTGAGAAACATTGTCCACGATTGCCAGGATTCCCCATTGGGTCCATTATTCTAACACAGCCTGCAGTGAGTCCAGTTTGACTCCTATCACAGAGCCAACCTTTCTAATCAGTTTATTGAGCCCATTGGCATCACCCATGTTGATGCCATTGCCTGAGCACACGACCGCATAGAAGACTGCACTGGTGACAACAGATTGGTAGAACTTGTGAAGGAGAAGCCTGTATACTCCAAAGGACCCGAGTCTCCTCAGGAGGTAGAGGTGACTCTGGTCCTTCTTATACACAGCCTCTGTGTTGGTGCTCCACTCAAGTCTGTCATCCAGGTGCACCCCCAGGTACCTGTAGGTCCTCACCACATCCTCGCCATATCCCACCGAGATACAACACTGGGCGGCACGGGAGGTCATTCCTGCCTGTGGCTATCGAACTTGCAGCTTCTCCCGTGGAGGGTCAGATACTCTGAGCCAATAGACTGATCCTGGACTTATTTTCCATCTGGCATAGTTTGCATTTTGTTGTTTGATTGTTTGTGGTTTTTGTATTGCTATATTTATGCTCTGTTCTTGGTTGGTGCGGCTGTAATGAAACCCAATTTCCCTCGGGATCAATAAAGCATATCTATCTATCTAAAGTGCCGATCTGCAGTGAATGAAGCTTTCCCCCCAGCAATGAGGGCTGTATGGTATTGAAGGCACTTGAGAATGATCCTCATCCTCACAGTGCTGCCCTGCATATCCAAATGGGAGTATACTCTGTTCAGCAGTTCATTGTCAACTCCAGTGTACTCCTAGTAGGCAAACTGCAGGGGATCAAGAGCTGATCTGAACAGGGGTCAGAGGTGAGCCAGGACCAGCATCTCTAGGGCCTTAATTTTGTGTGAGGTCAGGGCCACTGGACGGTAGTCATTCAAGACTTTCAGTTGGCCCTCCTTGGGTACTGGGACAAAACATGATGTTTTCCACACAGTCAGGAGCCTTTCCAGACTGGGGCTCAGACTGAAAATGCACTAGAAAATTCCACACAACTGCTCAGCACAGTCCTTCAGGACCTTGTGTTTCACACCATCTGGACCCGTGTCTGAGTTTCCCCAGGCCCTTCTCACCTGCTCAGTAGTGAAGGTGAGTTCATGATGACAGAGAAGACAGTGGGGGCTGGGGAAGGTGAAGATTGGGATGAGAGCAGTTGGTATGTGGCGGTGTGGTAGGTGCAGGGAAAGGAGGGGATGTAGATAGTGGTAGCCTGTGTTGCTCATTCTGGATAAATGTACGGATCTCCTGAATAACCCTGTCATCATGTTGTTGGAGACATTCCCTTCATCTTATCAATCTTTCCTCCAGCCACTCTGCAACTTAAAGCTAACTTGTTTTCTGAAGTTCTTGGTTCTGATGAGGTGGCTTTTAACTGAAGCATTTCTTGCTTCATAATTGCTGCCGTATGAGCTAAACGCTTCCAATATTTTCTGTCATTACTTCAGATTTCCAGCACTTTCAGTATTTTAATTTAAATCCACAGAAAGTTAGGGTAGTGTACACTTAACAGAAAGTTAAGTGTACAGAATTAGTGACTTGAAGATTAGTAAATTGGTTAATTATTGTCATATGGACTAAGGTAGTGAAAAACCTTTCTTGCATATTGTTCATACAGATAAATTCATTACAACAGTGCCTTCAGATAGTACAAGGACAAACAATATGAGAGTACAGAATAAAGTTTTACAGTGTACAGAAAAAGATAAAGAATAGACACATGTCAGTACATATCGGACAGTACACGTATCAGTTCAATCAGAATCAGGTTTATTATCACTGGCATGTGTCATGAAATTTGTTAACTTAGCAGCAACAGTTCAATGCAATGCATAATATAGAAGAAAAAAAGTAAAAATAAATAAATAAGTAAATCAATAACAGTATATGTATATTGAATAGATTAAAAATCGTGCAAAAACAGAAATAATATATATTTAAAAAGTGAAGTAGTGTTCACGGCTTCAATGTCCATTTAGGAATCGGATGGCAGAGGGGAAGAAGCTGTTCCTGAATTGCTGAGTGTGTGCCTTCAGGCTTCTGTACCTCCTTCCTGATGGTAACAGTGAGAAAATGGTATGCCTTGGGTGCTGGGGGTCCTTAATAATGGACGCTGCCTTTCTGAGACACTGCTCCTTGAAGATGCCCTGGGTACTTTATACGCTAGGACCCAAGATGGAGCTGACGAAATTTATGACCCTCTGCAGCTTCTTTCGGTCCTGTGCAGTGGCCTCCCCTCCATCATACCAGACAGTGATGCAGCTTGTCAGGATGCTGTCCTCGGTACATCTATAGAGGTTTTTGAGTGTATTTGTTGACATCCCAAATCTCTTCAAACTCCTAATGAAGTATAGTCACTGTCTTGCTATTCTTTAGCTGCATTGATAGGTTGGGACCAGGTCCTCAGAGATCTTGACACCTAGGAACTTGAAACTGCTCACTCTCTCCACTTCTGATCCCTCCATGAGGATTGTTGTGTGTTCCTTCGTCTTAACATTCCTGAAGTCCACAATCAGCTCTTTCGTCTTAACCACTCTACTAGTTGGTATATCTCGCTCCTGTCATCTCCATCTGAGATTCTATCAACAATTGTTGTATCGGCAAATTTATAGATGGTATTTGAGCTATGCCTAGCCACACGGTCATGGGTATAGAGAGAGTAGAGCAGTGGGTTGAGCACACACCCCTGAGGTGCACCAGTGTTCAAGCACAATGTTGTGCCAAACTAATTAAATTAATAATCAAATTCCTAACTAAGCTAATCCCTTCTGCCTACTTAATGCCCTTATCTCGCCCATTCTCTGCACAATATTGTGGCTAAGAGCCTCTTAAATACCTCTGTCATATTTGCCTCCTCTCGATCGCTGACAGTACTTTCCAGGCATCCATCACTTTCTGTGTAAAAAAAATTGTCTGGGGCATCAGCTTTGAACTTTCCTCCTTCTCATCTTAAATGCATGCCCTCTAGTATTAGGCATTAGACTACCCTGAGAGAAAAAATGATACCAGCTGTTTATCTGTCTGTTCCTTCATTATCTTAGCTGTCCTGTCTGACCTCAGCTTCCACTGCTGCAGAGAAAACAACTCAAGTTTGTCCAGCCTTTATAGCACATGTTATCTTCTTAACTCCAGCCTAGCAAATTGTTTCGTTCCTTGATTCCACCCCTTCTCTATATCATCTCCACCTAAACCATCCCACTTACTCACTTTTGGAAATTATGTGAGATTGTGAAAGAAAAACCTGTGTGTGTGTGTGTGTGTGTGTGTATGTGTGTGTATATGTGTGTGTGTTTGTGTGTGTGTGTATGTGTATGTGTTTGTGTGTGTGTGTTTGTGTGTGTGTGTGTGCGCGCGCGCATGTTTGTGGGGAATTGAAACCCGAGGGCAGCACTTGAAACCAGTGCCAGCACCTTTCTGTATTTTACTGCTTTCACAAAAGTTTTTAACATACAGAAGTATTTCACGGCCATTGAATTTTGGTGTTCAACCCTGTCTAATCAAATTTTTTTTTGGATGAATCTTTACAGATAGAAGTCTAAATGAATGGTTGGTTGATGAGGGCCCACAGACGCTGTTGTAATACATACATATGTGCAGAACCTTTTTTTTTCGCTACTGCTTCTATTTACTTATGTAAAATGCAGCCCTCGTGGATCATTATATTTCAGTGTAATGTCCCCAGCTGTTAACCAACCAGTAAATACAATCAAAGGTTAGAGGCTGTAATAGTAGTGCCCCTTGTGTATGTCTCATAATGAACCGTTTGACACAGGAACTTGATGCATTGCCACATGTGTGCAAAAATTTGAAATCCCAAGGAGTGAATGGAAGTATTTTATTGATATATTGTATGTTTATTGAGTTTCCATGAAGACTTGGATTTTCATACTTAAATAACAGTTGGAGAGGTTTCTTGGTCTCACATTTTGGCCAAGTCTGTCTACCCCACACATGGAAACTATAGGAACCAAGGCAAATTAGAGCAATATGCTTGAAATATTTCTTTTTATTAAATTACCTTCTCGCAGCACTGAAACTTTATTTATCCGTGTAGAGTTTTCATGAGAACAAAATCGATTTTTTGATTCAATTTCGTCAGTTAATTGCCCTTAATTCAAAAATATCATAAATATCTTTTTTAATTATAACTAATAAGGGTACAGTTATGTTCAGAAATGCAGCCCACAAACTTCACAATACCTTTTGATTTCTACCATATGAAAAACAAAAGATTCATGTTCTTCTGAAGTAATTTACAGTATTTTTTAAAGATCAATTTAATTCAAAATTCAGTAAGTTGTTTTAGTCATAGAGCAATATAACATGAACACAGATCCTTCAGCCTAACGACTCCATGCCAACCGCATGCCAGCTATTGCCAATCTTCTTTATTCAGCCTCGAAACCTCTATCATTCTAAGCCTCGCCCCTCCATGTATGTATCCAAATGCTTCTTAAATGGTACTGTACGCACTGGTATCTCAATTCATATACTCACCGTCCCTGCATGAAAAAGTTGCCCCTCAGTTTCCTTTCAAATCTTTCCCCTCTCACTATAAACCTAGGCCTTCTAGTTTTGGACTTCTCTACCCTGGGGAAGAGACTGTTACCATCTACATTTTTCTGTGCTTCTCATTTGTATAAGGTCACACTTCACTCTCTTGCATTCTTGTGAATAATGGCCTAGCTTGGCCAACCTCTCCCTATAACTCAGGCCCTCCAGTCCCAGCAGCTATCTTATAAGTCATTTCTGCACTGCTTCCAGTTTGACCACATGTTCCAATAACAGGGTGACCAAAACTGTATGCGGTATTCCATGAGTAGCCTCACCAACAACTTGTACAACTGCAACATCATGTCCTGACTCATGTACCCAGTGCCCTGACTGATGAAGGCCTGCGTGCTAACTGCCTTTCTCACCACCCTGCCTGCCTGTGGTACTGTTAACAACACACTAAGCAATTATACTCCTACTTGCCCTACCATTCATAGTATAAGTCCTATGCTGTTTTACCTTTCCAGAATGCATCACTTCGCTCTGAAATCCATTTGGTACACCTCAGCATGCTTCTCCAGCTGATCAGGATCCTTCTGTAAAATATGATAACCTTCTTCACAATCAACAACACCTCAGAATTTTGCGTCATCGCAAGCTTACTGATCAAACCTTGTGCATTCATATTAAAATCATTTGCATAAATAATGAATAACACTGACCCCTGTGACACACAACTCCATTCTGAGAAACAACCTTCAACCACCACCCTCTGCGCATTACCTATCCCTGCATTCCATCAGACGTAACTTCACTGACCAACCTATTCTGCAAAACCTTATCAAAGACCTTACTAAAGTCCAGATAGACAGCATTCACTGACCTACCCTCATCTACCTTTTTTGGTTACTTCTTCAAAAAACTCCAAAAGGATCATCAAACTCCTAATCAGGCTCCGTATATCTAATTGTTGGCTTCCTCAGAATCCCCTCATTTAAATTCCCCAGTACAGATTTCAGGAATGACTGGCCTGTATTCCCTTGGCTTTTCCAGTCTTCACTAGTGGCTAATAGTGAAGCAAATATCTCTGTTAAGGGGCTCCACAATTTCTTCTCTAGCCACCCAAAAGGTCTAAGGGTGCACATGGTCAGGCCCTGGAGACTTATCCACCTTAAGGCTGCAAATTCCTCCTCCCAAGTAATGTAAAGTTTCCATAGAGTCATAGAACAGAAACAGGCTCTTAGGCTCATCTGGACTGTGCCGAACTATTAATCTGCCTAGTCCCATCGACCTGCACCTGGACCATATCCCTCCATACCCCTCCCGTCCATGTACCTGTCCAAATTTCTCTTAACTGATGAGATCCAATCCATAATCCTGCACTTTCACTTGCAGCTCATTTCACAGATATGCCACCCTCTGAGTAAAGAAGTTCCCCTTCATATTCTCCTTAAACATTTCACCTTTCAGGAAGGGTAAGACGAAGGAGAACATACCAATCCTCATAGATGGATCAGAAGTGGAGAGAGTGAGCAGCTTCAAGTTCCTGGGTGTGAAGATCTCTGAGGATCTAACCTGGTCCCAACATACAGACGTAGTTATAAAGAAGGCAAGACAGCGGCTATACTTCATTAGAGTTTGGAGTGATTTGGCATGTCAGAAACCCCTATAGTTGTACCATGGAGAGCATTCTGACAGGCTGCATCACTGTCTGGTATGGAGGGGCTACTGCACAGGACCGAAAGAAGCTGCAGAAGGTTGTAAATCTAATCAGCTCCATCTTGGGTACTAGCCTACAAAGTACCCAGGACATCTTCAGGGAGCGATGTCTCAGAAAGGCAGTGTCCGTTATTAAAAACCTCCAGCATCCAGAACATGCCCTTTTCTCACTGTTAACATCAGGTAGGAGATACAGAAGCCCGAAGGCACACACTCAGTGATTCAGGAGTAGCTCCTTCCCCTCTGCCATCCAATTCCTAAATGGACTTTGAAGCTTTGGACATTAAACCCTTGGACACTATCTCACATTTTTTTAATATACAGTATTTCTGTTTTTGCACATTTTTAAATAATCTATTCAATATATGTAATTGCTTTACTTGTTTATTTATTATTACTTTTTATTTTATTTATTTTTTTCTCTCTGTGCTAGATTATGTACTACATTGTACTGCTGCTGCTAAGTTAACAAATTTCATGCCACATGCCGGTGATAATAAACCTGATTCTGATTCTGATTCTGATTTCAACTTTAAACCATGACCTCTAGTTCTCGTCTCACTCAATTTCAATGGAAAAAAGCCTGTAAATTCCTTTTTACCTGGTGTCTCTAGAAACGTGGCTGGTTAGCCCCTCACTAACAAGCCAATGGACTCAGCGGTGAGAAAACCACCTTTTTCAAACTCCATACGTCTGGGGTCGATATAACTCGGGTCCCACCAGACTGGGAGAGCCAGAATATTTCAACCACCCTCACCCCAACCTGTGTAAATGCTGCCAACTTACAATATAAGAAAGGTGTATTTATGAAGCAATGCACACAAAATGCTGGAGGAACTCAGCAGGCCAGGCAGCATCTATAGAAAAGAGGTCAGTTGATGTTTCACGCTGAGACCCTTCAGAAGGACCCTTCAAGAAGAAAAAAAGGGGGAAAAAATTAAAGGGCCAATTATAATTAAATGTGCACAAAGTTGGAGCTCAGATCTTCCAAAAGCTGGAGGTGCCCATATACTCACAGCGCCAACTCCTGTTCACTGATAGAACTTTCCATCTTGGACTCCATTGAATCGTGCATTCCAGTTGGATTGAATCCTACCGCTGGTTCTCTTGATCTACTCTCTCCATCTCCCGCTGAAAAGGACCTCAACCCCTTTAGTGTTTGTCGTAAAACCTCTCCACCCAGCTTTCTCTGGAATCTTCTCCCAATTCCACCATCCTGATTGGCTGACCTGACATTCCTAAGCTGCACATCACAACCCCTTATCATTAACAGTAACCCAAACACTATCAATAGAACACACTGCTTCTACAGAAAACTATTAAATGAAATTCTCACAGCATTAGCAGTAAACGCTTAGCAGTAAAGTCTTAACCAGGGTATTACACTATCTATACACCTCATAATTTTAAATAAGAGTAAATCTACAGATGCAGGAAATCTGAGCAACACACACAAAATGCTGGAGGATCTCAGCAGACCAGGCAGCATTTATGGAAATGAGTACAGTCAACATTTTGGGCAGAACTGGAGAAAAAAAGCTGAAGGGTAGATTTAAAAGGTGGGGGAGGAGAGAGAGACACACAATGTGATAGGTGAAACTTGAAGGGGGAGGGATGAAGTAAAGAGCTGGGAAGTTGATTGATGAGACAGAAGACCATGGAAGAAAGAAAAGGGGGGAGAAGCACTAGCGGGTGGTGATGGGCTGTCAAGGAGATAAGGTGAGAGAGGGAAAAGAGTATGGGAAATGGTGAAGGAGATGGGTTGTGGGGGCCATTACCGGAAGTTTGAGAAATCGTTGTTCGCGCCATCAGGCGGGAGGCTACCCAAACGGAATATAAGGTTTTGTTCCTTTATAATAAGTGTGGCGTCATCATGACAGTGGAGGAGGCCTTGGGTAGGCATATCGAAATGGGAAGTGGAATTAAAATGGGTGGTCACTGGTTTTTTTCGAGTGGATCTATTACTGTCGGAGGGCAGGAGGGATCACAGGGGGAGCAGTGAGAAAGGGTTTCACTGAACTTCCATCAAAGGGAAGATTCAAACTTCTTCAGGGTAGGCATCCCATATTCTATTTCTGTCGGAGGGCAGCAGGGATCACAGGGGGAGCAGTGAGGGAGGGTTTCACTGAACTCCCATCGAAGGGAAGATTCAATCTCTCCAGGGTAGGCTTTTTCCCTGCTGCTCTGCAACAGAAATAGATCCACCAGTAAAAGCGGGATCTCCCAGTGGCCACCCATTTTAATCCAAGCAGCACACACAAAATGCTGGACCAGGCAGAATTCATGGAAAAGAGTAAATAAACAGTCATTGTCTTGGCCCAAATAGACAACTGCTTTCTCTTTTCCATAGATGCTGCCTGGCCTGCTGCATTCCTCCAGCATTTTGTGTGTCTTGTTAGGAGTTGTTAATCTATTTAGTCATCAAGCTCCCAAGCCCAATGTATGCTTCCTTCTTTTACTTGACCAGAGGCTCAATATCTCTTGCCAACCAAGCTGTCCTAAAGTTGCCAGGTTTACCTTCATCCTAACAGGAATGTGCTGCTCCTGGATTCTTGCTAACACACTCTTAAAGCCTTGTATTTGCCATTCATACCTTTCCTTTCGATCAGGCTTACCAGTTGACCTCTGCTAGATCCCACTTCCCCCAAACTTAGCCCTTTGTATGGTAGGTCCCCAACCTAAGGATCTGTCCAATCCCTTTATATCACTATCTTAAAATTAATAGTAATAACATGTGAGAGCAGGAGGTTAACTTTTCAAATCTTACATTTTCTGCTAACTTAGTAATCACTCTGAACCGCCAGTCATTAAATTATCTAACGAGTTCAAGCAAGCAGAATACAAAATGTGATGCATGTTAGAAAGTTAAATGCAGGCATCTGGTCACCTTGAAGGCAAGTGGCAGGTACAAAGAATGAAACCTGGGGTATGCGCCTCCATGCCCCTCTCCTAATATTATCTAAATTATTGAACAGGAGTTTGTCTCCAGAATGTACTTGCAAGCCCCTCAAAAAGTGAGAAAATTTAAGTGATTGCATGTGCTTTTGATAAGGAACACATTTGTTTCAGGATGTTTAAGGATTCGTTTTGGAAATTAGCAGTGGATGATGTTTTGGTTAAAAGTAATCTAAATATATATTGTCAATTTAACTTTTGTTTTGAATCTCAACTATGTATTCACTCTGTTTTCCTTCTGTGATTTTAGTGTTGAGATGCAAAGTGCAACACTTAATCTGGCTTCAAAATTTGTGATCCATCTTGTGCAGAAGGAACAGGAGGTAATGCAAACCAACTAATCATTTATGGTAAATCAATATGTCTTCTGAGAATAGTTTCTATGACTTTCTCATATACGGCTCTTTCTCAGCAGAAAACCTTGGATTCCATAAGTGAAGATCTCAGACAGTGGGTCCATTTAGTTGAACAGAGTTGTGGAGTAGAGCAGCAGACAGAAATCCGATTGACAGCTGCAAAAGTCCTCATTGCTGCTGTCCCATCTTTCCTCGCCAATAAACAGCTTTATTTAGGTGGGTAAATACTTTGGACTAAGAAGAAAAAGTAGACAGGAAATATGTTTGCTGCTGCTCTGTGAATAAATGTATGGATCCATCAACAGTGCAGAGTGATTTGTTTATATTCTTCCCCCAAGAGATGATTGTCAATATATTGTACGGTAATTCGTGCATGATTTCTACATTGCTTGCATTTATAATGCTGCCCTACTGAGGCAGTTTTAAAATTAACATGACTCCTTGAACTATTACCTCATTCAGTAGAATACTGTTTCACACTTAATCATCTAGAAAGTCACTGAACACACATTAAAATCTTGCTTTACCCTTTACTTAACAATAATTGAATTCCCCATTTTGACTAGTCTGAACTGGTCTAAAATAAGTTAGGTCATGAAATGTAATTTTTTTTCATTGATTGCAAAATTTTAATTCAATTTCTTGATTTTTTCAAGGAAACAGAATTAGATCCAGATTTACTTAACTGCTTGGCATGAAAGGATTCTGTTCAGATAAGCATATATTGTAAAGAAAACTTTGTGGACTGCAGAATATTTTAATCCAGTTCCCCTAGAGCAGCAGGAAATAAAATACAGGTTGATAACTAGAGTTGCCATACAACACCACGAGTGTAATGGTACACTGTGAGACGCTGCAAGTGTGAATTGCCTCGCATATTGGGAGTTACTTCTCAATGAAGGCAGACATTGATGTTGAAATTCACCAGAACCATCATGCATCAGTGCAACTTTTTTTGTCATTTGAGAAGAATAGTGCTTGAAGATTAAGACAGCAGAATTAATACAGAGCTGATGGTCTATTGGACAGCAGTGGTCAATGCCCCACTACCATCTCCCAATCACTTCTTTCCCTTTCCACTTCCCTACATTCTACTCATCCTGCTCACTCTCCCAATCGCTATTGGCTGCTGGCCTAGAGAGCCTTTCTGAGCTATACTGCTGGCAGCATAGTGGTTCAAGATTGAAATCTTCTTTACTGGTCAGTTGCCTGGTGATCAGCAAAAGAAAGTTAGGCCAGAATAAAATCATGTCTAAACTAAGTATTTAAACATCGATTAGGCTTGCTACAGTAAAATATCCTACTATCTTTCATAGTCAAACTACGATTCAATTGAGATACCAGGGGGCCATAGATACTAGTAGAACAATACAGTACAATACAGGTCCTTTGGCCCACAATGTTTTGCCAGCCTTTTAACCAAGATGAATCCAATTCTTTCCTCTCTCATAGCCCTCTATTTTTGTTTAATCTATGTCCCTATTAAAGTGTCTCTTAAAGCTCCCTAATATATCTGCTACTACCTCCACCCTTGGCAGTGTATTCCTCACAATTACCACTCTCTGCATAAAAAAAACCAACCTCTGACAAACCCCCTATAATTTCCTCCAGTCACCTTAAAATTTCATGGACCCTTTCATTTCCAATTCCTCCCTAGCAAAAAGGCACTGACTGTCCACTCTATTTATGCTTCTTATCATCCTATACATCTCTATCAAGTCGCCTTGCATCATCCTTTCTCCAAAGAGAAAAGCCCTAATTCAACGTATAGATCTGAATGTGTAGACCTTGACCAGGTGATGTTGAGTTGGGGTAGACAAAGCATGTTTTAACTATAGCCCAAAATATTTCCTTTTGGAATATTCTCTTCTTTTGGGACAGTGTTATTTTGGGTAATTATTGCTGAGAACACTTACTTTGCTTTTGCAGATCTACAGGATACTTTAACCCTGTGGAGATGTATCTTCACTCTTCTGCAAGATGAAGAGCAGATGGTGAGGAATAAGGCCACAGATGTTATACAGATGATTCCGCGCTTTCTGACAACCTGTAAGGATAATGGTAAGTTTGTTTTCACAAAGGGAAGCTTAATAGTCACAAGTTTTTCAGTAACACATGGCAAATGAACATACAGTACATCTACATTTCAGAGAGCAATGGAGAATGAAGTGCAGGTACGTATGAGATCTTTCTTTCTCTTCTCTCAACCCATTCCCCTTTATTCTGCATCTTAACTCGTTTATCTCTAACGTTTTCCATTTCTTTTAAAGAGAACTGATATGTTAACTCTGTTTCTCTCCCCTTAAACATTATATCATATGCTGAGTATTCTCACCATTTTCTGTTTTATCATATACTTGCCAGAGTTGTTCTGTATATCCTTAATCTGAATTTTATTTAAAAAAGAGGATCGATTGCATATTGTTGCTGAGTTCTGGAGGGTCTCTGTACTCTGTCCTTCTGAAATAACTTTTCCAACTGCAGTTGCATTGAGAATGTGAAAAATGCCACTAACAGTAGAGAAAATTTCTGGGCTGTTGCAATGCAAAACGATTTAGAATTTTAGAAAGGCTTCTAACTTGCAGTGTGAAAAATGTTTCAAATTGAATGATCAAGGTGTCAGGTTATAATATGAAACATAGCTACTATTTATTCCTATTAACTGTTGTGTAGTAAAATTTGAAACCCTTCTTTTCAGCTTCATTATTGCCGACAGCCTCTCCCTCTCTTCCCACCACCAAAAAATGCAAAGGATATTCACCACAACACAGACAAATGCTGGAGGAACTCAGCAAGTCAGGCAGCATCTATCAGGGGGAATAACCAATCAATATTTCAGGCCAACACCCTGGAAAGGTAGAGAGCAGAAACCAGAATAAGAAAGGGGAAGTAGTACAAGTTGGCAGGTGAAAGGTGAACCAGTGGAGGGGGAAGGGGGATGGTCAGGGGAGGGAGGATGAAGTGAGAAGTTGGGAGGTGATAGGTGAAAAAAGTTCAAGGGCAAAAGAAGAAGGAATCAGATAGAGGACAGTAGACCATGGAAGAAGAGGATGGAGTAAGGACAGTAGAGGGAGTCAATGAACAGGTGAGAAGAGAAGGAGTGAGAGGGGAACAAGAATGGGGACTGGACAAAGAAAGAGGGGGAAGGGGAGAAATTACCTGGTTGGAGAAATCAATGTTTGTATCATCAGGTTGGAGACTAATCAGACAGAGGAATATTTAGGGAGATTATGCTGCAACTATACAGGGTACCGGGTACTGGTGAGGCCGCACTGGAGTACTATGTGCAGTTCTAGTCTCCTTACTTGAGGAGGGATATACTGACTTTGGAAGCAGTGCAGAGGTTGATTCCAGAGATGAGAGGGTTAGACTATGAGGAGAGGTTGAGTTGCCTGGGACTGTACTCGCTGGAGAGGAGAACTTATAGAAACATATAAAATTATGAAAAGGATAGATAAGATAGAGCAGGAAAGTTGTTTCCACTGTTCGGTGTGACTAGAACTAGGAGACTTAGCCTTAAGATTCGGGGGAGTAGATTTAAGACGGGGATGAGGAGGAACTGCTTTTCCCAGAGAGTGGTGAATCTGTGGAATTCTCCGCCCAATGAAGCAGTGGAGGCTACCTCAGTAAATATGTTTAAGACAAGGTTGGATAGTTTTTTCCATAGTAGGGGAATTAAGGTTTATGGGGGAAAGGCAGGTAGGTGGAGATGAATCCATGGCCAGATCAGCCATGATCTTAATGAATAATGGAGCAGACTCAACGGGCCAAATGGCCTACTCTTGCTCCTATTTCTTATGTTGGTATGTTCATCTTTGCTTTTGCCTTTTTGTTCAAATGTTTGGTACAACAGACAGTGTTTGTCGCCTGATATGTTATGCTAAATGGCTACTGAGGGTATGAATCTAGTTAACAATTCAATTCAGCTGAGGTAAGCATAAATGTCAAGGTCGGTTATATTGCTGCCATCTTTAGAGAGGAATCAAGAGGAGACTTATCAGTGATCACTACCTTTTATTTTGTTACCTTCAGGTAAACTGCATGTCCCATTAATAGTCTGATTAAAACCAAATAATCAGGCACAGTTCATGAGAAGAACATGCATGGGGTCTCAGTACTCTCTCCAGTGGAACTTTTACCTGAATTTGTTCACACCACATTTTTTTTCAAACTTTTGATTATGAATTATACTGAATACCTGACTATAAAAGCTAACAGAATAGCTTGATTCCTTTCTGCCCTTTTTAGGTAGTACAAATTTTCATTTTAACCCTGTACGCAAATGGAAATGAATGGAAAGATTTGTCAGATGATGTTGGGTTTTTACAGTAATTATTCACAGTATATTGCTGTTAAACCAAACAATCTGTGCAGTTTTCCTTTCTCATTCTCAATTTAGTTTACCAGATACACTTCTGTTAGAACTATGTTTGAATTGGTTTGTGTCTAAATTGTCAACTTACCCATTTAATGACTTCCATCACTATAACATTGCCTTTCATGGAGCAGACGTGTTTGGGCATACTTTAACTCTGTGCTCATTCATATCAGTACAACAGTTTAATATGCCACTTTGCTTGGCTAATGGCTCTCTGTTGGATTCTTCCCACTAGCAGAATGAAAAGTGAAAGGAATAATTAATTTAAGCTACACTTTGGGAAGGACTGAAAATTTTGTAGATTATTGGTGGACTAATATCTTACAAGTTTTATCAAATTTCAGCATGTCCTTGTCTTTTTAATTATGAAGAAAATGAACTATGTATCATTTTAATTCATCATATTATTCAAAGGTTCAAAGGTACAATTTAATGTCAGAGAAATGTATACAATATACATCCTGAAATGCTTTTTCTTCGCACCATCCAGGAAAACAGAGGAGTGCCCAAAGAACGAACGACAGTTAAATGTTAGAACCCCAAAGTCCCCCCCCCGTTTCCCCCTCCCACGCGGAAGCAGCAGTGAGCAACAATCCCCCCTCCACCCAGCAGCAAAAAAAAAGCACTTTCGCACCGCCACCGCGCACTCAAGCGTGAGCAAAGCAATAGCAAAGACACAGACTTGCAGCTATCCCAAAGACTTTGCATTTCACCCAGCATTCAATGTACCACAGGCTCTCTCTCTCCCTAATAAGGGGGAAAAAGGTGTCTCCATTTTTCCAGCGAGTGGGGAGACATAACAAACTCACTGGTTTATGATGTTAAAAGTCTACCACGTTGCTTTTTTCAAGCTCAGTGCTTGAAGATCGCAAAGATCCCGGGTCTCCAGGCGCACAGCAGATATCCGAACTTCCCCGACGACACATGGGTCTCCTGTCGTGACACCGACCCTCGATCCGCCTGTCTCCAGAGCTCTGAGATCCTCAGCTTTCGCATCTGAGCTAGACTCTTAGGCCGAGCCTTTGACATGCCGAACAACAACGGCTGGTTGTGGAACCCCGAGAGCGGGTCCCATTCCCGCAGAGAACCAAAGTCAGCATGTAACTCCAGGTCAGGGTTTTCAAAAGAACCCTGAAAGGGAAAAACAGAAATATTAAAGATGGAAATAGAGCTGTTTCCAAAGATGCAAGCAAAGGAGTCGCCATTAGGCGCCATTAACCTCCTAAGCTCCGCCTCCTCTGTTATTCCTAATAGAATAACAGAGTTGTCATTAAGGATATGCAAAGATTTTTGAGTTAATGCTCTCACTTACGTGCTTCCAATAATTCTTTCCCCTCCTTCAACAAATTGAATTGAATTGACTTCATTTCTTACATCCTTCACATACATGAGGAGTAAAAATATTTATGTTATATCTCCATCTAAATATGCAATGTGCAATCACAGTAATTTATAATAAATAGAACAGTGAATGTAATACAGTGTACACTCAAGTCAACATGAGTTCATCAGTCCGACGGCCTGGTGGAAGAAGCTGTCCTGAGCCTGTTGGTCCTGGGTTTTATGCTGTGGTACCGTTTCCTGGATGGTAGCACCTGGAATAGATCGTGGTTGGCATGGCTTGGGTCTCCAATGATCCTACAGGCCCTTTTTACACACCTGTCCTTGTAAATGTCCTGAAACATGGGAAGCTTACAACTACAGATGTGCTGGAACTCTCTGCAGAATTCTGCAATTTAGGGAGGTACAGTTCCCATACCAGGCAGTGATGCAGCCAGTCAGAATGCTTGCAACTGTGCCCCTGTAGAAAGTTCTTGGGATTTGGGGACCCATACCAAACTCCCTCAATTGTATGAGGTGGAAGAGGCTCTGTTATGCCTTTTTCACCACACAGCTGGTGTGTACAGAGCTCGGTGATGTGGATGCTGAGGAACTTGAAGCTGTTTACCCTCTCAGCCCCAGATCCATTGATGTCAATAGGGGTTAGCCTGTCTCCATTCCTCCTGTAATTTACTTTGAATGATTACTAAACTGGCTGTGGACAGCTATTAGAAGCTGCTAGGTATCCATATGGAGATAGTCCATCAATCTGATTTTAACAAGTTATGTATTTAAATATACTTTATCAAAAGGCCGTGAGTGTAATATTGTATTGTATTTTGGCCTAAGTCTCATCTGTATTTCATTGTGCTTTCTTGCTATTGATACGCCTTCCTGCAGCAGTGAAACAACCAAAGAAAAAAATGGACCGTACTGAATCAAAGATAGCAACTGATGATTAGAGTTGGGCCCCATTCTCCTTCAGTCACTTCCTTATTCATTATAATGCACATGGAAGCCATTTGGCCCATAGTTCTGCCAGCCCCCCTGATTAGTTCTATCAATCCCATTCTCCTTCTCCTTATTTATTTCCTGTACTTCTACAACAACCTCTCCCTCACTTGCCTTTGATTCTTTCTGCCTACATAAGGGCTATCACAGCAGCCTTTTTTGGGAGGTGGGAAGGAAGTGGAGCACATGGATATCACTTCAGGTCAGTAGTAAACCCAGGCTCCTGGAGCTGCCCATGATCTTCTTTCCATTGGAAACTAGGGATGTCTGTCAATGATTTCACGATGTTGAATTCTGCTGTCAGCTCCCCAACATAGTAAGTGATCCACTACTACCTGCAGCAAGATCACAAGCATGGACGGGTAATTGGCATGTAAAAATTCATGGCCATCTCCAATGCGATAGAGTCTAATCACGACCTTGGAAATTCAGAGGCATTACCATCATGGAGTCACTATTCATTAATATTCTGGAAACTTAACCAGACCAGCCATGTTGACTTCCCTACGTGGTGATTTTGTGAACAAGGCAACAAACACCAGACTATACTGTATTTCCACCCACCATTTCTTAAACTATGATGCACACTAGGTCCATTTTAAGCTACATTGGCTGGCCAGCCTTAAGCGCATAGTCCTGAAATTTGCCCTTCCCCTTTTATTAAGGACCATTTCAATGTAATGCAGTAAGGGCAGGATCAAAAGAGTTCAGGTTGATCATGAATCACGATTCCCATCATTTTCCATGTCAATACATCTTTACCGCTGTGTGACATGTAATTGCAATGAAATGGAAGTGAAGTAGAGTTTGTCACAACTTATTCTGGTGCTATACAAGTCATTTGACATAGTTTAGACAACAAAGCAATTGTAGATTTTGTATCAGCAGATTTTTAAAAAAACTGGAGGATTTTACTTGAGTGAAGCAAGCACAAAATCTGTTGAATAGCATTTAAAGCTGTTGTCTCAATCTCTTTAAAGTGTTTTCCATCACCATGAATTCAATTGTACTCTTTAGAATTAATAGTCTTATTTCTTTTCCTGTAGTTTCTAATACATAAAATTTGAAAACGAAAAGATGCAATCTTTTATAACTGGACAGATCTAACTCATTTCATGAAGAGCATATCTCACATTATTTGAATTAATTTGTAAAATATAGTTTTCCTCAACATGTACTTCCAGTTGCTAACTAGCACAGCATTCACATGGCAGTTATAACAGCACTGTATCTGGTCTTCAAAGTCAACTGAAGCAGACAGAGGTTTGCTTAGATAGAAATTATTCTCCCAGTATAAATAAGCAAGTTTTTTTTTGTAAATAGCTTCAGGAGGGTAAAGGATAGATTTGTATAATTAAAGCAAAATCTTTAAATCAAGTCCCAAGAAAGAGTCAGAGCTAAATATTAACCTTAAGTCTCTTCCTCTTTTAAATCAAAATCTACTGCACATCTTTTAAGAACTTTAAACATCTGAGGCCAGAATGCACATTTATCTGTGTGCTAGTCTTAACAGAGGAGTTGACTGGTTTAATAATGTGAAATCAGAGCACAGAGAGTAACTGCCAGCCTTCCTGGAGTTTCTCAGTTTAATCTCTCATAGTACAAACAAAAGACACTTTACATGCAGTAGTCATTAAAAATAACTAAGCTTCACAAAATATGGCTAGCAGAATAGCACACATATTTCAGGGTTACTAGGCTAAAGTGCATATGATGGTTCCAGTCTGAAATTTAGCTACAAGTAATAGAGTCTTTTAGTAGTATCATCAAATGGATCAGTTATAAACCATGAAATCCTAAATATAGAAATCTCATCACCATTTTTACAAACTAAATAAACCTCTGCTCTTGCTTTTTTAAAAAATAAAAAATCCATATGATATTTGCTAGTGCTATAATCATAATGCTCAAATAACCAGTTAATGCTTTTGCACATGTGAACATCTGTCTTGACTCAAAAAGCTGATTTTTGTGGTTCAGTCCTCAGTCTGGTTCTATCAAGTCTTGACTCAATTACAGCACCTCTTAGCCTCACACATTAAGCAGACTGAGCACTACTGAATGCTCCATCAGAGTGGCCTTGGAAGATCCTTTATTGGATGCCCTCTGCCCGATAAATCTTTCTTACAAATGATACACAGAATTCAAGATCACTTTCCAATAGGATAGGATCATGGTAGTTCCCAATTAGATGTAGACCACCATATTGCAGGATCTATCCCTTGGCGAAGACAGACAATGAAACACACCATTGTCTTCATTAACTATGACTGAATTAAGAAAAGTTATGGTGAAGAAATCTGGCACAAACTCAGAATCTACCAACCAGTAGTGTTGCCTGCCCTCAAATATGCTTCTGAAACTTGGGCTACTTTCAGCAGGCACATAAACACACAAGTGAGATACCACAAACACTGCTGATGTAAGATCCTCCCGAACCACTGTCAAGATAATTCCCTACAGTGGTCCTCTGCCAGACCAATATGCCCAGCAATGAGATGCAATTAGCTACTTTTAGCAGGTCACGTTGTTTGCTCAGTTTACATCATGCTCCCAAATCAGACCTTCCATTCAAAGCTCTGTCAGGAGAAGAAATTACCAGATGGATAGGATTTTTAAAAATGGAGGATGTTGTCAAGGTTTATTTGAAGAAATGCAGCATCTCCATTGAACCCTGGGTCTGGCACCTTCTGACCCATTTGTAGAAGGGCTTGTGCTTCCCACATTATCCTTCTCAGCTACTTCAAAACCCACAGAAATTAAATGGAAGTAAGTCATCCTCAGTTCAGGGCTTTGCTTAAGAAGAAGAGTATAACAGTACCTACTGAAGTGGCACTGAGTGTACATTCATGGTCTTTTGCTGTTACTTCAAGGTTTGATGTGTTGTACATTCAGAGATGTTCTTCTGCTTACCACATTGTACATTCAGAGGTGTTCTTCTGCACACCACTGCTGTAGTGCATGGTTATTTGAGTTACTTTCACTTTCCTATCGGCTTGAATGAGTCTGGCCATTCTCCTCTGACCTCTGTCATTAATGAGGCTTTTTTGCCCACAGACCTGCGACTCACTGGATGTTATTTCTGGTTTTTGCACCATTCTCTGTAAACTCTGGAGACTGTTGTACATGAAAATCCCAGGAGATCAGCGGTTTCTGAGATACTCAAACCATCCTATCTGGCACCAACAATCATTCTACGGTCAAAGTCACTTAGATTACATATCCTCCCCATTCGGATGTTTGGTCTGAACAACAACTTAGCCTCTTGACGATGTCAACATTGAGTTGCTGCCACATGATCGGTTGATGGAATATTTGCATTAATGAGCAGGTGTACCTATAAAGTGGCCGCAGGGTGTACATATCAAACTGTCCTAAACTTCGGTGCACTCGTGTGCATTGGAAATCAACCAGAGAGAATTGTCAGTGGTGTTGTTGGCTTGAGTTGGATGCGAGTCATTCTGGAATAGTAAATTATTTAACGGCTGTAGAATAGGATGAACATTTGTATTTAATGGTGACTTAGGCATGAGTAAATTGCAGGATTTCGGCATGCATTAAGATTTGTAACAGCTGCAATTCAATACAGAAACAAACTAACAGCTGCTGGGTTAATTAAATGGACCCAAAATGAACTACAATTAATAGAGGCCAGTTAACAATGCAGATTTTTACAAGACATTATCTGTCAAATTTCACATAATGATGACAAAAAGGCCTATGATTTGAATCATTTTGTCTGTACATTTGTCATAGAATTCCTGATTCCAAATGTCTGTCTGGATATTGGAGTGGTCTTTATGCAGATTTTGATGTGATGGATGAATTATTTTGGCTTTCCTGGTCCCCTTGTTCTAGCATTATTTCTCAGTTTTAGTGTAGAGCAATAGGTTCACGGAATTGTTTGTCATTGAGACTGAGTCCGAAGGTTCAGGAGGTTCTTCCCTGTCCACTTCCTTTTGCAACAACGGCAGCTCTTTCTGTGTGTAGAGCACCTTTAACATAGCAAAAAATATCCAAAAAGCTTCACAGGAGAATTATGAACCTAACAAAAATTTGGCATGAAATCATAGGAGATATTAAATGAAAGGTATGTTTTATAGAGTAGTTCAACTGAGGAATAAAAAGGATTCAGGGAGGGATTTCCAGAATCAAGGGCATTGACTGCTGAAGGCACAGGGCCTAGTAGTGGCAGTGGTATTCAGAGAAACCCAAGAAGAAAAACTTATCCCTCATCCTAGCTCCAAACAATCCGTCTCGTTTCTCTCAGTGCTTCATCAAGTCTGGTTGAGTGGCTGCTGTGCCAACTGATTTCCAATAAACCACTGGCCCATCCAAATTAAAAAGTGAAATGTCTTCTTGATTGTTTTTTCCTTGGTAGACTTTTAATATGCATGAATGATGATTAAATAATCCTAGAGTTTGCCACTTGGCCTTCAACTGGGGTGATTCACACTTATTTTTTGTTTATGGGTAAATACAAATAAGAATGTAGTTCAGCATTAGCAAAATTTTGGGTAAAACTTCTGAGCCACTCGGGAAAAATAATGTCTCACGCTTCTTTGTGTCATTGGCTAACACCTCCTTACCTGTATAGCATCACTTTCCATATTAATCTTAACCCCCTCTGTGACCTTGTTTGAATTTTTCCTTTGCTTTAATACTGGCATCAATTCCTGCAGTTGACAAGACTGAAATTCTCCTCCTTACCACATACTCTTCCTCTGGAGCATACCTGTCTTTATCACCTTCTTCAGTAAGAGTCCTTCGCTCATTGCTAACCAACTACAGTCACCAAATTTGGTGTCTGTTTTCATAATCATTTCACTCCAAATCATTTTTGGCATTTCCCCCATTATTAAGACATAATCAAGCTATTGTAAATAAAAACTCAGGTCGTTATTGATTCTTGTCACTCTTCTATTTCTACTTTCTGCTGTTTTCTTCAGGGGAACATATTGTTCCACTAATGTAGAACTAGTTGCAGATATTGGCGAAGAAATGTCGGATGAAGTTTAACATAGCCAAATGTGAAGTGTTTCACCTTGGTAGGTCAAATGTAAAGACCGTACAACAATAAGATATAGGAGCAGAATAAGGCCATTAGGCCCATCAAGTCTGCTCTGCCATTTTGTCTTGGCTGATCTAATTTTCCTCTCAGCCCTAATCTTTTGCCTTCTCCCCATATCCCTTCATGCCCTGACCAATCAAGAATTTATCAACCTCTGCCTTAAATATTTGCCTCCACAGCTGCATGAGGCAAAGAGTTCCATTGATCTACCACTCTCTGGCTAAAGAAATTCCTCCTCATCTCTGTTCTAAGAGCACACCACTCTATTTTTAGGCTGTGTCCTGTGGGTCAAGGCTCTCCCACCATAGGAAACATCCTCTCCACATCCACCCTATCAATGCCTTTCATCATTTGATAGGTTTCAATTAGGGCACCCCTCTTTCTTTTGAATTCCAGTGCATACAGGCCCAGATCTATCAAACACTTTTATATGATATTTTATTCAATCTTGGAATCATTTTTATGAACCTCCTTTGAACCCTGGCTATTGCCTGGACATCCTTACTAAGATAAGGGGCCCACACCTGCTCACAATACTCCAAGTGAGGCCTCACCAGTGCTTTATAAACATTATAATGCTCGACATTACATCCTTGCTTTTATATTTGGATCCTTTTGAAATGAATGCTAACATTGCATTTGGCTTCATCACCACTGACTCAACCTGCAAATTTATCTTTAGGGAATCTTGCACAAGGACTCCCAAGTCCCTTTCACCTCAGATTTTTGAATTTTCACTCCATTTAGAAAATAGTCTACCATTTTATTTCTTCTAACAGAGTGCATAGCGATACACTTTCCAATGCTGTATTCTATCTGCCACGTCTTTGCCATTCTCCTAATCTGTCTAAGTCCATTTGTAGCCTTTCTATTTCCTCAAATCTACCTGCCCCTCCACCTACATACCTTCATAACGTCTGCAAACTTCGCAACAAAGCCATCAATTCCTTCATCTAAGTCATTGACATATAACATAAAAAGAAGCGGTCCCAACACAGATGCCTGCGGAACACCACTAGTTATTGGCACCAAATCACAAAAGGCTGCCTTTATTCCCACTCTGCTTACAGCCAATCAGCCACTGATTTATCCATGCTACTATCTTATCTGTAATACCATGGACTCTTAACTTGTGCCTCATGTCTGGCACCTTGTCAAAGGCCTTCTGAAAATTACTCAACATTAACTGATTCTCTTTTGTCTATCCTGCCTGTTGTTTCTTCAAAGAATTGCAACAGCTTTGTCAGGCACGATTTTCCCTTGAGGAAACCATGTTGACTATGGCCTATTTTATCATGTGCTACCAAGTACCCTGAAACCACATCCTTAACAATCGACTTCAACATCTTCCCATCCTCTGAGATCAGACTAACTGGCCTGTAGTTTTCTTTCTTTTGCCTCTCTCCCTTCTTGAAGAGTGGAGTGACATTTTTAATTTTCCAGTCTTCCAGAACCATTCCAGAATCTAGTGATTCTTGAAAGATCATTACTAATGTCTTCACAATCTCTTTATCCACCTCTTTCAGAACCGTGGTGTGTACACCATCTGGTCCAGGTGACTTATTAAATCTACCTTCAGACTTTTCAGTTTCCCAAGAACCTTGTCCCTGGTAATGGCAACTTCACATATTTGACCCTTGACACTCTTGAACTTCCAACATACTGTCGGTGTCTTCCACAGTGAAGATTGATGCAAATACTTATTCAGTTCATCCACCATTTGCTTGTCTCCCATTACTACCTCTCCATCATTGTTTTCCAGTGATCCAGTATCCACTCTTGCCACTCTTTTACACTTTATGTAACTGAAGACACTTTTGGTATCCTCTTTAATGTTATTGACTAGCTTACTTTCGTATTCCACCTTTTCCTTCATAAAGACTTTTTTAGTTGCCTCATGTTGGTTTTTAACAGTTTCCCAATCCTTAAATTTCTCAGTAATTCTTGCTCTATTATATACCCTTTCTTTGACTTCTATGTTGGCTTTGATTCCTCTTCTTATCCACAGTTGTATTGTCTTATCTTTAAAATACTTATTCCTCTTTGGGATGTATATATTGTGTACCTTCCAAATTGCTTTCAGAAATTCCAGCCATTCTTGCTCTGCCATCATCCCAGCCAGTGTTCAGGCAAGATCCTTAACAGTGTTGATGAGCAGAAGGATCTTGGGGTCCAAGTTCATAGCTCCCTGAAAGTGACCACACAGGGTTGATAAGGTGACTAAGATGGCTTATGGCATGTTTGCCTTTGTTAGCCAAGGCATTGTGTTCAAAAGTCAGCAAGTTATGTTGCAGCTTTATACAAAGTCCTGGTCACCATTATAGGAAGGACGTCGATGCTTTGAAGAGGGTGCTGAAGAGATTTACCAGGATGCTACCTCGATTAGAGGGCATATTCTATAACAAGAGGTTGGACAAACCTGGGTTGTTTTTACTGGAACGGCAGAGGCTGAGGTGAAATCTCGTGGAGGTTTATAAGATTATGAGGGGCATAGTTGAGAGTTGACAAACAGTATCTTCTACCCAGAATTGAAATGTCTAATACCAGAGAGCAGGCTTTAAGGTGAGAAGGGGTAATTTCAAAGGGGGTGTGAGAGACAATTTTCTTACACAGAGAGTGATGGTTGTCTGGAATGCAAAGCCTGGGCTGGTGGTAGAGGTAGATACATTAGGGACTTTTAAAAGATGTTTAGATAAACACATGAATGTGAGGGAAATGGAAGGATATGGACATTGTAAAGGCAGAAGGGATTAGTTTAGTTGGCCATTTAATTAATAATGTAATTGGTTTGGCAAAATACTGTGAGCCGAAGGATTTGTTACACTGACAAACATCAACTCACCACAGTACATCTTCTTCCTATGAATCACTTCTGGTCTTGCGTGAATTTGATATTTTCTGATAACGCATATGCGTCAGGAATGCAAGCTTTAAAGTTATAGTATCTATTTTCCTTTAGTTTGAGATTGGCCTACTTGTTCACATTATTTTCTGATTTTCTCCAAGTGAATAATTGCTGTGCCATATTTTCAGTCTTAGAATTTTGATTTTAATAACAGTTGGTAAATTTATTTTTCATTTTATGCACTTGATGGTGTGACATGTGAAGAGTGTAATTGGTTAATTTGCTTTAACTCTGTCCCTGATTAATAAGACTATTTTCTTAGAGAAGTTACTCATTGTGAAAGTTGTTAACTTTTGGAGTTAAATGAAGCATCCTTGCCGAAGAGTGTGTATATCTTGCAAGACAAACCATTCTACTTTGTTCCCAGAAGCAACTTTGTTGCAACTCCTCTGTCTCCCTCACCAATTCACTTAATAAGAAAACAACTGTGAAAAGCAGAAATGTGGATAAAAGATGTCAGTATTACAAATGCTGATCCAGTCTTCTGATTACCTTTGTCACACCCATGACAGGCCCAATCATTACTGAAACAGGAACTTTAACTCCAAGTTCTAGGTTTGAATGATGAAATGTCACAGGCCATCTCCTAGTAATAAACAGGTTCTGTTTTTTATGGATGTCCACAGTCAATTTTGTCTACAAATTGGAAAATACACAGAAGTCACTCAGTATAGAAAGCATAGTATTGTAAACAAATGTCATTAAAAGCAAAATGTCATTAAAAGCACATAACACTGATGAGAAACAGCAATTAGTAAAGGTGGAAGGAGAGAAAGCTGGTTCTGCCTCTTACAGGGAATGAACATCAGACTTTTGAATATATTTATTTTATGGTTTCCAAAAGTTGAGTGTTCATAACCTGTGACAGCCTGTATGGAGTTTTGGAAATATATGGCCTTGGGCTTCTTAAGCAAGTCTTTCCAAAGGCCTTGGATTTGCACTGATAACGTGAGCTATGTAAAAATTGATCATTTAAACTTTTGTATTGAAGTGAAAAGTTATTCTACTTTTGTTTATTTGATTATAACACAATCTGTGCTGAGTATTGTTATTTTTGACATCAGTACCAAGAAGCACTGAATTTGCACACTACTTAATAAGAGAGAGTGTTAAGGAACTGGAGCTACAGCTGGATGACCATCAACTCATGTGGAGGAGTTGATAGGTAGGAGCTACACGAAGGTAGTCAGCCCTAGGTTGCAGGAGGCAGGAAAATGGGTGACTGTCAGGAAACGGAAGGGAAATGGGCCGACAGTGTAGAGTACCCCTGTGGCTGTTCCCCGCAGTAATAGGCATACTATATTGGATACCTTTTTTGTGGGGGGGGGGTGCGGGGAAGCAGCAGCGACCAGGTCTCTGGCACTGTGGCTCAGAAGAAAAGTGAGGAAAACAGGACTGCAGTAATGACAGGAGATCCATAATTAGAGGAGTAGACATGAGATTCTGTGGACATACCAGATGTTACGTTGCCTCCCAGGTGCTAGGTTCAGGGACGTCTCAGATCAGGTCCATGACATTCTAAAGGGGAAGGGTGAGCAGCCAGAAGCCTTGGTGCATATTGGCACCAATGACATGGGTAGGAAAAGCGAGGAGGTCCTGAATAGATAAGATGCTCGGTAGAAAGCAGAAAAGCAAGATCTCCAGGATAGCAATCTCTGGATCATTCTCTGTGCCACATGCCAGTAAAAGTAAGAATAGGATGATTTGGCAGATGAATGCATGGCTGAGGAACTGGTGAAGGGGCAGGGTTTCAGATTTCTGGATCATTGGGATCTTTTTTGGGGAAGGTATGACCTGTACAAAAAGGATGGGTTACACCTGAACCCGGGGGGGACCAATATCTTCATGGGCAGGTTTGCTAGAGCTGTTGGGAAGGGTTTAAACTAATTTGTCAAGGGGTGGGAACCAGAGTGATAGGGTTGTCAGTTTACAAGTAGAGGCAGTGTGTAGTGAAACTGTCAGGAAGGACAGGCAGATGGATGATACGGCAAAATTGTGGTCAGTGTGGTGAGTTGAAGTGTGAAAGGGGGATAACATCAAAAAAGGGTGACAAATACTGGACTGAATGTGTTATATTTGAGTGCACGCAGTATATAGAATAAAGTAGATTATCTTGTAGCGCAGTTAGAGATTGACAGGTGTGATATGTGGGCATCACTGAGTTGTGGCTGAAGGAAGATTATAGTTGGGAGGTTAACATCCAAGGAGACACATTGTATTGAAAGGATAGGCAGGTAGGTGGAGGGGATTGTGTGGCTTTGTTAGTAAGAGATGAAATCAGATCCCTAGAGAGAGGTGACCCGTAGGGGATTGGACGATGTAGAATCCTTGTGGGTAGAATTAAGAAACTTCAAGGGTAAAAAGACCCTAATGGGAGTTACATACACAACTTCGAACAGTAGCCAGGATATGGGCTACAAATTACAAAGGGAGATAGAAAAGGCATGTAAAAAGGGCAATGTTACGATAGTCATGGGGGATTTCAGTATGCAGGTAGATTGGGAAAATCAGGTTGGTGCTGAGAGAGAGTTTGTAGAATGCCTATAAGATGGGTTTTTTAGAGTAGCTTGTGGCTGAGCCCACTGGCAGATCAGGTATTCTGGATTGGGTGTTGTGTAATGAACCGGATTTGATTAGGAATTTAAGGTAAAGGAATCCTTGGGAGACAGTGATCATAATATGATAGAATTCACTCTGCAATTTGAGAGTGAAAAGCTAAAGTCAGATGTATCAGTGAAATAAAGAGCCATAAGAGAGGAGCTGGCCAGAATTCATTGAAAGGGGACACCGGCAAGATGATGGCAGATCAGTAATGGCTGGAGTTTCTGGGAGCAATTTGGAAGAAACATGATAGACACATCTCAAAGAAGAAGTAGTATTCTGAAGGCAGGATGATGCAACCTGACATGAGAAGTCAAAGCCAATATAAAAACAAAAGAGACAGCATAGCATACAGCTAAAACTAGCGGTAAGTTAGAGATTGGGAAACTTAAAAACCAACAGAAAGCAACTAAAAAAATTCCATAATGGGGGGGAAGGATGAAATCTGAATGTAAGCTAGCCAACAATATCAAAGAGACTACCAAAAGTTTTTTGTTAAATATATGAAGAGTAAAGGAGAGGTGAGAGTAGATATTGGGCTGCTGGAAGATGACACTGGAGAGGTAGTAATGTGGGGCAAGATAATGACAGAAGACCTAAATAAGTATTTTGTATCAGTCTTCACTGTGGAAGACAGTAACTGTATGTCGGATGCTTGAGAGTGTCAGAGGGCAGAAGTGAGTGCAGTTGCTGTTAATAGAAAGAAGGTGTGTGGGAATGTGAAAGGTCTGAAGGTAGGTAAGTCACTTAGATAAAATGGATTACACCCCAGGGTTCTAGAAGTGGTGGCTGAAGAGATTGTGGAAGCATTAGGAATGATGTTTCAAGAATCACTAGATTCTGGCATGGTTCTAGAGGATTGAAAATTTTAAAATGTCACTCCACTCTTCAAGAAGGGAGGGAGGCAGAAGAAGAGAAAATATAGGCCAGTTAGCCTGACCTCAGTGGTTGGGAAGATGTTGGAGTCAATTGTTAAGGATGAGGTTTCAGGGTACTTGAGGCACAGGATAAAATGGGTGAAAGTCAGCATGGTTTCCTTCAGGGAAAATCTTGGCTGACAGATCTGTTCGAACTCTTTAAGGAAATACAGGACAGACAAATGAAAATTGTTGGATGTTGAGTACTTGGATTTTCAGAAAGCCTGTGAGAAGGTACTGCACATGAGGCTGCTTAGCAAGATAAGAGTCTAGCAGGAAAAGTAGGAAAGATACTAGCATGGACAGTATTAGAAGAATGGAATAAAGGGAGCCTTTTCTGCTTGGCTACAGGTGGCTAGTGATGTTCAGCAGGTGTCGATGTTGGGACCACTTCTTTTTATGTTGCCTGGATGACGGTATTGATGGCTTTGAATATAAGTGAAGGGGCATGTTGTGTTAAGGAAGCAGGGAGGCCACAGATGGACAGATTAGGAAAATGGGCAAAGAAATGGCAAATGGAATACAGTGTCTGGAAGTGTATGATCATGCAGTTTGGTAGAAGGAATAAAAGCATAGACTATTTTCTGAACAGAGAAAATTCAAAAATCCAAGGTGCAAAGGGACTTGGGAGTCCTCGTGCAAGATTCCCCAAAGGTTAATTTGCAGGTTGAGTCAATGGTGAGGAAGGCAAATGCAATGTTAGTATTCATTTCAAGAGGACTAGAATATAAAAGCAAGGATGTAATACTGAGGCATTATAAAGCACTGGTGAGGTATCACTTGGAGTACTGTGAGCAGTTTTGGGCCCCTTATCTTAGAAAAGATGTGCTGATGTTGGAGAGGGTTCAAAGGAGGTTCACGAGAATGATTCTGGGATTGAAAGGCTTATTGAATGAAGAACGATCGATGGCCCTGGGCCTTTACTCACGGGAATTTAGAAAAATCTCATTGAAACCTATCGAATGTTTAAAGGCCTAATTTTAAAGTGGATATTTCCTATCTTGGGGGAGTCTAGCACCAGAGAGCACAGCCTCAGAATAGAGGGACGTCGATTTAGAATGGAGATGGGTAGGAATTTCTTTTGCCAGAGGGTGGTGAATCCTTGGAATTCATTCGCACAGGTGGCTGTGGAGTCCAGGTCACTGGGTATATTTAAGGTGGAGGTTGATAGGTTCTTGATTAGTCAGGGTGTAAAAAGCTCCAGGGAGAAGACAAGAGGATAGGGTTGAGAGGGAAATGGATCAGCCATGATGAACTGGTGAAGCAGACTTGATGGGGTGAATGGCCTAATTCTGCTCCTTTTTTTTTAAGGTCTAAGTGGCAAATTATTCTCCTGATATTTCATTGCTATTTTTCCTGCCCAACCTTCTCAAAATGTTAGATTGCCACCTCAATAATCTAATAAGAACTTACACAAGATTTTTCCCAGCATTGATTTTATTTTAATATGAATAGAAATTCCTGGAAATGCTCAGTTCTTTCCACAGATCCTATGTGACCTGATTGGTATTTTCACCAGTTTTCATGTTTATTTCAGATTTCCAGCATCTTTCTGATTTTCATTTACTTTCTTCTTTCTGACGTTTATAAAGTAGAAACCAATTGCTGAAAGGGTTTCTGCATCAATGATCATAGTCTTGTGATCTCATTAAGGTAGAACTAATTATTTAGTCAGCAAGTGTGTACGTGACTTCCTCTTGCCCTGTAGCGGAACCTTGGAAGGAAAATAAAAATGTCGATTGACACTTGGGGCATGTGATTGTAGCCTAAACCCATAATGGCTCAGTGCTAAATATATCCTAGTTTCTGTTGAGAAGGAAGTAAACATCAAACAAAATGCACACAGACACTGTTTTAAAATGTAAAAAATGTTATAAACTACACTTTGCTCAAATTCTGGTGTGTTTTTGTTTAGAAACAGACCTTCAAAAGAATGTCCTAACTTGTCCATGTCTATTTTTTCTCCAGATGTTGTGACTAGTCTTCTTAACTGTTTTGTTTACTCACCTCCTTTAGGTTTCTTTAGCAAATATCATCCTATTCCATTTTTAAAAGTGTTTTCTTAGGACCCTTGACCTAAAGTCATGTAAATTTAATAATTAGATAGAACAGTGTGTTTTGACTGTTCGGAGACCTGATGAGACATGATGTGGTGTAATGTATTCCTTTCTGTTTCGAAAACCACATGAAAGAATTAGAATCAGAATCAGAATCAGATTTAATATCACCGGTATGTCCTGTGAAATTTGTCAACAGTACAATGAAATACATGATAAATATAGAGAAAAACTGAATTACAGTAAGTATATACATGTCTATTAAATAGTTAAGTTAAAGGAAGTAGTGCAAACAGAAATAAAAATGTTGTGAGGTAGTGTTCATGGGTTCAATGTCCATTTAGAAATCGGATGGCAGAGGTGAAGAAGCTGTTCCTGAATCACTGAGTGTGTGACTTCAGGATTCTGTACCTCCTTCCTAATGGTAACAGTGTGAACAGGACATATCATAGGTGGTGGAAATCCTTAATGATGGACGCCACCTTCCGAAGGCACCACTCGTTGAAAATGTCTTGGATACTACGGAGGCTAGTCCTCATGATGGAGCTGACTAATTTTACAAGTTTCTGCAACTTACTTCGACCTTGTGAAATAGCCCCACCCCCGGTTGCCAAATGGTGATGCAGCCAGTCAGAATGCTCTCCACAGTACATTTCTACAAGTTTTTGAGCGTTTTATTTGACAGACCAAATATCCTCAAACTCCGAATGAAATACGAGGGGTGATTGATAAGAATGTGGCCTAAGTTAGAAGGAGTCAATTTTAGACAATCAAGCACATTTATGTTTCAACATAGTCCCCTCCTACATGTACACACTTAGTCCAGCGGTCATGGAGCATATGGATCCCTTTTTGATAAGTTCGTGTCCTAATGTAGAAGGAGATGAATTATTAACTTAAAACTTTCTGCATATCGCTCAAAGAGTTGAACTCCACGTGTATGTAAAAAGAGCATCTTGGACCTCCGGATGGTCCACAGCAAGGGTGATTGATAAGTTCATGGCCTAAGATAAAAGGAGATGAGTTTTACAGCTCTAGTTACATGCACTTGCAGTTCAACTCTTTGAGTGAAAATACAGAAAGATTGAATTGAATAACTCATCACCTTCTACTTTAGGCCACGAACTTATCAATCACCCCTGCTGCGAACCTCTTCAGGGCGATAAAAGGGTACGTAAAGAGGATGGGTGGTATGCAAACGTGGACTATTAGTATATTCTGTAATATAGGAGCTTAACAGCAGGTACAGAGAAATAACTTCAGAATCAGAATCAGGTTTATTATCACCGGCATGTGTCGTGAAATTTGTTAACTTAGCTGCAGCAGTTCAATGCAATACATAATATAGAAAAAGAAAGGAAAAATAAATAAATAGTAAATCATTTACAGTATACATACATCGAATAGATTAAAAAATCGGGCAAAAGCCCGAATAATATATATTAAAAAAGTGAGGCAGTGTTCACGGGTTCAATGTCCATTTAGCAATTGGGATGCAGAGGGGAAGAAGCAGTTCCTGAATCTCTGAGTGTGTGCCTTCAAGCTTCTGTAACTCCTACCAGATGGTAACAGTGGCATGCCCTGGGTGCTGGGGGTCCTTAATAATGGATGCAGATTCGTTCGATCCTGTGCAGTAGCACCCCCATACCAGACAGTGATGCAGCCTGTCAGAATGCTCTCCACAGTACATCTCTACAAGTTTTTGAGTTTTGTTGGCATATCAAATCCCATCAAGCTCCTAATGAAGTATGGTTGCTGTCTTGCCTTCCTTATAGCTGCATTGATGTGTTGGGACCAGGTTAGGTCCTCAGAAATCTTACATAGAACATAGAATAGTACAGCACAGTACAGGCCCTTCGGCCCACAATGTTGTGCCGACCCTGAAACCCTGCTTCCCATATAAGCCCCCACCTTAAATTCCTCCATATACCTGTCTAGTAGTCTCTTAAACTTCACGAGTGTATCTGCCTCCACCATTGACTCAGGCAGTGCATTCCACGCACCAACCACTCTCTGAGTAAAAAACGTTCCTCTAATATCCCCCTTGAACTTCCCACCCCTTACCTTAAAGCCATGTCCTCTTATATTGAGCAGTGGTGCCCTGGGGAAGAGGCGCTGGCTATCCACTCTATCTATTCCTCTTATTATCTTGTACACCTCTATCATGTCTCCTCTCATCCTCCTTCTCTCCAAAGAGTAAAGCCCTAGCTCCCTTAATCTCTGATCATAATGCATACTCTCTAAACCAGGCAACATCCTGGTAAATCTCCTCTATACCCTTTCCAATGCTTCCATATCCTTCCTATAGTGAGGCGACCAGAACTGGACACAGTACTCCAAGTGTGGCCTAACAAGAGTTTTATAGAGCTGCAGCATTACATCGCGACTCTTAAACTCTATCCCTCGACTTATGAAAGCTAACACCCCATAAACTTTCTTAACTACCCTATCCACCTGTAAGGCAACTTTCAGGGATCTGTGGACATGTACCTCCAGATCCCTCTGCTCCTCCACACTACCAAGTATCCTGCCATTTACTTTGTACTCTGCCTTGGAGTTTGTCCTTCCAAAGTGTACCACCTCACACCAAATCTTGAGACTAAGAGAGGGATGGCTCACTCTCTCCACTTCTGATGCCTCTATGAGGATTGTTCTGTGTTCCTTCATCTTACTCTTCCTGAAGACCACAATCAGCTCTTTCGTCTTACTGACGTTGAGTGCCAGGTTGTTGCTACAACATCACTCCAATATTTGGCATATCTCACTCCTGTTCGCCCCCTCGTCTCCATCTGAGATTCTACCAACAATGGTTGTATCATCAGCAAATTTATAGATGGTATTTGAGATATGCTTAGCCACACAGTCATGTGTACAGGGAGAGTAGAGCAGTGGGCTAAGCACACACCCCTGAGGTGCACCAGTGTTGATCGTCAGTGAGGAGGAGATATTATCACCAATCCGCACAGATTCTGATCTTCCGGTTAGGAAGTTGAGGGTCCAATTGCAGAGGGAGGTACAGAGACGCAGGTTCTGTAACTTCTCAATCAGGATTGTGGGAATGATGGTGTTAAATGCTGAGCTATAGTAGATGAACAGCATCCTGACACAGGTGTTTGTATGGTCGAGGTGGTCTAAGGCCATGTGAAGAGCCATTGAGATTGCATCTGCGGTTGACTTATTGCGGCGATAGGCAAATTGCAGTGGGTCCAGGTCATTGCTGAGGCAGAAGTTGAGTCTAGTCATGACCAACCTCTCAAAGCATTTCATCACTGTAGATGTGAGTGGCACTGGAATAACTTCCTTTAATAACTGTTTTCAGGGTTGGGGAATCAACAGGGTGGTGAAAATCTGCATCTATTTACTGAAAAGATGGAGTAAATCTCATTAAAGTTTTCAAGACTGAGTTTGGTTGATTTTGATCAAGAGTGCTAATGGTTACAAAACCAAGGATATTAAATGGAACTTAGCTACAGATCAGTTGTGATCTGATTGAATGGTAAAACAGGCATGACAATCAGAATGGCCTACTGCTGGTTTTTATACCAGTTACCTCTACTTTGTCCTGCCGAAGGGTTTCAGCCTGAAACATCAGCTGTACTTTTTTCCATAGGTGCTGCCTAGCTTGCTGAGTTCCTCCAGAATTTTGTGTGTGTTGCTCGGATTTCCAGCATCTACAGATTTTCTCTTGTTTATAGTAACTTTCCGGGCAAAAGTTGGTCAGTGTGTTATTAATGGCCATCTGTTGATCGAGTGAGATTCTTGGGGTGGGCTTCTCTTGCAGAGTGTTTAACTATAAACCTACACCAAATGGTTTTGGACGCTCTTCATCGGAGTAGGGGATTGGGTGGAGTAATGGGTGAAGTTATAGGTGGAGGTTCTTTCCAGTTTGATGGTCATTGACTTCTGGGGTGGGGAAAGAGTCCGCCTTGTTGAGTGGACTGTGCTGAAGTGGAAACTGTAAGGGAATACCTCAGAAGGGACAACAAACAATCTATCAGAGGAAACTCAGTGGTTTGAGCAGCACCTGTAGCAGGAAAAGACATGATTTAGGGTTTTGATCTGAAACATCAACAATTCCTTCCTCCCCCACAGATGCTACTTGACCTGTTGATCGCCTCCAACAGATTGTTTGATGCTTCAGGTTCTATCATCTGCAGCCTTTTGTGTGTTCCTCGTAGAAGGGACAAACAAATTGAGATCTGTAGAGAGAGGTTTCCTTCAAACTGTGCAACTAAAGGTCCAGCAGCACTAGGAAGATCTGGTTATCCGAGTGACTCTGACAGCAATGGCCAAAAGCTTTATTTACAACCATAGCAGGGGACTACTTTCAAGGAATTATGGATCTGTATTCCCAGATCCTTCTGTTCTATCGCATTCACCTGTGCCCTACCACTCGCTGTTTAAGATCTACCCTGGTTGGTCCTCCCAAAGTGCAATACTTCACACTTGTCTGCATTAAATTCCATCTGCCATTTTTCAGCCCATTTTTGAGGTCTACATCCTCAACCACATTATCATCCAGATCATTGATATAGATGACAAACATCAGACCCAGTATCAATCCTTGCAGCACACTATTAGTCACAAGCCTCTAGTCAGAGAGTCAGCCGTCTACTACCACTCTCTGGCTTTTCCTGTGAAGTCAATGTCTAATCCTATATACTACCTCAAATTGAATGCTAAGCAACTGAGCCTTCTTGAACACGGCTTTGCTGAAGTCCATTTAGACAACATACACCGCCTTGCCTCATCAACTTCCCTGGTAATTTCCTTAGACACGCACAATGCCATGTTGACTATCCCTAATCAGTTCCTGTCTATCCAAATTCCTATATATCTGGTCCCTTAGAATACCTTCCAATAACTTTCCCACTACCTTATGCCAGGCTCAGCGGCCTATAATTTCCTGGCTTATTCTTAGCGCCTTTGTTAAACAATGGAACATCATTAGCTATTCTCCAATTATCTGGCACCCCACCCATGGCTAAGAATGTTTTAAATATCTCTGCTAGGACCCCTGCATTTTCTGCACTAGTCTGCCACGGAGTCTGAGGGGCCTGAGAATTTATCCACCATAAACCAGGACAGCAAATATCTCTTCCTGTGTAATCCACAATGGGTCCATGACCTCTCTGCTGCTTTGCCTCATTTGTTTCAACTCTGTGTCTGTTTCCCCAGTAAATATAGATGTAAAAAATCCATTTAAGATCTCTCCCATCTCTTTCTGCTACACGCATAGATTGCCATTCTGATATTCCAGATGGGCAATTTTGTCCCTTGCTATCACTTTAATCTTAATATACCTGTGGAAGGTCTAAGGATTCTCCTTCACCTTGTCTGCTGGAGCAACACCATGCCTTCTTTTAGCCCTTCTGATTTCCTTCTTCAATGTCCTCTTGCATTGCTTATACTCAAATATCTCATTTGTTTCTTCCTACCTATACCTGCTATGCACCTCCTTTTTCCTAACCAGGTCTTCAATATCCCTTGAAAACCAAGGACCTCTAAACCTGTTATCCTTGCCTTTTATTCTGAGAGGAACATACAAACTGTGTACTCTCAAAATTTCACTTTTGAAGGCTTCCTGCTTACCAAGAACACCTTTGCCAGAAAACAACCTGTCCCAATCGACACTTGCCAGATCCTTTCTGATACCCTCAAGATTAGCCTTTCTTCAATTTAGAATCTCAGTCCGAGGACTAGACCTATCCTTTTCCATAATTGTCCTGAAATTAACGGCATTATGATCATTAGATGCAAAGTGTTCCCCTACACTTCTGGGAACTTCTGTCACCTGCCCTGTTTCATTCCTAATAATATTGCACTTTCTCTAGCTGGGACAGCTATGTACTGATTAAGGAAACTTCCCTGAACACGTTTGACAAATTCTTTCTCAATCCAGCCCTTTTACATTATCAGAGTCCCATTCCATATGTGGAAAGTTAAAATCACTTACAATCACAACCTTATGCTTCTTGCAACAGTCTGCAAACTCCCTACAAATTTGCTCCTCTAAGTCCCGCAGATGGTTGGATGGTCTATAATGTAATCGCATTAACGTGGTGAAACCTTTCTTATTCCTCGTTTATAATTGTAACCCTAGCACCAGGCTCATTAGTTAACTCTGCTAACCGCCATATGACTCAGCAGTGAGAAGACCACCTTTTGTACCAATGTACGTCTAGGGTCGGTATGATTTAGGGTTCAACCATACAAGAACATCTTGACGTTCTCATTAAAGAAACGCTGGTTTGAGTGAAAGCTGTGTAAATACTGCCCATACACAATTATCAGTTGGCAAGAAGTAACAGATCGCACACCGCACAAAATTGTAAAGAAAGTATATTTTACTGATTACAGCTTTAGCAAACAGTTATTAAGAGAAAGCAAAGGAAAAAAAGGAACCATTACAGTTAAGCCAGTCTAAATGTGCACATGATGATCGGAGCTCATTTCATACAAAGCTGGGTATAATCGTTACTTATGACACCAAACCCACATTCTGCATGAAAAGACCTGTCACGTTTTTTAACTCCCCTCGAAGACCATCTTGAAAAATCTGGTTCTTTGTCAGGTGTATTGTCTCTCCTTCGAGCCATTCGTCTGCACAAAGCACTTCTGGCAACTGGGACTCTCCTTCCCACGGCATCTTCCCTCTATCCTGCTCTGCAGCTCCCGCCTAAAAGACCCCACACCAGACTACAGTCCTTCAGCAAACTCTTCCCCACAGCTCTCTAGAACGTTCTGTCACATCCCACAATCCTGATTGGCTGACTCACATTCCTAAGTAGAACAACATGGGTCCTTATCTTAGCTGAAGCCAAAACACACTTTCCAGCATGGCACACTGCTTCTACAGAAAACTGCTAATATCAACTACCTCACAGCATAGCAGTGGAAATCTTAACCAGAGCATCACGTAACCATACAGCCTCATGGGATGAGCTTTCCAGTCTGTCCTGACTAAGCACTACCTTGGTATTTTCCCTGACTAGTAATGTCACCTCTCCCCCTTTAATCCCTCCTGCTCTATTATGTCTATAACAATGGAACCCCAGAACATTGAGCTACCGGTCCTGCCCCTCCTGCAACCGAGTCTCACTATTGGCTGCAATATCATAATTCCATGTGCTGATCCCTGCCCTAAGCTCATCTACCTTTCCTACAATACTCCTTGCACCACAACCACTCCACAATCTGTTCTGGCACTCTGGTTCCCATCCCCCTGCAACTCTAGCTTAAGCCTCAACCCCGTGCAGCACTAGCAAACCTTTCTGCTAGGATATTAGTTCCCCTCCAATTTGGGTGCAAACCATCTCTGCTGTACAGATCCCACCTTCCTTGGAAGAGAGCCCAATTATCCAAAAGCCCTCCCTACTGCGCCACCTGTTAAACTGTATGATCTTCCTATTTCTGGCCTCACTAGCACGCATAGGAGTCCTGAGAATCAGCCCTGGAGGTCCTGTCCTTTAATCTAGCACCCAGCTCCCTGAACTCACTCTTCAGGACCTTGTTACCTTCCTGTCAACGTGGATCATGACCACCCTCACACTTTAGAATATTGTGGGCTCGATTCAAGATGTCCCTGAGCCTGCACACGAAGGCAATATACCATCCAGGAATCTCGTTCTCATCCACAAAACCTCCTTTCTGTTCCCCTAATCAACAAATCCCCTGGAGCATATCAGCTGTCTCATCAAAGTATGCCCGTTTGAGCAAATGCCTAGCACAGTGTGGACATGCTCATATGTTAATGACTTCCAGGTTCATCTTCATTTGATTTCTTTTTGCTGTTGCCGCATCTCTGTCCTTGCATGATGATGTCTGGAGTTGGTTCACATTGCAGCAGCCTGCTGGAAGTGATCTGGCAATTGCTGAAGGGTTCCTGACTCCAGTGCATAATCCCTGCGGTCATGGGTAGCGAGCCATACAATGAAAAGCAATATTTCTGGGTCAGCGGTGTGCTGAAACATCACTTCCACTGTGTGGGCTGCTTCTCGGAGGTTCTGCATTCCTCCGCAGAGTAGCTGTCCAGAATTGTTACAGTCTGGTTCTCAGAGCACATTTTCAGCATTGTAAGGGCATCGCCTGTATATAACCAGCAATGTGAAGAAGGAAAGAGGCAATTTAAGGATAGGTTGGAAATGTTAATTCAAATAAGCCTGAAACCTTAAGGAGGAATTTCCACCAAGCTGCTAATGTCGCTTGTAATCTGGCTCCACACAGAAAGTTATTGTTCGGACCCTGGCTTTACTGCTTTCTGTTTTCTATCAGCAAGGTGTGAAGTTATGCAATTGTTATATTGTGCTTGTGTGTAAGGACTGAAGTATGAATATTAATTACGGTTCTTTACTGAAGGAAATAATTGAGTTAGTGATTCTTGACTGATTGAAGTCTAGACCTATTCAACTGTCCAGGAACTGAACTCAATTCATGTAATCAATTTCCTTTTTTTAAACAAAAGCTTGTTATTTTAAGCTTTTCAGTTTTTTACGAAGAAAAAATCTGCATTCCTTCTGAAGGACACATGCTATCAATAAACTGGGAAATTATTCTTCTGGACTAATGGTCCAATGCAGCCCACCATTCTGTCTATGAAATCCTGAGGGGACAAAACAATTTTTCATGTGGGTTGTGATTGTTCCGGTGTGTATGTTCCTGTCAGGACAGTGCAGTTTCCATTGAGATCATGGCTCCGACTCAGTTGTTTTTTAAAGTTTTAGGGATAGTTTGGGGGACAGAGAAGGGAGGCAGAGGTCAGGTAAGGGTTAAGGGCAATGATATGGGGGAGTTAGAGGTCAGATTAGAGTTTAGGGACAGGGATGTGGAGGATTTAGAAGTCAGGTCTCCACTCCTCACCCCTCGTTCAAGAAGCAGCAATGTGGATAGGTGATAAGGAACATGCAGAGTCAAGGCCTCTGTTCCATGCTCGAAGGCATGTGATGTGGACATGGGACAAAAGTCATCAGGAGTCTTAACCCCCACTCCAGTCTCGAAGACAAGCAACGTACATGGGTGAATAAGGATATAAGTGGATGTAGGCTGTCCCTGAGCAAGGGATCCTGGAATTCAATGTGAGCCAGAAGGACGGGGTTCCATCATCACCTAGCCCAGGATTTAAAACAGAAGATCAGAACCCAAAGGTCGATCAAAAGTCTGGATGTCAGAATGTGATGGCCAAACCCAGAGACTGAAGGTCTGTCCTGGTGTTGGTTGACTGTCTGTGTGGGTGGGTGGGTAGGTGGGAGGCAGGAAAGTAGCTTGTTTTACGCTCTGTCCACCAGAGAAAGCAGGATCTCCCCAGTGGCCACACATTTTAATTCCACTTCCCATTCCCATTCTGATATGTCTATCCACGGCCTCCTCTACTGTCAAGATGAAGCCACACTCAGGTTGGAGGAACGTCACCTTATATTCCATCTGGGTAGCCTCCAACCTGATGGCATGAACATTGACTTCTCTAACTTCCGTTAATGCCCCACCTTCCCTTCGTACCCCATCCGTTATTTATTCATTTATTATTTTTTTCTCTCTCTCCTTTTTCTCCCTCTGTCCCTCTCACTATACCCCTTGCCCATCCTTTGGGTTTCCCCCCTCCCCCTTTCTTTCTCCCTAGGCCTCCCGTCCCATGATCCTCTCATATCCCTTTTGCCAATCAGCTTTCCAGATCTCTCCCCCTCCTGTCTTCTCCTATCATTTCGGATCTCCCCTTCCCCTTCCAACTTTCAAATCTCTTACTATCGCTTCTTTCAGTTAGTCCTGACGAAGGGTCTCGGCCCGAAATGTCGACTGTACCTCTTCCTAGAGATGCTGCCTGGCCTGCTGCATTCACCAGCAATGTTTATGTGTGTTGCTTTGCTATTGTTTTGTTGCTTGTTGTGTTCTGTGTTTTCCTGCCGAACACTGTGGGCATGCTGTGTTGGTGCCAGAGTGTTTGGCAACACTTGCCAGCTGCTTCCATAACACCCCCAAGTGTGTTGTTTGCCTATGCAAACATTGCATTTCACTGTGTGTCTGGACGTACACGTAATAAATAAATCTGAATCTGAATCTTATCTGTTACAGGGGACCTTCCAGTAGGCATTTGTGACTGATCACATTGCACTTTTAGCTGGGAGAACAGATTTAAATTTTGAATTTTTAAAAATATATGAAAAATAATGATTGTTGAATTCTAAATGGCAAATTTGGACCTGGTGTACATGTACTTATCAAATAATCATTTGAAGCAAGGTTTTGGTTTGGCCTGCTTTGGAGTTTACTGGACTAATCTGGTATATCCTTGTTCATACCCCCCCCCCCCCCGAAGCACCCCTGCCTCACCTCCCTTTCTCAGTTCACATTTACCACCGAGCTATGTATCGTCACCAGATGTGAATTATTACACTTGACCTCTCAACTCCGGTGTGTATCATCCTTTGGTTACAGCTACCCAGCTTGAAAACGACATGATTATTCCTACTCCTTACCCATGAACCAGTTCTCAGGTTAGACACTGCACAACACTAGGTCGAAGGAAGTTTCTTCCTTATTGATCCTTCAGTACCTAAGTGACCAGCCCCCTTGCATCAGTAAAAGAAAACCCTCATTCATCTTAACTTCAATGGATATAAAACCAGCATGCTCAGTCAATCCACTTAAGCCCGTTCCTTCATCCCACAAATCAACATGGCAAATTTCCTCTCAAACGCCTCCATGCAAATACATCCTTTCTTAAGTGAGAGATTCTTGGCATAAAAACAGTGCTGAAAATGCTCAGCAGGACAGGTAACATCTAGAGTATTTCAGATTTATGACCTATCGTGTTCATGGTAACCTCAATTGGATACATTTAACAGACCAGTTGTGTAATGCAAGCAGACACTTCTCCACCTACACCAAATCTGATTCATCCTTACATTAGTATCCTGTGTTACACCACAGACCTTTGGTAGGTACCAGATTACATGCCTATCTCCAAGATCATTCTTGTGATGTGACTGGAACATCGCTGCTGACCCCCACATTCTGCCTAATTATCTTGCACATCACAACTATTATTACCATTAGCAAAAACCATTGAATTGCAGCTTTCACATTGCTGCGGAGTAAATAGAGCTTCCCTTCTGGACTTTAAGAAGTTTAGAAATTTCCTCATTCCCAGCAAACACCACACCCAAGTGATAATCATGCATCATCTTAAGTAATTTAAAAACTGAAATATCACAGCTAATATCTTAGCACTAATACCACCAGACTAGACATGCCCAGCATCATTCCTGAAGAGGGTGGCGGAGTTTGTCATCGAAACGTCTGTTATAATCTGTACCTGTGCTGGGCTTGAAGCCCAAGAGGATTTCTTCATATTATAAGCCAGGATCCCTTTTCATTTTAGCCCTGAGATTGTAGGGTTTGAAAGCTACCGTTATAGCTCAGTTACAAATGTCAACCAAAAGCAAAATATATTTTTTAATGGTTCTTCATGTTGGACTAGGTTCATATCTGTTGGAATTGTTATTGCAGAGATTACCGCAGTTCCATTCTATCAGTTTTTTCTTTTGAAAATATGGTATTTAAGTGTCTGTCTTTTCTGCCCAAAGAAGTGTTGTTCTTTTGGGAGGGCAGATGAGAATAAACACATCCCCATTTAAGCTGATGCTCAGCCTTCTACCGTCTCCAAGTACTTTGTGGAGGATGGGTAAATGTGAGGACTATGTACTTACTCGGTATTCTGTCCAGCCCTACCATTTTGCCTTCAAGCGTCAGTCATTATGTGGGTTTAGAGAACAAATTGTGAATGGTGTTTCTGTAATCTGTGGCTATAGTGTTACCATCTCAGGTAACAGTACCATTTTCTTTAAAGGATTTTGAGTTTGTTTGCCCTCCCCCACATAGTTTGCTTTTGACATGTCTCAGACTAATTTAAGGGTTTGAAACAGGCTACAACAGGTAAAAGAATGAATTGCCATTATGGTTGAGCCACAGATGTTAATTATATGTACTATTATTACATGTACAATAATTGTTGAGATATAATTTACCGAAGAATGTGGAAGACTAAATCAATTTTCCTCACATAGAAGGTACATAAATCAGTGCTGAGGTAAAATCTAGGTGAAGCTTTTAGGTTATAGAAATCTTGTATCATCAAAGTCACAAATTGGTTTCATGTCTGTTCAGTTCTAACCGCAGGGCATCTCAACTGGAATACATTTATGAATGCAGATGAATTGTAAATTGTAAATCTTATAATAATTTGTGTTGCACAATGGGCTGAAGGCAACACAGATGTTTTTGATTCATAATTGCTATATGCTTTTGCTATATTATTTTTAGATAATGCTGATATATGGTGAACATAGAACTGTTTTAAAAAAAAATCTTTGGTTTGTTTTCTTTTTCTATATTAACTCAATTTTTCACATAACTCATCTACCACCCTCCAGTCTCCCAAACCACCCCCCCCCCCCGCAAACACATATATACACACACACGCGCGTGCTTTTAGGGACTGCCACAGTGTATTAATGAATAACATATGTTATCCCATTTTGAAATAATTAAGTCCAAACCCCTTCACAGCAATATCCTTCTTAATGAAATATTTGCATGTTACATTTTTAAAATATTTATTTTAATAATATTCACTGTACCAGAAACATTCAAATCCATTAGAAAAAGCAAGTTCTTCTCTCGGTGAAAGGTTTGTAAAAGGGAAAGAAGTTTGATTAGAATCAATTAAGTGTTCTTTTGGCTGAAGGTTCAGTAATTTTTTGATTGCTGGTGTGTTTTTTTTAGCTATTGTCAGGTCTATGGTCATGTCGCCAAAAGGTTACAACTGTTCAGATCTTTCAAAAACATTATTCAAACAAGTTTCTGTCATTTGCTTCCTAATCATTATACTTTACTGTATAGATTTTAGCTTACATCTTTGTCAGCAGCATTTTAATTGTTGCCATTTTGATTATTTATTTCACTCTTCGAAACAGACTTACTGTTTCTTACCAGACTTTGAACTATTTTACCCAAAACATGGGTGCTGAAATTTATGCTGAAAACATTTAATTTGACAAAAGATACCTCGTGTTTAAAGATTTTGGCTAACTGTTTTCAGATTCTGGGAAATGTTGTTGGGGAGAAACTCCCTTCATGTGGACTCCTAGCAACAAAACCCCAATTGCAGTCTTGGAATGATACTTATATTTGTTTTGGGGCAGTTGGCAGTCACCTCTCCAGGGATATGTAATTTGGTGTATTTTCTGCCTTCCTCTTTCAATCAGTAATCAATAGCATTAAGGTTCAGTCCTGTTATGAGACTGTGAGATAAATTCAAGATCAAAGGTCAAACTGAGACATTTGCAGCAAATTTGTTGAACTTTACTCCTCTTACCGCTCCTTTTTTTCTGTTTCCCACCCCACACCCAGTGAAATGAGTTAGATGAGGTCACCAACATTTAGTAATGGTATTCATCTGAAAGGTCATCAGAATGAACTCCTGCAGAGAGTGTGGTCTCTTTATTTTGAATAAAGGACTGTATGGAGATAAGACTGAACACCACAAGTGTGTCAGATGGGGTTAGACCAAGCAGTGACATCGTCACTGCATATCTGTGTATTGATTGCAGTCCTGTTTTGTTGAAATATCAAACATGGAGTTCAACCCAGATAAGTGTGAGGTCACATATGATGGCAGAATATAGTAGTAATGGTAAGACTCTTGGCAGTGTGGAGGATCAGAGGGAACTTGGGGTCCGAGTCCATAGGACACTCAAAGCTGCTGTGCAGATTGACTCTGTGGTTAAGAAGGCATACAGAGCATTGGCCTTCATCAGTCGTGGGATTGAGTTTAAGAGCCGAAAGGTAATGTTGCAGCCCTACAGGACCCTGGTCAGACCCCACTTGGAGTACTGTACTCAGTTCTGGTCGCCTCACTACAGGAAGGATGTGGAAGCCATAGAAAAGGTGCAGAGGAGATTTACAAGGATGTTGCCTGGATTGGGGAGCATGCGTTATGAGAATAGGTTGAGTGAACTTGGCCTTTTCTCCTTGGAGCGACGGAAGATGAGAGGTGACCTGTTAGAGGTGTATAAGATGATGAGAGGCATTGATCATGTGGATAGTCAGAGGCTTTTTCCCAGGGCTGAAATGGCTAGCGCAAGAGGGCACAGTTTTAAGGTGCTTGGAAGTAGGTACGGAGGAGATGTCAGGGGTAAGTTTTTTTACGCAGAGTGGTGAGTATGTGGAATGGGCTGCCGGCAACAGTGGTGGAGGCAGATACGATAGGATCTTTTAAGAGACTCTTGGATAGGTACATGAAGCTTAAAAAAATAGAGGGCTATGGGTAACTCTAGATAATTTCTAAGGTCAAGACATGTCCAGCACAGCTTTGTGGGCCAAAGGGCCTGTATTGTGCAGTAGGTTTTCTATGTTTCTATCTTTCTATCAGAACTTACTGCCGGACATCAGTGAATAAGGTTAATATGCTGCCTGCTTGTTCACTCGAGTTAGCTTCAAAGCAGCTATTAGATATAAAACTAGCTCTGTAGATCAGAAATGATAAACGAGTGCCAGAAATCCTGGAGTTAACTATACTTTAGGTGAACGCAGCCCATATTGTAAACCTCACAGAATATTGCAAACCCACTAATCCAGTTGAATGGATTACTTTCGCACAATAAACCTTTTTGCTGTCTTGCCCCACCCCAATAATTTTCTCCAATCCTTCTCACCAATAAGCTGTCAGTGTACATTATTGTGGGTGCTAAGTACCCTCCTCAAAGTTCAAAGCAAATTTATTATCAAAGTACATATATACACCATATACAACCCTGAGATTCATTTTTTTGTGGACATTTGCAGTAAATATAAAGAAACACCATAGAATCAATGGAAAAAATTGCACACAACAAGATGGATAAACAGCCAATGTACAAAAGAAAACTAACTTAAATACAAAACAAAAACAAAATAATAATAATAAATAAGTAAGCAATAAATATCAAGGACATGAGATGAAGAGTCCTTGAAAGTGAGTCCATAGGTTGCAGAAACTTTTCAGTGATGGGGCAAGTGAAATGAGTGAAGCTATCCCAAGTTATCAGATTTAAGAGTCTCATTGTTGAGCGGTAATAAATGTTCCTAAACATGGTGGTATTGGTCCTGAGGCTCCTGTACCTTCTTCCTGATGGCACTACTGAGAAGAGAACATGACCTGGGTGGTGAGGATCCTTGATGATGGATGCTGTTTTCCTGTGACTCTGCTCCTTGTAGATGTGCTCAGTGGTGGGTAGGGCTTTGTCCATGACGGACTGGACTGTATCCACTACTTTTTGTACCCTTTTTTGTTCAAGGGCATTAGTGTTTCCATACCAGGCTGTGATCCCCTCCTGTAGCTCAGTCACCTCTGCTTGCATTAGCATAAACAGAGTGTGTCAGAAAACTACTTAAACGTAGGAAGAATTGCATCTCAGACCAGTGCTGTTCCCTACCAACATTGACGCTGACATTGCTACTGTTGGAAGTTAGTTGATAACAAATGTGGAACAAGAGTCTTTCTTCCCCTTCCTAAATTAGAGAAGCTGAGATCAGGTGGAGTGCTGGAGAAAATCACTCAGAGTTCCTGATGAGGGAGCTCATTGATCATTCTTAATTCATCGAGAAAGAGCTCAAAGTCTCTAACCCTAGTCACACCACTTACCATCCCTAGACTAACATTCAGTTATTCAATAATTCCTGATATTTTTCTTGATAGTGCTCCTATGATATGCCATCCCTTTGCTGATATAATGAGAAAGAAGTAGATGATTTATTTATCGAGATACAGGGCAGAGTAGGCCCCTCCAACCCTTCGAGCTGCTCCACCCAGCAACCCCCAATTTAATCCTAGCCTAATCGCGAAACAATTTACAGTGACCAATTAACCTACCAACAGGTACATCTTTGGACTGTGGGAGGAAACCCACACAGTCACGGGGAGAATGTACAAACTTCTTACAGGCAGTGGTGGGAATTGAACCCTGGTCGCTGGTACTGTAAAGCGTTGTGCTAACCACTACGCTACATGCCACCCATGAATGGTAATCTGAAGTGGTATTTTCAAATGTATTAGCAACAAAATAACAAACATCTGCAAACTAATCAGTGAGGGTGCTCTCTGATTTCCGTGGAATATTTTCTTCCCATGTATGAAGTATACGACCTCTACTTCAAGCAGTAGAACACATGACAGGATTCTGCTTGAACTTATTAAAATCAGGAAGTGCAGTTATAAATATCCTCCAACGATTAGTTTCATATGTCAGAAAGTTAATCACCTTAGAGAAATTATACAAATTATTGTTAATGATCTGAAATGTATTTTTTCCTATTTTACAGTTGTATAAATGTTTTCTTTTTGTTTTATTTTTTTTCCCAGTACTCTCTAAAAATAACAAACTCATTATTAGAGTGCATTTAATGGGGTCGTAAAAAAAAAGAAAGAATTTGCGTTCGCAGCTCATTTTGTAATCATTATTTTAATCATAGGGGGGAGAAAAAAACAGCAAGGTTCAGAAATAAATGACCAGGTAATGTGAAAGGTGAAAGTTACAGGAAAACATCAGGAAGAACAAAAATGCTGCACAAGAAAATCAGAACAATGGGAATAATGCCAGGGCATTTTGTTTTCAGTGGAGTAGTGCCAGGGTATCTTGTTCTTCCAGCTAATCAAGCAGAATTTGCTGAGCAGAACCTTTGCTTTAAATTTCATAGCAAAGGCAGCGTATTTGATAACCTAACTGTCCATCAGTGCTGCACTTTATGTTACACACTATATATTCAAACTCAATTTCATAACGGTGGAGAATCCTGGACACAAATATACACTCACTACAGTGTGCTCTCTGTTTAATAGATTACATGTGATTGAGTAATGTGCACATTAAGTTATATACTCAGAATCCTGAGGTACATCTAAGTGGAGTTTGAAAAGATAAACCCAGGGATAGCATCTAAATGGAGTTTGAAAAGATAACCCATCAAATGTGAATCTATTGAAACAAATTTAAATTCTTTTAATTGTGTGCATCAGAGAAAGTGGGCTGCTGATTCTTAGCAGCACTAATATTCTATTTTCATTTTGTAGACCCTTGTGATAATTGTCGGATTATTAATCACTGCTGTTTTCTGAGGGCCTTTGTGTTTCAGGCCTGGGGACTGGATTGTGGTTACCTGAACTCATTTCTCCTGGGACTCTTAATTCTGCCACAGAAGAATCTATCACCCAATGATCTGGAATGGATTAAAATACTCAATTTAGAGATGAATGAGCCATGTGTTAGCTCTAAGCTCCACAGGTCCCAAAAATTTTGTGATACTGTGAAAATGGAAAATGATTAAAATGTTCAAGAAGTCACAGAGCACATGCAGAGGAAGAAAGTTGAAGATTATGTTTGTAACTTTTAATCAGAACAGCATTTACAGATTTTATTTTAGATTTCCAGCATGCAAAGTATTTCACTTCTCTAATTTTATGATGTTGAAGTCAGCTATTTCAACTTTTTCAATTAAGTTAAGCCCAAAGCATCTACATTGTTAAATATATAGTAGAACAAAGTAACAATGATCATTTTTGGAAAAATATTTCTTAAATGAAACCTCAGTTGGGCTCATGGTGGTTATTAACCATTTTGAATATAAGTCACATGGGATTTTCAATCATAACTCTACACCACTGAATGCAACTGCATCCTAAATGGAAATCTGCTGACCAGATGACACATCACTAAAGCTCCAACATCTGCCCAACTTTGGTGGGTGTAATTTGTGCCCATGAATCATCATGAGTTGACTGGTGTTCTGGAGTGAAGAGATTAAAGGAGGCTTCCACACAGTAAAGAAACAAAATCATATCATCATTGCAAACCCGTGATTGTTCACAGGACTGATGGCAGTCCTCAGAGCAATTGCTCTCAATCTCAGCCTGGTCATGTTAAAGAGAACAGGAGAAAATGACTTATTTTTTTCAAAAAGGAAGGGGATCATGATCTCATCAGAAAGCTTCCATCCTTGATTTAGTCTGTTTCCCTTATGAAGGTCAGAAGCCTTTCTAACACTTGTTCCACTTCTGTGTTCATTTCCAGTTCCTTATATTGTATTGCATTTACCACAGATGTGTTACTGAGGTATCGTGTTTTACATGGGGTAGGGAAGAAATCATACTCAGTGCCTTCTTCTGCCCCTGGCAGAATGCTCTGAGAGTAAACATCTGTTTAACGCCTCAGTTGTTTTCCAAAAGAATAGTTTGGATAAGTTATGAGTACATTTTGGCCTTTAACTTCCAAGCCATTTGGTTGTAATTTTTGATTATGTTGTCCTTTTGCATCTAGCTTGATACAGATGATAAAAGTTGCAGTGAACAAAATTAATTACTTCTGCATGGGCAGCATTGTGTATAGAAACCTGAGAGGGAACTGATCAAGACTTGATACAAATATCTGTCCAGTTCCTGTAGAATAGTTAAGTGGAAGTTAAAACTGTAAATATTTTTAACTTTTGAAAACTGAAGCCACCCAGGATTTAGATGTCCAATTCGTAACATGTGCTCTGAATTAAAATTCACACTGCCAAATATTTTGCTGCTTTTTACTTGGCCTCATTGTGCTGTTTATAGAAAAGTAAATTGTTGAGGTCTTACATTTAATATTTTTGGATTGAACAGCACCCAGTAGAGGTTTTCATTAGCAATCAGGAGACATTTGCAAGTTGTATAAAATGTAATATGGATGCCAGGAAGAAGGTCTACATTTCAAGCTTGGCAATTTGAAGGCTTTGCAGTGAAAGGAACAATAAAACTAATACTGTCTGCTGTCATGTTACAGTGAAAATGACAGTAATTTTAGTGTTTCTGTGAAGGTGTAGTTTAACACAGAAACCTTGGAAGTTGGAGGTGCTAGAGATTGTAGACCCTAAATCTGGAGCAACAAAACCAGATGCTGGAGGAACTCCCTTTGTGGAGGGAAATGGACAGTCGATGTTTCCATTGAAGACCCTTCATTTGCAGAACAGATAGCCAGTATAAAGAGGTGAAGTGAATAGGGTGAGCAAGAGCTAACAGCACTGGACAGAAAATGTTTTGGAAGGTGTTGCTTCCTCAGAATTTTTTTTTGTGGTTATGATAGACTGTTTGAAGCTGAACACCAATATGATTTCAGACTACTTATATCACATAGGAATTTGGATAAAGAAATTAACTTTTTTTAATAACACATTTAATTGTATAACAGTGCTAAGCTAAAAATGTTCTTGCATTCAGTGTCTGAGGCTTCTCACTTAAATGTCCAACAATAATCAGCCAGCATTGATTCCAGTTGCTCTGATACTGTTTCTCTAAGATCACAATGTCCTGGTGAAATCTTTCACCATGCTCATCACTGACAGCGTCAAGATTTACAGGGTAGAAGTCTAAATGGAAATGCAGAAAATGAATCTTTAATGATATGTTGCACTTTATGATCTTTGTATGCATTCAGCATATTGTCAACCAGCTGCATGTAGCTTGATACTCTGTAGTTGCCAAGAAAATTTTCAACAATGTCCTTGAATGCCTTCCATGCGATTTTCTCTGGTCCCACGAGAAGTTTGTTTGAATTGCCTGTCATTGATGACTTGATTGATTTGTGGACCAACAAAAATGCCTTCCTTCATCAGTTATTCTGGAAACAAATGTCTCAAATATCAAAATCCTTCACAGAAATTTTGGTGCCTGGTGACAGCAGATTCTACCCTTGCAGTCTTGAACCCAGTAACTCTGCTTTTCCCATCGACAAACCTAAGTCTCTTACCGGGTCATTTAACTCAGATTGAGTTATTAGTTGAGGCTCACTCTACATAAGGGGTTCAATATCAGTATTGGTGTCATTTTCCATTCCTAGCTCAAGCATCATGGCATCTTTGCCTGCCTCCTCTAGACTCCATGCCTCTGATGCCTTCAGTACTGGAAGACTTACGGTACTGCAGCACAGGTCTCATGGCTGAAGGGAGATTGGTGTATTCAATGGATTTCTTGTTTTTAGCAGAGAAACCAGACGTGCTGGTCAGACAGAAGTTGCAGTCTGTCAGATGATCCTTCTGCTCTCGCCATATCATTGGGACAGCAAACGGCATTGACTTCTGAGCCAAGCTCTAAGATTGACAGTAGAGCAAATGTGAGGAGACCAGGCTTTGTCTTGGTCGCCAATTTTACACCCAAAGTAGAGCTCAAAGGTTTTTGTAATAAGAGGAGCCATGTTCCATCTTTGAGATTTAAGTGTATACTCAACACAAATATAACAGAAAGTATCACAGCTGTTGCAACATAGATGATACATTTTGTTATCACAGATACTCCTGAAAATACAATTACTTTATCATAAAGAGTGCACACAATGTGCTATACACCTACAGCATGCATGTCAACATGATTGCAAACCGATATACATGTAAATGCAATGAATGGACCCATGTGTGCATTTTGCTTTTATAGCCTTTCTATAACCCATCCTGCCATGCAGCATCTACCCTGCCTAAGCATGTTAGATAAGACAAAAAACTTTTCAGCTTATGTTGTGGGCAACATCTTAATTGTACGAATTCAAATGACAAATATAGGTGATATCAAAAAAATGGTGGGTGATGAGGAAATTTCATGATCAGCAGACCAAAATCCATAAGATACACCCAAAGGTATTGAGGAGCCAAAAATCTTTGTTGTCCAGTGCAACCTGTAGATGGATCCAGGTGAGGAGGGCTGATAGATGGAGGAGGGGAAAGTGGGATCAGCAACAGAGGCTGAGAGGTCATAGATGAAAGTATCAAAGGGCTACAGATATGGAATCTCAAAGCAGAGGAAAGTGGAGCATGGAATCAAAGAGGTGAAGTGAAATTCTCCAATTTCTAGTAAACTGCTCCACTCTGTCCCTTTGTCTTTTTCACCCCACTAATGTCCAGTTCCTCCTCCAGTCACACTTATTTCCCCCAACACAATGTGTTTTTTCCCTCCACTACCCGTTCCATCTACATATGACCCACACACATCTTTCACTGGATCCTATCTCCCCCCCGCCTTCCCATTTACCCTTCTCAGCTCCCTTATTTGCTCATTTAAAATATAAAAATGTTAAAATTATTGTTTAAAAGTGAGCTAGTCTCATTATACATGAAACTGCTCGATTGTTATAGAAGCCCATCTGCTTCAGGAAGGAAATCTGTCATATTTATCTCGCCTGGCATTTATGTGACTCCTAACTCACCAATGTGATTGATTCTTCAAAATCTCTTCAGTTCAGGTGCAAACAGGAATGGGCAATAAATGCTGGGATTGTTAGCAGTGCCCATCTCTGGTGAATGAACAGACAAAAAATATCCCTGGTATAATGATTAAACTTTTGTGTATGAATTCTCAGTGGATACTTAATGATATAGTAAACTGCAATAACTGTTTAAATAAATATTGGACCAAAAAGTTTTCATGTAGATGAAATGGTATCAACAGTTTTTGGGGGCTCTTTTGTATGAGAACCATCATTCAGGTGCTGAACCTAAAATATAAACCAATATTTACATGGACATAAAATAACAGAACAATCTTGAGCAAACAACAGGAATTCTGCAGATGCTGGAAATTCAAGCAACACACAGCAAAGTTGCTGGTGAACGCAGCAGGTATTCCAGGCAGCATCTCTAGGAAGAGGTACAGTCGACGTTTCAGGCCGAGACCCTTCGTCAGGTCTAACTGAGGGAAGAGTTAGTAAGAGATTTGAAAGCGGGAGGGGGAGGGGGAGATCCAAAATGATAGGAGAAGACAGGAGGGGGAGGGATGGAGCCAAGAGCTGGACAGGTGATAGGCAAAGGGGATATGAGAGGATCATGGGACATGAGGCCCCAGGGGGAAAGACAAGGGGGGAGCGAAACCAGAGGATGGGCAAGGGGTATAGTCAGAGGGACAGAGGGAGAAAAAGGAGAGTGAGAGAAAGAATGTGTGTATAAAAATAAATAACGGATGGGGTACGAGGGGGAGGTGAGGCATTAGTGGAAGTTAGAGAAGTCAATGTTCATGCCATCAGGTTGGAGGCTACCAAGACGGAATATAAGGTGTTGTTCCTCCAACCTGAGTGTGGCTTCATCTTTACAGTAGAGGAGGCCGTGGATAGACATGTCAGAATGGGAATGGGATGTGGAATTAAAATGCGTGGCAAATGGGATGTGGAATTAAAATGTGTGGCATGCTTTGTTTTCCAAGAAGGGATTTGGAATGATTTCCATTGATTTTATTTATCTATTATTAGTCATTTAATCCATTGCCAAGACATGGTAGTTGCAGGTTACGTATTAACATATGTTGTTCACTTATAACATGAGTTGGTTGGGGCACTTAGGAGAGTAGTCAAGATACCCTGGGTTAGGAGTTGCACAGTCAGAATGGGTATGGATGAAAAAATTGCTTTCCTGCAGAATGTTGGTAAGTTTAAGAGTAATGATGAAGGCTATTGAAAATGAAACTTTGACTCCACTTCCACAGATGCTGCCAGACTTGCTAAGTGTTTCCAGCAATTTCTGTTTCTAGTTAACTTTTTTATGAGCAACTTTATAGTCACCTTTACTGGATCCAACTTCTATTATTAAATTTTTTGATCTAAGTTCAAATTCTCTGCTCACTATAGTTGGAACTGAACTAAATGGCTAGAATGCAGCTATAATATAATATGAATCGAGATATGGTCATTGCATGTTTTGATTAGAGGATAAGGAATTTTGTACCATTTCTGGGGCACATTATTACTGTACTCACATCCATTGTGTCTACATGGTGTATATTTTTTCTGTCCACGTGTTCACAATGTGACAAGTCAAGTTTTTTATCTTGAGTGCCTAAATGTTTGGCTACTAAATAATGGTAGATATTTGTTAAGTAAAAATATACATGAAGTACAGTTAAAGTTTTTGTCTAATTTAATGTGTGGTCCACCCTAATTAGGTTGATAGTTGGAGTTTAAATGGTTCTCCACAGTTGCATTCATTTATGTGGAAACTAGATTCCCCAAAATTAGAAATAGAGCTTTCTGCTCCCATCTTCAAGATCTTTCCACCAAACTGTTGAACTACATATATCCAGATGAATTTTGCCAATTATAGGTTTGCTGGCTGCTCCTTCCGTTTAGTGTTCAAGTACTTCACTATAATATAGAAAATTCATCTGGGGAAAGAGGTAACCTTTTCTTAAACTGTCTGCAATTAGCTATCGAACAGGAATAAAATGAGATTTGATAGAGATAATTGAAAATCATGAGGCAGTTAAAGCAAGTAATGAGAAATTGTTTCCAGTGGCTGAAACGGTAATAACTGGTGATTAGCTAGAGAAAAAACAGATACAACCTGACGATAAACTTTCCAAAACCGCCAGCAGTTAACATCTGTAACACTTAGTAAAATGTTTGAGACAGATTCAAAAATCCGTTTGTGGGAGAATTTCAGTAATGCTGGGAAAGAGCATGGGATCAGGAGTGAATGCTAACTCTTGGGGGGTGGAAGTTAACACATGCTTGTTAGGCTGAATGGCTTCCTTAATTACTGTGTTATTCAAGAATTTTTATGAAAGCAGTAATTGAAGAAGAGTTGAGGCCCTCCAATCCATGTGAGAAAAGAAGGCACATATGAAGTTGAAAGAAGCTGTAGAGTGTAGAATAATCCGCTCCATCAAATGTTTAATTTACTGACCTTTATCATCTAATTCTGCAGTAGAAAATATTGCAGAAAAACCAAGTTGATGTCCGTAATTCAGCTCCGTATTTGCCATTTGAGGATCTTAGTGAGCAAATGATTATATTTCAAAAGTGGAATGAAGAATGCGATCTTTGAGAAACAATGGCACGTGTTAGCCAAAAGGGTGAAAAGAGACAATAGATGAATGCAGTGAAAATAAGATTAACTTGTTTAAATGACCTAATTTACACTGCAGTCTTAGTCCTAATTGTTGATTACCATAACATGAACTTCTCCGAAGGTACTAACCTGAGGACTGGAATGATATACTCGAGTACTCGTTCGACACAGTTTTAATGGGCCAGCATGTTTATATTACAGGATAAGGAATTTTGTATCATTTCTGGGACACATTATTACTGTGCTTATATCCATTGAGTATAGAAAATAAGGAGGCATGGGATCCAAAGGGACATTGCTTTGTGTATCCAGAACTGGCTTGCCTACAGAAGGCAAAGAATGGTTGTAGACGGATCATAGTCTGCATGGAGGTTGGTGACCAGTGGTGTGCCTCAGGGATCTGTTCTGGGACCCCTTCTCTTGGTGATCTTTATAAATGACCTGGATGAGGAAGTGGAGGGATGGGTTAGTGAGTTTGCTGATGACACAAAGGTTGGAGGTATTGTGGATACTGTAGAGGGCTGTCGGAGGTTGCAGCGAGACATTGATAGGATGCAAAACTGGGCTGAGAAGTGGCAAATGAAGTTCAACCCAGATAAGTGTAAAGTGGTTCATTTTGGTAGGTCAAATATGATGGCAGAATACAGTATTCTTGGTACATCTTGGCAGTGCGGAGGATCAGAGGGACCTTGGGGTCCGAGTCCATAGGACACTCAAAGAAGCTGCGCAGGTTGACTCTGTGGTTAAGAAGGCATACAGTGTATTGGCCTTCATCAATCGTGGAATTGAATTTAGGAGCTGAGAGGTAATGTTGCAGCTATATAGGATCCTGATCAGACCCCACTTGGAGTACTGTACTCAGTTCTGGTCACCTCACTACAGGAAGGATGTGGAAACCATAGAAAGGGTGCAGAGGAGATTTAAAAGGATGTTGCCTGGATTGGGGAGCATGCCTTATGAAAACAGGTTGAGTGAACTTGGCCTTTTCTCCTTGGAGCGACGGAGGATGAGAGGATGATAGAAGTGTTCAAGATAATAAGAGGCATTGATCGTGTGGATACCCAGAGACTTTTTCCCAGGGCTGAAATGGCTGCCACAAGAGGGCACAGGTTTAAGGTGCTTGGGAGTAGGTACAGAGGAGATGTCAGGGGTAAGTTTTTTACACAGAGAGTGGTGAGTGCGTGGAATGGGCTGCCGGCAACGGTGGTGGAGGCGGATACAATAGAGTCTTTTAAGAGACTCTTGGATAGGTACACGGAGCTTAGAAGGATAGAGGGCTATGGGTAACCCTAGTAATTTCTAAGGTAGGGACATGTTTGGCACAACTTTGTGGGCCAAAGGGCCTGTATTGTGCTGTAGGTTTTCTATGTTTTCTATATTCCTTGCACCCATTTTCATTGAAGTTGTGGATTACCATCATTGACGTTGAACTGTCTTATTTTTCAGATTTAGTTTATTACCTGAAAAAGGAACACACACACATACACATACAAAGTTTGAAGTTTATTTATCATTCAACTATACATGAATTAGCCTAACAAAACCCACTCATATTGAGAATGGGTCAAACTAATCTTCAAAATGGACCTCTGACATGATTCCTGTATGAGTGCAGTTTCTGCTAAAAAAAAGAGGAACATGTGTATAAATGTAGTTTCCACTACTGCATTCATATGTATGTTCCTCTTTTTGTATTATCATTACAAAGCACTTCATGTGTGCTTAGTACATGGTAGTGCTTTGAAAGATGGTTCTGAAGTTCTTGAACCTGGCAGGGGTTGAGGAATCCCAGAGGAGGTGGGCTACTCTGTTCCTACAGCACTGCTACCTGCCTTCATGTCCTCCCTCTCATTTTTATCCCAGTCAATAAGAATCCTTTTCAAGAAGCCCATAACCAAGCACGATCATTCTTCTAATGCCTTTTTAAGACAAATAATAAAGGAGCAGAAAGGCTTTTACTCTTTTCAGAAGGCATTTTTAGTGAATTTCTGGAATAATTTTTGCTGAGGTCTCATCAGAAGAACCCTGGGTAATGTATTTCTGGTGTCTTCTTTGCTGCTGCAGCATTGACAATGAAATGGTGAGCACCCCTTTGTACTGTACTTACCTTTAATGGATGCTGGAAGTCAATGGCTGTGCTCCTTTTACTGCCAAATAGGTGGTCACCATTTGGGAAGGACAGTGGTTGAAGAACACTGTCAAATTGTCTCATTGCTCCCTAGTAAGTGCTAGCTGACATCTTATGTTTAGCAAAGTGCACAGTTGGTGTCAGCTTTACCGGGTAGTGCTTTGGACTAACCTGAGGCTAAGCCACTGCTCCATTTTGTAGGTTTTTAGTAATAGGGGCGCCGCAGTATTGAGGTGGTTCGTGTGACACTAGGACAGCTCAGGGCATCGGAGTCTTGTGTTCAACCCCAACATCTTCTCTAAGGAGTCGCTATACATCCCCCCATGGAATGCGTGGATTTTCCCCGGGTCCTCCGGTCTCCCCTCATAGTCCAAGGATGTACCAGGCAGGTTAACTGGTCATTGTAAATTATCCCATGATTAGGTTGGCTTAAATCTGGAATGTCGGGGGTTTCTGGGGCTGCACGGCTCGGAGAGCTTATTCCGCACCGTGTCGCTAAATAAAACATAAATAAATAAAGTGTTCGGTCAAAATCTTATGCTTTGTTTCTACCATTTAAAGCAGAATCCGAGTCAAGGTTAATATCACCAGCATATGTGGTGAAATTTTTTCACTTAATGGCGGCAGTACAATGCAGTACAATGATAATGCAGAAAATATATATAAATGAGTAAATCAATTACATTAAATATATATAGAATAGTTACATTAAAAATAATGCAAAAGAAGAAATAATATAATAAAGTTAACTAGTTATCGTAGGTTCGATGTCCATTTAGGAATTGAATGTTGTTTGGTACTGCTTTAAATTAGTGTGCTTAATAAGAACAATATTAGTTTGATAAAAGTCGACTAACACCTTATCTGTCTGGTTGGTTTTCTGACAGTTGTTACTCACTTGGAGACTAAGCATCCACTTTTGCTGGAAAACACAGTGAAATGCTATTATTTTTTCTGCTTTTCTCTCACACCTCCTTTAAAACTTGTTGATAGAGCTTTACTACTTAATTTAAGCAAACATTTTTCATGCACCTAAGCATCTAAGAAGTTCAGCAACAGACACTTAGCACAACTGAGTTCAATCCTATTCACACTTGCGCGCAGTTGACACCCTATAGCACCAGACATGACCCAGGAACCAGAATATGAACTATTATTTTTCTCTCTGACCTACTCTTTGCTGACTGTCTCTGGCATACCAGCAGCCAATCCTAATTCTCCCATACCAGCAGCCAATCCTAATTCTCCCATACCAGCAGCCAACCCTATTTCTGCCATACCAGCAGCCAACCCTAATTCTCCCATACCAGCCCCCAACCCTAATTCTCCCATACCAGCAGCCAACCCTAATTCTCCCATACCAGCCCCCAACCCTAATTCTCCCATACCAGCAGCCAACCCTATTTCTGCCATACCAGCAGCCAGCCCTATTTCTGCCATATCAGCAGCCAACCCTAATTCTCCCATACCAGCAGCCAACCCTAATTCTCCCATACCAGCAGCCAACCCTAATTCTCCCATACCAGCAGCCAACCCTAATTCAGCCAACCAGCCCCTAACCCTAATTCTCCCATACCAGCAGCCAACCCTAATTCTCCCATACCAGCAGCCAACCCTAATTCTCCCATACCAGCAGCCAAATCTATTTCTGCCATACCAGCAGCCAACCCTATTTCTGCCATACCAGCAGCCAACCCTATTTCTGCCATACCAGCAGCCAACCCTATTTCTCCCGTACCAGCAGCCAATCCTGTTTCTTGTTGAGCTCTGTTGTCTTAGAGAGAATACCAATATCACCCAGCAAGTGGTGTCAAAGGTTAATGTAGTTAAGGAATAACGCCGATTAAGATAAGATTTGTAGAAAGCACAAAGCTATAAAGTACACTAGCTAAGCTTCTATCATTTTATGAGGAAATACAGATCTTTATTCTGATAATCTTCAGTAAGCAATATTGATCTTGTCTAAGAGCATCCTTCCATTAATATTTAGAACAACAATCCACTATTGAGCAGGTGAGAAGAGCTCCGGGGAAGCTGAGACACGGCAAAGCACTGGGGCCAGATGGTGTGAACCCCAAGGTCCTGAAGGAGGGTGTGAGCAGCTGTGTGGAGCTCTCCAGCCCATTTTCAATCTGTTTCCGCCTGGATAAAGTCCCGACTGTGTGATCCCAGTACCCAAGCAGGGCCAACCGAAAGTCTTGAATGACTGCCATCCAATAACCCTGACCTCCTACATCATGAAGACCCTAGGGAGGCTGGTCCTAGCTCACCTCTGACCCCTGATCAGATCAGTTCTCAATTCCCTGCAGTTTGCCTACCAGGAGCACATTGGAGTCAATGATGCTGTCATCTACCTATCTGAACAGAGCCTACTCCCATTTGGATAAGCAGGGCAACACTGTGAGGATCATGTTTTTTGATTACTCAAGTGCCTTCAATACTATACAGCCCTCATTGCTGGGTGAAAAGCTGTATTCAATGCAGATTGGGACTTCCATTTTGTCCTGGATAATAGACTACCTGACTGGCAAACCACAGTTTGTGTGGCTTCAGAGCTGTGTGGCAGACATGGCTTTAAGCAGCACTGGACCCCACAGGGGACTGTATTGATTCCCTTTCTGTTCATCTTGTATTCCTCAGACTTTAGATACAACACTGAGTCACCTCATCTGCAGATATTCCCTGATGACTCAGCAATAGTTGGGAGGATGAATACATCGCCCTGGTGGAGAACTTTGTCAAATGGTGCAAGCTGAATCATTTGCAGTTCAATATTCGTAAGACAAAGGAGACTAAGCCTGCATTGCTTCCTGTTACTATTGATGGTGAGGACCTACAGGTACTTGGCGGGGGGGGGGGGGCGCCAGGATGACAGAGTGGAGCACCAGCACAGAGGCTGTGTACAAGAAGGGCCAGAGTTGCCTCTACTTCCTGAGGAGTCTGAGGTCCTTTGGAGAATGCAGGCCTCTCTCCTTCACATTTTCTACCAGTCTGTTGTCGCCAGTTCATTCTTCTACGCCAGTGGTCCCCAGCCAGGCTGCGAGGAAACGATATGATTTGGCGATATGAAACAATATGAGTCAGCTGCACCTTTCCTCATTCCCTGTCACACACTGTTGAACTTGAACATAGGGTTGCCAACTGTCCCGTATTAGCCGGGACATCCCATATATTGGGCTAAATTGGTGTGTCCCATACGGAACCGCTCTTGTCCCGTATTTCCCCCGCTAAGGTAGAGCGTTCCTATGAAACCGTTAGAAATAGCATAAGGTGAAGAACAATTACCATTAATTTATATGGGAAAAATTTTTGAGCATTCCCAGACCCAAAACATAACCTACCAAATCATACCAAATAACACATAAAACCTAAAATAACACTAACATATAGTAAAAGCAGGAATGATATGATAAATACACAGCCTATATAAAGTAGAAATAATGTATGTACAGCATAGTTTCACTTCACAGAATTGGGAAGATTAAGCCAAAACCGATTTGTAGAAAAAAAAATTGGCACGTACACACATGCGCACACAGGTGCCCGCACAAGGCTTCATGGTCATGGTAGTCTTTCTTGGGATAAACACAAGTGTCCCGTATTTGACTGCTACTTTTGTCCCTTATTTGGGAGTGAGAAAGTTGGCAACCCTACTTGAACACCCCCCGCCCCCCCAGTCAGCCGGTCCGTAAGAATATTGCCAATATTAAACTGGTCCGTGGTGCAAGGTTGAGGACCCCTGTTCTACGCAGTGGTGTGCTGGGGCAAAGGCATCAACACGGGTGATACCAACAAGCTTAATAAACTGATTAGAAAGGCAGAAAGGCTGGCTCTGTTATAGGAGTCAAACTGGACACAGTGGAGGTTGTGGTAGAACAGAGGACCTTACGGAAAGTTCTGGCAACTTTGGGCAATGATTCTCACCCTCTGCATACCACCTTGGCTGAACAGAGGAGCACTTTTAGCAATAGACTGAGACAACTGAGCTGCTCCAAAGAGCACTATATGAGATCATTCTTACCCTCAGACTTTAGGCTCTATAATGAGTCAAGCTATAGCTGGGGAAGTGATGAGCCTCTGCTTATCACTTTGTGGCAGCTTATTTTTTTTATTCTTTCTACTGTCTTCTAATATGTATATCTGCTCACTTGTAATGCTACTGTGACACTGAGTTCCTTTGGAATCAATAAAGTATCTAATAAACAAGATCCAAAAGAAGCAAAGGCAAAGCTTGAAGATGTTCTTAAGAGTGAGAAGATATGGTGAAGGCTACTGGTGCCAATCCTTTTGATGTTGATCTATCACCTACAGCAAGGTGATTCTTTGATTAATCATAGTCATTGTCATAGTCATAGTCATAGTCATACTTTATTGATCCCGAGGGAAATTGGTTTTCATTACAGTTGCACCATAGAAACACAGAAGGAAGGGTTTTTCAACCTACTGTATTCATGCCAGTTGAAAAAAAGTGCTTTATCCTACCTTACATCACTAAGTCTATAGCCCCATGGTCATTAGTCTTCAGATACATATCCAAATCATTTTTTGTGTCAGAGGATGAATAGGAATGTGGTCATTTGTGCTGGGAAGTTGTTTGGAACATAAGAGTACATTTAAAGTTGTCCTGATTCATGCTGTGCTTGGGATTTTTTTTCCTTCCATTGCTTTATTTTAATTTTGATTGCAAAACTAGGAGACAAATTTAGAATCAAAAATTTTTCAACTTCAGCAATGAACCAAAGGCCAAGGAAGTCGATTGGAAACCAGAAAGGTCACAGCTGAATCATATCGTTATTCCATTTATAGAAATCTACATTGTCAACCCCTTGTCTGATTGCAGCATAACCAACAATTTTCAAGCTGCATTAACCCATTTCAGTAACTGTTCTGTTACAATGGATAAGCAGATGCTGGGCAGTTTAAATTGGACCATTTTGGGGGATATTCATTTGAAAAAAATAAAGCACATTAGGAATTACAACATTTCTGGAATAAACTTTTTGTTAAATTTGAATTAATCTCTTGATAGTATTATAATCTCTATAACATTGATTCAGGAGCATAATATTAAAGAATGCTTGAGATTGTTGCAGTAGAACATAGATATTGTATACATGAACATAAACACCAGAGGTACTGTGGTTGCTGGAAATTCTGAGCAACACACATAAAATGCTAATGGATCTCAGCAAGTCAGCCTGCATCTACGGAGGTTAGTATATAGTTCACGTTTCAGGCCAAGATCCTTCATCAGGAAGGTCTCGGCCCAAAATGTCAACTGTTTATTCCTGTCCATAGATGGTGCCTGACCTGAGTTTTCTGTATGTTGCGCAGGAGTTCTTTCTATGTTTGTGAAGTCAGCATGGACTTCATGACAGTCTGTCACTGCATTTACATTTTGCCAGTTGAAATGAATACTGTACTTCTAAATCTAAAAAAACCTTCAAGACTAGGTGAATCAAGAATTCCCCCTCCACCTCATTGTTTTTTTCCCATCTCAGTGTGAATTCTCGTCACTTTGCACTGTGACTTTTAGCAGGTTTGACAGAAGCTTTGTTGACTAAGCACAAATAGCCAATTCTAAAACTTTACGTCACTCTCATTCCTCAGGAACACCCCACCACTAAACACAGCAATTACCCACAGACTGCATTCCCAGTCCAAACAACCCAAGGTCTGAAGGAAGAGCTGACGAAGTTAGTCCTGACGAAGGGTCTCGGCCCAAAACGTCGACTGTACCTCTTCCTAGAGATGCTGCCTGGCCTGCTGCGTTCACCAGCAACTTTGCTGTGTGTTGCTTGAATTTCCAGCATCTGCAGAATTCCTCGTGTTTACCCATAGCTCTCTATTTTTCTAAGCTCCATGTAGCCATCCAGGAGTCTCTTAAAAGACCCTATCGTTTCCACCTTCACCACCGTCACCGGTAGCCCATTCCATGCACTCACCACTCTCTGCATAAAAAAGCTTACCCCTGACGTCATAAACACAAAATATTCCGCAGATGCTGGGGTCAAAGCAACACTCACAGCAAACTGGAGGAACTCAGCAGGTCAGGCAGCATCCGTGGAAACCATCAGTAAACGTTTCGGGCTGGAACCCTTCATCAGGACTGAAGAAGGAAGGGGCAGAGGCCAGCTTGTTGTGAGTGTTGCTTTTACCCCTGACATCTCCTCTGTACCTACTTCCAAGCACCTTAAAGCTATGCCTTGAGTGCAGTCCACTCCCTCATGCAGTCGATAGCCCAGGAAGGAAAATGGGCTTCATGTTCATGTGCTTTTTTTTGTGAGCCCCATCCCATTATATTTGAGGTAGTCCGATTTATAGATTAAAACAGCACGGAAACAGGCTGGTCAGTGCGGATTAAGATTCTCATCCAAGCCTATCCCATTTGCCTGTGTTTGGCCCGTTTTCCTCCAAATCTAGGCCTTACATTGGCTTCCATTCCTGCAAGTCCTCTCTTGAACAGCTTGTCTTTAGTTTCATCTCTTAATGGCTTCCTTATCTCCCATCACATCTCCTTATCTCTGTACTCTACAACTATGTGACATCTATTTTCCATTTGTAGCTATTGCATGTCTGATTTTCCCAGTCCCCTCAGTAACATGCTCAGGCCCCTAGCTGTAAACTTTCTTTGGTCATCCTTTCCAATCCTCTCTCCTTTTACTAACTTCTCAATCAAATACGTTGAAGATGTTGAATCACCTTTGAAGATGTTTTTGTGAAGCACTTTGCAACATTTTACTGCATTAAGTCCACTCGATTGAATGTTCAGGTTGAATTCTGAAATGAAGGAAAAAGCACTGTCGTCTAAAGTATTCTTGTCTGGTCTTCAGTTTGTGGTAATCCCTTTAACTTTGTAATAAGACATAATGAATTAAAATAAAAATTGGCTGCCTTCACCTTTACTGCCCCCCCACCCCTACCCTGCCAACCCTTTCGTTAACTTGATACATATGTTAGAGGACCCCAAAGTTGGAGCCACACTCAAACACATACTTTGATTTGCCTGGTTAAGTTTGTGACTGGAAGTTCGTACACTTGCTGCCAGTTGGGACTCATTAACAACTATTTTCGCAGCACAATTTAAGGAGCTAAAATTATTCAAAAGTTACAGCAACTAATTCAATTGCAGCCTTCAGGAAAAGACTAGTTAGAACAACTTGTGCAGTTTTCAGGAGATTTGCCAGGATATCGAAGATGGATGTTTTTTTAATCATTATTCAACATTTGAGCTGTTGGTTACTAAATCACTGCAGCAAATATGTTACTAAAATGTATATTTACATTCACCTTTTATTCAGTTAACTTGCTCATTAAAGAAAGGAAATTTCAATAGTGCCTTGTCTGACCACTTAAAAGCATTTCACAGCCAATTAAGTACTCTTGAAGTGTAGTCACTGTTACAGTATGGGGAAACTTGGCAGCCTGTTGTGTATAAGAAGGTCCCAACAAGCTTTATGGTGAAGTAATCTTTCAGAGATGTTGGTTTAAGACTCAACATTGGCAACATGCTGAACTCTCCTGCATTATTTTAAATAATAGCAAAACATCTTTCAGGTCACTTGGGATAGTTTTGGTGTATCATCTCATCTGGAAAGTGATTCTTCTGACCATGCACTATTCCTGTTGCATCTGAATCATTGCGACTGAAACTGTCCAGCTCGTTAGGCGAATTGACATCTGTAAATTGCCCCTTATTGTGTAAATGAGTGTTAGAATCTGAGGGAGTTAATGGGAATGTGGGGTGAATAAGATTACGGTAAAAATTAGTGGAAGTTTTATGACAGTAAAGGAATATGACAGTTTAAGGGAATAGCTCATCATTGCCTTTACAACAATGGGTCGGGGTGCCTGTTTCTGAAAGTGCATACATTTAAAGAAGACTGTCAGGGAGTTTCATATTCCCACCACTCTTTGGATGGAGTTGTTACTTATGAATCCACTGTCTGATTAAGGGGGTTCTGAAGAAGGGTCTCAGCCTGAAACGTTAACTGTTAATTCATTTCCATACAGTAGATGCTGCCTGACCTGCTGAGTTCCTCCAGCATTTTCTGTGTGTTGCTTTGTTGTTTTTTATTCACAGGTAGTGGAATTACACTCTGCCTCTAATCCATCAAAACCTTGTAGGAATACAAAGATCTGAATTCCACCCCCCCCCACCCCGCCTCTCTCTTCTGCTCATCGACTAGGTATAATCCCACATTTGTATCATTGCTGTAAACAGGGCAGCCTGTTTTGTTTATGTAAACAGTACAGTTTCACATAACTTCTCTACTTTTCAATCCTGTCACATTTCTTTTGTCTGTCATATTACAGATTCCTTTGCTCCTCTACCTATTTGGCTATTCATTTTCAAAATAGTATGCAATTCCTTACGTTTCCTATCAAATATTTTTGTGCAATTTATTGCCTCTGAATTGGCTTTGTCCTGATGACTCAAAGTAAAACGTGTATTTTGATTTCAACAAATAAATCGTAGGTGACAGTGGTCCCAGTACTAATTATTGTGCACCCTTTCCCCTCCCATCCTTTGACACTCTATCTAATTCCCATTTCCCCCCACTCTCTGGTTTTGGTTGACTGGTTCCTCATTTAACATTCCTGATCTTATTTCAGGGTGGCAGGTTGGAGATCTGACTCTACCAAAGTAGGTGTAAGCCACTCCTAAACAAGAGAAAATCTGCAGATGCTGGAAATCCAAGCAACACACACAAAATGCTGGCCAAGACATCAACTATACTTTTTTCCATCAATGCTGCCTGGCCTGTTGAGTTCCTCCAGCATTTTGTGTCTGTTGGAAGGCACTCCTTCCCTCTGCTAGCCTGAAGGTCACCCTTAGGCAAGATGTAGCACCTGTTCAGCCACTCACTACCCCCCCCCAAAAAAAAATCTGGATCATGTGAAGCCATGGGAGCAGCTGAGAGATGATCATATGAGCATATCACAAATTCCTGGATATGCAACCACGGATGCCAGGCAAACAACCTCTGAAGAGTATTCGCCCATCTTGTAAGGACACTGCCCAGAATAAGGTAATGCCATATCACTTCTGTCGAGAAATTGTCCAAGAATAATCATGGTCATGGAAAGACCATGAACCCTACATCATACGACATAGCATATAATGAACGAACGCTTTTATTTCTCATCCATTACATGGGCACATTATCAAATGCTTTTTGAAAATCTACATAAACTATATTTCACCCATGAGCTTGTTTTTGCTCACTGTTTGTCTTTAAAAAATTCTCTAAGTTTGGCCAAGCAGGAATATGTTACAAAGAAAGAAATTTCTATAAAAAACCACCAAGGCTGCCAGGAAAATTCTAAAAAAGAAATGAATATCACCACTGGCCACCAAGATTGAGCAAGATATGTGTCTTGACACCAAAATGCTCCTGGAATTTATTTTCATTGTTTATTATAATATATACATTTTTAACTTCATCCTTCCTTAGGAACTGGACTATTTTTCAGTCTATGGTATTTACACTTAAGGGTCTGTATGTGTCTAAGCACGTTCTGTCTCTACCTACATAATGATAGTTAGCCACCAATCCTCTAGCACTTTTTTCTAATAAATTATCAAATGTGATATTTCTAATGCAAATTCTCAAAATTTGTGATGAAACTCCTCGCTTATTGTCTTTAGGTTTGCCAATTTGTTTTCCTTATTTTTTTTAACTAATATGGTAATATTTCTAACCAGATATTGCAGCTACCTAATCATCACCCTGATAATTAGGGAGGCAAAATAATTACATAATTGGATTGACCATGCTGGGAAAAGCCAGAAGTTCGCTGCAGTTAAAGGTTCCCACAGGCACAAACAAATCCTGATCTTACTGTCTCAGTGATTCTGCAAATATTGGAATCCTCTTGTGGTGATCCAAATTTGTTGCAGTTCCTCAGCATTCTTTAAGGGGAATCTGCCCACTAAACCAATGTCAGGTTAGACCGATTCAGTACAGTTAGTCCTTTCATTTCAGTGGAAAGCCAAGGATAGCAGAGTGTGCTTAAGTAAAACATACACTAATCGCAAGAATTAAATTATTTGAGTTTTCCCTAATGATTCTAATTATTTTAACATGTTTATAAGAGTATTTTTATTGTCCCATTCATATTGACAGGTTTGCATATTTTTGAATGCTAGCAACATTCAGAAATGTTAATTTCCTTGTCAGGTTACGCAGCTGTCAGAATTACTTTTCTTCTTTTGTAGGCATAGTTAATTTTGGCCCACCCTTGTGACAACATTATTTTATCCTCCTGCAGGGCATCAGCAGGTCTAGAAATGCTAAGTTCATTCTTACCACTTGTATAAAAGTTTAAGGAGAGCTTGAGCAGTTGGCGTATGACTGCTTCCTTGTCCTCAAAAATTTCTGTCTTAATTGATTTATGATATCCTTTTAGTGTTTTGGCTATTCTTGGACAGTGAAATGTACTCTTCTTGGGCCCATGGAACACCATTTTAAATAGCTCACATGGCTGTTCTACATCATTATTTACTAATATTGTTATTTTTTTTCTTATTTATGTTTTGGTCTCTCAATCTACTTCACTTCATGATTCTAAAATCAGCTATGCCAATGTTCTTCCCAGTTACTCAGTTAAAGTTTCATGTATTATGGTCACTGCAGACTATTTTATGGTCATCTTGATGTCCTTGGATACAAGCCTAGAAGGGAGACCTGTATGTAGAACTTCCTAAAGGGGGATGGAAGCAGTATTCGGCTATTTGGTCCATTGAGTCTGCTCCACCATTTTATCATGGCTGATTCATTTTCCTCTCAGCCTCAAACTCCTGCCTTCTCCACATATCCCTTTATGTCTTGATTAATCAAGAATTTTTCAACTTTTTCCTTAAATGTACGCAATGATTTGGCCTCCACAGTCACCTGTGGCAATGAATTCCACAGATTCACCACTCTGGTTAAAGAAATTCTTCCTCATCTCCATTCTAAATGGACATCCCTCCATTCTGAGGCTGTGTCCTCTGGTCTTAGACTCCCTCACCATAGGAAACATCCACTACACATCCAATCTATCAAGGCCTTTCAACATTTGATAGGTTTCAATGAGATCCCCATCATTCTTCTGAAATCCAGTGAGTACAGGCCCAGAGCCATTAAACACTCTTCATAATACAAGTAGAAAGAGGAAAGAGGTCCTACCCAGTAAGTATAAGGAGTTAAGAAAGAGGCTCAAATGCAAGTCTTCAAAGGTAGTAATCTTCGGTTTATTTGCAGCACACTTGCTGGTCAGGATAGGAATAGAAAAATAGGGCAGATGAATGTGTGACTCAGGAACTAGTGCAGTGGGCAGAGTTTCAGACTCTTGGATTACTGGAACCTCTTCTGGGGCACAGGTGACCTGTACAAGAGGTCAGGGTTGTACCTTAACGAGAGGGGAACCATGGGTTTATGATGAGCGGGGGAAAGTTCAAAGGAGATGTTTTTTTTTAATATACAGAGTAGTGGGTGCATGAAATGAACTAGCAGGCTGGTAGTGGTGAAAAATATGATAGAGGCATTCAGAAGGCTCTTAGATAGGCATATGAATGTGTAGGAAATGGAAAGATAGTAAACATTAAATAATGGAAAAATGTAGGAAGAAGGGATTTGGGTGAGTATTTGATTACTAATTTACTTGACAAACACTGTGGACCAAAGGACCTGTTCTTGTTGTATGGTCCATTCTTGGAACCCTATTCCCTTATCCTCTTTACCTTTTATATCCATAAAACATAGCATCAGAATTAGGCCATTCAGCCCTAATTGATCAATAGGACTCCATTCAATCATGGCTGATTTATTTTTCATCTCATAAATTACTTCAGGTTAGTTAAAAAGTTCCCCTTTGTACATCCTCCTTTCCTTTCAGAACAGTCAAAGTGCCATCTATTATTGAGCTAAACGTGTCTTTTCACCATCTGTCCCGATTCAATTTGAAGAAGTGAGCTGCTGCTTACTAACATGTATATCTCTAGAAATAAACTAAGTCAGTTGTTTCACTTCAGCTTCTATAGTTCCGATGCTTGTACACCTTTCTGCTTATGCAGTCCTCTTAAAGGTTAGCCAGGTGACATCGCCATAGTATCGGTGTTGGAATTGCAGGATTAGTTAAACAAATACTTGATGATTGGTATGGACCAATAGAGGCAAATTCCCATACTCAATGTATCTCTGTCTGTGCACTTTTTAAAAGTTTCTGGCTGTTTAAGCCCCTTTCAAGGAATAGTTTTCCATGTTGAAGTTATATTTGGTACTTCATCTGGTTGACAGTCATGATGTAGAGAGCAAGCTTTCCTGTTAGAGCTGACTGCCTATTCTAGTTAAGGTACAAGTGTGGTAATTTTGACAGTGTTTCTGGTTCCAATATGTTATACAGACTGAAAACATTAAGCCCCGGGTTTCCCCATTAGGTAACCTTCACCTCAGTGCAATTCCCCTCACAGTTACCCAGTTCTTCCCAGTGGCCCGTTTCTTATATATTCCCAACTTTAAACCAGAATTCCCACCATCTTGAGCTTGAATGGGCTTTTATGCTGAATTTAGACAATCTTCTTCTGTGGAAGTTAAGAATCTTGGTGTTTTTCCACAGTCGAATGAATAACGCCTCAGGACAAAAGAATTGTATAGGCTGCTAGTCTCCTGTTGAATTTATGTGTGCTGCAACTTCCCAGGTTATTATCATTACAGGTATCCATGTAGTGAATGATTATAGTTACAAGACCTGGAGATAAATATGGCGCCACTGTGTGTTAGCATGCGATGTTTAACAGCTGTAAGCTGGAAACCAAGGATAGTGCTACCCATTAATCACATTCATTGTGTGCAATTATTGGTTTGGTCCTGAATAGCTAAGTTAGAGATTTATAGCCTTGCCTTCCTTTAACTCTTAAACTTTTAAAACATTGTTTCAGAGGGTACTGTTACACAAACGTGTTTTTTTTTCCCAGCTCTTTATCGAGTATGCATACAATGAAATCATTCAAGCTGAGGCAGATCATAGCATTCTCAAAGACTTGGCACTTGTCTTTAATAGCTAAAATTTTTATGTTAGTTTACGCAAGGCACTGCATTGCAGGTGAGAGTAAATTTAGCTTTATGTGGAATAAGAACATTTTTCATGCTCGAGCAATTTACCATTGCGGAGATGATGTTCTTAAGTGTATGTCCTGCTGAATGTCTCGGCCCGAAACATCGACTGTACTCTTTTCCATAGATGCTGCCTGGCCTGCTGAGTTCTTCCAACATTTTTTGTGTGTTACTTGGACTTCCAGCATCTTCAGATTTCCTCCTGTTTTTTCTTAAGTATATCGCAGCCTTTATAATAATTTTCATTTATTTGTTCAGGAGGAATTTCTATATAATTGTGACTGCAGCTTCTGCATGTGGTACTCTTATTTGGCAGCATAGAGTTATTACCAAAATTGAGATCATAAAACAGTGCACAATCTATGAGGAAAAATAATTCACTGATAAGAATGAAAATCAATGTCTCATGGATTAATAACATGGTTTTCCAGATTACAGAGCACCAGATAGTTGACTGGTTACTTCTGGTGTGAATCACAGTTGTACAGATTTGTGTCAGGTGACCACAAATTTACAGCATTTCTCCCATAGTGCTCAATCAGCCTTTGCTGTCAGAGTCACTTGGATAACCAGTTTTTCCTCGTGCTGCTGGACTTTTAGATGCACAGTTTGAAGGGAACCTCTCTCTACAGATCTCAATTTGTTTGTCCCTTCTACGAGGAACACACAAAAGGCTGCAGATGATCTGTTGGAGGCGATCAACAGGTCAGGAAGCATCTGTGGGGGAGGAAGGAGTTGTTGATGTTTCAGATCAAAACCCTAAATCATGTCTTTTCCTGCTACAGATGCTGCTCAAACCACTGAGTTTCCTCTGATAGATTGTTTGTTGTCCCTTCTGAGGTATTCCCTTACACTTTCCACTTCAGCACAGTCCACTCAACAAGGCGGACTCTTTCCCCACCCCAGAAGTCAATGACCATCAAACTGGAAAGAACCTCCTCCTATAACTTCACCCATTACTCCATCCAATCCCCTACTCTGATGAAGAGCATCCAAAACCATTTGGTGTAGGCTTATAGTTAAACACTCTGCAAGAGAAGCCCACCCCAAGAATCTCACTCGATCAACAGATGGCCATTAATAACACACTGACCAACTTTTGCCCGGAAAGCTAAATGTAATTTCTACCACAAGCAAGAGAAAATCTGCAGATGCTGGAAATCCGAGCAACACACACAAAATTCTGGAGGAACTCAGCAGGCCGGGCAGCATCTATGGAGAATAGTACAGTCGCCGTTTCAGGCCAAAACCCTTTGGCAAGACGGGAGAAAAACAGATGAGGAGTAGATTTAAAAGGTGGGGGAGGGGAGAGAGAACCACCAGGAGATAAAAATCCTTCCAGGTGAGGCAACGCTTCACCTGTTGGGGTCATTTACTGTGTTCGGTGCTCCCAGTGTGGCCTCCTATACATCGGTGAGACCCGACATATACTGGGAGACCGCTTCGCTGAGCATCTATGCTTTGTCCACCAGAACAAGCGGGATCTCCCACTGTCCGCCCATTTTAATTCCACTTCCCATTCTTATTCCAATATGTCCGTCCATGGCCTCTTCCACTGTTGTGATGAGGCCACACTTAGGTTGGAGGAACAACACCTTACATTCTGTTTGGGTTGCCTCCGACCTGATGGCATGAACATCAATTTCTCAAACATCTGGTAATGCCCCCCAACCCACCCCCTCCCCCCACTTCTCCATTACCCATCCCCTTTTCCCTTTCTCACCTCATCTCACCAATCAACTTCCCAGCTCTTTACTTCATCCCTCCCCTACAAGGTTTCACCTATCACTTAGTGGTTCTCTCTCCCTCCCTCCACCTTTTAAATCTGCTCCTCGTTTTTTTTTCTCCAGTCTTGCCGAAGGGTTTCGGCCTGAAACGTCGACTGCAGTTTTTTTCCATAGATGTTGCATGGCCTGCTGACTTCCTCCAGCATTTTGTGTGTGTTGCTATAATTTCTACCATATTTTCGAAGAAGGAGTCTGAGAGTCTGAGTGGGAGTGCCGAGAAAGAGATTTTTGAAATTTTCGTTATTTTTTTTCTCCAATGGCTTTCTGAGAGGCGGGACTGCGCAGGCGTGTGACGTCGGGCAGTGCAGCGCGGCAGATTTAAAAGGGCAGACATCCTGCTTCGGGTTTGATTCGAAGGAGTCTGAGAGTCTGAGTGGGAGTGCCGAGAAAGAGATTTTTGAAATTTTCGTTATTTTTTTCTGCAACGGCTTTCTGAGAGGCGGGACTGCGCAGGCGTGTGACGTCGGGCAGTGCAGCGCGGCAGATTTAAAAGGAACAAAGCCTCATAGAGCGGGCAGCGTAGTTTGCGGGCGGCGGAGTGAGCCGGGAGCAGAGTGAAGACTTAAGGGCTTCAGCTCACCGGGCTTAGGCGGAAGCGGGCGAGGCGAGGAAGGTTTGACATTAATTTTCTGTTGCTATTTGAGGAGAGGGGCATTATGACTGTGAGGGCAGTTTGCTGTTCTCAGTGTCGGATGTGGGAGGCCCTGGAGTCTCCAAGCCTCCCGGACGTCTACATCTGCGCCAAGTGCATCGAGATGCAGCTCCTAAGGGACCGCGTTACGGAACTGGAGCTGCAGCTCGATGACCTTCGTCTGGTCAGGGAGAGCAAGGAGGTGATAGAGAGGAGTGGAAGGCAGGTGGTCACGCCGGGGCCACGGGAGGCAGACAAGTGGGTCACGGTTAGGAGGGGGAAGGGGAAAAGTCAGGTGATGGGGAGTACCCCGGTGGCTGTGCCCCTTAACAACAGGTACTCCTGTTTGAGTACTGTTGGAGGGGACAGCTTACCCGGGGGAAGCGACAGTGGCCCTGCCTCCGGCACAGAGTCTGGCCCTGTAGCTCAGAAGGGTAGGGCAAGGAAGAGGAGGGCAGTTGTGATAGGGGACTCGATAGTAAGGGGGTCAGATAGGCGATTCTGTGGACGCAGTCCAGAGACCCGGATGGTAGTTTGCCTCCCTGGTGCCAGGGTCCGGGATATTTCTGATCGTGTCCAAGATATCCTGAAGTGGGAGGGTGAGGAGCCAGAGGTCGTGGTACATATAGGTACCAATGACATAGGTAGGAAAAGGGATGAGGTCCTGAAAGGAGAATATAGGGAGCTAGGAAGGGAGTTGAGAAAAAGGACCGCAAAGGTAGTAATCTCGGGATTACTGCCTGTGCCACGCGACAGTGAGAGTAGGAATGCGATGAGGTGGAGGATAAATGCGTGGCTGAGGGATTGGAGCAGGGGGCAGGGATTCAAGTTTTTGGATCATTGGGACCTCTTTTGGTGCAGGCGTGACCTGTACAAAAAGGACAGGTTATGCTTGAATCCTAGGGGGACCAATATCCTGGCAGGGAGATTAGCGGGGGCTACTGAGGTGACTTTAAACTAGAATGGTTGCGGGGTGGGAATCAAATTAAAGAGGCTAGGCGTGAGGAGGTTAGTTCACAACAGAGGGATGGGAACCAGTGCAGAGAGACAGAGGGGTGTAAAGTGAGCGTAGAAGCAAAAAGTACAAAGGAGAAAAGTAAAAGTGGCAGGCCGACAAATCCAGGGCAAGCATTAAAAAGGGCCACTTTTCAACATAATTGTACAAGGGCTAAGAGAGTTGTAAAAGAGCGCCTGAAGGCTTTATGTGTCAATGCAAGGAGCATTCGTAATAAGGTGGATGAATTGAAAGTGCAGATTGTTATTAATGATTATGATATAGTTGGGATCACAGAGACATGGCTCCAGGGTGACCAAGGATGGGAGCTCAACGTTCAGGGATATTCAATATTCAGGAGGGATAGACATGAAGGAAGGGGAGGTGGGGTGGCGTTGCTGGTTAAAAAAGAGATTAACGCAATAGAAAGGAAGGACATAAGCCGGGAAGATGTGGAATCGATATGGGTAGAGCTGCGTAACACTAAGGGGCAGAAGACGCTGGTGGGAGTTGTGTACAGGCCACCTAACAGTAGTAGTGAGGTCGGAGATGGTATTAAACAGGAAATTAGAAACGTGTGCAATAAAGGAACAGCAGTTATAATGGGTGACTTCAATCTACATGTAGACTGGGTGAACCAAATTGGTAAAGGTGCTGAGGAAGAGGATTTCTTGGAATGTATGCGGGATGGTTTTTTGAACCAACATGTCGAGGAACCAACCAGAGAGCAGGCTATTCTGGACTGGGTTTTGAGCAATGAGGAAGGGTTAATTAGCGATCTTGTCGTGAGAGGCCCCTTGGGTAAGAGTGACCATAATATGGTGGAATTCTTCATTAAGATGGAGAGTGACATAGTTAATTCAGAAACAAAGGTTCTGAACTTAAAGAGGGGTAACTTTGAAGGTATGAGACGTGAATTAGCTAAGATAGACTGGCAAATGACACTTAAAGGATTGACGGTGGATATGCAATGGCAAGCATTTAAAGGTTGCATGGATGAACTACAACAATTGTTCATCCCAGTTTGGCAAAAGAATAAATCAAGGAAGGTAGTGTACCCGTGGCTGACAAGAGAAATTAGGAATAGTATCAATTCCAAAGAAGTAGCATACAAATTAGCCAGAGAAAGTGGCTCACCTGAGGACTGGGAGAAATTCAGAGTTCAGCAGAGGAGGACAAAGGGCTTAATTAGGAAGGGGAAAAAAGATTATGAGAGAAAACTGGCAGAGAACATAAAAACGGACTGTAAAAGCTTTTATAGATATGTAAAAAGGAAAAGACTGATAAAGACAAATGTAGGTCCCCTGCAGACAGAAACAGGTGAATTGATTATGGGGAGCAAGGACATGGCAGACCAATTGAATAATTACTTTGGTTCTGTCTTCACTAAGGAGGACATAAATAATCTTCCTGAAATAGTAAGGGACAGAGGGTCCAGTGAGATGGAGGAACTGAGTGAAATACATGTTAGTAGGGAAGTGGTGTTAGGTAAATTGAAGGGATTGAAGGCAGATAAATCCCCAGGGCCAGATGGTCTGCATCCTAGAGTGCTTAAGGAGGTAGCCCAAGAAATAGTGGATGCATTAGTGATAATTTTTCAAAACTCGTTAGATTCTGGACTAGTTCCTGAGGATTGGAGGGTGGCTAATGTAACCCCACTTTTTAAAAAAGGAGGGAGAGAGAAACCGGGGAATTATAGGCCGGTTAGCCTAACGTCGGTGGTGGGGAAACTGCTGGAGTCAGTTATCAAGGATGTGATAACAGCACATTTGGAAAGCGGTGAAATGATCGGACAAAGTCAGCATGGATTTGTGAAAGGAAAATCATGTCTGACGAATCTCATAGAATTTTTTGAGGATGTAACTAGTAGAGTGGATAGGGGAGAACCAGTGGATGTGGTATATTTGGATTTTCAAAAGGCTTTTGACAAGGTCCCACACAGGAGATTAGTGTGCAAACTTAAAGCACACGGTATTGGGGGTAAGGTATTGGTGTGGGTGGAGAATTGGTTAGCAGACAGGAAGCAAAGAGTGGGAATAAACGGGACCTTTTCAGAATGGCAGGCGGTGACTAGTGGGGTACCGCAAGGCTCAGTGCTGGGACCCCAGTTGTTTACAATATATATTAATGACTTGGATGAGGGAATTAAATGCAGCATCTCCAAGTTTGCGGATGACACTAAGCTGGGTGGCAGTGTTAGCAGTGAGGAGGATGCTAAGAGGATGCAGGGTGACTTGGATAGGTTGGGTGAGTGGGCAAACTCATGGCAGATGCAATTTAATGTGGATAAATGTGAAGTTATCCACTTTGGTGGCAAAAATAGGAAAACAGATTATTATCTGAATGGTGGCCGATTAGGAAAAGGGGAGGTGCAATGAGACCTGGGTGTCATTATACACCAGTCATTGAAAGTGGGCATGCAGGTACAGCAGGCGGTGAAAAAGGCGAACGGTATGCTGGCATTTATAGCGAGAGGATTCAAGTACAGGAGCAGGGAGGTACTACTGCAGTTGTACAAGGCCTTGGTGAGACCACACCTGGAGTATTGTGTGCAGTTTTGGTCCCCTAATCTGAGGAAAGACATCTTTGCCATAGAGGGAGTACAAAGAAGGTTCACCAGATTGATTCCTGGGATGGCAGGTCTTTCATATGAAGAAAGACTGGATGAACTGGGCTTGTACTCGTTGGAATTTAGAAGATTGAGGGGGGATCTGATTGAAACGTATAAGATCCTAAAGGGATTGGACAGGCTAGATGCGGGAAGATTGTTCCCGATGTTGGGGAGGTCCAGAACGAGGGGTCACAGTTTGAGGATAGAGGGGAAGCCTTTTAGGACCGAGATTAGGAAAAACTTCTTCACACAGAGAGTGGTGAATCTGTGGAATTCTCTGCCACAGCAAACTGTTGAGGCCAGTTCATTGGCTATGTTTAAGAGGGAGTTAGATATGGCCCTTGTGGCTACGGGGATCAGGGGGTATGGAGGGAAGGCTGGGGCTGGGTTCTGAGTTGGATGATCAGCCATGATCATAATAAATGGCGGTGCAGGCTCGAAGGGCCGAATGGCCTACTCCTGCACCTATTTTCTATGTTTCTATATTTTCACTTCAGTAATAAGTTAGTGTTTTCACCCCACTATCCCTGTCACTGCTTTTCTATTTAATTCACCTCCACTAATAAGATGGCAGTGTTATTACGTGGATGAACTTAATATCCAGGAGCACTCTCATGCTATCCTTGTATTCCCACATTTCAAGCCGTGGCATAATGACACCACATCCGCCTCTACATCGTTCTCAAAGCATGACACTTCAGTTATATGAAAATCTGGCAAAACAAAGAATTGAAATAATTGTACCGGATTGCATGTAGATAAATTAACATTCTCTCAGAAAGCAGTTGTGATGTTTAAGCAATTAGATGCAGCACTGATGAAGAATTATGTTGTGAAGCATCACCTTGACTTTACATGTTTTACATAAACAGGCTGTTATTCTTTGTCCCATTTGAACAGAGCATTTAATCTTCCTGTTACAGTGATTTAGATTATGTGTATTATTGTGCTAAATGTTGTATTGGAGGAATATTTGGCTGCTGGAAGTAGATTCTATTTTTATCTGTTGGAATTTCATTTAGACTTTGAAACACAATATGGCTAATGATTGTAGCTTGCCAGAAAACCACACAAATTCTGTAGTTGCCCTGGTTCTGCAATGGTGCGTTGGTTATGAGAAGGAAGCGTCCATGCTCTCTACAGGCATTAACTTTCACTTATGTGGAATCCTGCTAAAATGGTCCACCCTTAAATTTCACTTCTTTCTGCCCCTCTTGCCCTGAGGCTGCAAAGTAACACATTGTCACATTTACCCACAGAACAACTGGAGGAAGCCCTGTAACTAAACTTTTAATAAAGAGAATATTTAACCCATACACTGGTGTGCCAGCAATTGATAAACTTATTGTAAGTTTTGTATTTTATTTTCCTGCTCTGGGTATATGATTTCTCTGTTTACTCACGATGGCTCAAAGGACAGATATAAATTTATAAATGGGGAGTGGTGGAGTGGGTAGTAACTTTAGTTTTACTAACATTGCCAAGAAGAAAATCAGAAAATCAGAAAATCCTGCCCTTTGTTCATGTGTATTATTTCACTTTTCTCCAATACAGAGATAAGTAGTTGACAAATAACCTGTGATTAAAGAATGCTGGCACCTGCCACATGTAATGATAACAAGTCAATCCATTCTCAGCCGTTCTGTTGGCCATAAAACCATAAGGCAGTGGAGCAGAATTCGCCATTCCCACATTGAGCGTGCTCCGCCTTTCAACCATAGCTGATTTATTATCTGCCTCAACCCCATTCTCCTGCCTCCTCCCAATAAGCTTTGATACCCTGACTAATGAAGAACCTATCAAACTCCACTTTAAATATGTCCAATGGTTTGGCCTTCACAGCTGTTTGTGGCAATGAATTCCACAGATTCACCACATTCTGGCGAAAGAAATTCTTCCCCATCTCTGTTCTAAATTGATGTACCTCTGTTCTGAGACTTTGCCCTTTAGTCCTTGACTTCCCCTCTGTCGGAAACGCCCTCTCCATGTAGGCTATTAAGTATTCGCTAGATTTCATGAGATCGCTCAGAGCCACCAAACACTCCTCATACATTAACCCTTTTATTCCCAGAATCATTCTCGTAAACCTTCTCTGTACCCTCTCTAATACCAGCACATCTTTTCTTAGGTAAGAGGCCCAGAACTCCCACAAAATACTCCAAGTGCAGTCTGACCAATGCCTTATAAAGCCTCAGCTGGTTTGAAGGTCTTGCCGAATGAAACCTCCTTACATACTTGGAGTAATTGGCATTTCTTTCCTTCTCCTATAGATCTTCCATACCTCAGAATGCCCTGGTCAGTTCTGTCAATGCTAAACCAGTTCTAGCCTCTCTGTTCATAAATTTAATTACTGATTTTTTTTTGTTATCTTGACTTGGCTGCTTAGTTCTGGAATATTGCTACTGAACTTCTAACACTGCACTGGATACTCCTTAAACTACTTCCTTGACCAAGCTTTTTTGCTATCACTCCTTCTGGGTCACTGTACTGCCACTTTTTAAAAACTAAATACTGCTATACAGCATGAAAACTGTCCTTCAGCCCAACAAATCCATGCTGACCAAGACTCCCAACTGAGCAAGTCCTATTTGTCCACATTTGGTCCATATGCTGCCTTTCCTACCCATGTACATGTTAAAGTACCTTTTAAATGTTATTAATCAGAATCAGAAGTTTAATATCACCAGCATATGTTGTGAATTTTGTTAACTTTGTGGCAGCAGTACAATGCAATAAATGACAAATATAGAAACAAATTAATTACAGTAAGTATATACATATTAAATAGTTAAATAAGTAGTGCAAAAACAGAAATTTAAAAAAAAAGTAGTGAGGCAGTGTTCATGGGTTTCATGTCCATTCAGAAATCAGTTGGCAGAGGGAAAGAAGCTGTTCCTGAATCATTGAGTGTGTGCCTTCAGGCTTCTGTACCTCCTTCCTGATGGAGGTACAATGAGAAGAGGGTATGCCCTGTGTGGTGAGGGTCCTTAATGATGGACCACTTTTAGAGGGACCACTCCATGAAGTTGTGTTGGATACTATGGAGGCTAGTGCCCACAATGAAGCTGACTAATTTTACAACTAATTGTACCTGCCTGAACTGCTCCCTCAGGCATCTCATTCCATATACTAACCACCTCTAGGTGAAAAAGTTGCTCCTCAGGTTCCTAATAAATCATAAACCTGTGCTCTCTAATCCTTAATTCCAATAGTGGGATAAAGATTGTTCATTCACCATAGTAACTATTGATGCCAGGAATAGGTAATAAAAGGACAAAATGCTGTAAATATTTTGGAAGTAAGGTAGAATCTGAGAAAAGAGAAATTATTAATGTTTTGAGCTGAAGACAATTCATCATATCTTCATCTCTAATTTCTTTTTACTGAGAGGTACCCAAGGATCTTTTTTGCCGTTAAAGCAACTCAAAAGAAGGAGAGGCACCTTTTGGCTCTTTGAACTATCACAACTTTGGTGGAAGGAAACAGCAGTCTGGTTACTCCCATTGGAAGAACATGATCTCTGCTCTGAATTTCCTACTAACAGACTGTGAGAAATCAACAAGAGTGAAACTTGCATCTCATCCCAAGTGTGTTGCTACAGTAGCAAATGCCACCTCACTAAAACAAATTACTTTTTCAACCAAATATTTGTTGAATCGACCTGAACCACGCTGAACTCTTCCAAGATCATTGCCCTCTTAACGATCATAAAACCAGACTAACCTATCCCACTTGAATTAGCACAACAACATTCTTTTTAAATTTCTGATGATTTGTATCAATAGAGAAGAAAGTAATCCTCCAGGGCCAAAATACCTGCTATCATTTCGATTGAACAACAAATGTAGCCCCTGTTGTACTTGAGTTTTGTCTTTTTTTTTGATAACAGTAAGCCTGTCTGCTTGGTTTTATTCTTTGATGCCATTTTTTTCTATTTACATTTTCATCTCCTATTTTAGGCTTAGAAGTTTACAATGTAGCTAGTGATTAAATCTCTTGTGTGCCTTCTTGATTGAGAGGTTGTAATGTGGCCGCAAGTGTCTTGCTGGTTCTCACACCACATTCTTGTTCTGGAAAATACCCAAAAATCAGATCACATCAGTATCAGTTTTATATGATGATTAGTCATCGGACAGCTGTAGTATTTTTTGGATTTAAGTTTGTTCTTATCACTTTGTTTTCTCCCTGCCATGCAGATATTTTGTACTCTGTCGTTAATCCGTCCCTGGCTCTGGATCTTGGCCTTGGATTGCTGTGTGAACTTTTGCAGTTCTGGGGCCAAGTCTTGCCTGGAATTGTCACCCTCATTGAATGGATGCTGGTAGAAGATGATACGGAAGAAGATACAGTGAATGAAAACCTGGTACGTTTAATAAGGGGTACTTTCCCTGCATTTGTTCATCTTAGCAAAGGATTTGAAAGAGAAGTAAAGGAAGGTTCCTATTCAAATGCACTACATATATGCAGTCCCTTCTGATACAAGAGGCAGCGCGGTGTTGCTGCTAGACCACGGCAACAGAGACCCCAGTTCAATCCTGACCTCTTGTGTTGTCTACAGGGAGTTTGCATGTTATGCCTGTAAACATATGGTTTCCACGTGGTTTCCTCCTACATCCCAAAGTTCCATTGACATAAGTTGGAATGTTAAATGATGTTAATTCCATAGACATAAATTGGCATGTTAATTGACTGTACTGTAAATTAACTAAATGTAACATTTGAGGTGGGAGTCAGGGTGGGGTCGTGGCAAGATTGAGAACATGGGAAGAATTTAAAAAGAGATTCAATCTAAGATTAGTGTAAATAAGTGGTTTATGGTCAGCATTGGACACCAACTGAAGGGTATTCACGTTAACTGAGTTTGTAATCCAATTCCTTCCAGTAATTTTACTTAGTTTTGAGGGTAAAAATCAGCTCCTCCCCAGGTAAATGATGCCAATTTTGCTTCTGCTGCTGTTCCATTGAAGGTGCTGTCTCTATCTCGTAATGCGGTCTCTATCTCGTAATGCGGTCTCTTGATGCTGACAGCATTCTCTTGGCTTCCCTAGATACTTGTTCTTCATGTTACAGAACAGGGTAAATGTAAGCAGAAGATCTTCCCATCTGGAAGGGACAGACTACATGACGGCTGAGCCAGCCCTAAAGTAAACCCTCTCTGAGTGTGGCTGTTGGGGAAGTGTAGAAGAGTTGTTGGATGTATAGGCATAGGAACCATCATTTGTTGAATATTTCAAACCCTTAGGCAAGATGAATTGTGATTAATTATACAACCCCAGAATCTCCTCTGGCTGAACTCAACCAAACTCCTCTGTAAGGGATCAAATCAAAGTCCTTGTCAGTTATAAATATCTCCACCTCGCTGGCGTACATTGGCCAAATAATGACTGGAATTTGTATCTGGAACGAAGGTGAAGCCACGACTGTCTGAATAGGCCTAAATGAATATAACTCAGACAATGAAACAATCATTGCCCGTTCATTAAATCAGTTTGGTGTGTCGGTGTGCAATTAAACACCCCTGCTTTTCCTGGACGTCAAGCAATTCAATGAAAGCACTTGGTTCATTGATCCAGCCCTTCTCACTGAGAGTACTGCTCAGGGTAAACCTGAATGGATGGAAGCATGGTGGGTGGCTGGCAACATGGGTTGTTAACTATCTGATTACCCCACCAACCTTCCAAGGAGTTTCTCGCAGGCTGGTTCTCAGTGATACCTGAGATTCTGTAGAATGTATGCCAAACAGACTCAGAGCCAGATGGTCACCAACAAATCACAACCCATTATGTTACAGCAGGGATAGGCCAGTGAATGTCCATCCTGTTTAAAATTAATCTCACTTTCTCCTCTTCTGTTCCCCATATTATGATTGAGAGAGTGTTGTTCATAAGAATATGGGGCAGATTTTAAATTACTCCCACTGTGAGAATTTGGTTTTAAGTTGGTGTTGGTGGGGGGAGGGGCAAATGGGGTAGGATGGTGGGAGGGGTAGATAGGCTCCCCAAAGTTTTCCACATGAAGTTGAATGGATGGTGTGTTAAAATAGCGTTACCATTCCCACTTAGCAAGCTCAAAGTCCCCAAAACCCACTCTAGCTGGAAGATGCAGATTCTAATGATGCACTTGTAGAACAGATTGACCTATAAAGGTGTATTTATTTCTCACCGATGAAATATTTACCAAGAAAAATACTCTGGATGATGCCCTCAAGTTAACAGTGGAAAGAAATGACCCGGCGACAAACACCAGATATCTACAGTGTGTTGTTTCACGGTTAATCAAATCTAACATATTCATTGGGACAAAGGTAATCAAACGATTTCTGGGATTATACTGGTTATTTTTTGAGAAGTAAATGAGGACTGGCTAATGATTACCCATTCATTTGTTTTTGAATTAATACTATTTAATGTAAAATGATCTCCAATGAAGAGACTTGTCTACTGAACCTGTTTCTCAATTGTGAAAACAAGCCCAGTTTTTAACAAATAAATATCCCCCGGGGGAGTCTAGGAATTCCAGGACTATCACCCCTACACTCTGGCTGAATTCCTGGAACCCAACTCTACTTATGGTAAGGATAAATTTGTTTTAAAATGGAGACTATTTATTACTATTATTTTAGAGCTGCTACATTAGCAATGTCTGATCGGTTCCTTTTAATCTCTGTTACATTTTATGAAATGGGAACTATAAATATCTGTCATTGGGATCATAAGAATATTATTTTCAATGGGTTTAACTCCTGGAACTGTTCACCTCATGGCATTGTGGAGGAAGTCTGCTCACCACAGACCACAGTGGATCAAACCAGGGTTCACCACACCTCCTACAAGGCAACTGTGAATAGGCAATAACACTGTTCCAACATGAACCCAATCCTGTAAATGACAGAAAAAAAAATGTATGATTAATTCGATGTTTCTTCTGGGGGAATTTGCAGAATTCTGTTTCCTTTCTAAATGAAATGTGTTTTTTTTTCATATATAGGGAGAATATGACTTGCTATTTGATAAAAGTGAAATTAACCTTTGGGCAGAGAAGATCACTTTTGCCAATCTGCTCCAGAAGCATCTGTCAAAACTTATTGTTCAGTCAGGGATTGTTCCAGATGAAGATTCCCAGCTCTGCCTTCTGTCAGCGAAGGCTTCTGACCTAGCGCAGCATGTAGGACAACTTCTTGAAGACCTACCTCCTGCAGCAGAATTTTCTAGAACAGTGGACTACACAAGGCTGAGCATTCAAAAAGTGAGGCTCTTGAACACAGCCCAGCTACTGAGGCAGCTGGGATTTGGTGCCATTATTGTTGGGCATTTGTGAAGCGTAATGACCTCATTATTTGACTGGGCCTAAAGCTGAGGAAAAACCGATCAGCAGAAGCACATTCATGACAAAGAGAGGTTTGTGGAGGCTAGAGGAAGACTGTATCCCTTAGGGCTGTGTGCCTAATGACATGAAGATTTTTATGCCAGTCGTAATTAGGTAACATTAATTGCTTCTCTCACTGAAGAAAATTGTTGGCATCAGAAATGAACTATTGTCATTGCTGTAGTAACGTTACGTGGACCGACCTGAAATCGAGATTTGCAAATTACAGTTTGAATATGGGAAAAGTTTGGATGAATATAAATTAATATGTTTTATCATTTTTTTAAACAACAAATAAAATTTAAATTAAATATTTAACTTTGGTCACATTTCTTAACTTAATTACCCGTTCTAAGAGCATCATGAGGGCCCGGGATAAAATTTTGGATCTTATCTTTACCAATCCTTTGGGGTCAAGAATGATTTTCTCTTGATTTGTGGGTTCTGAGGTGGTTAATGAGGCCAATGCATGAACTGCAGAGTCTTCCACAACAAACACAAGTTTGTGAAGTTGTCTGCTTCTTATATAGCCACAGGGTTCACAGTACATAGTTTTAGAACAAGAACATAGAATAGTACAGGCCCTTCGGCCCACAATGTTGTGCCAACCCTTAAACCCTGCCTCCCATATAAATAAGTTCTCTTTCTTCATTTTTTTAGACAGAGTTCCCAGTAGTTAGAGGGATGTTGCATTTCTTCAAGGAAGCCATGACCACATCCTTGAATATTTTCCTTTGTCTTACTGGTAACCACGTCCTAGGGCAGAGCTTGGAAAAAAGTGTTTGTTCTGGGAGTCCCGTCTTGGATGTGTGAGTGATGTGACTAGACTAACGTGGCCGATTTGTAGTAAGTAGGGCTTCGGTGCGTAACTATTGATCTGGTTTGGGTTTATTTACCAGTAATCTTTGGATTTCAGAGTCAGAGCAATACAGCACAGATGTCAGCCTGTCAGCCTAATGAGTTCATGTCAATCACAGTGCCAACCCAGGTAATCCTAATCCTAATCTGGCCCATAACCCTCCCAAGCCCCACCCTTTGTGTACCCATCCATGAGCTTCTTAAATTATACCTCTGTACCTGCTTCTGCCATTTCCTCTGACTGCTCATTCCCATGCGCTGCACTCTGCGTGGAAAAAGTTGCACCTCAGGTCCTTTTTAAAATCTTTCCCCTCACCCTAACCCTACACTAACTAGTTTTGGACTCCCCTACCTTGAGGAAGAGACTATATCATCCATCTTATCTGTGGCTCTCCTAATTGTAGACATTTCCACTATGTTGCTCCTCATTCTCCTATGTGTGAAGGAATAAAGGCGTAGTCTGACTCACCTCTCCCTAAAACTCAAATTTTTAGTCATGGCAATATCCTCATAAATCTTTTTATCAGTCTAACTACATCTTTTCTATAATAGGGCTACCAAAATTTTACACAGGACTCCTAATGCGGTCTCACTAACCACTTATACACTGCAATGATATGACCCAACTCCTATACGCCCTGCCTGATGATACACTGGGCACCTTTTTCACCACACACTGTCTACCTGTGATGCTGCTTTCAACAAGCTATGCACTTGAATCAGAATCAGGTTAATATCCCCGGCACATGTCATGAAGTTTGTTGTTATGAGGCAGCAGTACATTGCAATACGTAATAATAAAAATGGAATTGCAGTAAGTATATAAAGATAAATAAGTAGTGCAAAAAAAGTGGTGAGGTAGAGTTCACGGGTTCAATGTCCATTCAGAAATCTGATGGTAGAGGGGCAGAAGCTGTTCCTGCCTTCAGGCTCCTGCTCCTCCTCCCTGATGTTAGCATGGAGAAGAAGGCATGTTCTAAGTGATGAGAGGCCTCAGTGATGGAGGCCGCCTTTTTGATGCATCGCTCCTTGAAGATGTCCTGGATACTATGGAGGCTAGTGCCCATGATGGAGTTGACTGAATTCACAACTCTCTGCAGCTTATTTTGATCCTGTGCAGTAGCCCCCTGCCCCCCCCCCCATACCAGCTGGTGATGCAGCCAGTTAGAATGCTCTCCATCGTACATCTGTAGAAATTTGCGAGTATCTTTAATTACATACCAACTCCCTGCAAACTCCTAACGAAATATAGCTACAGTCATGTGCATCAATATGTAAGGCCCAAGATAGGTACCCCTAGATTCCTCTTTTCCATTACACTCCCTGTGTCCTACCATTCACAGTACAACTCCTATGCTGGTTTGACTTCCCAAAATGCACCATCTGACACTAATCTACAGTTTACCACTCCTTGGCCCACTTCTTTAGCTGATCACTATCCCACTATGATTTTCTAGAGACAGTCTCAGTGGTATTTTAAGAGCGCCCTGAGAAACCTGCTGCAGGTAGCCCAGTCCTTAAAGGTACGTAGCAGGGCAGGGATCACTGTTGCCTGGAGGACTATGAGTTTTGTGCCTGATCTGAGATGGTAATCATTAAGCACCCATTTCCTCAATCAACCCAAGGCTGAAGATTCACGTTTTCCAAGGTCTCATTGTGAATCTTTATGTTGAAGGGCAGTGTGTGACACAGCAGGAGACAAGGCAGTCTTGTGGTTATAATAAAGCCCTTCTTTGTAGTTTTAGTGAAGACGACTCGAAGCTCATCTACTGAGTGTGCACAATTACAAGCATTGTATATGTAGGTTAGCTCAACTAACGAGATCTGAGTGGCCTTGCTTTTGGAGCCAGAGTGATCAAAGATGAGCTATTTTCCCACAGGAATGTTGTTGGGGATAAGGAACACCACAGTGAGAAAGGTTGAGAAAAGTGCTGAATTAATGAGGCCTCCTTGTTTGATCCTGTTGTGCACTGAGACTGGTCCTGGTTTGCATGCTGTCATGGAGCATACACAAGACTGTTGAAATCGAAGAGGATATCCCACACTCCTTTCTGATTGATGGCATCCCTTAAGGGAGGTCAGTGCATTCACAGTGGCGCTGCATTCATAATGTCACAATTTCATCGGTGAGAACCAGGACAGAAGAGTCACTGCCAACTCCTCATCAAACAAGGTGGCATAATTAGGCCATTCAGCCCATCGAATCTGCTCTGCCATTCCATCACGGCTGATCCCAGATCTCACTCAACCCCATACACCTGCCTTGTTGCCATATCCTCTGATCCCTTAACCAATCAGGAAAATATCCACTTCCACCTTGAATATACCTCAGACTTGGCCTCCATCACATTCCACAGCATTCTACAGATTCACTACTCTCTGGCTAAAAACATTCCTCTTTACCTCTGTTCTAAAAGGTCGTCCCCTCAATTTTGAGGCTGTGCCCTCTGGTTCCGGGTGCCCCAACTATAGGAAACATCCTCTCCACATTCACCTTATCTAGTCCTTCCAACATTCAGTAGGTTTCAATGAGATCCCCCCACATTCTTCTAGATTCCAGTGAATGCAGGCCCAAAACTGCCAAACGTTCCTCATATTTTAAACCCTTCATTCCTGGAATCGTCCTCATGAACCTCCTCTGGGCTCTGTCCAATGACAACACATCCTTTCTGATATATGGGGCCCAAAACTTGACAATACTCCCAAGTGTGGCATCTGTGACTGCAATCTCTCCACAACCCAACCAGTGCAGTAATTTTGCAGAGATTCCAAATGGTTTTGATGCTGTGTATTTGATAATCTTGCTGTAAGTTCAAAAGTAAGACTTTCTCAAGTGGTCTGATCTGAAACCAGCTTGCTGACAAAGTGCAAACAACAACTGTTATTCTACTTTCTGACAGGCCACACTAGTGGGTTTATCCAAAATTACGCGGGGGGCAGAGAGATCCAGAATTCCGTTAACGAGTTCACAAAACTATCTGCTTCTGATGTTTTGCCATTGATTCAGTTTGAATAAAGATCTGGGGAAATCTAGTTTGTTTACTATTGGGAGGGGTGTCCTGACCACTCGTACTCTTCTGCTTCCTAAACTTCACAAATCTGTCTTTGTCTAGCTCTGTTCTTCTATTTCCCACTCTTTATCACTTCCCACACGCTCCAGCTTTCAATATCAGAATCAGGTTTAATATCACCGGCATATGCTGTGAAATTTGTTAACTTAGCAGCAGCAGTACAATGCAATACATAATAATGGGAAAAACGGAATTACAGTAATTATACATATTAAATAGTTAAATGAAGTAAGTAGTGCAAAAAATAGAAATAAAAAAGGAGGTAGTACTCATGGGTTCAATATCCATTCAGAAATCAGTTGAATGTTCCTGAATCGTTGAATGTGTGCCTTCAGGCTCCTCCCTGAGAAGAGGGCATGTCCTGGGTGATGGGGGTCCTTAATGAAGGACCATACTGCCATCTAAGTGGCTCCATCTGCAACAGTGACATCTAGTTAGTGGAAATTAGCCCACTATGCCCTTGCTACAGTAGGCTGGTTGTTCCACCCAACTAATCTCAGTCGTCAGCCAAGTGGTAAAAGGCCATCTCATGTCGATCCTGTAATTTATATCGAACAGTGCAGGTGGAAGTATCTTAAATACACAGACTAATAGGACTCGGGTAGTTGGCTTCCCACCAGCCTCTCAAGCACAATTAGGAAAACGCAAAGAGGTGATCTTCCATTGCAGCCTACCTTCCACAATAGCATGAAAAGTGTCTGCAAGGCAATGCTGAACCGAGTCAAAAAAGTACGATATTTTCAGTCACAGTTCGGTTTGAATTCTTACAGTACATTGGAGTCGGCAGTTTGTGTGTTTAATTCCCACTCCTGGGCCGTGAGCACAAAATTCTAAGCTGGTACTTCAAATATGCACTGGGCAAATGCCGTATTGTCAAAGGTGATACCTTTCAGATATGGTTAGTCAAATCTTCTTCTGCTTCTTTAGGTGGATACAGTAGGATCACATTGGGAAGGGAGTTACTCCTACAGTGCTAAACAATATTTATCCCTTAATAAGCACTAGTAAGAAAGATTATCTGGTCATTAGCACGTTGCCAAATGCAGGAGCTTGCTGTGACTAAATTGGCAAGGATGTCAAAAAGCTCTAATGTGTTTTGCAATGTCGTTAAGTCTGAAAGGCATTATGTAATTTCACCCTCTTTATTCCCCTCCCCCCACCCCCATCTGTTAAACAGCAAGCTGCTTTTTCAGGCAAAGAACGATGAACAATGAATTTTACTTCAGCTGTCTGGGGCAATAGTTCCCATTATGGATATAAAGGTGGCTCAGTGAATTAACTGGGCTCTGTTTAAACTTAAAAATTCAAAATGAGCCTCCTGGCGTTTGAACGCACCATAGAAATTATTGTAGTGGTTAAAAAACTGAAAGTCTGGCTTAGCAAATTGAAAACTAACACTGTCTGCCCAAACCCTTTGTGCAATTCAAATGTTTGCTGCATAGCTCGTCTCAGTTGTGCATCTAGATGAAAAACATCTACGTGGTTCCACGGTCTATTCAATTCACTTCAGCTATGAATATTCAGAGCTGAGGATGGCTTGAATCTCATGGAGTTGTTTCTCATGCTTCACTGTTTCCCTCAAGTCATTTCCCAAATAACAATGCTAGTAGGTAATCTTGTCAAGAAAGAATCAGGAGATTTGAGGTCAAAGTAAAATAAAATACTCTTATTTCAAACGAAACTCTACTGTTGTTTTTTGGTGTCTTGTTTGTTTGTGGATGGGGAGTCATCTTTTCAATGGTTTAATATTGGAGAATGTATACAGTATACAACCTCAAGTTCTCACAGACATCCACGAAGCAGAAGAAAACCCCAAAGAATGAATGACAGAAAAACATTAAAACCCCAAAGCCCCCCCACTTGTTCCAACAGGAAGCAGCAGTACCCACTACCCACCAAGCCAGCAACAGCAAAGCCCCCAAACAGCCCATCACCTACAGTCCATAACCAGCGCTTCGACATGCCATAGGCTCTCTGTCTCACTAACAAGGGACAGAAGTGTCACCCTTTCCAGTGAGAAGGAGATCAACAGATCACTGCCTCAATGTCACAACCTGAAGCGGCGCTTATTCGAGCTCGCCTGACTTGAGAAGCTGCCGACCCCCCCCCCATATCGAGAGAGAGAGAGAGCGGGATCAATTGCCCAAGTACAGAGGCCTCGGGCAGCCACACACATTCTCTCGATGTTCTGATCTCCACGGCATACCAGTCGGTGACCCTGGCGAGGAATGGAGTTGTCCGCAGGGGCCGCCCAAAATCGCACGCCTTCCAGGCTGCTCCTGGAGACATTGAAAACACTAGGCTGCTTGATGAGTTCTAGAAGCGGGAACCCTGCCGTTGTGTAGAACCGCAGTTTGAGTGCAGCTGTAGATCACAGACTCCAACGGGACCCCAGCACCTTGAAAAAGGGAAAAAAGAGACATTAAGGAGTGGAATTTAAGCTGTTTTGCAGATGAGCTCAGAGAAGTTGCCCTCTGTCACCACCTTAGCTCTGACCCCTGGCAGCAGATAATGTACCAGGCAGTGTTTGGAAAAAACAGGGAGAATAACAAGATTAAATACAGTAACTTCTAGAAAGATCAGAGAGACATGATTTGCCAATATAAAATTGTGGAGGCTGAGAATAAAATTGTGGCGGCTATAAAACAACAACAACAAAAAAATGGAGGGGAAGTTGATAGATTTAAAGGAAATCACCTGGTCTGACATCATTAGGAAATGTCTCCTTGTGCTTTCCAGGTACCTATGACTTGGCTTCAGCACCTCACCAAGATGTACTTTAGCGGAATTGACATTACAGAAATTTCATCTGGGATTAAAGCAGTTCTAGTCCCAGCCACTAACCCTAGAAGTGCCCTAATCAAGAAGGAACCTCTTGCGTGGGTAAACTGAATTGTGAAATTACCCACCCTCAGTTTATTAGCACTATAAATATTGTTCGGAGAAATTACTTCCAAAAATATCATCAGTCTGTAGTTTAAATGTAAGGTTTATGAACTTTGCTGCAAATCAGTCTGCTGTTGATTTAGTTGCTGCAGTAAAAAAAATTCCCACACGTCACATATTCAAGTTGTTGAAATTTCTAATGACGTGCAAGGACATGGCCAAAAAGGAGCTATAAAATGTAGAAAATGGCAATATTTCCAGTCTCAATCTTCATAAAAAGAACTAGAGAAAGATTGTGTTTTTCTCCCCCACAGAGTAAAGAGGTACAGGCAAATAATTCTTTTGTTGATAGCAGTACTTTTTCCTGGCATGCAACACGGTTACAATCATTCCAAGTCAGACTCTGCTACCTGCAGTGGTTGCCTCACCAATGACATCACCCACTAGTGTTTTCACTCTTCCAAGACACACCTACCCTTGGGTGTCTTCAGAAGAACAAGGTTCTAATAGCAATGTCTCTACTGCAGCAAGGGAATTAAAGATAGCTTCCCAGAATAGGTACTAGCCTTTAATTACTTGACCGTTTTTGTAGCTTTGTCCCCCAATTGGCAACTCTCGGCCACGACCCCACCCACCCGTTGAGCCCTGTTCCTTTCTGGCCGTGAAACTCAACATTTCTCATTGCCAACCCATACCCTCCTCAATTCCAATCCTCAATCTCCTAACCTCTTTCCCTGCCAACTCTAGGACCTTGTTTTATTCTCAGACACAGACATCCTTATTTTCTACTGCAATGGGGCAGCATACCAAGCGGATAGTTTGGTATAGTTTAATGCCTTAGGTCCCAGGTGCTCCTGAATCTTTAAATGGCATGCTCAGGAGCTAAATGCTTATCAATAAACTGTGTATCCAAGGATTTTGATACATATCTGGGTGTTGGAAGAATTTCCAGGCCTAATTTTCTTGTGTAACAGGATACATTCACTTGCCAAGGATAGACACCCAATGGTCTGTGTGCCACACGTATGAAGTACTCAATAAAATAATAATATACTCAGATGCATGTTTACCCACAGCTCTGCTCTCTTTACACTCATGACTGTGTGGTTAGGCACAGCTCAAGCGCCATCTATAAATTTGCCATTGAAAGCACTGTGTTGGTAGAATCTCAGATGGTGACAAGTAGGCGTACAGGAGTGAGATAGATCAGCTGGTTGAGTGGTATTGCAGCAAAAACCTCAAACTCAATATCAGCAAGTCCAAGGAATTGACTGTAGATTTCATGAAGGGGAAAGCAGGAGAGCACACACCAGTCGTCATTGAGCGGTCAAGAGCAGAAAGGGTGAACAGCTTCAAGTTTCTGAGTGTCAACATCCATCCTGGGCCCAAAATATTGATGCAATTATGAAGAAGGTGCACTGGCAGCTCTACTTTATTGGGAGTTTGAGGTGATTTGGTGTGTCACCTATGACTCTTGCAGACTTCTAAACCAAAGAGAGCATTCTGACTGGTTGCATCAGATCCTAATGCAGAGAATTGAAAAAGGCTAAAGAGGATTGTTGATTCAGCCAGCTCCATCTGGGGCACAACCCTTTCCACCAGTAGGGACTTCACCAAGAAACAGTGCCTCAAGAAGGCACTAAAGACCATCACCATCTGACACGCCCACTTCTCATTACTACCATCAGGGAGGGCATACAGGAACCTAGACTCACACTCAGCTTTTTAGAAACAGGTTTATCCCTTCCGCCATCAGATTTCTGAGTGATCCATAAACCATGAACACCACCTCGTCACTCCTCTTCCGCACCATTTACTTTTGCATCTCATTGCAATTTATATTTTGCATGGCACTGCTCGCATCACATGCCAGTGATAATAAACCTGATTCTGACAAATTCACTGTAAATGATTTGTACTGTGGCCACACTTGATGCAATAATGAGTGACTGATTACCTCAGTAAGATTAGATCCTGCAAGATGTTCAGGAAACTAATCTCTGCCTCCAGACTGGCATGACTCCTAGGTAGACTACAGACCCTCGCGTTCAGTATCTTAAACTTAATTTCTAGACTATTTGAAACCAAAACATTACATTTTGAATGATAATTATTACACTTGAAAACTATTACATATGAACATGTGCTCCACTTCCTTTTATAATTAAACTTATATGATCTGCAAGGAGAAATCCATTGTGGATAACACTGGCACAGCACCTGAAGGTGATATTAAGAATACAAGGTGTGATTGTTTCCACCTTTATAGAAACATAGAAACATAGAAAATAGGTGCAGGAGTAGGCCATTCGGCCCTTTGAGCCTGCACCGCCATTTATTATGATCATGGCTGATCATCCAACTCAGAACCCAGCCTTCCCTCCATACCCCCTGACCCCTGTAGCCACAAGGGCCATATCTAACTTCCTTTTAAACATAGCTAATGAACTGGCCTCAACAGTTTGCTGTGGCAGAGAATTCCACAGATTCACCACTCTCTGTGTGAAGAAGTTTTTCCTAACCTCGGTCCTAAAAGGCTTCCCCTCTATCCTCAAACTGTGACCCCTCGTTCTAGACCTCCCCAACATCGGGAACAATCTTCCCGCATCTAGCCTGTCCAATCCCTTTAGGATCTTATACGTTTCAATCAGATCCCCCCTCAATCTTCTAAATTCCAACGAGTACAAGCCCAGTTCATCCAGTCTTTCTTCATATGAAAGACCTGCCATCCCAGGAATCAATCTGGTGAACCTTCTTTGTACTCCCTCTATGGCAAAGATGTCTTTCCTCAGATTAGGGGACCAAAACTGCACACAATACTCCAGGTGTGGTCTCACCAAGGCCTTGTACAACTGCAGTAGTACCTCCCTGCTCCTGTACTCGAATCCTCTCGCTATAAATGCCAGCATACCGTTCGCCTTTTTCACCGCCTGCTGTACCTGCATGCCCACTTTCAATGACTGGTGTATAATGACACCCAGGTCTCGTTGCACCTCCCCTTTTCCTAATCGGCCACCATTCAGATAATAATCTGTTTTCCTATTTTTGCCACCAAAGTGGATAACTTCACATTTATCCACATTAAATTGCATCTGCCATGAGTTTGCCCACTCACCCAACCTATCCAAGTCACCCTGCATCCTCTTAGCATCCTCCTCACTGCTAACACTGCCACCCAGCTTCGTGTCATCCGCAAACTTGGAGATGCTGCATTTAATTCCCTCATCCAAGTCATTAATATATATTGTAAACAACTGGGGTCCCAGCACTGAGCCTTGCGGTACCCCACTAGTCACCGCCTGCCATTCTGAAAAGGTCCCGTTTATTCCCACTCTTTGCTTCCTGTCTGCTAACCAATTCTCCACCCACACCAATACCTTACCCCCAATACCGTGTGCTTTAAGTTTGCACACTAATCTCCTGTGTGGGACCTTGTCAAAAGCCTTTTGAAAATCCAAATATACCACATCCACTGGTTCTCCCCTATCCACTCTACTAGTTACATCCTCAAAAAATTCTATGAGATTCGTCAGACATGATTTTCCTTTCACAAATCCATGCTGACTTTGTCCGATCATTTCACCGCTTTCCAAATGTGCTGTTATCACATCCTTGATAACTGACTCCAGCAGTTTCCCCACCACCGACGTTAGGCTAACCGGCCTATAATTCCCCGGTTTCTCTCTCCCTCCTTTTTTAAAAAGTGGGGTTACATTAGCCACCCTCCAATCCTCAGGAACTAGTCCAGAATCTAACGAGTTTTGAAAAATTATCACTAATGCATCCACTATTTCTTGGGCCACTTCCTTAAGCACTCTGGGATGCAGACCATCTGGCCCTGGGGATTTATCTGCCTTCAATCCCTTCAATTTACCTAACACCACTTCCCTACTAACATGTATTTCGCTCAGTTCCTCCATCTCACTGGACCCTCTGTCCCTTACTATTTCTGGAAGATTATTTATGTCCTCCTTAGTGAAGACAGAACCAAAGTAATTATTCAATTGGTCTGCCATGTCCTTGCTCCCCATAATCAATTCACCTGTTTCTGTTTGCAGGGGACCTACATTTGTCTTTATCAGTCTTTTCCTTTTTACATATCTATAAAAGCTTTTACAGTCCGTTTTTATGTTCTCTGCCAGTTTTCTCTCATAATCTTTTTTCCCCTTCCTAATTAAGCCCTTTGTCCTCCTCTGCTGAACTCTGAATTTCTCCCAGTCCTCAGGTGAGCCACTTTCTCTGGCTAATTTGTATGCTACTTCTTTGGAATTGATACTATCCCTAATTTCTCTTGTCAGCCACGGGTGCACTACCTTCCTTGATTTATTCTTTTGCCAAACTGGGATGAACAATTGTTGTAGTTCATCCATGCAACCTTTAAATGCCTGCCATTGCATATCCACCGTCAATCCTTGAAGTGTCATTTGCCAGTCTATCTTAGCTAATTCATGTCTCATACCTTCAAAGTTACCCCTCTTTAAGTTCAGAACCTTTGTTTCTGAATTAACTACGTCACTCTCCATGTTAATGAAGAATTCCACCATATTATGGTCACTCTTCCCCAAGGGGCCTCTCACGACAAGATCGCTAATTAACCCTTCCTCATTGCTCAAAACCCAGTCCAGAATAGCCTGCTCTCTAGTCGGTTCCTCGACATGTTGGTTCAAAAAACCATCCCGCATACATTCCAAGAAATCCTCTTCCTCAGCACCTTTACCAATTTGGTTCACCCAGTCTACATGTAGATTGAAGTCACCCATTATAACTGCTGTTCCTTTATTGCACACATTTCTAATTTCCTGTTTAATACCATCTCCGACCTCACTACTACTGTTAGGTGGCCTGTACACAACTCCCACCAGCGTCTTCTGCCCCTTAGTGTTACGCAGCTCTACCCATATCGATTCCACATCTTCCCGGCTTATGTCCTTCCTTTCTATTGCGTTAATCTCTTTTTTAACCAGCAACGCCACCCCACCTCCCCTTCCTTCGTGTCTATCCCTCCTGAATATTGAATATCCCTGAACGTTGAGCTCCCATCCCTGGTTACCCTGGAGCCATGTCTCTGTGATCCCAACTATATCATAATCATTAATAACAATCTGCACTTTCAATAGAGCAGATAAGAAAACCACAGGAGATAAGACAAACAGTTCATTTGAAAACTTTTCTTTTTTAGGACATAGCACATCTACAGATTCTCTCCAGATTACCCACATGCGCCAGTCTCCCACAATGATTGGTTTTCCTTCACTGTATCATAGCATAATAGGCTTACAAATTTAAAAAAAAGTCATTTCTACTCGTCAGCTTTAAGGCATGATCAAACTAACATTTTCAGAAGCCAATGTCACCAGTGAATGAATCAGATCTCTAGGGTTGAAACTTCTGGTTTTTTTTGTCAATTACCACACTTAAGTGCTCACCTCCCCTAACGCAAACTTTATCCCAATACCATCGCTACCCCTCAGTTTTCAGAGAGGAAGTATATTTTCCAAGAGACTGATTTAATGCTTCACTGATCACCATGGAACCAACTCCCTTTAACAAAAAGACTTGGATTGGTCTCCATTTCTCATTCGTGACTCATGGAAATGCCAAGGACAGTTCTTAAACATTAAAGGTGCTACATAAATGGCAAATGTTGATGCTGTTTAACAACCCTATGAGATGTTTATAATATGCACTTCTTCCACAGTTATCCCAAGGCAGATAGATGGCCTATCATCAGTACTGTTTCTTAGACTAAACCAGAGTGTGAGTCAACAGGTCAGAATGTTCTTTTGCATGAATGAGCAACAAATTGCAATGTGGTATCTGTTCTCAGTGGTGCTGGAGAGGTTAGGAACTCTCTGTAGACATATTTCATTCAGTTATCTGGACCCTATCACCTGCAAAACCTATTTGATCTTCAGTGACAGAACTCAGGATCAACAATGATTATATGTGCTTTGGGTGAAAACAAAATATAAGTTAACTATTCCACAAAGCAGGCAATAATTTGTTGCACTTGTCTATTGTACAAATGTCTTGCCCTACTAATTAAAATCCTTTTTTATGAACATGCTGACTCATTTGTAACGTATTCCTTATTTCAATCAATAAATGATGCCTGGAACCTAATTGCAGATTAAATGTTAAATTGTATTATTGTATAATGACCATTCTGATTGATGTATCCCAACTCATGAAAACATCAGTGCCCTTTCTAATCAGCAGCTCAGATGATTCGAGTTGACCAGTTTAGTGAGTTTTCATTAAAAATCAACCTTGTACTTCTAGCACTTTAACAGTATGAGTAAAGCAGGAAATAGAAGCCTGCATAATTTACCCCAATGGCTCAGCAGAAGAAAATGTTTCATAAACAAGTTGCAATCTTACAAACAAATTTCAAGTTAGTAGAAAATAACACAGCAAATCAGGATATTATAAAATGATCGATGCTATTTCTGAACCCGAAACTTCCTTTTTGGTGACAGAACCAAACAAGAAGTTAGATAGACCTATCTTAAACTGTAAACACAAAATAATCTGCAGATGCTGGGGTCAAAGCAACACTCACAGCACGCTGGAGGAACTCAGCAGGTCGGGCAGCATCCGTGGAAAAGATCAGTCGACGTTTCAGGCGGGAACCCTTCTTTCTTTTCGATCTGTTATTTCTCAGGAAGTTGGATTAACTGTGTTTTATGCTTGCCTCAATACTTTGACTCTTACCTTTATGTAAAGATACAAGAAAAAAAACCTGGCAAAGAAATCTCAGGGGTTTCTCACCTTTTCAGCTCATGTTGTGGAATAATACAACACTCAGACCTAATTTAGACTTTATCTAAACACACACAAACACATTGTGCAACTGATATTCCTCTAAGCATTAAAATTGTGAATTAAGGCGTACACAGCTCACACCCGAGTAGGACTGAGATATTCTGAAGAAGAGTTATTGAGCTGATTCTGTCTCCAGAGATGCTGCCTCATCTGCGGAGCATTCCCAGCATTTTCTGTTTTTGTGTGGAGAATTTAATATACCTAGTTTTAACATTTCAGAAAAAGCCAGAAAGAAAAAAACAATGTTTATGTTCACAATGGGAGCTCTGTGCTTTTATAGGTTTTATTATGATGAAATCCATGATGATAAAATTTTTTAAAAGTGTGATGTTAAGATTCCTGGTGTGTAATATATGCCATCAAAGAACTGAAATGATAGAAATGGTGATTTTTCAGACTATTCAAAGTAGTGTCAGAAAAACAGAACAATAACATTGTAAATTCCAATATAAGCCACATTATAGATACGATATGAAGTAGAAGTGGATAACACATTTTTAAAAATAATGCTCCAAGATTACTATTCTTCCAGTCTGGAAAATTAATTGGGAGCAATGGCTATTGAAAATAGCAGAACAGTGGGAAGTAATACTCTCAATAAAGTTGGATTCAATCAGTGCAAGAGGAGGGAAACAAATAAACAAAGTTCAGCGAGATAATGGAGAAATTGCTCCACAGTAAGAAAAGGTGACACATGAGTCAACAGATATGCAAAGTTAAAGTACAAAGTCCTGAAGGTGTATTACAGTGTAAAATCCTGTGGGTAAATTGATTTAAAATATTATAAGAGACACATGAAAAAAAATGCTAATAATAACAAAGATGACAAAAAGCATTGTAGGGGAATGAAAAGATTAATTAAAATGGCTAAAAAGAAAATTACTGTTGGACAATGTTGATATTAAAAAAATAGTTGAAGATGTCAGGAATATTAAATATTTTTAATTTTACAATTGATGACAGTGAGAATGTGGGTATACTGCAAGAGGACAGAACTGGCATCAGTGTTGGCGCTGCAGTTACATACTTGCTAGTATGTGAAGATCATGGCTTCAAACTATAGTCATTTCAGGCACCAGAAACACCAGAAACACACTCGTGATGGAACCCCTTCTTAGAAGCTACTTCTGGATTTCCATACAGGCAGAGAAAGATTACAGATGTATAGTTTCAGTTTAGGAAAAAGACCATTTCCTAAATCATTCAAAAATCCTTCAGAGTAAGTGAATAAAAACAGTTAACTCTGATGGGGAATTGGAGTCAAGTGGTGTTCATATTAATTGGTCATTACCCCAAACTGTGGGAGTGATTTAGAGTGGACGAGGCAGAGATTTATGCCTATTTTAAGGAAAACCTTGAAATATTTGAAGATAAAGCTATAAGGCTATCAGAAGGCATTTAGAGTATAGAGCTGTGGGATAAGATTCAGATTGCTTTAGCAAATAGCCAACATGAAACAACAGTTTTCTTTGTGATCTTACATGGCAATCTGCATACTCTTAATTTTCTGCCTCCAACTTGTATGCATTCAGCGAATGGACATTAATGGAGAAGACAATCCAACTTTCGTTTCTACGTGAATTTGCAGTTAAAAAAAAACTATTTTTGTTATCTCAAACAACGTCTCATGGTAAACGTCAAATTGCTCTGGGCAAAACTGAGAGAACAGGTAGATCCTTATGCAGAATGCAAGTGTCAGAAATCATTTTGCCTGCAGAGAATAGTCAGGTTTGCCAGAGGTGAGAGGGGACAGAGATTGAACATATTCAAAACATAAGCTGTTCTCCATTGTATAGAAACTGAGATGTGGATATATGAAAACTCTGATATAGTTGGTTTACAAATTAGGATAAAAGAACATGGAGTAAAGGACTTACATTGAAAAATATAAATGACTGCCTGTCGCAAAATACAGAGACTGAAAACTGATGGAACTCAGCAAGGACAAATCAGCACTCACTTTGAAGCCAAACAAAGGACAGAATTGATAAAAAGTTAGATAATTTCCTATAGAGAGTTTTAATTTGTAACTTTAATCTTCAGGCTCTTCAACGCTTTTACTATTTGAATTTAGTTCCCTTCAGATTCCAAATAAATAGCTATAGTTGTCAATTGCCACTTGCTTGTTAGAGAAATCATGGATGCTAGCACATAGCAGTAAAAATGGGGAATTAATCATTATTCTATTATTTCCTTGATGTACCTGATGACCCCAATGACGTACCTACCCTCCCTCCTTTTCACCACTCCAAATCCACTGCCAACATCGAGAGTGCCAATTTACCATAGGGATTGAAACATCAAGTCCTAGTAGCTCTACTTTCCTTGATGTAATAGCTCCCTCACTCCAGAAGGTGGCACTCTGTCTCCATTTCAACTCCAGTAAATGAAAACTATTCTGGTCGAGCATGCTTTGCAAAGGGTTGGTTAATGAATGTTCATCTATTGATGTCAGGCCAGCTGCAAATTTAAAACTTTATTTCTTGATATAATGTTTGCATTTTCTTGTACATAAAGCACCTAAGTCCCAAATGTAGTCTGACAACTATTATCAAAAGTTTCAGCATATGAAGCAGCACAGTGATATGCAATAGCACTTTAATGGATTTATTTAATTTCCTAATAAACCCATACCACAGGAAAGTTGTGGCAATGAGTTTCATCCAACAGAATAATGGTCAATCGCTGCCATGCCTTCCTTCAGGACAGTGAATTTTTTGACATTCCCAGTAAACTCAAACGTAGGGCAGTGATAGTTTTAGAATTGGGAAAGTAGATCTTATCTTGTGCTTGACGAAATTTTTATAATTATATTTTTAAAAAAGAATCATTTCCTCCCTACCATTACCCGCTTTGGTCCTTAGTCAGAAAAGGGTTGAGTAATTTATTTCAGTGGAGGTGACAGTGAACACATTCTAGTTTAGTCATTGGACGATGGAAGGAGGTAATAAAATCAGTATGACCTTCTGTTCTTGATCACTATCCAGTCATATCATTTCCTGATTTCAGGGCTAGCTGGGATTGAATTTATGCCTGCTGGTATCCTCGCCATCCACCCTTCCCTCCCCATCTATTGTGTAGCTGCTGGTGCCTTTGAAAGTAGGAGCCAGAGAAGTTCATTTCCTTCACAGGTTCCTCTGTTCATCTCTCTCTAGGGTTGCCGATGATGTTGAGGGTGTGGAAACAATTACAGAACATTTTTGTTCATTTCAGCCCATTCCCAATTTTAGCAGAAGTTACTCTGGAAATAAAGGTGCTTGGAGCTCCAAGAGTTTTTCACAGATCTTCACAAAGGAGGAGGCTCTTCGTCCCATCTACGTCAGCCACAGAACAGTATCACTCCTCACTAATTTTCTAGATAACCTATACACCGTCATTTTCATCAACCCCCCCCGCCCCGCCCAACCACACAGTAGGAAGCATTTATTATTATAACAAATCTTCACATTTTTTGGATGCTGGGATGCTGGAGGTAACTGGAATATCTTGAAGAAACCAAGCTAGCCAGAGGGAAAACATGCAAACACCACACAGAACCCGAGGTCGGGATTGAACCCAACAGAGCTAAGACAGCAGCTCTAAAAAGACACAAGATTCTGCAGCTGCTGGAAATCTTCAGCAAACACACTCAATGCTGGATGAACTCAGCAAGTCAGGCAGCATCTATAGAGGGGAATAAACAGTCAAGGTTTCAGGCAGAGACCCTTCATCATGATTTTGCACAAGTAGCTCTACTAACTGCCCTGCAGCTATCTGAAATTAAAATCCTGACTGATTTTCCTTCTTTTGGCCATATTGTTCAGTCACTTATTCAAAAACCAGACAGAAATGGTTTTCAGAAACCGCAATGTACAATTTTGCATTTTTCTCTGGGACCACAGTAACAGTTTATTGTAGTAAGACAGAAAGACGATGGGGGGCAGTCTTGAGGCATTGTTCAAAAACAGACCTAAATTGTCTGTACTTACACAGGTTTCAAATTATGTTTTTAATGGCTTCACAAATTTCCCCGAGATACCTGCAAGTATAGCTATAACTACTAGTACCTTGGGTTATATAACTTAGAACATGAACTCATTAAATATATATCTTAACATCACATTCACTTGACTGATGTAAGTATGCCGTGAACCACTATAAATTTCAGTGGTTTCAGAGGTACCTGAATCTGAGGAAGACTGATGCCTAATCTTTCAACTCATGGTTGGTTACCTTGTTATTTGTGTGCTGATGGGAGCAATGATTTTAAATTAAAAACAGCCAGTTATGCCTTTTGTTTTCCTGATGGTTTCATCCTCTAAAGTTCCCAATGTTGCAAAGAGGAAAAGGTATTCTGTCAGAAAGAGCAAGACTTAGTTTCATGAATTCCAGAGTGATTACCTAAAAATACAATTGTTTACTTGCACTAAGTTAGGAAGTAAATTTACAGCTACAATGTACCCAAAGTGCACCTAAAGATCCAAAACCAATTAAGAATTATATGTTCTTTGCAAAGGATTGATTTATTTCAAATGTTTATCCTATGGAACTCCAAGTGTCACAGCTGCAAAAGACATTGATCATGGGAAGAAAGACAGTTTATAAAGAGGCCCTGCAGCAAAGTTCACAACTAAACAACGCAACTGTGATTTATTTATTTTTAAATTTTATACATTTTACAACTTGCAATTAAACATTTAAAATGGCTTGTGTTATTTCCAAATTAACTGTTCTCTGGATAAAGCAACTACTCTATAGTTAAATACAATTTACATGAAACACTGCTACTAAGTTTATGCTGTTGGAATTAAAAAAATATATTTTCCCATGAAAATATCGTGAAGGAGGAAGATATACCAAAGTTATTGCACAGAAATGCTGATATATTGTATAAATGCTTGCCAGGGAAGAACTAGCATAGACGAAAAGGCTCATCTCTCTTCACCATTCAAATCAAAGACAGACATTCATTTTTTCATTGAAATTATACAGTGCCTTATCACATCTTTCCAAAAACATCAAAGCGTTCAGACAGTATAAATTACTTTGAAGGACAGTTATAGATGTGTACCTGGAAGGGTTTTAATTACAGGGTTATTTCTCCTACCCTAAATATTCCACGACCTAAATCTTCCACTGATGAATTGTCACAGTCCATTTCAATTACTCAACTGGATACAAGTACCATTGAAAATACTTAAGGCTGTAGATAAACTAGTGTGTCAGACTGGCTTGAAATATTCCAAGCTAACCCTGCAGCAGTCAGCCATCTGCATTTTCAGACTCTGTATGAGCTGTTTCACCTCAATAACTGTCAAGATCCAGGGAACCCCCATCTCTGGCCCTTTATACCAGTTAATTTTGCAGCCTGATGTTTTGCATTCCTACTACCACCCCTTTCTCTTACCACTCGTCATGTGGGGTGGCATGGTAGTGCAGTGGTTAGCACAACGGTTTACAGTACAGGCGACACAGGTTCATTTCCTGCCGCTGCCTGTAAGCAGTTGGTACATTCTCTCCGTGACCATGCAAGTTTCCTCCCACAGTCCAAAGATGTACTGGTTGGTAGGTTAATTGGTCATTGTAAATTGTCCCTTGATTAGGTTAGGGTTGAACTGGGGGATTGCTGGGCAGCACGACTCGAAGGGTGGAAAGACTTATCTTTCCTGTATCCGCTGTATCTCTAAGGCTTTTTTTAAACATCTTGAAAAGCTGAACCTTGGCATACTGTTGGACAATTCTACCCTCAGTGCATTGCAACAGACAGAAGAATTTGATGACAGTGGGGTCAGCCCAATGCAATGGCCAGATTACTACTGCACAAGACCTTGCAACGCATCATTTTCCATAACCTGTAATAAATAATACCACATGCTAGAGAAACAGTCTTAGGGAGATTGCATTTTATTTCTCACAGACACTAAAATATCTGGAGACCAGTTATCACCACTCACATGCATAAAATTATTAACTGCCAGTACAATTGTGCAATAGCGATGTGCTCAGACACAGAAGTAGCAATAACCTCTTACGAATGCAATCAGTGCATATGACGCATAGGTTACACAGGATTCTGTTCATTTGGGAAACCGAACCACCGATTACTCTTCCTCATAAATTAGAGGCTTTGTTTCATTTTCCAAAATGACAATGTTAAAGCAAATCTTCCCCTTTTCTTTATTAGTTTCAAACTTTGCGGAGAAGGTTTGCATGCAAATAAGATTCGAGATTGTTTAATGTCATTTCCAGTACACAAACGGAAGGGAGAAGGAAATAATTGTTACTTTGGCTCTGATGCAGCAGAAAAAAAAACACAATAAGATAAAGACACAATAATAATATTTTAAAAACACAATAAATATAAAAATTTAATATATGTTATGTAGATAGATTGATTGTATGTCCATGAAGTGACCCTCTGCACAGGAATGTCTGTACATAATGTGACTAACAGGATGTGATTGGGGTGTGGATGGATGAATTTGCGGGTGGAGGTGTTGATCAGCCTTACTGCTTGGGGAAAGTAACTTTTTTTTGAGTCTGGTGGTCCTGGTGTGGTTGCTACATAGCCTCTTCCCGATGGGAGTGGGACAAACAGTCCATGAGCAGGGGGTCCTTCATGATGTTACTGGCCCCTTTTTGTATATATGTTTTTGATGGCGGGTAGGCTGATGCTAGTAATGCATTAGCCAGTTTCCTCTGCCCACTGTAGAGCCTTCCTGTCCGCCGTGGGTATCAAGCAGTGATGCAGCTTGTTAAGATGCTCTCTACTGTGCATCTGCAGAATGACAGGAGTATAGATTACAGAGTCCAGCCTCCTCAGAAAGCAGAGGGGTTAGTGAGTTTCCTGATTGCAGAAGTAAATTCTCAGTAAAGAAAATTTTGTTACTTGCTGCGAGGCCTTCCTGTGAAGTGCCTCGGCTCACTTTTCTGTTGTGTGGGAGACGGGGCATGAGAGGGCGCTCTCCGTTCTGTCTGCAAGGGTTGTAGATACTTTGCTGCTCGGCGAGTCGGTTCCAAGTCTGAACACTATTGGTGTTGCAACTGGAGGGGGAGGGGAGGGGCAGTCTGTGGAAAGGCAGTTATGTCAGTACTTAATAATTCGATTTTTACCCGTGGGGAAGGACAGGCTGATTCTTAATAAACGCTGCATTTTGAAAGGGTGGTGGGGATCCAGCGTGGCACTGGAACAACTTGATGGGAAGGCTGAAAAAAAAAGTAGTCAGCAAAACGTGGCAGAAACTGTATAGATCGTGGTTGAAGTCCCGTTTTTATATAGTCAGACGCAACATTGTTTATTTTAAAAATTGCAGAGATAAATTGCGGCGGGAGGGAAACAAGTTTGGAGCGTTTGATTATCTAGCCGTGATGGGCGTACGTTTAAAATCTACGGCTTATTTGATGAAGTGCAATAGCTGGAAACAAGTACGGTGACCGGAGAGGGAGAGGCGGACTATTACTTTTTAGCTTATCGTCTACTGTTTTTACGCATTCTTCGTTTCATTTCGATAAAAAAGTTTCCAAAACAGGCTACTTAAGAACTACGTCATTCAAAGCACCAACAAAAAAAATAAGCTATGGTTGCTGAGACAGTCTAAGAAAAGTACGTTCAGGCGCTTTAGGAGTTGGCAGAAGGTGGGGCAGTACCTCGTTCCGCCAAATTGTAGCTAGTTTGGCAGCAGTGTCTGTCTGTAACCCTGCAGGCTTAAAAGGGGCAAAATCCCCCTACTGCGAAGACTAAATTTGCTTTAATTCAGCCGGATCCGGACCAGGGTTTATGATCCACATGTAATTTGCATTTGAAATAGTTTAAAGCTATCAAGATGTAGCAAAAAAATTCAATAAGCCTTCGTCATTTTTCTCCTCTCACTTCCTGTCAATGTTGTATCCACCCATGAGACTCCAAGGAGGGGGATGGGCAGCTAGAAGAACCACGCAGTAGCAATTTATTGAGTTGCATATACCAGTTGCGTGCCGTTTTCTCCGTAAACTTTTTTTGTCCCTTGCTTTTGAATAAACGTTTGTTTCTTAAAATCTCTAAAGCTAATTACCCTGAATTTACTTACTGCTTTGTGTGCGGGTGGGTAGAGGGTAGTGGGTGGGGGGGGGTGGTGGTGATTGGAATGGAGGGGAGCAAAAAAAAATTAACGAGGAAAATCACAATCCGTGAAAGTGAGATATCTGTTCTCGTTAAATAACCGCGTGTAGAAAACCTTGAATTGCCTCACCCTGCATTCCAAGGCAGCTTGAATGCTAAATTTAGGAATATTTTCCCTTATGCCTTGGGATTATTAATAAAAATCTTCACACTTGCTCGCGCGTGTATAAACTTGTGTTCTTTATTGTATGAATTTGTCTGGGTAACCTTTTGAACAAGCTGGCCAAAGTTCCATGTTTTATGAACAAAGTGCCAGTCGGCCTTTTTAAACAAAATGAATTTACACTGTTCAACTGTGATCCTTCTGACATTAGAAACGAAATCGCTATTCCAATAAGAACCCCTTCTGCTCGATGAAATAAGGGAGTAATATCTATCCCGCCAGTTTACTTTTTGCAAAGACTTCGGTTCAACTGGAAGTATCACAGCTGTGCGCCTTTGTAACAGTAATGACGCATTCTCTCCAATGTATCGGTATTTCACCGAAGACCAGCACACTGAAAAGTCTCGCAAAACCGTTCAGAAAAGTTGCAAAGTCTTTGCGGCATTTTAGTTTTAAACGCGTATCTAGTTTGAAGTTTTTTTTTCGCGAAGTGATATTGACTTTCCCAGCTCGAGAGATAAGGATTTTTTTTGCAGTTTAGCGTAAGGAGCGCCTGTCAATCATGTCGCTGTTGTCATGGAGACTCTGGGCCAGGGTTCGCAAGCAGGCTGGTTAATCCCTCCCATTTCTCAGTGCTCAATATTTATAACAAGGCAGACAGGAGGAAGAGTTCTAGCAGTTCAAATTCGCCACCACCAAAAAACATACTTTTTTTTTATTTTTTTTCCTCTTCTCTTATACATTCGGACCTCACGTTTCTTTGCTGGGAGAAAACAGCTGTGACTCCAGCCTTCACGCGAGCAGGATCTCGGTTGTAGAAACTACTGCGTGAAGATGTCTACAACGCTTCTATCTGCCTTCTACGATATCAACGATTTCTTGTGCAACAAGGTAAAAAAAAGTTGATTGCTGAAAGTTAGGACGAAGAAAAGTTTTGGAAAAGTTTTTGTTGAAACTTTTAGCCACGCAATCGTGTTCCCCGAATGCATTTCTAAAGTGTATTTAGAATTTGAATGTTTTGAGATCTCGTCTTTAATTCATTGCTTTTATTTTATAGAACGAAAAATCCCTGAATAACTACAACAACTTCAATAGCATGCTGGATAAAAAGGCAGTGGGGACCCCTGTAACAAGTTTTGCACCGGGATTTCTAAGACGGCACTCGACCAGCAACTTGCAAGCGCTGGCTAATAGCTCGTCCAGCAAGTATCCCAGTTCATCTTTCCCTAACATCAAGGAATCGAACAACACGGCCATGCTGAACAAAGAGAACAAGTTCCGTGATCGCTCGTTCAGCGAGAGCGCGGAGCGGCTTCACCAACAGCAACATCCACCCCTCAGTCCGCTCCACCTCGTCCAGCAGCAGCAACAGCAGAAGCAGCCAGGCGGCGGCGGCGGGCAGGTCAACTCGACCCGCTACAAGACGGAGCTGTGCCGGCCTTTCGAGGAGAGCGGAACCTGCAAGTACGGTGACAAGTGCCAGTTCGCGCACGGCATGCACGAATTGCGAAGCCTGACCCGCCACCCCAAATACAAGACGGAGTTGTGCCGCACATTCCACACCATCGGCTTCTGCCCCTACGGCCCCCGGTGCCACTTCATCCACAACGCCGAGGAGAGGAGGCAGGCGCCGACCAACAACAACGCCGTCAACTCTTTCCACCACCAGCAACAGCAGCACCATTCACGACCGAAGCTGCATCACAGCCTTAGTTTCTCGGGCTTCCCCAGCGCCTCCAGCGGACTTGAGTCGCCGCTGCTGGAGAGCCCGACCTCCCGCACGCCCCCTCCTCCCTGCTCCTCCTCCTCCTCCGCCGCCGCCTCCTCGTTTGTATTCTGCGACGAGTTGCTGTCGCCCACACTGCCAGCCTGCGCCAACAACGCCTTCACTTTCTCCAGCCAAGAGCTGAGTAGCCTGCTCACCCCGCTCGCCATCCAGACCCAGCAGCTGCCTGGCGGTGGGGGCGGCACCGGGGTTTACAGCCAACAGCAGTCCGCCAACGGGTGCCCGCCCTCCCCCCCTTACCTCCTGAGCCATGTGCAGTCATGCCTGCGGCGACTGGCCGATTCCCCGGTGTTCGATGCCCCGCCGAGCCCACCGGACTCCCTGTCCGACCGGGAGAGCTACCTGAGCGGCTCACTAAGCTCCGGGAGTCTGAGCGGCTCAGAATCCCCCAGCATGGACCCGGGCAGGCGCCTGCCCATTTTCAGCAGGCTTTCCATCTCCGAAGATTAAAAGCAACAAGAAATAAAACCGAGAACTGCTCTATTTAACAGAACTTTTACGAATTGCAAACAAAAAAATCCTGCCAAGAAAATGCCTTCATTAAGGAAACAAATATTACAGGACTTGCTATTTTTGCCTTGTTAAGAGAAAAAGAACCTCATTCCAAACTTTGTTGCAAGTTAATCTATTTTCCATTGCCACCTAGTGGCCCGTTTGGCTTTAGAGAAGAGAACCGTGTTGCAGATTTTTTTTGTGAGGCACTCGTTCGTTGAGTTAGTTGTAATTGTTGAAATAACTGCTGATTGTTAATTTTTTTTAGCTGTTGAGTTGATGTGATAGCACATCGCAGTACAACTCGCTATAAAACTATTTAACTTATTTATTATCTCGAGAAAGTATACATTGGTAATTTGTTCATACTGTATTTATCGCGTATGATGAAAACAATAGATATATATTCTTTTATTATGTTTAAATTATGATTGCCATTATTAATCTGCAGAATGTGGAGTGTGTTCTTTTCACAGTAATATATGCCATTTTTGTTTTTGTAACTTCACTTGGTTATTTTATTGTAAATGATAAAAATCTTAATTTAAGAGATTGTATGTAATATTTATTTCATTAATTTTTTTTTCCTTGTTTACGAAATGAACGATTGCATGATTTCTATGTGCTAGAAATCAGTTCTTGATGCTGTGGAACTAGTTAGGATTGACGATGGTAGGCTTTTTTAAGAATGTAAAGTAACTGGGGATGTTAGACCGTCCAAAGTCAGTGGTTAAAACTTTAAGTATCAGACTTTAAATGTGGCATTCTTAAGTCAAAGTGGCATCATAAAGTTTTTGTATAAATGACACTGTGATTTTTTTTTTCCTTTTTGTTTCCCTTTTTATTTGTTTCCCTTTTTATTAAAAAAATAAGAGCCAAAATATGTAGCACCCTGGACCCAGTATTATATTGACAGTGCCTTCAGGGTCCAGTTACAGAGACAAGTTATTTTTCTTCTTAACCAAAATAACAAGTTTCAGAACAAATAATGCATTCCCTTTTTTTTTTGAAAAGTATTTTTTTACAATTTGGGGATGTCAGTTCTCTGAATGTAATAGTTTTGAAAGTGAGCTTTTGAAAGTTTTCTTCCCAGGAGAAAGGGGAGATGAGACATTGCCACCACTTTGATTAGTGAGGGGCCACCTCTAGGTCTGAACAGTTTTTGAAGTAAATCTGAAATGTCTGGAGAGTGGAACTCTGCTTTTGTTTTTTCTGGGATTTGCTATTAAAAGAAAAAGGAAAAAAAAACTTCATTTTCCAAGACAGTGGGTGAATGATAGTAGGTTTAGTTTGTACATAGTAGGTACAGATTATGAGCACTATGTACTCTCCTTTTGACTACTTTAACAGAAGTATCCTTTGAATGTAACAAAAGGAAAAAAAAACTTGTTTAAAATACTTGGGTGTCAGTTCACTACAGATTATAGTGTGAGACTGTAAAAATTTGTACTGTAAATTTTTTGTAGTTCTCCCAATAAAATCATTTTTGAAGAAATGTGCTCTAATGCCCTCTGGATGTTTGTGAATGCAAGCACAAGAATTTTCTGAATAAGATGGGGCTTTACTTAGTTGTGATGTTGCTATTGTGAGGGAAAACACTCCTCTTCCATCCAGATCATTCTAATACAAAGAAGTTTGCAAACTACTTGATTACAATTGCAAAAGGGCACTTAGTCTAATTCATAAATGATAGTGTTTCTTTGTACCATTGAAATAGTTTGATTATTGATTTGTGACTAGGACTCAACTGGAAATGGGCTCTCATCTGATCAACTTGAAAACCACCTGAATTCCTATTCTGGTAGTTTAGCACTTTGCCCTTCTGGGGGTGTGGTTAATTGGAGTTGCTTAATGAAACTTCACAGTAGTCAGGGACTTCTCTGCCCTTAAAGTACACTTACTCTGACTAATGTTCTTAAAGTGCTGTTTAAAGATCATTATAAGTAAGTTAACACACTAATAAACTAGGCCATCATACCAGTATTTTCTTGCAAATGTACATTCGTCACAGCTCTGATAAAGCAGAAAGGAATGATGACATACCTTTATCAAGGAGATGGTTATTGGGCGGCTTTCTGCATTAACAAAGGCAAATAATTTCTACCCAAAAAATGGAAAAGCTGTAGCCTTTGAGATCATGAAGTAGATTTGCAAACCTCTTACAAAGCACTCCAGGACTTGATACTGGAACATAAAACAGGAAATTGATCATCTAAAATGCATATCAGTTTTCTTAATACTAATTTTCGACAAACAAAACCTCAATCATAAATTGAAACATGTTGAATTGCATTATGATTCATTTTGCACAATCAGAAATCCAATTTAGTTGTATTTTAAAATCAGCAACTGAGTCAAATAATTCAAATTGATCATGAATTGCAGATTGATGAATGTCTGTTTAGGAACTCTGCTGGAATGGCAAAAGCATTTGGAGTTGTTAATTGTACAGCAAAATGTGGTCATGGAGAGACTGGAATAACCATTTTAGAATAAACACATCAGTTCTAGGCCTAAAGCTGCTTAGAGCAGAATTCTGAAATTCTTCCTGGTTGTGGACTGAAGAGGCCTGCATTATGCTTGCTGAATGCATGATGGCAGGCCATTTACTCTCCCTTTAGAAGAAGAATAAGACAAAAAATATGCAACTAAGTAATGCTCAGCTGAAACTTTACTATGTTTTAGGGGTTTTATTGCCCACACATCGTACTGGCTTTCCATGGTATGAAAGACCAGAGAAGCTTGAAAACCCCTTCCCACAGGAGTGTACCGATTAGCTTCCAAAATACTCCAAATTCAGTTCTATTTTCTGACCTTTTAGTTTTGCATTAATGCAAGTTTTTAAAAGTATTTCACTCAACTCTGTCAGTCTTGTGGATGCTTTGCAACATCCGTAACGTGTTCTTATTTTTACACAGTATATTCCCTTAACTTCTGCCACTTCATGTGCATGTAATTTCAGCCTTTGTTTCTATGAGTAATTACTGTTGCCTTCTGTTTAACGATGTTGGTGTTTTTTGCTGAGTTCAGTAATGTGAATGAAGTATACCCCAACTAATGAATTGACATAACTGGTGTCTTTTCTGTTAACCCTTTAAGTATTGAGCATTCTTTGGAGTTTTGTAAATCGACAGCATGTTTCTTACCATGTGGAAAATGCAATTATAATCAAAGTTCAAAAGCTCAAAGTAATTTATTATTTAAAGTACATATATGTCACTGTATCCAACCAGGAGATTCATTTTCTTGTGGGCATTCACAGTAAATTACAAAGAAATACAATAGAATCAACAAAAGACTGCACACAAGATGGACAGAACAACCGATGTGCAAAGGACAACAAACTCTGAAAATACAAAATAATAATAAGCAATAAATATCGAGAAAGTGAGATAAGCGGTCCTTGAAATCAAGTCCATAGGTTGTGTTCAGTTCAGTGTTGGGTGAGATAAATTGAGTGAAGTTATTCCCCCCGATTCAAGAGCCTGATGGTCGAGGAGTAATAATTGTCCCTGAACCTGGTGGTGTTAACGGTCTAGAGGCTGTTTTACGTCCTTCCTGTGGGCAATACTGAGAAAAGAGCGTGGCCTGAGTGGTAAGAGTTCAGGTGCTGGATGCTGCTTTCTTACAACTGCACTCCATGTAGAAGTGCTCAATGGTGGGGAGGGCTTTACCGGTGATGGACTGGGCTGTATCCACCTCTGTCTGTAGGCTTTTCTGTTCAAAGGCATTGATGTTTCCATTGCAGTCCATGATGCTAAATGAGGGAAATAGGTACTCTGAATGAAGTTACAAAAACTGATGTCCTTGGTATCAAAACACTTGTCCACACCCTAACTTACTTTCTCTGACCCATTAGTCCTTGCTTTGGTGACTACTTTTGGCTCACAGTTCAGTAGTACTTCCAACCATAAGACAAGACATAGGAGCAGAATTAGACTATTCAACACACAGTTCTGCTCCGTTTTAGAACCATACTGCATGGAAAGATGATCCAATGAATATACACAATCCATCAATTGCACATTTACAGTTATCCTTTATTAATCCCATTTTCATTTTCTCCACATTCCTATTAATTACCACCCATTCTACCACACCAATTTCCCCCGGGATCAATAAAGTATGACTATGACTATACTGCTATGTTACTAAAGGCAATTTTCTATTCCTATTTACCGATGTGCTATACATACCTTGGATTATTCAGAGGAAAACCGCCTACCAACGGGAAGAATGCCCAATCACTGGATGAGCCGAGGTCACAGGAGCAGTGAGGTAGCAAGTCTACTACTGGCACCACTGTGCTGCCTTACTGCTAGAAATCTTCAAGCCTGTACCCTTGGAACAGATGGCCCCCAAACTTGGCCGAAGTACAAAGTACATTTAGTATCAAAGTCTGTATACAGTCTACAACCCTGAGATAAGTCCTCCCGCAGACAGCCACGAAACCAAGAAACACCGTGAGATCATTAAAAGAAAACATCAAACACCCAGTGTGTGAAGTAAAGCAGATTACACGAACAGCAAAAAGCAGGCGAATAACACACTGGATACTAAATGTCAAATTGCAGAGTCCCCAACAGTGGTCCAGGTGACAATCACCCTGTTAGTTCAGTTTAGCGCTGTGCCGATGACCGCAGGCCACAACCGCAGAACCAGTGTCACACCAAAGCGCCTCCATCAAATCGCGCAAATTCCAAAAAAGAGTAATCAGAAGCACAGGGAACACGAATCGAAGTGTCCTCCAAAAGCAAGTTAGTGGAACACGTTTAGCACTGACGGTATTAAACCTCAAACCACACAGTCCTCGAGAAAGAGTCCTGCAGCCACGAGCCTCACCACAGAGGTGATCAAATTCAACACTCCTGCACCTTCCTCCAGCTGAGCAGCCTGCAGCGTGTCACCATTGGTCACATTGGTCACTGGTGCCATCTTGAAAAACATGGTCAACAGGTAGGTTTTAAGAAAGGGAAGACGAAAAGTGTGGAATCTCCTTACAGCCATTGCTCATGACAGCTGTCCAAGATCACCACTCCCCCAATTCTGGTTTCTTTTACATCACTCTTTACCACTGATGATCATGTACTCGGCCATATAGACCCTAGGCCCTGAAGTATCCACTTCCTTGTTTCTATGCCTTCTCTCCCTCTGAGTTAAGATGCTCCTTAAAATATATCAATGACCATGTTTTTGTCTACCTCTCCTAATCCCTGAGTGCCAGTTTCTCTTTGATGATGCCTCCGTGAATCAGCTCGGGGTATTTTACTGCTTTAGTGAATGAGGCAGAAACATTTTTTTTGTTTTGGACAGCAAGAACATTGTGACAACTAATTTGAGCAACCGTTCTTGGAGGATCAACAAAATCTCTTTGTAAAAACATATTCTTGAATGATCTTTAAGATTATTTGAATTTGTCACAAAAGAAAGCTATACTGCGAAGCTCATGAAAATCTCATCAAATTGAAATTGGGATTAGATTTCTGGGAACGGGACAAAGGTTTTTAATTTGTAAGCAGAAAGGTTATGGCTCAGTAAACAAAGTTACAGCTTAATATGGTGTCATGCCATGAAGATCCCAGTTAGGCTTCAGTGATCTTGGATTAGAAATGGGGAAAAAATAATCTGTGTTGGCATCTCTTGATTATATTCCAGTAAATTCTGCTGTAACTGCATGTGCAAACCAGGTGAGAACAGCACAGCTTGCAAACAGTCACAGTCCCGACTCTAATATGTAAGTGGGCAAAGAATCAGAGGGTTACTGTTCACATTGAACCCAGTGTGAATCAACACATCATTGGGAAGAAAGGTCATTGGAAAAGTAAAGGGAAAAATGCCATTGTGTTGGAAGCCAAATATTTTCCTTGGCTGAATAACTACATGTGTCCTTAATTCTGTTTTTGGAATTATCTCCATAAATAAGGAAGCTATGTAGCTCCTATCAAGTGAATGCAGATCATGGCATAAGTCAAATTTTGTATATGACACTGTTATCCATTCAAGTTCCAAAGCAGTAATAGATTTCTAACTAAAATGGACAGTGACATCCTAACCTTTTCATGTTTATTCTTCATTATTATTTCCACATCCAACAGTTTCTAAATAAGTACACTTAAGTTAACCGCACTATTCATTCACAGGGTTAAAAATAAAGAAATGATTAACAGATATGTGAACCCAGTCCTTGACTAGGTTCACATATTTGTTAATCATTTCTTTATTTGCTCTTTTTTTGTCAGCAGCTGGTTATAACTTAATGTTAATCAGTGGAAATTTATCTTTGAAGCAAATTTTGTGTTCAAATATTATCCAATTTATATTGAGTTCACAAATCTGTTTGTTTCACTTAACTTTAAGCCTGTCTTGTTCACATAACCTTAAGCTTGTTCAGTTCACTTAATCTCAATCACTGGTAACACTACCTCTGAACATTTATTTGTATCGGTTTCAAACCACATTCCATCACCCCCTCAAAATCCTACATTCTTTTGAGTTTTCCTCAGTCCTGCACTTTCAGCTGCCTAGCCTATAGTCTTCGTCTGCCACCACCTTCCTCTAGCTACTGGTCTGCCAGTTCACCTTATTTCCTTCACCCTTGTCTTCCTGATCTCCACTGAGGCCACTCATCTCCACTCCAACTGCTCCCTTAAACCAACTTTCCTTTCTAACCCCTGAATTTGCAGATCTGAACTGACGTGATGACGAACTGGTTAAGTTATTTAATATCATATCCGGCTGGATAATGCAATATTGGGCCTACTCTCATCTGACATAAACTGCCCACTAATTTTAATTGTCCCCTAGCTTAATCATACACCTCCTTCACAATCTGCTCTCCCAAATCATTTTCACTTTCGTCTCCAGTAACAAGTACAAGGATTTGATTGTGACTTGGATTGAGACCTCAACTATCTGAGCTACTTTCTTTCCTTCCTCTAGACCACTGGTCATAGTTTTAGTATTCCCTGAGTCCTGGGTCTAAATTTATACCTTTCTTCAGTTTCCCTTCAATCTATCAATATACTATCTTAAAAACAATCTTGACTAGGAGAACCACCTGCTTCCTGCTTCTACCAAACTAGTAGCTAGCCAGCTCCCTTCCTGATTTTAGTTTATATTATTCTCTTCCTGATATATTATTAATATTTCTCTCTCTGCAGCTTGTAATCTTGAAATCTTTAAATCTGTTGTGATTGGCTCTCCCCATGAGCCTTGACCTTTCACCTTTGCAAATGACTCCAACCTCCCTTCCCTTTCAAAAGCCCTGAAACATGTTATACCCTCCCAAATTTAAACCAGTGTTGCACCAAGCTCCACCTTTAAATCCCTCCAAACAGGTTTCTACCTCTACCACTGTACCAGAGCAGCTCTGATAGTTGTAAAGTCCACCAAGTAAAATTACTATGAAGTCCTCCGAAGATATTGTATGTGAGTTTGACAAAGATAATCTCGTCCTCCTAATTCTTGCAGGCCTTTCTTTTGCAGGGATTGTTAAAGTTAACAGGAATGTACAGTTAGTGGTTAGGAAAGTAAATTTATTCCAAGAGGAATAGAGTTTAGTCACAGGCATATATACTCATTGGCCGCATTATTAGATACACTTGTACACCAACTCTTTAATGCAAATATCTAATCAGTCAATCATTTGCCAGCAACTCAATGCATAAAAGCATGGAGACATGTCCGAGAGGTTCAGCTGCTGTTCAGACCAAGCATCAGAATGGAAAAGAAATGTGAATAAAGTGACTTTGACCGTGGAATGATTGTTGCTGCCACACGGTGGATTGAATATCTCAGAAACTGCTGATCTCCTGGGAATTTCACACACAACAGTCTCTAGAGTTTACAAACAATGGTGTGAAAAACACACACAGAAAAACATTCAGTGAGCAGAAGTTTTGTAGGCAAAAAAGTCTTGTTAATGAGAGAGGTCAAAGGAGAATGGCCAGACTGATTCAAGCTGAAAGGAAGTAACTCAAATCACAATGTGTTGCAACAATAGTGTGCAGAAGAGCATCTCTGAATACACAATATGTTGAACCTTGAAGTGGATGGGCTACAGCAGCAGAGGACCATGAAGATACACTCAGTGGCCACTTTATTAAGTAGAGGAGATACCTAATAAAGTGGCCACAGTGTATTTTTACAGTTGTACAGGACACTTGGTGAGGCCACACTTGGAGTAATGTATACAACTTTGGTCCCCTATTTAACAAAAGATATAGTAGCAATCCAAAGGAGATTCATTAGACTAATTCCAGGGATGAGAATTATCCCACCATTATTAGCTAAAATAACTATATTCTAAAGATCTATATTCTTTGGAATGTAGAAGAAGAAAGGCTGTTCTTATTGAATTGTATAAGATTCTTAGAGGTACAAAATGGTAGACGTCAATATGCTTCCACTATTGGGAGCATCTCAAAGGAGGAGGTGTAGTTAGAAGATTAGTGGACTGTCATTTAGAAGTGACATACTTTGGAAATTCTTCTTATAAAGGGTGCTGTATCTTTGGAATTCTCTACTGCTGAGGATAATTTAATAGGGCAACAGATACATTTTTGAAAGATCAGTCTTTTAGGGAACTGGCGTGGATAAGGGAAGATCCGCTATGAGCATATTGAATTGTAGGACAGGCTTAGGGAGCCCAGATGGCCTTTCCTGCTCTCGTATCCTTATGCTTTTGTGCGGTTGTTCAGAAAGTCCACATACAATGCATTTTCACTATAGGCTAGTCAGGTGGAGTTGCTCCTGGTTATAATTTTACTCTTCTAATCATAGACAAAGAATCTCCTGCAATGAAATCTGGCACTTTTACTTCTGGTGGTCCCAAGTACTTATGCTCAGTTATCGCATCATCTCACAGTATCCATGAGTAAGCTCACGACACATCATTCACCACCATCGCTCTTGGTTCATCTGCAATCTCTAAACTGTTATGCTGTTTACTGAATATGTAGTAATCGATGAACAGAAACTTATTTCAAATTTCAAACAGTAACTCAAAAACCATTACCTCAGTCTCTTGTCAGAAACTTAATTCCATGGCCCTTGACTCAATCCTTCTCTCCGGCAACTGTCTAAAAGTGAACCAGCCTTGCTGAAATAATTAATCAAGATGCATTTAAGAATCACACCTGTGCCATCATGGTGACTGCCCAGTTTGTTAACATCACTCTTTTGCTGAAAACCACCTTGCTACCTTTAGAATTGACTATTCCAATGGACATGTGGTCATCCTCCCTTATTTGGTCACTGCCAGCTTGGTGTCATCCAAAACCCCATTCTCTAGCTCACACCACGGTCCATTTGCCTTCACTCTGTATTTGGACAGCACGATATCATAAGCCAAATGGCCTGCACTGTGCTGTACGGCTCTGTTCAGCTCTGTTTATCTCACCCTGATATTGTGGATACCCTGTGCAATACTATCATCACTTCTTATCTGGATAGTGTGAATGTGCCCCCATTACTGTATAATATTACAGTAATTCTTGCATTACCATCTTATCAGTGTGAACTTGAAAATTTTGTAACTCTTGTATCTTTGATTTGTAAATCTTGTACACCTTATTTTTAAGGTAACTTTTTAAAAATTCTTTCTTACTTCTAATATTTGTATATCTGTGCACTTCTAATACTACTGTGTCACTGTAATTTCCTTTGTTGAAGTTAGGTCCATTAGCCTGTCTAAGGGGCATGGTTTTCTGGGTGTAGAGCACCTACATCACTCATAACATGGATTCTCGTGCTTAGTTCCTGCCATATTGTGTATCCAAAATGATAAAAGGAAATTATAAAACTGCAACCTTACTGACCACACGAGTTTAGCCTAGGGACAGTATGAATGCTTTCACTTCGTGCTAGCCGTAATGTGGAAGTCTGCATAACAACATGAGTCAACCTCTACAACTTAAAACTAACATATTTTCTCTAGTTCTCAGTTCTGATGAAGTTTACAACCAGAGGCATCAACTCAGTTTCTCCTTCTACAGATGTTGCTTGACCTGCTGGATGTTTTCTGCATTTTCTGTTGTATTCAAGAAATCTTGTATTAGAGTCGTAGCACCCTTCTCCCCGACTGGTCCATGCTGACTGTGTTGCCAGTGAGCCAGTCCTATCTGCTCACATTTTGCTCATAACCCTCTGCACCTCTCCTATCCGTGTACTTATCTAGATGACTTTTAAATGTTGCTAATGTGCCCACCTCAACCACCATCTTTGGCAGCTCACACATCACTCTTTGTATGATGTTCCTTTTAAATCCCTTGTCTCTGATCTTGAACGTATGTCTCTTATTTTTATCACCCATTCTCTGGGGAAAAGTGTGTACTATTACCCTCCCTGTGCCCCTCATGATCCTATGTAACTCTCTCAGGTCACCCCTCAATCTCCTAAATTCTAGAAACTAAAGTCCTAGTCTACACAACCTGTCCTTGTAACTCAGGCCCACAAGTTCAGACAATGTCTTGATAAATCTTCTCTGCATTGTTTCTAGTTTAATAACATCTTTCCTAAAACAGGGTGACCAAAACTGTGCACAATACTCAGGCTGCAGCCTCACCAACATACCTTCCCAAATCTGAAACTCAGTGCCCCGGCTGTTGAAGGATAGCATACCAGATGGCATCTTCACCACTCTAATCACATCCTTGCTTTTATATTCTAGTCCTCTTGAAATGAATGCCAGCATTGCATTTGCCTTCCTCCCTACCAAGTTAACCTTTAGGGAATCTTACACTAGGAATCCCAAGTCCCTTTGCACCTCTGATTTCTGAATTTGCTCTGTTTAGAAAATAGTCTACGCCTTTATTCCTTCCACCAAGGGTTATTAGAGGCTGTTAAATTGGAGTTGGCATTGTGCTGTGTAGCAATACTCAGTAGAAACTGAGTTGAGAGTAAATAACCGACAGACTGAGAAGGCTTCAATCTAATAGCAACAATGGTTAAGGGTTAATGTTTACTTCACCTCAGTTTCTGTTTGATCCAATTCAAAAAGAATTGTATCCACAATATGATAGTAATGAGCACTGTATTAGGAACTGATTCCTCTGGATATGAGTTAGTAGGTAGACGTTTCACTGAATGAGTGAGGCCGTAACAAAACACTTACTGCTGATTGCATTCAATTCTGGGCTACATTTTGAAGTTGCAATGTAATTTGCATGAATTTGGTGTTACTAGTTTGCATCTGGGAGCTACGATTAACAACATTATTCAAAGGAAGGAGCATTAACTCTTTTCAGGTTATCACGCAATGGCAGTCCAATGGCCAGATGGTGTCTCTGCAGTTCTCAGAAGGTTCCAGCCAAAAGGAATGAAATGAATTGTGAGGGAGTCAAGCATTGGATAAAGAGTAGAAACTGGTTTTAACTTACAATTTTGTAAGATGATAATTTATAATAGTGTATTAGTGTCTATGATTTAACAAGGGTAAATAGAAGCAAAGAGCATGCCATTTTTCAGTCTTGGGGTTGAGGATGACTTGCTTCCACTTCAGTTCTCTGGGTTTTAAGGCTACAAGTGAGGCCAGTGAGGGATCCCCTGACGTTGTCACGGGTGAGCCAGAGAGGAATACATGCACGATGGTGCTCTCCTTCCAATGTTTATACCAGACTTCTGTCTTGTCTCAGTGCCAGGGCTTGATGTTCTAGGTGCCATCTAGACAGCTCCTTCTTCATTTTGAGCACTTCTGGACAATGGATTCCAGGAGTCAATGGGTCAGTGGGTCTTAACAAATATTTGTATCTTTTCTCTCTGCCCACCTGAAAAACTCAAGTGACAGAACATAGAGCAGAGTGTCCATTTCAGCAGTTTGAAGTCAAGTGTGCATGAGATGTGGACTGGCCACTGGAGCAAGTGTGTGTAATTAAGGTCTTAATACTGGGATGTTGCCCTAGGAGAGGACAATGATACTAATTTGAATATCCTGCTAGTGAATTTGGCTTTTATGGAGTTTAATAGCTGAAGACTCAGAAGAATGTAGGAAGATAGGGATCACTACTGTTGATAGACCATAGACCTCGTTTCAGGTTTTGCATCTAGTCTTCAAATGCTCTTTTCCTCAGATGACCAAAGGCTCATATGATTGTTTTGCTAAAAGCCACAATAAACTTCGTCAATGATGTCAACCTTTGCTGAGAGATGGCCCCTGGGAAATGGAAGTAGCTACACTTTCAGGGTCATAGAGTCATGGAGTAATAAAGCACAGAAATAGGCCCGTCAGCCCAACTCATCCATGCCAACCATGGTGCTTGCCAAACCAGTCCCATTGCCTGCAGCTGGTGCTTATTCCCTGACACACTCCTAACCATATCCTTATACAAATGTCTCTTGAAAGTGTGGTAAACCATGTATATATGTTGTAACTCAGTTACCTGTCTGGACACACCCCTCTGCTGACTGCCCCTGTGGCTCCTCCCACAGAGTCCTGTATAAAGGTGTTCGCCTTGCCCCTCCCCCTCAGTCCGGGGGCAGACACTCACTGTGGAGGTCGTATTGTACAGCGAATAAAAGCCTTTCAGTATTTTACCAAACCTCAATCTTTTGGAGTAATTGAAGGTGCTTCAATTTTATTTGCTGTACGTTTTAAAACATGGAACATTCCCTGAGACCAGAAAAATTAGACCTCAATCCGCAAACACCTGAAGCTGGAAACGCTTTCGAACTCTGGCTGGCCTGCTTCGAAGCGTATCTAGAGGAGATTAAAGCGACCGACCCCGTAGCAAAGCGCAGAGTTCTACTCTCCAGGGTCAGTCCATGGGTCTATTCGCTGATCAGAGACCAGCCGAACTACGACGGCGCAATGAACGCACTCAAAAGACAATACCTGCGGCCGATAAACAGCGTCTATGCTCGGCACCGCTTAGCGACATGGCAACAACGCCCCGGGGAATCGAGTGCTGAGTTCATCCAGGCCCTACGGACACTCGCGCGGGCCTGCAATTGCCAGGAGCTGACGGCGGCACAGCATGCAGAACTCCTAGTGAGAGACGCCTTCGTCACAGGGACCAGGTCAGTGTACGTGCGCCAGCGGCTGCTGGAAAAAGCCGATCTTACCCTAAGTTCGGCGATGGAGCTGGCTGATACGTTGGAGGCCGCTCTGCATAACTCCGAGGCTCTCCAGGCACGCGATCCCCCGATGGCCTCGTGGGTGCTGCAGACCCCGCAACCTGCCGGCGAATAGACCTCAGCTGCCGCCAGTCGTGAGTCTGCGAAGTGCTACTTCTGTGGACTGGAGAAGCATCCCCGGAAACGCTGCGTGGCCTGACAAGCTACCTGCTCCAGCTGCGGAAAGAAGGGCCACTTCTCCAAGGTCTGTAAGTCAAAACCGCGAGCGGGATCCAGCAGCGCCACGTGCGAGATGTGGGGGTCACCATCTTGCCTGCCGCCATCTTCCCTGCACGCCACCACCTCGTGCGAGACATGGGGGCGGCCATCTTGGTCGGCACCACCTCCCACCGCCTACGACCAACGGGTGCTCACGGGGCACCGCACCATGCTGGACCAAGACAGCGACCCCACCCTGGCTTCCGAGACCCTCGACCAAAGCGCTCCCCACCAGCTCGCAAGGTCAATGATGGACATCCTGGTGGAGGGGCACAGGACAAGCTGCCTGTTTGACACAGGCAGCACGGAGAGTTTTATCCACCTGGCCACGGTGCAGCATTGTGGACTCATGATACGGCCGGTAAGTCGGAGGGTCACCATGGCCTCCAGGTCGCATACAACAGACATCCGGGGGGGTTATGTAGCGACACTACTGGTGCAGGGCACAGAATATCGGAACTTTACGTTACTGGTCTTGCCTCAACTGTGTGCCCCTGTGTTGTTGGGGTTGGACTTCCAGAGCCACCTGAAAAGCGTGACAATGAAGTATGATGGGCCTGTTTTGTAGAGATATGTCACGTACCCCCCTACTGACCATACACATACACCGACCCGCGCATCCCACCCAACATCATGCCAACTGCCACACTACCGACACCACATGCAGCCTCTCCACCATCAGGATCCCTCCCCCACCGCTGTTCACCAACCTGACCCCCGACTGTAAACCTGTGGCAACTAAAAGCAGGAGGTACAGCGCGGGGGACAGAGCCTTCATTAAGTCGGAGGTGCAGCGGCTGCTCAGGGAGGGGGTCATTGAGGCAAGCACAAGTCCTTGGAGGGCGCAGGTGGTCGTTGTTCGGAACGGGGAGAAGAATAGGATGGTCGTGGACTATAGCCAGACCATCAATAGGTTCACGCAGCTTGACGCGTACCCTCTACCCCGCATCGCGGATATGGTCAATCAGATAGCACAGTACAAGGTGTACTCGACCATAGACCTAAAATCCGCTTACCATCAGCTCCCCATCCACCGGGAGATCACCCTTACACCGCCTTCAAGGCGGACGGCAGGCTTTATCACTTCCTGCTCATCCCCTTCGGTGTCATGAATGGTGTATCTGTCTTCCAGAGGGAAATGGACCGGATGGTGGACCAGTGCCAACTGAAGGCCACGTTCCCATATCTGGATAACATCACCATCTGCGGTCATGACCAGCAGGATCACGACAACAACCTCCATAAATTTCTCCAAGCGGCCAAATCTTTCAACCTTACCTATAACAAGGACAAGTGTGTATTTGGGACTACCCGACTTGCTATCCTTGGGTGTGTCGTGGAGAATGGATTCATTGGCCCTGACCCCGACCGTATGCGCCCCTTGTTGGAACTCCCTCTTCCCAATACCCTCAGAGCCCTCAAAAGGTGCCTGGGCTTCTTTTCATATTACGCCCAATGGGTCTCTAACTATGCAGACAAGGCCCGCCTCCTGGTCAAGTCCACCACATTCCCCCTCTCAGCCGAGGCCCACGCAGCCTTCAACCGCATAAAAGGGGATGTTGCCAAAGCAGCAATGCATGCGGTGGATGAGGTCATTCCCTTCCAAGTAGAGAGTGACGCCTCCGACTTTGCGCTGGCTGCTACCCTCAATCAGGCAGGAAGACCAGTGGCATTCTTCTCCCGTACCCTTCAAGGCCCTGAAATTCGGCACTCTGCGGTAGAGAAAGAGGCCCAGGCCATAGTGGAAGCTATAAGGCACTGGAGGCACTATCTTGCTGGCAAAAGGTTCACCCTGCTAACTGACCAGCGCTCAGTCGCATTCATGTTTAATAATCAGCAGCGGAGCAAAATCAAAAATGATAAAATTCTGAGGTGGAGAATCGAACTCTCCACCTACAACTATGACATCATGTACAGGCCTGGGAAGCTCAACGAGCCCTCCGATGCCCTATCCCGGGGAACATGCACCAACGCGCAGATCGACCGGCTATATGCCCTACATGTAGACCTTTGCCACCCGGGAGTCACCCGGCTTTTCCACTTCGTGAAAGCCCGGAACCTGCCTTACTCCCTTGAGGAGATCAGGACGATGACCAGGGACTGCCAAGTCTGCGCAGAGTGCAAACCGCATTTCTACCAACCTGAAAAGGCACCACTCATCAAGCCCACCCGCCCCTTTGAGCGACTGAGTGTTGACTTTAAGGGCCCCCTTCCCTCCACCGACCGCAATGTGTACTTTCTTAACGTAATTGACGAGTACTCGCGGTTCCCCTTCGCCATCCCCTGCCCCGACACCACTACCACGTCAGTTATAAAAGCCCTGCGCAAGCTCTTCACTCTGTTCGGATACCCATGCTATATCCACAGTGACAGAGGGCCCTCGTTTATGAGTGCCGAGCTGCGCCAATATCTACTGGCTAGGGGAATTGCAACCAGTAGGACCACGAGCTATAATCCCCGGGGGAATGGACAGGTGGAGAAGGAAAATGGCACAGTGTGGAAAGCCACACTCTTAGCCCTCAGGTCAAAGGGACTGCCGGTCTCCCGCTGGCAGGAGGTCCTTCCCAAGGCACTCCACTCCATCCGCTCCCTGTTATGCACAGCCACCAATGCCACCCATCATGAGCGGCTCTTTTCTTTTCCCCGAAAATCGACCACTGGAACCACCCTACCAACTTGGCTGACGTCCCCGGGGCCAGTGCTGCTCCGGAAACATGCGAGGAGCAATAAATACTCCCCGATGGTCGAGAGGGTTCACTTACTTCATGCGAACCCCCAGTACGCCTACGTGGTTTTACCTGATGGGCGGGAGGACACGGTCTCCATCCGCGACCTGGCGCCCGCAGGAGCTCCGGGCTCCTACCCTGAACACTCCATGGTGACTATTGACCCCGTACCCACCAATGTATGTACCTACGAGACACCGTGCACCCCAAACCCTATACAGACACCACACGACACTCCCATACCAGGCGCGACGCACACGCACGAGGGATTACCGACGCCTAATGTGCTGGCACCTGAAGTCAGGCCGAAGCCAGCACAACCGCCATCGCCGATGCAATCACCGCCGGTGCTACGTAGATCACAGCGACGGACTCGACCGCCTGATAGACTTAACCTGTAAATATACTTCCTGTAAATATTGTCAGTCACTTCACCCCGCGGGACTCTTTTTAAAAAAAAGGAGGGGTGAATGTGGTAAACCATGTATATATGTTGTAATTGGGTTACCTGTCTGGACACACCCCTCTGCTGACTGCCCCTGTGGCTCCTCCCACAGAGTCCTGTATGTTTCGCCTTGCCCCTCCCCCTCAGTCCGGGGGCAGACACTCACTGTGGAGGTCGTATCATACAGCGAATAAAAGTCTTTCAGTATTTTACCAAACCTCAGTCTTTTGGAGTAATTGAAGGTGCTTCAGAAAGTTGTTACAGTTCCTGCCTCTGACAGCTCATGCCATACCACCCTCAGCATGGCAAAGTTGCCCCACAGGTTCCTTTTAAATCTTGCATCACTTATCTTAAAACCCCGTCCTCCATGTGTGTTCACCCTATCCATGCCCCTCATGATTTTATATTGTACACTCCTATAAGGTCACCCACTCAAACTCCTACACTCCAAGTAATAAAGTTTTACCTGCAAACCTCTCACGATATCTCAGGTCCTTGAGTCCTGTCAGAATCCTCATAAATTTTCTCTGCACATCTCTCCAGTTTAATGATGCCTTTGAGATCACATTGATGGGCCTTAATTTCTGAAGGAAGGTGTTATACAGGAAGACAGAACCATACCGATCTCTCATTTTCAGGACATCACTGGCCTGCTGCATACAGCACCTGCATAAGTGGGTAGATAGACCTTACATTATGAGAAAAGTCTCTCACAAGCTTGCTCCAACATTCAGAAGAAAAAAGTAGCTGTATTAGTCACAAGTACATCCAAACTGGTGGCCAGTGCTATCATGTTTACTGTTGTGTGCTGGGGCAGTAGGCTGAGGGTAGCAGACACTAACAGAATCAACAAACTCATTTGTAAGGCCAGTGATGTCGTGGGGATGGAACTGGACTCTCTGACGGTGGTGTCTGAAAAGAGGATGCTGTCCAAGTTGCATGCCATCTTGGACAATGTCTCCCATCCACTACATAATGTACTGGTTGGGCACAGGAGTACATTCAGCCAGAGACTCATTCCACGAGATGCAACACTGAGCATCATAGGAAGTCATTCCTGCCTGTGGCCATCAAACTTTACAACTCCTCCCTTGGAGGGTCAGACACCCTGAGCCAATAGGCTGCTCCTGGTCTTATTTCTTTCTGGCATAATTTACATATTATTATTTTATTATTTATGGTTTTATATTGCTGTATTTATACTCTATTCTTGGTTGGTGCAACTGTAATGAAACCCAATTTCCCTCGGGATCAATAAAGTATGGCTATCTATCTAAACACCTATACATACGATGAAATGCACTGTTTGTGCCAACTCACATTGGTGAGGATTGTGCAAGTGTCCAAACACATCCAGTGCCAACATAGCATCCCATTTCCTACTAACCCTAACCCACACATTTTGGAATGTGGGAGGAGACTGGAACACCCAGAGGAAACCCACTTGGGCATGGGGAGAATGTATAAACTCCTTACAGGCAGCAGGTGGAATTGAACCCTGACTGGTGAGCACTGGCACTGTAAAGCAATTGTACTACCTGCTGCACTACCACGCTGCCTCCTTCCACCCAGCTCTTAACAACAAGTATCTATGATGAGACCCTAAAGATTGTCATATCTGGTGAGACTTCTCTTAGAGCAGATATTAATAGTGAAATTAGCTTCCAATCTGATGTAAATTCATAGGCCATTTCAAAAGAAGAGCTCCTACATTGGCCTCAAGAGTCACTTCAGATCCCTCAGCAATGGAATGGTGGCAAGTTTTCAAACCCAAGACACCCCCAAGATGGTGATTTCAATGTAGTGGCAACTTGGGAGTTAAAGTAGCACTAATTTGAAGACATATATAAAAAGAAGTAGATATTAAGGAGAAATCATCTCAGTTTTTTTTTTAAAGAGATATGATGTACTTTTCAGTTCATGAAGGCAGGAGATATTAAAACTCTGGGAAATGAAGCACATTTTCATCCTGTTTAAGCAAAAGAAAATTATAGGGAGGATAAGCTTCCCTTGATTCTGTTCTATGCTTATGCCAAATACTCAAAGTTCAAAGAAGATTTATTATCAAAATACATATATGCCACCATATACAACCCCGAGATTCATTTTCCTGCAGGCATACTCAGCAGATCTATAGAAGAGTAACTATGAAATGAAAGATCAACCAGAGTGCGGAAGACAAACAATTAGCAATAAATAATGAGAACATGAGATAATTGAATATAGAGTCCTTAAAGTGAGATCATTGGTTGTAGGAACATTTTAATGATGGGGCAAATAAGTGTAGTTATCCCCTATTATTCAAGAAGCTAATGGTTGAGGGTAGTAACTGTTCTTGAACCTGGTGGTGTGAATCCTGAGGCTCTTGTACCTTCTATCTGATGGCAGCAGCAAGAAGAGAGCATGGCCTGGTGGGTGGGGATCTCCAATGATGAATGCTGCCCCACAAAATATAATCAGAATTGTTTATGCATTATCTGGAGCAAACACAATATGACCTCTCTATCTGAGATGGTCTGAGATACTAAAATTGTTGAGCTCCTTCCAAATATACCAAGTCAACCTTGTTAAGTTGCAGCTCCATATTGCTGTGGAGAGGAAGGTGTTTTTTTTATCCTATCAGTGCTGACTTCATTTGAAGGGAGATCCCAAAAGTAAAAGATCAATAAATTACCTTCTTGCACCATTTACTTGCACTTGTCTTCCCATCATATTGTAAAAATAAAATATTTGCACTTCATATCTTAATGAAAATCAATGAGGCCTGGCATATTTCACATTTTATGAAGAGATTTCAAAGGGAATTTAATGAAGGGTAAGAACTGCTTGGTTGGTTTTTATACAGTAAGTTGTTTTGCTTTAAGTCACTAAATGTCTGTCTAAATGGTTGAATTGTATTTGAATATAAACGTACTGAAATACAAATCATTTTATACTTCCCATGTGGCCAATCATAAAAGAAAGGGCTTAAATGGTATGCATCTTGGTGTAATCGGATATTCCAGAAATGTTTCTCTGATCACAGGGAAGAGCTGTACACCACTCAGAAGGAGAGGCTGGGGACGAGCTTCCCTGGAAAGCTGCATTCCTTGTAATAGAGAATGGTTCAGCTTAGCAAAAGTCTGCGGCAGACCTTTCCAGACCAAAACAAAACACATTTCTTTTCAGCTCATTCATCTTCAATATATTTGCCTTTCAACCATCAGGAGATCCACAATAAAAAAAAACACTTCTTTCATATTTTGAAACATAATTTAATTCTTTCCCACTCACAGTGCTTTCAAGCTGTACACATTATATCCTCCATCGTAGTGAGCCTGGCTCGGCCAAGGAAACAGGATATTCTAGAAGGGCAGGCAACTGAGTCATTCAGACTGAAGGCTGGCATTTCACAAAGCCATCATCCAATCAGCTTTTTACTTTCTCCAATGTAGAAGTGGCCCCAGTGCAGCACACTGGACTAGAATAAGTGCAAGTGATTCGCTGCTTCACCTGGAGAGAAAGTCTGGGTTCCTGGAAGGTGGGAAAGAAATAACAGATGTTGCCTGTGAAAGTGCCATTTGATGGGGCAAAAATCTCAACCCAGAATATTGATCATCTGTTTCTCTCTACAGATGCTGCCTGACCTTCTGAGCTCCTCCATCAGTACGCTTTTGCTCAGATTTCAGCATCTGCAGTCACTTGTGTCACCATGGGGTGTGGTAGGCAGAGACAGAAGATCAGGCAAGGGGGCTGTAAAAGGAGCTATCTCTACAAAGTGCTGTAAGGAAAGCGGAGAGGAAGGTATGCTTAGTAATGGTTCAAAGATGAGAAGATCTGCAGATGCCAGAAATCGAAGCAACACAGACAAAATGCTGGAGGAACTCGGCAGGCCAGGCAGCATCTATGGAAAAGAGTGAACAATCGATGTTTCGGGCCAAGGCCCTTCATCAGGACTTACTGTTCTTTTTTTGTTACAGGATTTTGAAATTTGAACCATGGCTTGCTTCTTGAGAATGTCTGCACTTTCTGGCCCAAAACTTATTCCAAGTCAAAGGAGCAAGAGTAAAACAGAGAGGTCAATCACCCTGAAAACCATTAACGGAACACATTTAGATTTGATGGTGGGGAGAATTCCTTATCCACTTTACACTTTTAATTGCTAATTACGCCATCCATCTGGGGTCTCTTCAATGAAGTTTACCTTTTACATGACTCCCTCTTAATAAGTTGTAAATGAAACAGATGCAGTCCAATAAAAAAAGTAACGGCATTTCAAGGCAATTATCAGTTAAATAATCACAAGTGGAAAACAAAATGTTTCAGACTGAACTTATTGAACCAGTTAAAGGAGCACCTGGTAGAGTGTTACACCAGACATATCTGCACACTGGTAAGCCAAAATAAAAGTACATTGTGAAAGCTCACGTAAGCATGAATAACATGCTCTTTAACTTATTCCAGATGAAAAGGGAATATTTTTCTTATAAAGCAAAGCAGACATAATCAGCTGCATGGCCTAATTCTGCTCTGGTCTTACAGAATATATATACAGTGAACACACAAAAACTGCTGGTGAACGCAGCAGGCCAAGCAGCATCTATAGGAAGAGGTACAGTCGACGTTTCGGGCCGAGACCCTTTGTCAGGACTAACTGAAAGAAGAGATAGTAGGAGATTTGAAAGTAGGAGAGGGAGGGGGAGATCCGAAATGATAGGAGAAGACAGGAGGGGGAGGGCTGGAGCTAAGAGCTGGAAAGTTGATTGGCAATAGGGATACGAGGCTGGAGAAGGGAGAGGATCATGGATTGGCAAAAGGGATATTTTGGATATCCCCCTTCCCCACCCACTTTCAAACCTCTTACTATCTCTTCTTTCAGTTATATTTTACAGTGTCCATAGCACTGATAGAAAATAAGCAACTATAGCAATATTTAACATTCTATGCTTCTTGTTGCATGTAGATTTTACTGTATGTTAACAGGTGCCTTCTCCCATTCCCCTGATATGTATCAGCCCAATGTGAAGGACTGTTAAATTAAGATGTTGCTATTACATCATGCCAATGGTCACTAATTGGTTGTAAATGCCTAACAGTGAACAACTAATATTTACATTAAGATAGCCGTGTTACGACCTGTGGAGTGAATCCTCTACCATTTCCCTGGATTGAATCTCTGGAAGACTCTGGGGATTCGGACCTATGGATACAATTTGCTTCTATTGTTTGCATGATTTATAACATCACGTGCTTTTTTCTCTTTCTCTGCACATGGGGTGTTGGTCTTTCTTTTTAAAATTGGGTTCTTTTGGGTTTCTTGCTTTGTGGCTGCCTGTAAGCAGACAAATGGCAAGGCTGTATAATTTATACATTCTTTGATAATAAATATACTTTGAATCTTTGAATCCCTCTGGATGTAGCCAATGGACAAACAAAGGGAAGAATATGAAAAATTCAAGGTGTCTGGGTGATCCTATAGTTGTTGACATAGACACACGCAAATCTGAGGACTTCGACATGGCGACACAAGCGAATGCGGATGCTAGAATCCTGAAGAGAAAATAAGTTGCTGGAAAAGAACACAACAGGTCAAGTAGCATCTGTGGAGACAGATGCATGGTTGATATTTTGGACCGAGATCCTTAATCAGGAGGTGGACATCAGTGGTGATACCAGCACTTATTGCCCATCCTTAATTTTCCCTGAGCTGGGAGGGTAGTTAGACTTCAATTCCTTCGATGAGAATGGATTCAAGCAAGAATGACAAGTTTTCTTCCCTGATAGATATTAGTGAGCCATATTTGCAATGAAGGTGCAGAGTTTTCATGGCAATTATTATAAGCCTTTAAGAAAAACTCCAGACCTAAATTTAAATTTCCCAATAACCCTATTGGATTCCAGCTCAGGCCCCTGTATCAATGATCCAGAGGTTTAGCTGGTGGGCCAGTAACCATGTTACCCTAACCCTAAGTATTGACCTTAGTGGATGGTAGGGAGGTCCAAGAAAGCAATGAGAGACGTTGCTAAAGTGGAGATTGGGAGAAAGCAAGCCTTTCTCTCTCTGGGATTTTACTTATCATTCCAAAAATAACATACTCGTAGAATAATGTTTCTCTATCAAGGTCCACTATGCAAAAACATTTATTCTAGTAGCCAGTGTGTGTAGTTTAAATGTAAACAGGAGTATAAACATATATTACTCACCTTTGTTTTTGACCTGTGATAGAGGTGCAGAGTAAGTTTGGGAATTTAAATTAGTCATCTTTGGAGGAACGCACACAGACACACACACATACACCTTTAAATCTACAGGATCTACTGGACTCTCTCACGGTGGTGTCTGAAAAGAGGATGCTATCTAAGTTGCATGCCATCTTGGTCAATGTCTCCCATCCACTACATAATGTACTGGGTGGGCACAGGAGTACATTCAGCCAGAGACTCATTCCACCGAGATGCAGCACAGAGCGTCATAGGAAGTCATTCCTGCCTGTGGCCATCAAACTTTTCAACTCCTCCCTTGGAGGGTCAGACACCCTGGACTTATTTCATAATTTACTGGCATAATTTATATATTGCTATTTAACTATTTGTGGTTCTATTACTATTTATTATTTATGGTGCAACTGGAATGAAAACCAATTCCCCCGGGATCAATAAAGTATGACTATGACTATGACTATAGGATGTGGGTGTGCATTCACTCAGAGGAACTCATTTACATGATTTAACTAAATGAAGGCCTTGGTTGTTGCTGAGGGAAAAAATGTTCACTAAGACAGAAGATCCGTTCCGAGAACTTCTCCCAACTTTATGCTCACCTGAATGGGAAGGCAGAGTTTTAATTCTTTGCCTTATTTGAAGGCTAATACTTTCAACATCTGCAGCATTTTCATCAGTCAAGCACCAAAAGTCAATCCGATGTACACTTGTCTGCATTTGTTTCTTTTCAAAATACGTGGAGGTATATCAACAAGGCAGAAGTGAGACCCAGCAGGGATTTGTGGTAGAAAGGAAATGGAATGTTCTGTCAGAGTCAATCTGATACATATGAGTAACTATTAATAAATATCATACATATAATAATAGGTATAGTCCATGGCATGATTTATAGGGAGTAATTTTAACCATCTGCCTACATCTGGCAGGTTGTGGACAGTTACCAAGAATATGAAGACCACACCTTTTACAACTTTCATCTGTCTTTCAGTAGAAATACTTAGCCGAGGTCCCTTCTGTTCTCACGAGTGGATGATAGAGGCCCATTGGAACTTATCAGTGGAAGAACAGAGGAATGCTGACTGATATTTATTCTTCCATCAGCATTTTCAGAATCACACTTTGGGTCATTATCACAGGACCCAAAAATTTGCTGTGTGCAAATTGGTTCTAATGTTTCTTACATTTTGAAGAATGCTGTCCTTGAAAAGTACTTCATCGGCTGTAAAACACATTTCAATATCCTGAAGGGGATATGAAAGGTGATTAATAGAAACATAGAAACATAGAAAATAGATGCAGGAGTAGGCCATTCAGCCCTTCGAGCCTGCACCGCCATTTATTATGATCATGGCTGATCCTCCAACTCAGAACCCCGCCCCAGCCTTCCCTCCATACCCCATGACCCCTGTAGCCACAAGGGCCATATCTAACTCCCTCTTAAATATAGCCAATGAACTGGCCTCAACTGTTTCCTGTGGCAGAGAATTCCACAGATTCACCACTCTCTGTGTGAAGAAGTTTTTCCTAATCTCGGTCCTAAAAGGCTTCCCCTCTATCCTCAAACTGTGGCCCCTCGTTCTGGACTTCCCCAACATCGGGAACAATCTTCCTGCATCTAGCCTGTCCAATCCCTTTAGGATCTTATACGTTTCAATCAGATCCCCCCTCAATCTTCTAAATTCCAACGAGTACAAGCCCAGTTCATCCAGTCTTTCTTCATATGAAAGTCCTGCCATCCCAGGAATCAATCTGGTGAACCTTCTTTGTACTCCCTCTATGGCAAAGATGTCTTTCCTCAGATTAGGGGACCAAAACTGCACACAATACTCCAGGTGTGGTCTCACCAAGGCCTTGTACAACTGCAGTAGTACCTCCCTGCTCCTGTACTCAAATCCTCTCGCTATAAATGCCAGCATACCATTCGTCTTTTTCACCGCCTGCTGTACCTGCATGCCCACTTTTAATGACTGGTGTATAATGACACCCAGGTCTCGTTGCACCTCCCCTTTTCCTAATCGGCCACCATTCAGATAATAATCTGTTTTCCTATTTTTGCCACCAAAGTGGATAACTTCATATTTATCCACATTAAATTGCATCTGCCATGAATTTGCCCACTCACCCAACCTATCCAAGTCACCCTGCATCCTCTTAGCATCCTCCTCACTGCTAACACTGTTGCCCAGCTTTGTGTCATCTGTAAACTTGGAGATGCTGCATTTGATTCCCTCGTCTAAGTCATTAATATATATTGTAAACAACTGGGGTCCCAGCACTGAGCCTTGCGGTACCCCACTAGTCACCGCCTGCCATTCTGAATAATTGTAACTCTAGACAAGTTTATTGTCATTTAACCGTATGCATGTGTATAATGTATATAACCATATAATGTATATAGAAACAAGACAACCTTTCTTTGATTCAGGGTGTAAAAGCACAGTGGTACACATAACACACATTAACTTGTAAAGATAAGGATAACATTCACAGATGACTCACACATAAATAACAAACTAAAGCGTGTTAGTATTAAATATTGTAAGGTATGTAACAGATTAACCTGTAACACTTTGAATACAATGTGGCAGGGAGTTTAGAAGCCTAATGGTCTGGGGAAAGAAACTGTTTCTCACCCTGACCAATCTTGTTTTTATACATCGTAGTCCCTTGCCCGATGGCAGAAAGTCAAAGAGGATGCTGGATGGATGGGTGGGATCCTTAATAATACTACGTGCCCTGCATACGCAGCGCTCCTGATAAATCTCCCCAATGGATAGTAGGGAGGCCCCTATGATCCTCTCAGCTGTCCTCACTGTCCTTTGTCGGGACTTCTGGTCTGATGCTTGACTGCTCCCGTACCAGATGGAGATGTAACTTGTCAGGATGCTCTCAATTGTGCTCCGTTAGAATGCAATTATGATGGCGGGTGAGAGCCTTGCTTGCCTCAACCTTCATAGGAAGTGGAGGCGCTGGTATAGCTTCTTGTTTGGGGAGGTGATGTTAAGGGATCAGGTGAGGTCATCTGTGATGTGAACTCCCAGGAACTTGGTAACTTTCTCAATGGAGGCGCCATGTATTCACAGAGGGGGATATTTTGTCTGTACCTTCCTGAAGCCCACAATGATTTCCTTTGTCTTCTCCATATTCAGACTCAGATTGCTTTTCTCACACTAATCAACCAGCCACTCCGCTGCCTGTCTATACTCTGTCTCATCATCATTCTTGATAAGGCCAGCCTCTGTGGTGTCATCTGCAAACTTGCTGACACGGTTTGCGCTCAATCCTGCGACACAGTAACATGTCAGCTGTGTGAACAGCAGTGGGCTGAGCATGCAGCCTTGGGGCACGCCAGTGATCATCGTAATGGGACGAGAGAAATTGCTGCCCACATGGTCTGATTGTGGCCTTACTGTTAAGAAGTCCAGTATCCAATTGCGGAGGGAGGTGTGAGACCCAGCGAGGACAGTTACCTCACCAGTTTCTGGAGCATGATGGTGTTGAACACTGAACTGAAGTCTATAAACTTCTGGCATGTGAGACCCCGTTTTCCAGGTGGAATGAGTAGAGCAGAGGATGGAAGCTATTGCATTGTCAGTGGATCGATTTAACCATTGTGAACTGCAAAAGGTCCAGTGTAGCTGGGAAAAAGGCTTTAATGTTTTCCAAGACAAGCTGCTCTAAGCATTTCACAGTGGTTGATGTTAATGCCACCAGGCGATAGTCATTTAGGCAGGTTACAGTCGCTTTTTTGCGTACTGGAATGATGGTTGCCGCCTTAAAAACAGAGGGGACAATGGATTGTTCCAGACAGATGTTGAATGTATCTGTCAACACCTCTGACAGCTGGGCTGTGCAGTCTTTCAGAACTGGGCCTGGTACATTATCGGGCCCCGAAGCTTTGCGTGGGTTGTCTCTGGCCAGGATCTTCCTCACCTCACCTCAGCTTCAGCCACACAGAGTGCCTGCTTCCCGGGGGGGAGGGGTGCCTTCCTCACCAGCACTTTGTTCTGCGCATCAAACCGGGCGTAGAAGACATCCAGCCTCTCAAGAAGTAAAGCATTCTGGTCACTGATGTGCAGCACAGACTTGTTGTCTGTAATCCTCTGAATTCCCTGTCACATGCGCCGCGTGTCTGTAGTCTTACAGAAGTGGCTGTAAAATCCCTGAGCATGCTCCCATTTGGCCTTCCTGCTGGAGCTGGAAACTCTTTATAAGTTTGGAATTACTTAGAAATAGATCAGCGATTCCCAATGAAAGTTAAATGATAACCACCCTCCCATACTCAGAGGTGTGAAATCAGTGGCTCCAGCGTGAAGCAAAGCTACAGAGGGGTGGGATGAAAGGATAGACAGTGAATGCTTTGGTGGATCTAGGTGGCAGGATCTGAATACCTCCAGGAAAGGAGCTCAACCTCACCTCAGTTTTCAGCACAGCTATGATTGCCTGCAGTTGATACATTTCTCCACATAATGCTTTTGATTTATACGTATGTGGGCTGGCTGCATTGAGTAACATGAAAATTCAGCACAGCAATTCTCTGCCTCTGAGGACGTGGGCACGTCCTGACAGTTTTCGAACACAAGCTCATGCTATGTGCCGGCTGCAAGTCACCTGCATGAAGGTAATCTGGATTCTACAGCACCGTGCAAAATTCTTAGGTACATGTTTATAGCAAGGGTGGCTAAGACTTCACTGTAGTAATTTTATATATTGCACTGTACTGCTGCCACAAAAGAAAACAAATTTCATGACATATATGAGTGGCGATAGACCTGATTTTGACATGGGTCTCTATTGTGGGCTGAGAAAGTGGGAAGGGTGCAGGGAGAGGGGAATCATAGTTGGGTAAAGGGGAAGGAAAAAAGGAGGAAGCGGGAAACACCGGAGAGACATTCTGTAATGATCAAGAGACCAATATTTGGAATCAAATGACCTTGCCTAGTCTGGGTGTGTCTGCAACAATGGCGCCCCTCCCCAACCTCTGGCACTCTTTTTCTGCCACCTGACCCACATCCCTCATGCATCGCTCCACGCTCACCACTCCAAACATCCTTTGTTCATGACAGATTTACAAACTCACTTTCCTCTCCATTTTGACAAATGCAGTACTGTGCAAAAGTCTTAGGCACCCTAGCTATATATATGTGCCTAAGACTTTTCCAAAGTACTGTATGTTTTAGCATCAATAACTGTAAGTCTGCAACTCATTTATGAGTAGTACAAAAAAGCTCATCCTTTATCTTGTGATGAAAATGCTGTATAGTGATTCGTCTTCTCCATGGGGTCATTCTAAGCTGTCAGAGGAAGGTGATATAAAAATATGATGCAAAGCTCTTGGCTGAGGTTTGGTGTTTGCAAGGAAATAGTGGTAATGTCGTATTTCACAACAAATAAATATTTGGCAATGACCTAAAAACAAGTTAGTGAGAAAATGAAGTCAATGTGATCGAAGACAACCTTTTTCACAGATTAAAACCTAGGATGGTGTGATAGGAACTTTTCCAATTGTTATTTTCTCCTGTGAAGTGGTGGAGAACTCTTTGTTCCCTACACGATTAAACCAGAACATCCCCAATGAACTCTGAACTGTAATGACAACATCAGATATGAATGGAGATGCTGCACACAGAAAAAACTCTTCGATGAATCCATCACAATAATTAAAGACTGAGGAATGTTGGTTAATTGTAGAGGGAATCCAGTTGATGGAGCAGTTCTATTTCCACTCTTTCCTCTTCCATCTGCCTACCACCCCTCCTTGCCTATTGCTTGCCAGCTCTTACTCCACTGCTTCCTCTCACTTCTTTATACAGGTTATTTACCCTCTGCCTTTCAGTCCAGATGAAGGATCCTGATGCGAAAGGTTGACCATCCATTTCCCTCCACAAACACTGGCTGACCAGCTGAGTTCCTCCACTTCTCCCTTCCTTTCCAGTCCCGATGAGGGGTCTCGGCCTGAAACACCAACTGTTTACTCTTCTCCATAGATGCTGCCTGGCCTGCTGAGTTCCTCCAGCATTTTGTGCATGTTGCTTTGGGTTACTCCAGTAGTTTGATAGTTGTTAGACCAGAGTTAGAATTCATCTGGACAGTAGCTAGAGAGGAAGGAGATAAGTAGTTATTGCTGCTGCTTGGAATACCTCGACAATGAAAGACACAATTAGGAAGAGGGAATAAAGCTCTCATGTCTTGAAACTTTGACCCTTCTCTACACCAGCTTCTGCGTTCTACCCTGTCTACAGTCCTGTCATTTTCCTACTTAATCTCTTGATAGATCAACCAGACTTGCTTTCCTTTCAAATCTTCCTGCTACAACATTGTGCTTCACTTTGATTCACCATTACACATATTACAGATATTGAGCAATGTTATCATACTGCCCTCTCTGTAAAATGTAAGGAAGAATAAAGTTTCAATATACAGCACTCCACTGCATCGCCATGGTATCTTAAAAACCTTAGTCACACGTGAATTGCATTTGAATGAGGCTATTGTAGTTACAACTCATTGTCAATTACAGAAGTGTGCATGAAGAAACAGTTTACATCTGGTAAGGAAGATGAATCACAATTAAACGACCTTTGGCAGTTTCGGTTGGAACAAGAATATTAATCAGAACAATGGGAAATTACCTTGCTCATTTCCAACACAAAACCATGAGGTTATTTTTTAAATCCCTTGGAGACATATTCATTTGGTTGACTGTTTACTGAAGAATCTTTTTTTAACTTCATTCACAGAATTCAGGTATCAGTGGTAAAACCAGCATTTGTTGCTTTTCCCTGAATTATTCTTGAGGTCTGATTTCTTGGGCATGTACACACACAAAATGCTGGAGGAACTCAGCAGGAGAGGCAGCATCTATAGAAAAGAGTATAGTTGTTGTTTCGGGCCAAAACCCTTCAGCAGTAATCAATAACATTCATCAAGGATTTGCATATAGACCACACTAAGTGAAGACCTCCCCTAAAGGATTTCAATAAACACAATTTGCATTAATGATGGTGACTTTTTACCTCATTGGTTAAATTCTGCTTCTGCTATGTTAGGATTTAATTTTATATCTATTGATCCCTGAGTCAATGTACAACATGATCCACTTGCCATGTCTTTCCTTCCCTACTTCTTTCAACTTCTTGCAAGGATCACTCTCTCTCTCTGTGATTCCCTAGTTCTACTATACTCTGTGACCCTAGAGTTTAACATCTCTCCCTAAACCTCCTCCTTTATCACTACCCGGTGACCTATACAATCCTTCCAGGTGAGGCAGAGATTCACGTGCATCTCCTCCAATTTTCTTTGTTGTGTTTACTGCTCTCTGTGTGGCTTCCTCAACAGCACTGAGACAGGCCACATACAAAGTGACGACCTGCACTCTATCTGCTATAGCCATTGGGAGCTCTCAGTTGCTATCCAAGTTAATTCACCTCTAAATTACTGCACTGAACGGTGTGTCCTTGGCCTCTTCCACACCCGAGGTGATGGTCAATGCTGCCAACAGGAACAGCACCTCATATTCCACCTGGGTTTCTCCAGTATGATAGCATGAACATTGAATTCTCCAATTTTAGACAAGTTGCTCTCTCTCTTTCCCTTTTTCTTCTCCTGTTATCAAATTCAAGAGATTGTTTAATACCATTTCCTGTACACAAGTGAAAAGAAGAGCAAATTAATTATTACTCTGAATGCAATTCAGCACAAAACAATACAATAAGATATAGAATACAAAAACAGTTTGGAGATCGATTGAGCGATCCAGCCCTCTGCTGGCTTCAGTAGGATTCTGGGCTCTGAGCTTGAACCCTTGAGGCCTCGAGGTGAAGGAACTTTGATATGGGATGTGAGCCAATAACTGACTCCATTTTGCTGAATAAAGCTTCTCTGGTTAAAGTGACGAGGAAGATTGAAACATCGAGGCAAATGTGGAAGGCAAGTGAGTGTTCAGCACCGGCTACCTGCCTTTCAATCCCTCTGTTACTGGAGGAGCTTGTTTGGCCTATTGCTGTGCCCGGTGGGTAGGTCTGTGCATTTGAGCTGTGTCTCCCTCTTTCCATAATGTTGAAGGATGTTACCAAGGTTCTGTGTTTATGGATTTGGGCTATGGACTATGGACTTTATCAGTCTTAATGATTTTTATATTCTGTGTTTTTGTCCATTCTTTCTAATTTTTTTCGGTATAGGGAGAGTGTTTGGGGGTCGAAGTTCTTGTGTTTTTTTTTGTTAGTTTTCTGTGCAGGGGAGTGGGGTTTGACGATTGTGTTGCCTTTCTTTTTTTTTGTGCTGGGTGGTGGGTTTGCTGTTTCTCTTTGAACTTCTTTCCATGGTTTTTCTTTGCTTCGTGGCTATCTGGAGAAGAAGAATCTCAGATTTGTACATTGCATACATACATACTTAGTCAATAAATGAACATTTGAAACTTTTTAAAAACTTTAATCATAAATACCTGAGGTAGCCTATATACACAGATTGATTGTATGTCCATAAGGAGACGCTAGGCACAAGAGTGTCAGTACAGAAGGTGACTCTGATAGGAAGTGATTAAGGAATGGTGGTGGGTGGGTTAGTGGGTGGAGGTGTTGATCAGCATTTCTGTTTGGGGAAAGTAACTGTTTTTGAGTCCGGTGGTTTGGTGGGATGCTACATAGCCTCCTTCCTGATAGGGTTGTGTCAAACAGTCCATGAGAAGGGTGGGTGGGATCATTCATGATGTTGCTGGCCTTCTCCTGGCATCTCTCTGTACATATGTCCTTGATGGCAGGTGGGGTGATATCAGTGATGTGCTGGGTAGTTTTGACTTCCCGTTGTAAAGCCTTCCAGTCTGCCATGGTGCAGCTGGCTGCAGGAGGAAATGGCTAGATAATTATTTCCTCCTATACCGTCCCCTGATTCTTGCTGAAGGATTTCGGCCCGAAATGTCGGCTGTACTTTTTTCCATAGATGCTGCCTGGCCTGCTGAGTTCCTCCAGCATTTTGTGTGTGTGTTGCCTAGGTTTTCAGCATCTGTAAATTTCCTCTTGTTTGTGCCCTGATTCTTTCCTCTTCTCTATCCACTCCATCTGCCCATCGCCTGCACACTCTTCTCCAACTGTTACCATCTGTCCTCCTCACCTCCCTTATCTAATTCTATACTCCACTTTCCTTTACAATCAGATTCAGTCAACAGCAACCCCTCATTGTTTTCACCAAGCATCTGTCGCAATTTCCTCTCTTTTCTCCTCGTAACCCCTATATTCACCTGGATCTGCATATTACTTGCCAGCTCTTCCTCCATCCCTTCTCCTCAACTCTTTATGTTGGCTATTTCCCCTCTACTCATTCAGTCCAGATGAAGAATCTTGACCCCCAAACCTCAACGGTCCATTTCCCTTCACAGATGCTGCCTGACCCGCTGAGTTCTTCCAGCACTTTACTTTTTGCTTCAGATTCCAGCATTTGAAACCTCTTGTATCTATATTAGTTGTATGGTAGCTTTTATTTTTACACAACAACTGCATCGCAAATTTTTCAGCTGCAGTGCTGGATGAGGCAGAAATTAGGCAATGTTTTTAAAGTTCTCGCATCTAGCTCCTAGAATGGTTCAGTATCTATACAGTGAAGTTCTGAGTGATGTAGATCACAAGTTTCAACTGAAACAATTTTCTACAGTTGGATTAAACTATCATTTTAAGGGATTTTTCTTCTCCAGCAGCATCGAGTTCAGGAATTTAGTCTTGCTTTCAATGCTTTTACACTCAAGTTTGAAATATGTGGAAACCTTAAATATTTAAATTTGTCTTCATTGGGAACTCTAAATAACTGTAAACAGACAATGTTTATTGAAGCTTTATTTATTCTGTCAGCCCAATCCAAGTGCATATTTTAATCACAGTCAAATGACATTGACCTTTTATTTTTTACTCGAAATGGCAATGAGGGTTTAATTCATTTCTACAGATGCAGACTTCTTGAGTCATTTCACCTGCTTCAAAACCATTCAGCTTTTTCTTCAGGTATAAGCAGTTGTAAAGTTGTGACATTATTTTAGCTTCAAAATTATTTTAATGTTAAAATGTTTTTTATACACGTGGCAGCTATGTGTCTACTGCAAATAGTCAGTCATGGAGTGTCACAGTTCTTGTTTGCTGTTTCATGATACTGAGGATACCACAGAGATTGCTCAGTGCTCACACACCTCCTGGAAGTTGTCCACAGTTAAAACGGCACAATCATATGGTTCCCATCCTGGATATTCTTCAGATGGGACCTTGCAGTGTACTTTGGACTAAATATACTACAGACAGCCAGGATGTAACTAGTACTGGAGAGATGAAGTAACATCAAGTCTATCAATGGAATGTGTTGCAGAGATTGATTTAAAAAAAAATACTGAAAGCGTTATGAAATGAAATCTTGGAATCTATAGCTGTGAATGATTGCACAAGGAAAGAATTTATGGGGGGAAATCGCAGAAAGCCTCAGGATTGAACCATTCAATGTGAAAAAAAAGAGTCCAGTGAACTGATTCTGTTTGTTGTATGTATAATTCAGTTCCTTACTGATTTAAAGCCAGATATATTATAGTAGCTGTTGGATGCTAGCTCCTGGTTAAAGAAAAGATGCGCCATTACATCTTGACTTGCTCTGATTAGAGGTTATGACAACTATTGCTCAAAACAATTTTATTATTACAATTCTGGATATGTGCAGAATAGGTTCATAGGTGCAAGTATTCAACCATGAAAATGGGGAAAACCAAAAGAGATTTATTAGGGGTAGATTCAGACCATCAGCAGTCATACACCATTAAAACCTGTAACCTCAAGTTCCAATATATCCCTCATCTTGCCATTATTATCAAAGGAAAGTACGGCAGATCAAACCAATTGCAGCACTAGACACACCTCAAAATGAAATGGGATTAGTTGGGTGAGGGGATAGGAGACCCATAAAGAGGAATGTGTGGATGAAGGATAGATGGAGACAGGTGGAAGAGGATAGAACCTGGATGGGTCAGAAGGAGAGAAAAAGGAGCACAGAGAGTGACTCCCCTACAGCAACTAGATGAAGTGTAGACTTGGGGACTATTTTGCTGAACACCTGCAAACTCTTGCAGTTGGAGCCTGACAGCGGAGAGTGGAACCTGGATGGGTCAGAAGGAGAGAGAAAGCAGCACAGAGAGTGACTCCCCTACATCAGCGAGGTGAAGAGGGGACTATTTTGCAGAACGTTATTTTGAGCTGCTGATTCCATGCCATTTCAACTCCTCTTTCATTTGTACACTGACCGGTCAATCGTCAGCCTTCTCTATTGCCAGGGTGAGGCTATCCTACCAAATCCTCGACCTTTACCAACAACAAGGACAAGAGCTTCAGGGGCATGGGCTTTCCTTCAAATCACTCAGCATCCTGATAGGCGATAATATCACCATTCCTTCTGTGTTGCTGATATCTGAATACCACTGTGTGAGTAATTTCATCAAAAAGGCTCAAAGAAGCAGCACAAGGATAAAAAAGGAACGGTAACAAATGCTGGCCATGCTAATGCAAAAAAAATTGGTTGGGAAAGATACGTTAACACGTCAGTAGCCTCATCTACTATAAAGTCTGACAACTGTTTATTTTTTTCAGTTCCTCTTTCAGTAACTTGAGAAATGTAGATGGGACTACGGTCAAGCTTATAGCATCCAACTCATATGTGTGCTTTATTTGTTTTAACTGTTGGTCATTCCATCATGGGCGCTAGCCTCCCCTGTATCATAAAGGCGGCATCAATCAATAAGGACCCCCATCACCCAGGACATGCCTTCTTCTCATTGCTGACATCAGGAAGGAGTGACAGGAGGCTGAAGGCACACACTCAATGACTCAGGAACAGCTTCTTCCCCTTTGCCATCCAATTTCTGAATGGGCATTGAACCCATGAACACTACCTCACTACTTTTTTGCAGTATTTATTTACTTTAACTATTTTTTATATACATACATATATATATTTTACTGAATTCACAGATTTTTATTATTATTGCATTGTACTGCCGCAACAAGACAACAAATTTCACGATATACGCCAGTGATACGAAGCCTGATTCTAATTCTGATCAGTTACATCATAATGAAGGTGTTCCACATTGTTTATCCCTCTTGTCATCTTAATCAACTCTGTCAAGTCATTTCCACACGAGAACGATTCATGTGAATTTATGGTTTTCTGCATACGATAAATAATGGGAGGGATTTTCCAAACACATGCCAATGTGGTGCAGAAGGAGACAAGTAGAGGAAGTCTGTGGATTACTGTGCCCTGAAGAGAATTTCTGCTCTGAGTGATATTATTATGCCTTTACTCAGTTAACTTGGTTAGGCTGATAGAATTCCGATCACTGACTCATCAGTTCAAGGACCGTGCTCAGAAGTGAGCACTCTTCTTAGAAAGGTAGTCAGCAGGATCACAGATTTTTGGGTACTTTATACTTTATACAATTGATACTAGAATGTACAATCAACACAACGATATTTGATTCTGCTCTTCCTGCTTCCTGGATTACAAATCGATAGTAAATATTAAAAATTTAAATTATCAATGATAAATAGAAAATAGAAAAATGGAAAGTAAGGTAGTGCAAAAAAAAAACCGAGAGGCAGGTCCAGGTATTTGGAGGGTACGGCCCAGATCCTGGTTAGGATCATTCAGCAGTCTTATCACAGATGGAAAGAAGCTGTTCCCAAATCTGGCCATGTGAGTCTTCAAGCTCCTGAGCCTTCTCCCGGAGAGAGGAGGGACGAAAAGTGTGTTGGCTGGGTGGGTCGTGTCCTTGATTATCCTGGCAGCACTGCTCCAACAGCGTGCGGTGTAAAGTGAGTCCAAGGACTGAAGATTGGTTTGTGTGATGCGCCGCGCCGTGTTCACGATCTTCTGCAGCTTCTTCCGGTCTTGGACAGGACAACTTCCATACCAGGTTGTGATGCGCCCTAGAAGAATGCTTTCTACGGTGCATCTATAAAAATTATTGAGGGTTCTAGGGGACAGGCCAAATTTCTTTAGTTTTCTCAGGAAGTAAAGGCGCTGGTGGGTCTTCTTGGCAGTGGACTCTGCTTGGTTGGACCAAGTCAGGTCATTTGTGATATTGACCCCGAGAAACTTAAAGCTTTTGACCTGTTCCACATGCGCACCACCGATGTAAATTGGATCATGTGGTCCAATTGGGTGTAGTCGGTGGGATCCACAGATGGTGGGAAGGAGGGGGCGTTAGATGGGATAGGAAGTGGTGTGCTGCTACCGCTGCTTTCAGTGTTTTTCCAGTGAAGGGACCTAAGGTTCTAAATGTGGTCCAAATGAGTGATAATGTCCCAAGGGTTCACACGAGTTTTGGAGGATATTTAAAGGACGCTTTACGAGGAGATCCTGAGAACATCCTTGAAGTGCAGATGGCGAAGAGAGGAAATCTGAGTTCGTATTTTAGATAGCAAAACTGGGCAGTCTGATACAGAGGGAGTAAGTTACTTGAAATTGAGTCAGGTATTGAAGTTGAATTTAGCAATGGAACGTGAGGAACTGTTATGGCTTATGTTTATGTTGTACCAGATAGGACATAGTACAAATTCAGTTATAATCTCGACATACAGATTGAAATAGGCCCTTCTGGCCCTTACCCCAATTTAATCAGCGGGCACTTTAGAACGACCGGTACAACTTTGGAGGAAACCGGAGCACCCAGAGGAGACCCACGTGTCATACAAACTCCTGACAGGCAGTGGCGGGAATTGAACCTGGGTCGCCTGCACTGTAAAGTGTTGTGCTAACCACTACGCTACTGTGCCATCCTTGTTTTAGGGAGAGTCCTATCTGCAGAGATCACTACTGCTAAATTTGATGTCTAACTGCCAAAAGCTATGCTGGCGCAATGATAAAATGACATCTGCCCTTGTATCTGGCAAGATTTTGCATTTTCCAGTGTCTCACAGAGAATATTTTACTGTCGACTATGGTGTTGTGCAGCAGAGATAGGTTGAAAGATTATCTTTGCTTTACTGCTGTCAAGTGTAAGGCCTATTCTAATACACTTCAGCAAACAACACAGTCTCAGAATGAGCTCAAAAAAGGTCCTGTATGCTGCTGCTTGGGGAGAGGTTGGGCGACCTGGGTTCCATTGTGGGTGTGAAATGGGTTGAACATTAGTCCTCTTGTTTAGCTTCATTTCAAAGGGAGGCTTGTTTGAAGTGAGGTACACTGTTGAGTAGAGAAAGTTTGAGGAAATATGGGGATGGTTACACCGTCTTACTGACACAAGTGGAAACAGATATTAGGTCTGCACAGCTCCTTTTGTTAAGATCATAGCTATAAATGCTGCAGGCATGATACAGCTAAGTTTAATCAGAATGTTTTACAGTCTCCTGGATTATTGGAGTTAAAGGCTCTTGTGAGGTCAAAAAAAAGACCATGAATTATTCCATGCTGCTCCCTGCATTTCCCTTGTAGTCGATATCTGTTAAGTTGGTTCTATTTCTAAAAGGACAGATTCCACATTGTGACTCAGCAAGCAGTTCCTTGTTCATGGGAGGAGGTTACTGAGCAGAACCCCGGTCAAGGAAACAGACAGCAGAGAGACCTCTTTGCATTTACTGTAATGGAATATGTGTCTGTTTTTATAGCCATCTCTGAGGTCAACTGGCATCTCTGCTCTTCCCAGGTGTGGGCGATGAAATAGTAAACTTGTGACTAAATCTTCTCTGTCAAGTTTCAGAGCCACAGCAAAAACATGAGCACATTCTGCAGCACGGAGACATCCAAATGCTTTATTGTTAGCCTGAAGGCCTTTCAGATGAGCCACTAAGTTGAAGTCATGGCAGCCTTTTAAGGTGAAAGTAAATAACATCCCTTAGTACTATTTAAAGGGAATTCTGTAACTAAAATTTCTTACGTAACCAATGTCTTCATGAAAAATAGAACTTCTGTATTTCCTAAGCATTCCCAAAGCATATGAGCGACTAAGAACAGCAGTAGTGTAAACTGACGTGCACAAATGTTCACTGACCACCCCCCCCGCCGTCTTCCCACTACACTGTACAAAGTCCACTGCCCTCATCTGCTAATCCGTCTGCACTGTACAATGTTTACCGAATCCCTCTGTTACTCCCACTGCACTGGACAACGTTCACGGCCTCCCTTCCACTCTCAGCGCTCCCATTATACGGTAGCAACATTCAAAAATACAAAGTAAATTTATTACCGAAGTACATATACATCACCATATACAACCCTGAGATTCATTTTCCTGCGGGCATACTCAATAAATCCAATAACCATAACAGAATCAATGAACGACTGCGCGAACTGGACATATAAGCAGCATTCAAAAGAGAGCAGACTGTGCAAGTACAAAAAGAAAGAAGAAATAACAAAGAAACAAACAATTAAGTATAGAAATAAATAAGCAATAAATACCAAGAGCATGAGATGAAGAGTCCTTGAAAGTGAGTCCATAAGTTGTGGGAATACAGTAGTTCACTGATGCAGCAAATGAGGTTGAGTAAAGTTGATCCTCTTTGGTTCAAGAGCCTGTTTGTAAGAGCGGTAATAACTGTTCCTCAACCTGGTAGTAAGAGTCCTGATGGCAGCAGCAAGAAGAGAGCATGTCCTGGGCGGTCAGGGTCCCTGATGATGGTTGCTGCTTTCCCGTGGCAACGCTCTGTATAGATATGCACAATGGTGGGGAGGGCTTTACCTGTGATGGACTGGACCATGTCCACTACCTTTTGTAGGATTTTCTGCTCAAGAGCATTGGTGTTTCCATACCAGGCTGTGATGCAGACAGCCAATATACCCTTCGCCACACATTTATAGAAATTTGTCAAAGTTTTAGATGTCATGCTGAATCTTTGCAAACTCCTAAGGAACCACATTCTCCTCTTTACTACCTGTACTGCCAGCTACCCCTACACTTCATCAGGCTTCTCACAAGTTCCACAGGAGCTGGTGAATTCCTTCAGTGTGTTGGGTGGGGAACGCACCCGTTGAGCCACTCGGTACTGGGTGGCATGGCCAGACTAAAATCAAAGTAGAAATGCAGGGTTGTGCTTTGATTTACTTCACTTTCTTTCAGTCACTAATTGTTTCCGTGTGTAAAAGATTTTAAGACTGTCTTCTGTAGGTAAGAAGTCTCAGCTTGAAACGACGATTGTACATTTCCCTTCATTGACACTGCCTGACCTGTTGTTTTCCTCCAGCTCTTTCTATGTTAAAATACATTCAATTGTATTAGTTTTAATTTTTAATAGCTCCTGTGTGTTTATGAATATTTGATATAAGCATGCATCCTTGGGGACAGCTTTGACAGTCATTGAGGAGTGGAGAGTTTTGGGATGGAAAAGGCACAAAGGTTAGGCCCTCCCTGGCTCTGTGCTGTGCTGGCTCACAGCAATGAACTGGAACCAACCTCCCAGAGGGTATCTGTGCTCAGGATCTTACTGGGTGATTGGCCATGCTCCAAGTGAAGGAAATCGTTCATTCCAGGGTGCCAAAAGATCTGTCTCAATATTTCAGCAAGGCAGAAATTGGTTTCGCCTAACACGTTGGGAAATACTTTTGCTTCTTTGCAGCTGGGAGCTGCAATGCAATGGCAGCAAAGAGGACAGCGGCTTTTGTCAGAAAGGATATGTTTTGTTTGCGCTCCTCGATCTTCAGCTTGTCTAGCCATGTCTAGACATAGACAACTAGTGGCTGCTCAGTACTGCTATTACACAATTGCACTATCAAACTATCCCAGAAATTATAACCATTTATTAAGAGAGAATTCTTTTTTGTTTATTGTTACACAGGCTATGCAGGAATGAAGAAAATTCATGTTTAGTTCATACAGCCTTTCATCAGATTTGCTGCTTTAGGAATTTAGTGAGATGAAGTCCCATATTTTGCAACATAATAACAGTGAATTTACAATCACTTTAGAAGATGATTCATTGGCTGTACATTGTTTTGGTATGTCCTCAGGCTGTAATAAGATGTTATATTAAAATTTTTCTTTAAGTGTGATAGATTGGCCTAATAACACTGGTATAACAACACCTCTCTTTGTTACCGACTATCCACCCCCCTCTGACAGTTTTGCAATCTAAACATTTTTGAACACTACTTTGCGATTGGATTAAAAAATAGGTAACCGCAAGCCGTGTAAGTCTACCAAATACTTTTGACAAAATTTGTTTTGAAGTTTAACTGGATTTCAGTTGCAGATTTATTTGGTGCTGCAGAAATAGTTATGCAATTCAGGAAACCTAGATTCCTCTTCGTAAGGGGAATAATGAGAAGCGGCTTTCTTTTACAATGTACGGCAGCACCCTTCCCCTTTTCACGCTTGGGCAATTCGTGAACAGTTGTAACTTCCTTCTCAAATTATGTTTTTGTTCTTAAATAGTTATTCAAGAGTATCTTTTCTGCTTGATCAGCTGTAAATGAGATCTCGCTCCTTTTATTTCGGAGCTCGAGAGCCAAGTGACGGATTTGGCACAAGAAAACCTAAGTGCCTAATGGGAAACTGCACAATAACAACTTGTTTGTGCCCTCAGCTTCTTGCAGTGGGAAAATAACGCTTTATCTTTCGAATCTATTAATATATTTGCAGACATTTGGTGTAGAAATAAAGTTGGATGGAACTTTCAACTTCAGCCTGGGTTTGGAACATCAGTATCAGTTCAGCAACTGATTTTTATGCATTCTGGCTAATGGTAAAGGGAAGAACAATCAACTGGGGGCAAGAAGACTAACTGATAGACTGTGTACTGTTTTGTTTGTATTTGCTCCAGAGAAAGCGGCACCCAAAATATTTATAAGCTTTATTGATTACCAATTAGTATTTGTTTATTTTTATACTTAAAACTCTAAATGAACTTTTCCTGTCCCTTTCTTTCCTGAAGTCACCCACGAGCACTGAAACTTTATCTTTTGAGCTTCCGTCCGATGCATTGTTTGACTGGCTGTTATTTGTTCATGAGCCTGAACACAAGATAGGCAGAGAGGCATGACAGCTGAGCGTGGCCTATCACTGGCATGCTCACTTTCCAGCAAGGATCACTGGTTAGCGATCAGGAGAGGATCTTTTCTGCTTTGCCTTCCACTAATGCCAAGGCTGGCAAGGAATAGCACTTTAAATGAATCATAATTATATCATGACAAAAATGCAAAAATGCATATTTTGATTCTGAAATGTTTTTTTTTTAGCTCGATATGATAGTTCTGACACAAAAGCTGATCCGTTGCAGTATGGTCTCTATGTGTCTGAGCCTCTCTTGTATGGGGACTCTAACTCACAAGATGAAATGCTTCACTGGTATATTGTGCCACGTTCATGTGCAGTGCATATTGTGTTACCTCAAACACTTCTTTCTGAGGAGGACAATCTGCTTCAGCATATGTTTAAGAGCCCAGCCTTTTCATCAATATCTTTTACAGATATATATTACTTCTCCTTGTTGTGACGCCCAGTGGTGCGAGACTCCCTAAGAGGAATCCATTGAGATGCTGTTCCATTTCCAGAAACTGGATTTTCCAAGGAGCAGCTACACTGTTGCAATGTGATTCATTTAGGTGCAGAGCCACTGCTCCTTTCTCACACCACACATTCACCCATTGAATTATCACACAGTACAATAATGCACTGAACTACTGCTCCACTACCAGAAAATGCATTCATTCACTGAACCATAACACCTTTACCACAAAATGTCTTCCCCACTGAGTCGATGCTTTGTTACCTCACAATGCATTCTTTCACTGAGCCACCAGACCTCTGCCACTCAATACATTCCCACACAATTTATTCATCCACTGACCATCATTTAATGGTCAGAATATGCATTCATTCACCAAGTGTCTGCTCCATTATGCACAATTCATAAATACCTTGTGCTACATCACTCCATTGCTGGACCACACATTCATCCATAAAGCCCCAATTCCATCGCAAGACAATGCATTCACCTATAGAACTGCTACTTCATTGGCATGGAATGCATGAAATTATTGATCCACCACATCTTTATCAGGAAATGCATTTGTAACACAGAGCCACTGGACCTTTGTCATCATTTAATAAGGAATCCAGCTGAAAGATTGTCTTTGAGAGGAAGAAAAGAAATGATTATCTATCCCCTCTTTATTTCAGAGTATTGATTGAGCCAACAGATCTATTTTCCTGCTCTAATCTTATTGAATTAAATATGAGTGAGTGTGTGTGTGTAATTATAGGCAAATATGTGTATAAATATGTAAATATGCAGAGGTGATTAATTCCAACAGCAGTTTAATCAGACTGTGCCAATTTTTCATTTCATAAATTCAGGAAATGAAAACCATGGAATGTTGATTTTAAAGCAGTTCAAATCTCAATGAATTCTGCTCAGAGCCCATTGAACTGAATGATTAAGTCTGCTTCCCAACCATGGATCTTTCTTAAATCGGTTGAATGATGACAACATTTTTACTTTTTATTACAAATGCAGATTATTTTTGTAACATCCTTGTATACATGTTAAATTGCCCGCGTCGCAGGAGATGCACTTGGACCACCGGAGACATTCACTCACCATGATAAAGGAACAAGACCGAGCAGCAGTTTACTATGTTGGATACTTCATATCCTTTGCAAAGATCTACAGAGTTATGTGGCCTATTACACTGTAATCTTATTAGATTTGGTATTGAATATAGAATGTTTGTTTTCTATTAGTTAATTTGATCGTCTCTATTTTTGATAAATGCACAGGCGAATGCTATTGTCAGATCACTTTAACTGATAATTTGCAGACCCATGATCAAGGTCTTTTTATGTAGTCATAGATTAGTTAGTTACAATGAAGTGAGGGAGAACTTAGAAGGCAATTCATATATATCTCCCTCTGGCTATCCATCCCATAGGATGATGATGGTTCCTTTCAGTCAGTTAGTGGGGTTTGATATGTTGAGGAAACCCCACTCCTCAGAAAGGAACAGCGTGTGCGTGAGTGGATTTTAGGTGAGTAGGGGGTTGCACAGGTCCAGACCCACCCTCTCGACATCCCCTCCTGGATCCAGCAGCATGGTGGGGTCCAAGACGGCTGGAGGAAGTTCTGTTGCAGTGAATGGCCAGACCAAGCTTTGATGCAAGGGATGCCCTTTCCACGCTTCATGGCACGTGTTTGCTAGATGGCCGTTGACCCTACGAGAGGGTTCATCCGCCCTTTGTCAGGTCTTGTTTTTCATCCTGCAGGGTGTCTAGCCACCCTCCTCACCAGGCAAGCCTGGTGGGGGAGCCGGTTTAGTCGCCGACCACCCGACCATGCGACAGGTAGTACTGGGTTACAAGGTACCAGTAGCACTCAGACGAGCGACGTGACCTCAATTCACATATGTATGATGAATGCAACATGCATTTTGAGATTCACGTTTTAAACAGAAGATGCTAACATGTATGTATCATGGCAGATTTGATAATAGCAGGGAGTCTGGTCTTCATCAATGAGGTAAAATGGGTGATGAGGAATGGGGCACATTGCATTGACTTCAACAGTGGAGAAAATATCAGTGATGAAGTGTAGGAAAGTTACATAAGTGATGAGGAAGTGTACAGGAGTGAGATAAATTGGGTGGTTGAGTGGTTTCGCAACAATAACCTTGCACTCAACATCAGTAAGACCAAGGAATTGATTGTGGACTGCAGTAAGGGGAAATCAGAAGAACACACTGCAGTCCTTGAGGGTGATCAGCTTCAAATACCTGGGTGACAACATCTCTGAAGATCTATCCTGGGTCTAACATATTGATGCAACTATGAAGGAGGCATATCAGCAGCTATATTTCATTCAATGAATCTCAGTGTTGTGTATGATGACATATATGTACTTTGATAATAAATTTTACTTTGAACTTTGATTCTGAAGAGATTTGATTTGTCACCAAAGGCTAGCAAATTTCAATAGATATACTGTGGAGATTATTCAGACTGGTTGTATTACTGTCATGTATGGACACACCAATACAGGATGGGAGAAAGCTGCAAAGGGTTGTAAACTCAGCCAGCTCCATCATGGGCACAAGCCTCTGCACCATTGAGGACAACTTCAAGAAGGTGACATCCATTATTAATGACTATCGCCATTCAGGATACGCCCTCTTCTCATTACCACCAACAGGTAGAAGTACAGGTGTCTGAAGACACACACTGACTATTTTAGGAACAACTTCTTCCCCTCTGCCATTAGATTTCTGAATGGCCTGTGTTTTGATCTCCTTTTACATGATTTATTTATTTATCATATATGTGCTTATTGTAATTGATAATAATTTTTTAATGTATTGTCCTGCACTGCTGCCACAAAACAACAAATTCCATGATGTATGTCAGTTATAATAAACCTGATTTTGATTCTAGTTAGGCGTACTGCTGAGGTCTTCATTAGTCAAGGTTGACCATGGATGTTAAGCCCTAGATGTCTAGATATGCAAAGCCAGGTCAGTACAATAAGGAGAGCAAGCTGTGGCCCATGTAGCAAGCTCCCTCTCTCCATGCATCTGATGCACTCAAAGGAGTGGCAGAGGCTGATACTGTATGGCTGGAGTTGCTAGTCAGGGTTGAAGTCAACATGAGAGTACCTTAGATACTCCAGCTCCAGACTTTTCCTTCAGGGTTTACTCCTGAAGCCTTCCCCATGAATGGGTATAGCTGTGAGGCAGCAGATGTTTGAGATCAGAGTTTTCCTTCTCCTAGATGAGCTGCCAACCGTGACTGAATAGCCCCACCTACCCGAAGCAGCTGCTTTTAAAGTGCTAGTAACCCGCCTTTGCCCCTTCTCCTGTTAGTCAAAGTGGTTCCAACGGGCTTAGTAGCTAAGCCACATGTGAAGGCCAGGAGCTGGACTTTGTTGTTAGAGGCTCTTTGAGACACACACCATTTAATTTGATAGCATTTAATAGGTAGTATGAGCTATCCCCCATTACCACTCCTGGCTATAATAAACTTAAGGAGCCTGATCCTGATACTAAAATCTGAAATTTGGTAGCTGCTATCCTTTAAATCAAAACTATCTATCATTTTGCATTTCCCTTTTATTTTATGTCCAAATTAAAACAACAGTGGATGGAGACCACTGAACGAGCAAAGGCATTGATAAATACATTCAAACATTTTTTTGGGTTCTCAATGTCTTCTGTATCATTACTGGTTTGCAAAAGTCTTCACACTATCCCTTTAAAACCAGTCCATTTTATTGATTGCTACTTTTATGGTTTTATGGCATGGACTTATACTGTAGTTTGTGTAACCAAGGAGATTTCTGGGTCTTCTACTTCAAAAACTTCTGCTATTGATCTTTGTTCTGACAGTACCAACCAGCACTGAGAGACTATAAACCTGAATTTCTCTTGTTTGGGAAAGAAAAAAAGGGAAGGAGCGGAAATTTAGCTCAACGGCTAAATATTTAATGCACATAGATTTTGTATTCTAATTTTTTAGACTTAGGATGTAGGGATAATAACAGAAGTTCCTAATTTAATGACAGAGGAAATTTAATTTATATTAGACAGTTCTGAACCATTCAGAGATGTTGCAAAGTGCTTTTCTTAACAATGAATTATTCTGAACTGCAGTCATTGGGTTTTGTAGACAAATGGTAAACAGTAAATGGCATACAAGCCCTGTGCATCCTTTAGGCCATGTCCAATGAATGGAATGGAATAGAGTTCTCAGAAAACATATTTTGTTGATTTGGAATTCATAAGATCTATATTATAATGCCAACCAGAAATAACCTGGATTTTAAAGGTGGAATTCACTCTCAAATATTAACAAATTCCCATCCACAAACTAATCTACATGGAACAATTCAGAGGAAAAGTGATCTGCTGTTTGCAGCATAATCTGAATAATTCCAACTGTGAACTGGTAAAACTGTTATGTTGTGGGTGACTTAGCGACTTTAACAAATTTGACTCAGTGATTTAATGACTCATTCTTACGTTCAAGTCCATCATTTCACTGATCTGGCAAAATGGGACCATACTTAGTATTTAGGAACTTAAATCGGCTATGTAGCCTCAGATATGCAACACCACACTATTCATTGTTTAACCATCGGATGCTTATCATTATTGGTTTGCAAAAGTCTTCACACTGTCCCTTTAAAACCAGTCCATTTTTATGGATAACTATTTTTATGGTTTTATGGCACGGACTTATACTGTAGTTCATGTAATCAAGGGGACTGGATATATAACTGTGTTACTGCTCAGTTATCATTCCAATGGCACAGTTGGTTAAATTACTGAGCAGCTATGCTCTGCAGGAATATGACATCTTTGTCACTCAATAAGACCATGGCTGATATGGCTGCATCAGTTTCAGAAATTGCACTCCCTTTTTTTAGGACATTGGGTTTAAACAGGTTCGGCCATCGATGATTCCCAGTGTGTCCTGGCATTTACTGATTGTAGCCGAAATTTTATAACAACCATTTGGATGAGGTTTTAGAAAAAATCTACAATATTCTGTGCAAAATATGTCCAGGAGGGAAAGTGAAGGGAAGGAAGAAATTAACAGAAAATCAATAAAATGTTTGTTTCAAGTGTACTAATAATATATCTACTGATCTACTGTGTTAAAGAGCATATTTGATGACATCTTTATAACACAATTTCCCACAGAATTTATGTTAAGGACATTAACTATTGTTAAAATAAGCTGCATGAACCAGGAAATTTCCATGTTTACATTTGTGTCTTTCATTCCTATTCTTTATCTTAGACTAGAGGGGAAGGGGGAATCTTTCCATGATCTAGGCCTTTCTTATCTTTGATATCTCTGTGCTTTAATCTGGAGTCATTGTACAATGTTGATTTTAATCACTGAACCAGTGGCAATTATGCTTTCATCTACCTTGGCCTTAATTTATGCATTCCCTCTGCTGATCACCTTTTCACTATCTCCAATAACAAATAACAAATTACTGAGAGTGAATCAATCATAAGTGGATTTATTTTACTTGCAGCAAGTGGAGACCATCACCACAGAAGTGGTGGTGATAGCTTCGAAAAAACGAATAGCATAGTCACTCCTTTATACGCAAGTATGGCTACCCATGCCTCAGTTGAAGGAAAGGGTGCATTCTGTCCTTCTGCTTAATCAGTGTATTTGGCATTCTTCCAGTAATGCACCTGCTGGTCTGCTGTTTGTCAAGGACACAGGTTCCATTGGCATGTTGTGTGAACACTATTAGCAAAGCACTCTGGTACAATACAGGTTCCATTTTGTTACAGATGCTAATGTATTGGCACATACAAAAGTGCCATTTTGCTACTACAAGTAAACTACATTTCCACAACTCCATATGCTACCACTCTAGCTCACTTTCCTGCCTTAAGACTTTGTTGAAGACTGTCTGGCTATCTTCTATGATTCACTATCAAACTCCCTTGATAATGCACTAAATGAACATCTTGGGACATTTGATTTCACTAAAGCTGCTATATAAATGGAAGTTGTTATTTATTGTTGTTACTGATTAAGGGGTCTTTAAATTTAAATGAGAAAATAAGAATGCAGAAAGTAATGGCACTTTAAAATGAGAGGAATGGAGAAATGGTGAAATTACACACTGAAGAAGGAAAAAGAAGAGAGCCACATCAATATTAAGAAAGTGAAGGCACATGCTATTTCCCCAATTGTACAGGGAATTTCCCTCATACACCTCAGTTATCAAGGTCTCTGGCATCTGAGTTTTTTAAAAATGAAAATAGAAGTTTATTTCCTCTGCAAAATGTTCCATTTGGCAATATGACAGACAAATCTTGAATTGTCTGCTCAGAGGCCATTGACACAAGGGTCTCATGTCCATGGTGATCTTACTTACTGCAACTGGTATTTCTAGGCAGAGTATCCCTGACTTACAACATGAAGCACTGACTAATAAAGTAAGCATTCTTTTGTACTAAGTGCACAATATACATGTTGGTTATTATTGTTGCTAACTGAAGATTAGTGTAATGTGACTTTACCTCATAAATAACGAAATGATGTGTTTTTGTAGCTGTATTATCTGAAGCATGATTAAAGGTTTGAGAAGGGCTGAGGCTTTATGAATAATGGTGCAAGTGAACATTTAACAGGCTTTTAACTTTAATGCGTAAGGTCTGAAAGACCATGCTAGCAATGACAGGAAACAGATATTTAATCTTGAAAGGTGAAAGGACTAAAGTCCTCTTTCTTAAAAACACCAGCCATCAGCAGAAGGAAATGTTTATGCTATAGTTGAGAATGTAATTCATATTTTATAAACACAGCCAATATTGATACAATCTCAGCTGGTGTGAGGAAATGAATGTTTGTGCACCTAATGCATTTTTACCCAACCAGCATATGCTGTGACAGCAAGTTGCATTGACAGGATATTAATGGTTAAATATATAAAAATCTGTTATGTCAAGATCCCAAGGCATTACTGCCAGACCTGGAGAGAATAATATCTGTCTAGGTTTGTACAGCACTGTAACACAGATGAAGGGGGCTTTGCAGGATGTTAATAAATTGGACGGAACCCCTGAGACTCTTTAGGCTTTTAATTTATATAAGCTATCTCATTTCCTTATAAACTGAATGAAATTCAAATTCAAAGCTCCCAGTGGCTCAGTTGGTGAATGCAGTGTTTCATGTAGAACTGAACTGTAAAGTCCAATACGATCCCAAGAGACCCAGTCCATGCTGAGCTGACTGATCTCAGATGAACCATTATAATTAGACTTTATGACCCAAATATTGTTTTGTCCATACCTGAATGTCTGGAAACTCTGGTAATCTGGTCCACAGTTATCACTGAAGCAAAGCAGATTAACTGTGAATTCATCTTTATTGCTACTTTTGGATCTCTTGGGCTATTCAGGGGGAAATGTCAGCCAACACTGACGCTCCTGATTGCTAAACACTGATGGAACTGTAACCCTCTCACTGGTCTTATATGCAATCTTGGCTTGAATGCCAACTTGACTAACAGTCACGTGACTCAGCAATGAGAAGGCCACCTTTATAACAATATGCGTCTTGGATTGGTATGATTTGAGGTTCAACCCAACAGGAACGTCGTGAGGTTCTAATTAAAGAAACCTCGATTTGAGTAAATGCTATGCAAGTACAGCCCATACACAATTATCGGTCGGCAAGAAATAACAGATCGTAAACTGATCATAAAGAAAGTATATTTACCAATTTCAACTTTATCAAACACTTACAGGAAAAAGAAAAGATCCCAATAGAGTTAAGACAGTCCATTGGAGCTCATATAGGCGTATTTGGGGGTGTATCGCTACTGACACGCTGGACCCACAGTCTGAGTGAAAACACCCACCACATTTTTGCACTCCCCTTGAAGACCATCACCAGGAAACTGGCTCTCTCTCTCAGGAATATTGACCCTTACTCCTTGGAGCCATTCATCTGCACAAGGCACTTCTTGCCACGGGGCCTCTCCTTCCAGCGACATCTACTGCACCTTCCCTTCTGTTCAACACAGCAGCTCCCACCAAAAGACTCCAAATCAGACTACTATCCTTCAGAAACTCTTCCCCACAGCTCTCTAGAACTTTCTCTCACATCCCCCAATTCTGGTTGGCTGATTCACATTCCTAAGCTGGACAACATGGGTCCTTAGACAAAACCAAAACACGCTTTGTAGCATGGCACACTGCTTTTAAAGAAAACTGTTAATATAAGCTACATCACAGCATAGAAATCTTAACCAGGGCATTACAGAGATGAGTCTGAAATCAGCTATAATGCCCTTCATGATTGACAACCCTATTTATTAGCTCCCATTGTTCAGATCTATGAAGAGAGGTAAATGGGTTCAAGTCCCCCCTACTAGCTAATGTCCGGCTATTAAGAAAAAAGCTGATAAACTAAGATAAAGACTGACCTACCAAAGAGAAATGAGGGACCTCTATATGCTATGTCTCACCGAAACGTGGCTTTAACTTGCTTCACCTGACTGCACCATTCAACCCCTAGAGCTTCTGAATTTACCAGGTAGACTGTATGGTGCCCTGAAGCAAAGTTAGAGGTGAAGGGGTCTGCTTCCCAATCAATATCTTGTGGTGATCTTACGTGACAGTCCTGTTGAGTTTCTGCTCGCTCATCTTGGAGTATCTAATGGCAAAATGTCATCCATGCTATCTACCACGGGAGTTCACTTCAACTATCCCGATGGTAGTCTACATCTTACTGCAGGCAGACGTGAAGCCTACACTCAATGAGTAGGCTTCAACAACCTTGAAGTGAGCTATTCTGAGGCCCTATTCATCATTACTGGCCACTTCAACCAGGCCAACTTCAAGAGTATTCAGTCATCACCCCCATCCAAACTTTGGTAAATCAGATCAACAGGCTGTGCTCCCTCTCCCTGCATACAAACAAGCTGAAACAGGAGGATCCAATACAGAAAGTCCTTCAGACCTACTCTGAGGAACTAGGTGAGCTTCTACATGAAAATGAGTCAATAGACTGGCCCGTGTTCAAAGACTTAGGTACCAGCCTAGATGAGCATGTCACCACTGTCATGTACTTGATCCACAAGTGTGTTGGGGACTCTGTGTACCGAAGATGACAATCTGGAAGTTCTGGGGGATCTACTCCCTACTGAAGTCCAGAACTGTGGTATTCAAGTCAAGCAACACTGACCCTAACAAGAAAGATCCAATGCAGCATAAAAACATAAGCATAAAGATCACAATAAATAACAAAAAACCCACAATAAACATGAATATAAAAGTAATCCTATAAACATGATGTGCAAAACTGTTGTATACGTAGACTGATTTTATGTACATAAAGTGATGCTAGGTGATAGTATGTATTGGTTGTGGGCATTGGAAGGGAGAAGGTGTTGATCAGCTTGACGGGGAGGTAACTGCTTTTGAGTCCAGTTGTCCTGATGTGGATGCTGTGTAGTCTCTTCCCCGATGGGAGTGGGACAAATAGTCCATAAGCAGGGTGGGTGGGATATTCATGATATTGCTGGCCTTCTCCCGATGTGTTGGGCAGTTTTGACCATGCATTGTAAAGCCTCCCAACCCCCATCCGTTGCACTGCAGCTTCCTTACCACACAGGGATGCAGCATGTTAGGATGCTCTCAGTAACACATGAATACTGATGTGCAAAGTCCAGCTCTCTTCAGCCCCCTCAGAAAGTGGAGGCATTCCTGAGCTTTCTTGACTGTGGAGGATCTATTTTGGGAGCATAAAAGTTTGTGCACTCCCAAGAGTGTTGTCATGGAGCCATGCACCAGCCTTTCCCACAATGTCAACAAAACAAAAGAGCTGATCATTGGCTTCAGGAAGGTGGGGGGAGGAGCATATCCTCCTTTTATATCATTCAGTGCTGAGGTTGAGAGTTGAGAGCTTCAAATTCCTAGAAGTGTACCTCAGGGCTCTACAATGGACACGTGCAGATAACAGAGCCTGGCACTTGGCACAGTACTGAGGGAATATCAATTGTCAATATCAAGGTTTTGTCTGAAAGTTTAGACAAGTATAAAATTTCTTAGTTATTTTGGGGATAAAAAGGTAGTGAATTATTCTAATGTCCCGACCTATACTTTATCAATCAAGCAAATTTATTCATTTCATTTGTTGCTTGTGGGAACTTCTTCTGCATCAAATTGGCAGCCACGTTTACTGAGATAACAAGAGTGTCAGTTCTGAAAAAATATCGTATCGGCTATGTATTACCCCAATCTTAAGGATTTCACGTGGCTGCGAGAAGGAACTGAAAGCATTGTATGTTTTTACATTGCATATGCTGGTGTCAGATGATAATAAACCAGCCGAACTTTGTCCAAAATTTTCTGAGTGCTTCTTTCTTTTGCTTCCAGCTCGTTGTCATTCCAAGTATAAAACAATGTGTAAGATGGGTCTTTTGTATTATATTAACTGTAAAAAATTTACCCCCCCCCCGAAAAAAAAGGTTTTCTGAAGAAAGCGATGTACTGGGCAGAAGAAAATGAAACTACCATACTTCTAATTTCAATATTCCTGCCATTTCAATATCTAAATAATCCAATATTAACTCTTTAATCCCAAACTTTCCTGAGATGCCCGAAAAAAACGTTGTGAACTTGTTTCTTTGTATAAATCCATTGGGTAAAGGTTTAATACCTACTATTTGCGGTAAGTTAGTGACCTTGAGGCGTGCCCCCTTTGATAAAATTAGAACTGCCTGGCAGCATGATTTAAATATTTCTCAGTCCGATGAGGTTTGGGATTCAATTCTTAATTCAGTCAACTCAACCTCTTTATGTGCTGGCCACTGCCTTTTGCAGTTCAAGGTTGTACACAGGGCTCTTGTGTCTAAAACTAAATTATCGTGATTCTATCCTGATATTAGTCCCTTTTGTGACAAGTGTAAAAGGGGTGAGGCTTCTCTTATCCACATGTATTGGGCTTGTCTTAGTTTGAAGAAATTTTGGAGAGAAGTCTTTTTAACTTTATCCCATATTCTTCATTGCCACTTAGAACCTAACCCTTTGATTGCTCTTTTTGGCACCTCGGGTGAAGTTGACATGCATTTAAGTCTGACTAAACGTCAAACATTATCTTTTGCCTCTCTTTTGGCTAGATATTTAGTTCTTCTTAGGTGGAGAGCTGTTGCCCCACCCACTCATGCTCAATGGCTTAGAGATGTTATGTCCTGCTTAGGCCTTGAAAAGATTGATTATTCACTTCTTAATTCAAACATAAATTTCCATAAGGTGTGGGGACCTTTTCTTGAATATTTTCATAATTCTTCTTTAGATTAAAGGTTTAGCCTCCTTTTTTTTTTGTATTTTATTCCCTTACTTTCAGCTTTTTTTTTCTGGTTAAGTTTTACGGTTTTTTTCATGTGAAATATATTGCAGTTTAGGTAGCAGGCAATATACTTTTTTATATTTACAGATCTGTGGTGACAAAAGCTCTGTTTAACTTTACATCAAAATGGTTGGCTTGGAGTTGCGTAGTGGGAGGGTAGGGAGGATACTAACTTTATATGATCTTATTTTGGGTGCTTCTTCTTTATTGTTATGAATTGTATATTAGACATGTTTGTTTTGCACTGTATAAATCTTTTTTGCTGGTGGTTTTTGTTGCTGTATTGTAGAAACTCATAAAAAATTAATTTAAAAAATCCAATATTTTGATCAAAGCTAAATTAAGTGGAGACGTATTCAGAAAATAAGACTAAACATAAGTGCTGGTAGATGGTCATTTAAGTTTCACAAAGGAACTTTAAGCTCCTAACCTCATCTCCCACTTTTGTCATTCAGTTTAATCTGTTTGCCCCTGCCTCAGACAAACTTTGTCACTGCTGATGATGCAAGAAAAAATTGAGAGAATGGTATTTAAAAAAAATAAGATTACTAAAAGCTTCTCAGTGGCTTTGTTAGTTTTTAATAGTGAAATCTCATATTTTTAATGGTGAAATCTCATATTTTAAAAAATGTTTTCTGGAAGACTGTAAAATAATGACGACCTGACACCAAGCCCAGAAGTGACTAATGGTGATATCACACAATAGCTTAGGACACTTGCTTTATACTTCTTGTCCTGATGTGTTAGTGACATGGCTTTCAAACTCTTTTCATTTGACCCTCTTTAACCAAATGGTTGCCCTTTGCAACTCAATATAACAAGTTCTCCAGACTACACACACAAAGTGCTGGAGGAACTCAGCAGGCCAGGCAGAGAAGGGTCTCAGCCCAAAATGTCGACTGTCCTCTTTCCCATAGATGCTGCCTGGCCTGCTGAGTTCCTCCAGCAGTTCCTCCCCCTCCTGTCTTCTCCTATCATTTTGGATCTCCCCCTCCCCATCTCACTTTCAAATCCCTTGCTAGTTCTTTCTTCAGTTAGTCCTGACGAAGGGTCTCGAGCTGAAACGTCGACTGTACCTCTTCCTAGAGATGCTGCCTGGCCTGCTGCGTTCACCAGCAACTTTGATGTGTGTTCCTCCAGCATTTTGTGTGTGTTGCTCAGATTTCCAGGATCTGCAGATTTTCTCTTGTTTGTTTTTAAGTTCTCCAAACTGCTGATTTGCATTTATTTAATTTAAAAAAAGATAAAATTAGTTACCCAATGCTGTAGCTTACCCAAGGTTCATAATGCTGACTTTGAAAATCAGTATTTTGGTAAATGAGCCATCCCTTTTACCCCAGTGGCTATTAATTTTTTTGGGGGGGGGCTGTTGAACTATAAGTCACATTATTATTAATTTGCTTGTATTATGAGTAGCAAAATGGTGAGGCAGTCTGCTTTAATGCTGTTCACCGAGGTGTAAATATCAGCCAGGATACCAGGGATAATACTCCTTCTCTTTAGAATTACATCTTGAGAACTTTGGCATCAACCAGGGAGGACAGAGGAGGAATGGTCCAACAACTCATCTGCAAGACAGCATCTCTGGCAGTGCAGCCCTCCTCAGTACGGCACAGATATGTCACCCTGCAATTTTACACGCAAATTTCTAGAATGTAGCTTGAACAATAGTCTTCCAGCTTGAAGACGGCACAAGATAAATCCATCTCTGTTTGATTTAATTTGGCCAATGGTTGTCATAAAGCAAGGAAAGATTTGTGCTTCAGGTTTTGCAATATACCTTGAAATCATTGCAGTGCTTTTTAAGTCTGATCACTCCTTTAATGGCGAGAACACAACAGCCAATTCCTGCACAGCAAGCTCCCAGAAATACCAATATGGGAATAGCCAGATGATCAACTTCCACAATACTAGCTTAGGAAAAATACTTGGCAAGACACTAAGGCTAGCTCTCAGACTTTTATTCGTACCAGTCAATGGATCCTTTACAAACCAGGACTTTTGCCCTTGTCCGAACCTGGTCAGAATTTGCTGTTTAATTATTGTGCAGGAACAAGGTGCAGAATGGCAGGAAGTTGGCACTGACAGAGTGGAGCCCACAAGTTAAACTGGCTGTCAGCAACTTTGTGAGCATAACAAGAGTTCCTGTTGAAGATGTTTATGGGCGGGAGGTTGACTGCCATAGGAAGTGGAACCAGTCTTCTGAACGGTGCTTTAAAGATTTTTGTTTCTGATCTGACTGAAATACTCCACTCTATCACTGGGGTTCATTTTAACCAAAGCAAAGTGCAACCAAATGGCAGGAGCAGACTGATAATTCAATTTCACTTTTCATGGGCTCTGTCAATTGTCAAAATTCTGTCAAATATATTCAACAACACGGGAGGGGAGTGAGAAATTACATCCAGGAACACCCGAGGGAAAATAGGGATGCTTAAAAACCTTCAAGAATATTTCAGACTAAAGCATACCAGGTAATGATAACCAGAGTAATTGCTACTTGACTAATTAGCAAATTCATTAGTTGACCCAGCTGCTTGTCCTTGGCATCACACTCGCTCAGTACAGTCATCTGTTGCTCTGCCTGCATAGCTCCAGAGTACAAACATTCTGTGACTAATGCTTGGGCTGCTCTGTTTATCCCAGGCCTCCACACAGAAGTTCACTTCATGCCATGGAGACCATAGAAAACATTCTTCTGACATCTTTGTTCCTCATTACATTGACAACCATTCAAACGCTAACACCATTTATACCCTGACAATGCAGATATCACAGAAACAACATATTTAGCCATGAAAAAAAACTCCTGGAAATCATTCATTTAAATGCATAGCCAAACTGAAGTGATGGCTGGAATGGCTCCATCAGATGTGCACGCTGCCAGGTAGGTCAAATGACTGACATGCTTTTTAATGGTTCTGCAAAGCAGCACAGTGGCTTATTTGTACGGGGCTCAACTGACGGTCATGGTAGTGTTGATGGCCCAGCGTTCTTTCCATTCAGACACTTCTGACATTCTCTTTGAGAACTTACAGATCATTGATGCACAAAAGCTTCTTTCATTGTTCTCAAATCTCATCGTAGAGTTCAGCACATCAAAAAAATGAACTGCAGTTACTGCAAGTTTCGAAATAAACCAGTAAAGAAGGCATCGAGCGGGCTGGTTAATATCTGAAAGAGAATGAACAAATAATATTTTGGGTTTGACCTTCGATCAGAGCTACACAACCAGTTTACGGAATTTCCTATGCCATGGGGATAAACTTTAATTATGCAGGATATTCTTTTTCATCAATGCTTCCCTGTTTTACTGTACCACAGTTCTGCTCCATTTCTCTGGAAGATGTAAAAAAGCCTTTTATAATGTGCTATGTCAACACTTCTAGCAGCAATGGGTCTCAGCTTTTTATGAGTCTTGAGAATAGAGACCGGAGGTGTGAAAGACAAGTGTTACCTTTTATTGGCCTTCAGATAGAGACAAACAACACTAAAATGCAGTAAAACATAAAAGATTTGCCAGCGGATGGGGTGATGGGGGTTGGAGGTGGTCACAGGTTTTTAATTGAATGCCAATTTCCCAAGCCCAAATACCAAAAAAAAATGCCTTGAGTGCAGCAGATGGTATGAGAACCTTTTTTCAGAAGCAAGAGGTTCAGAAGCTATTGTGCTTCTCTTTTTGGGAAACTTGTCTTTAGGACTGCAATTTGTGAAGGCTGTGTTCTCTCCAGTGTGAAGATGTAAAGTGATCTCTGCCTCTGTCTAAGTCTCTCTCTCTCTCTCTCCCTCTCTCTCTCTCTCTCTCTCTCTCTCTCTCTCTCTCTGCCTGTCTGTCACTCTCAATCTTTCTTCTTCTTTCATTGATCAGTCCACGTGTAGAACAACGTTTTCTTCAGAATCGGAATCAGAATCAGGTTTTATATCACTGGCATATGTTTTGAAGTTTTTTAACTTAGCGGCAGCAGTACAATGCAATGCATGATAATATAGAAAAAAATAAATAAGTAAATTAAGTACAGTAAGTATATATGTATGTATATTAAATAGTTAAATTAAAAATAGTGAAAAAACAGAAATAATATAAAAAGTGAGGTAGTGTTCATGTGTTCAATGTCCACTTAGGAATCAGTTGGCAGAGGAGAAGAAGCTGATCCTGATGTAAAGTGCTCTCTCTATTTTATTATTCACTTGCATATTTTTAAATAATCATGTGATGCATGAAAATATATCACTAATAGAAAATTGCAAGCTCTAAACTTTGTTCTTAGAATTTCTTCTTCACCAAGTGCTGACATATTTGAATTCCAGCATGGCCCCAGTTGAATAGTAACTTTTGCCCCAAATATTTGTAAGTTATTTAGATTCAGAGGAAGTGAATCACAACCAAAACACTATCTGAGAGCTCACCTGAGGTGTGCACACACATAGGAATTTGTAAATACACATATAGGCAAAAACTAATCTGTGGACATGCAGGTAAATTTTGATATGAGTTCATTTCTCTATAAAAAGGATAGATATGGTTGGGTTGAGTTGTTCTCTGATCTTGACAATCTATTACAAGTGTTTCGTCACCAGATGAGGAGACATCATAAAGTGATGAAACGTTTGCAAATGGATTGCCAAGATTGAGAGCATCTCAGCCCAACCACCAACCACCCATATCCTCCCAGTTATTTCTAGGATAGATATGGTGGCTATCTTTTCCTATACCAATTGCAAGCTGCAAGCAAGCATAAATAGGAAGTCTGAATTTGCATCCACAGGTGTTACAAATTCCTACATAGCAAATATATATTAAAAAAATTCAGTTTGATACCTACTTGATGCAAACACCTGCTTAAACTAATCAGCCTGATCTGAGGAAGTTATGTTGCTGCTATTTACATGACATCAATGATCATATTTAACTCAACAGTATATAACATAAATCAGCCATTAATTGACTTGACCGCGCCATAGCAATCATACGGTTTGTTTCTAAAGGTACAGTTTACTTTATATAATAAATGAGATAATGTTCACGTTTTGGTGGTTGTCCCTGCCTAGGTGAAATGTTTTTTGTCATTCAGCCATACACATGTATACTACTAAACGAAACATTGTTCCTCTGGGGGCAAGTTGCAAAACACAGTACATATAGTCACACACAACAGATACAGTTACAATCCAGCACATACAATCACAAATTAATATTAACGCAGGTCACTGAATGGCATGGCTGAAGATTGACAGGTTGACTTAATATATTCCTGCATACTTAATGATATTATACTTAATCTTCATACTTGACCATGTCACATGATATTAGATTCCAAGGCATTTAATCACATGACAGTTTCTCTTGGTAAATGCTGCAGCTTTTACTTATACTGATTGTCCATAGGTTACACCAAGCTCAGAAAAAATATGTTTTAACAATTGATGTGCGATGAGTTACATTGAAATGGGTAACTGGGAGATGTACACTGCTAACTTCAAAGTGGCTAAATAAAGCAAATGTGCACAATCATCAATGTACTGGCCAAACTTTAATGTAATGACTATCAGCAAATTGGGAGAACCAGAAACATAAAGTTGTCTGTGGAAAAATGGAAAATGTCTCTCAAATAGAAATGAGGTAATAAGTAAGAAGTCTGTGCCTTCCACTGTTGTGGTATCTATAAGAGGCGCTGCCTCAAAAAGGCAACGTCTATGATCAAAGGGACCCAGCGTCCAGCCCATGCAATCTTTTGGCAGCTACAGTGGCAGGGGGTACAGAAACCTGAAATTCCACACCCAATGGTTCAAGCTACTTTCTTTCAACCATTCAGTACTTGAACCAACTGATAAAACCCTAATCACTACAGTCCAACAACACTTCGAGCACTTTGCAATAAGATTGATGTTCTTGTTCTAATTGTGTTTTCCTTTAAAAAAATAAATATAATTTATGTTTTCCTTGTGATGCTATGTGCCTCTGCTGTCTTTACAAAAACATTTTCCGCTGCACCTGTGCGTACACGTACATGTGCAAATGGCAATAAACTCAGCTTTGAATTTGACTTTGGTTGGACAGAATAAAAGTTTTCATAATGGCACATCGTCTGCTGGAATCCTGGGGTATCAGTTCTTTTGGAATTAATATGTGCAAATCTATCCTTTCTTCTTGGTGACAAATTATGGATCTAGAGTTATATGGGTTGGTAATTCAACCATGAGCATGAAGGAGAATGATTTATCAGTATAATCACTGGGAGCTAGCTCATAGATATTGATCTCCAGCAATTCAAATGAAGAAGAGCCACAATGTAAAATACATTTTTAACTCTGACAGTCTGTCTTAGGAATGCTTAATGCTGACACTGAATGACTGAAGTGCACATTATTCCATTCCTATGTACTATTACCAAGTATGAAAATGTGCATGATTTTTCTTCCAAAATTTCCAGCAGTCTGAAGACTTATTGTGCACCTTAATTTAAATCATAACATAGTCAAAATGAAAAATATATTGAAACTTATGTATACTATGGAAATTTTGAAATATTTAATATGCATTGAATATGAACTGTGACTTTTGCATTATGTATGGGCTTTTCCATCACTTGAATTTTTATCATCATTATTATTGTACTTTTATTTTTTTCTCAAATCAGGACGGTAAAATGTGAGGTACAGGCATAGCCGAGCACACTCATTTCTCAATTACTAGGAATTTTTGGACTATTCCAGTGATGTTCAGTATTGTGGCTTTCTGGTGATTTACATAAATATTGCCTTGTAGGCCTAATTGTTTAATGTTGTTGTGTAGTGACTTTGAGATGATACCAGTTGTGGATATTACTACTGGGGCAATGTATGTACAAGTGACAAGTGAGGTTTATTGTCATTTAGTTACACATATATATATAATGTATGTAGAAACGAGACAATGTTTCTTCGAAACAGGGTGAAAACATATAAAACACATAACACATGATAACTTTTGAAGGTAGGGATAAAATCTACAGAATCACACATAAATAACAAACTAAAGTGAATTACTGCTAAATATTGTAAGGGTTGGAACAGATTAACCAGTGACACTTCGAACGTGATGCGGCCGAGAGTTCAGAAGCCTAATGGTCTGGGGAAAGAAACTGTTTCCCATCCTGACCATTCTTGCTTTTATGCATCGGACTCTCTTCCTTGGTGGTAGAAAGTCAAAGAGGATACTGGGTGGATGGGTGGGATTCTTAGTGATACTAGGGGCCCTGCGTATGCAGTGCTCCTGGTAAATGTCCCCACTGGATGGTAGGGAGACCTCTATAATCCTCTCATCTGTTCTCACCATCCTTTTTAGGGACTTCTGGTCCAATGCTCAATTGCTCCCATGCCAGCAGGGGATGCAACTTGTCAGGATGTTCTCAATGGTACCCCTGTAAAATGCAGTTAAGATGGGGAGTGGAAGCCTTGCTTGCCTCAGTCATCTTAGGAAGTGGAAGCTTTTCTGTGCCATCTTGTTCAGGGAGGTGGTATTAAGGGACCAGGTGTGGTTATTGTGATGTAAACTCCCACGAACTTGGTACACTTAACTCTCTCTACGGAGGAGCCATGTATTCGCTGAGGGGAATGGTTTGTCTGAACCTTCTTGACGTCCACAATGATTTCCTTTGTTTTCTCCACATTCAGGCTCAGGTTGTTCTTCTCACACCAATCCACCAGTGGCTCCACTTCCTCCCTATACTCTGTCTCGTCATTGTTCTTGATGAGGCCAAACATTGTTGTGTCATCTGCAAACTTGGTGACATGGTTTGAGCTGGATCCTGTGACACAGTGAGCTGAGCACACAGCGTTAGGGAGTGCCGGTGCTCAGTGTAGTGGGATGAGAGAGGTTGCTGCCCACAGGGACTGGCTGTGACCTCACTGTCAAGAAGCCCAGTATCCAATTTCAGCGGGAGGTGTTGAGACCCAGTGAGGACAGTTCCCCACCAGATTATGGAGTATGATGGTGTGAACACTGAACTGAAGACGATAAACAGCAGTCCGGCATATGGGACCCCATTTGCATCATCAGTGAATCGACTTGAGCGATAAGCGAAGTGGAAAAGTATAGCTGGGAGAAAGTCTTTAATGTGCCCCATGACCAGCCACTCAAAGCATCTCATAATGGTTGATATTAATGCCACCAGACGATATTCATTTAGGCATTTACCTGGTTCATGTACAATAGTCTTTCAATTTCCTCTTAAAATTTAGCAAATTTCTGGTATATTTCACTTACTGATTTTTGTATGTTATGTTATGTATATTTGGAATGGCTATTTTTGAAGAAAGTTGTTCTTGTTTGTTTATCCTGTGATGTTGTATCTGGACAGTAATTATGGATTGTCCTATCTGTAATAATTGTTTTGTAATATAATTTGTAGGAGTCTGGCTATAAAACTGGACTAGGCTTCAACAGTGGTAATGTCTTCATCTTTCTGGGTTGTGCTCTCATTTAAGTTTAGTGGTGTGTACTTCTTATCAGAATTGCATATGGTTGTGTGGAATGCTGAATCCTGTTTTTATTGATGAAAACATATCCACAGAAGTTTTATCTAACTATTGTGTAGATTTTTTTATGTCTGTTATTCCTTTTCCCACTTCTGTCCTAGATGGCATTAATCTAAGCACATTCAAGTGTACATAATGTTTTCTGAAATTTGTCATTTCAGTTCTTACTTTTCTTTGTAAATTTTCCAGATCTGTTTCGTACCAAGATATTATGCCAAAATAACATGTTAATATGGGTATAGTGAAAGTGTGTATTGCCTTTGTTGTCTTTTTCGTATTGAGCTCTGTTTGGCAGATTTTCTTTTTTTTTGTAATTTATTTTTTATTGAATTTCATCATCAAACATTTCCATAAGATGTATTTCAGATACTGTACATATATATCATTTAGTCATATTTATCATAAATCTCCACATAATATTTATCTGAGGTATACACTTATAGAAAGGAGAGGAAAGAAAGAACAATCAAAAGGAGAAAACTATGTACAGAGTAGGGAGTGATCTTTTTTACAACATATTCGTTGACTTGTGAGAATAAAATCAGGCCTATGAGGTGTTATGTAGTTAAACTATTTTTCCAGTATGAATAAAATTGTTCCAACTTATGATTTCCTTGAAGTAAATTCTGTCAAAAGTTTTTCCTTTATCTCACTATGATCTATTTTCTTTGCTTGTTGATATCCCAGATACTCATGTGTTTCATATTCACCCATCGGTTGTATTGTATCCTGCTGCCCTGTTTTGTATTCTATTAGCTCTATTGCACCTTTCTTTATGTTTAATGTCCTGCATTTATCTAGTCCAAAGTTCATGTTTATATCTTTCAAAAGTAGTTCTACTACCTGAATTAAGTGCTTTAGCTTTACTGATGAAGGAACATATAATCTTAAATGTCTAGAAGGTGTGTTAAGGTATAGCTCATTTCATTGTTTCTGATTTGATACACAATTTTCGTCCGATTTAGTAAATTAGAGAGCGGGTTTAAAGCAAGACAGAACCATAGTGGACACAGAGAGTTGACTTGGCAAATGCCTTGGTTTATTTTGATATTATTTTAATAATAATAATTATTCTTTTTATTTTTCCTCAGCTTAAGCTGGTAAAACCTGAGGTACGGATGTAGCCAAGCACACCCTTTTCTCAATTTCTAGGAAAATAATAATAATAATAATAATTTCTTTGTCTTTCTTTTTATATTTACACAGTTTGTTTCCTTTTGCACGTTCATTGCTTGTCCATCCTGTTGGGTGTGGTCTCTAATGGATTTTATTGTATTTCTTGTATTTACTCTGAATGCCCACAAGGAAATGAGTCTCAGGGTTGTATAAGGTGACATAATTGTACTTTGATAATACATTTACTTTGAACTTTGAATGTAATTTCAGGTTCAGCCAACACCATTGCAAATGCAGTGATAGATGATCAAGAATATTGGGGAACAGACTTGCAGTGAGCACGACAATTCGAATTTATTGTCAAGTATGGTGAGGTACAAGTACAATGGTAAAACTTCTTGAAGCAACATCACATTCATATAGATACAGACAAGTTTGGCAGGAAATATAATGAAAAGCTACAGCCATTCCTTTTTAGCCGTTTGGAAAATATCAAATGGAAATTCTCAGAGATTCCACAGTTAGATATCCACATATCACTTTTGCATAATCACAAGGGATACATCTGTCCTGGCTCCAGCACTTCACCGCTAATGATATGCAGGATATTTACATGTGGTATTGCAGAAAAAACTACGAACTAGTTTGTGTACAGCAAGATCCCACAACACAGCAGTGTGATAAACATGTAACGATCTGTTTCAGGAATGATGAAGAGATGATCAGTATTGGTCAGGATACCAGAAATAATTTAGTATATACAAGAAAATTTAAATATGCACCTTCTGCTGCTTACTGTAATTTGCTGTATGTGTTTATAAGAATTTTTTAAAAACAAAGGAAAGGACTAGGAATTGTTTCTCCTTTTCTTTCCAGTTTTGCAACCTTCGATTTGATGGGTGGGTGTCAATAGCGGTGTTCGCACCCGTAGTCTTATCACTTTGTGTTAATCCAGTCCTGAAGTCTGTTGCTTTTACTTAGGGTAGTGCTTGTGTATCAGATAAGTAATTCTCACACATGACAGAGTGAATTTATCATTTATCTTTCCAAACTGTACTTCCTGTTAAGGTCAATATAAAGCCTGCTGTGAAAATGCCACAAACAAGGAATAGCCACACTTCACCCAAAATGCATTCTTACTGATGTCAAATTTGCAGATCTGTGCTTTTGAGAGTAATTAGTAAATGACAGTAATCATGCTGGCACCCCTAATTAACAGCAGTGTGAAGCTTATTGTTTAAAGATGTCTCTAAGGTCTTGCTTTCCCTCCACACCCTGTTCAATTTGCCTCAGGCCATGGAATGCCACTCACATTGAGATGGCTTTTCAAATCCTTGTTGGCAGATCTCTGCAGTATCTCCGGGCCTGGCAGTGCAGGCAGGGAAACTTGGTCCCAGTGCATTCACATGTTGTAAAACGGAGCTGCTTGGAGCAAATTCCTCTGCCATTTGTATGTTTGATCTACGGTGGGTGGGGGTGGGGGTGGTGAAATGTTTTAAACATAGACAATCTCGCCTGTCCTTCAGAATTGATGGATGCAACTTCTTCAACACATTGAGAAGCAATACTTTCAGCAGACTTCTTGTAAATAATTAGACATGCTGCCTTGATAAAAAAACAAAATTTCATGAAATCAGTATCCGCAGACTTGGAAATCTAATGTGAGATTCCTGCTTCAGATCACTGTTGAACAATCACGCAGCATTCTGACTGCAACACACATCAAAGTTGCTGGTGAATGCAGCAGACCAGGCAGCATCTCTAGGAAGAGGTACAGTCTATGTTTCAGGCCGAGACCCTTCGTCAGGACTGCAGCTGGATCCTTGACTTGCTCATCGTGAGATCACAGTCAGTGTGGATTTAAAGTATAGGATCCTCCTTGCTGACAATCAGCACAGGCGCACCTCTAGGATGCGTGCCTAGCCCACTGCTCTACTGTCTTGACACTCCTGACTGTGTGGTTAGGCACAGCTCAAAAGCCACCTATAAATTTGCTGGTGACACAACTGTTGTTGACAGAATCTCACATGGTGACAAGGAGGTGCACAGGAGTGAGATAGATTGGCTGATTATCAGCTCCATATTGACAGATACAGTGCTGTGCAGAAGTCTTAGGCACACATATAGCCAGGGTGCCGGAGACTTGCCCAGTACTGTATTTGCCAATGTGGGGCGGAGAGTGAGTTTGCAAACCTGGCAGGAGCAAAGGATGTTGGGAATGGCAAAGGTGGTGTGTCACAGAAGGGGTTTGGGGCAGATGGCAGAGAAAGAGTGCCAGGCCGGGGGGCAGTGCGGGTGCAGACACGACCAACCCTGAGACACCAGGGAAGCTCATTTGATTCCAGACAAATGGTTTATTGATCATTACAGAATGTCTCTCTGGTGCCTCCCGCACCCTCTGCTCTCCCTTCCCCTCTTTCCAACCATGATTCCTCTCTCTTTGCCTCCTTCCCACTCTCAGTCCAGAATAGAGACCCGTATCAGAATCAGGTTATCACTCACATATGTCTTGAAATTTGTTTTCTTTTGTGGCAGTAGTACACTGCAAAACAGAAAATTATTACAATACTGTGCAAAAGTCTTAGCCATGCTAGCTACATATATGTGCCTAAGACTTTTGCACAGTACAGTAACTGACACAATAGTAGTTTTAAGTCATTTCAGCATATACTTAAAACAAACAATACAACATTTCTCAAATTTCCATTCACAGAACTGTGCCATTACTGATTACATGATCTGAAAATACTGATAATGAATAGATTGTGTTGGCCACAATAAATCAGACGGCAGAATTGTGTGGCTGAGTTTCATGATTTCTTTTAATCGTCCCAAACCTGATTTTCTTAATGACAACAGACAAATAAACATGATGTAAAAGCTGAAATTATCTGAGGAAATTGTTTTTAATGTGGTAATTCTTTAGATATGATATATAAAATCTGATTTTAATAAACATTTCTGTAATGACTAAAATATTTTGTGTTTATAATTTCCACAAAAATGCTTGAAAATTATCTTGTTCCAAATAATAATCAGCGCCCAGCTTTCATGGAGTGAGATGATGGTGCTGATGGAAGACGAGGTGTTAAATACATTAGGGGAAGGAACTGAGTAACAAATTACTGGAAGTCAACAGAATAGATCAAAATCTGCAGTTGAAATTCAATTAAACCAAATGAATTTCCATGAAGGTTTTCAAATCTAAAACATGGCCTATTTTTTTACCACAGATGTTGCCTGACCTGCCGAGTTTTCCCAGCATTTTCAGTTTTGATTCAGATTTCCAGATTTTTCCAACGTTTTATGTATTGCACTAAACTGTTGTCAGAAAACAACAAAGTTCATGACATATGCCAGTGATAGTAAACCTGGTTCTGACTGCGCCAAACATTGCTGCATTGACCCAATGCTAAATATTTAAAAGGTGTTCGAAGAACAGAAGAATGTCCTGCTCTGCTATTCAGTAAGTTTATGGGCTGAACTTTCAGCTCAGTGCTAATTTTGTCCCTTGAATCACTTTAATGCTATCGAATAATATGTTGAACTCCTTCTACAGCAGCTAAATCCCTACAGTCCTCTCAGGTAGAGTATTCCCAAGATTCGGTGGTCTCCAGATGGAGGATTTTCTTCTTTCTCTGCTGTGTTTGAGATTGTGACTCCTGATGGTTTCTGCTTAAACACGTGAGAAACTGAGAAGGGGATTTAAACTAAATGGCTTCCTTGTTTGGTCGCATGGACATGACAGAGCAAATGGCTTTCTTACCACATCATAAATTTCTCAGATTCTCTGACTTCCTTTTTCAGCTGACTAGTTTTGTTGCCCAGGATCATGCATGGAGAAAGCTCACAGAAAATTAGTGAGGTAGTTGCTCAATACCATGACAAGCAATCCATACATGTGGAGTAGAGAAAGAATAGAAAATAAGGAGTAAACATTTACAATCTGACTATTTTATGTTCCCTACCAGCAGTTCCAACTGGCATTGAGATAATATCTTCAAAGGAGTTCCTAAACCTCATTTCTGCTAAACTATTCACACTCTTCATGCTTCCCTTTCTGAAATTTGTTGTCCATCTCCTGGTTGCTCAAAGGATTATGCATATTTCTATATTTTCCTCACTCTCAGCTGGAACTTGACAACTTAATATTCTAGTTTAGTCAGTTTTAATGTAGTATAAACCAATTTTAAGTGGTCTAAGTAGCTATATTCCCTGCTTCAACTTTTTCTTTCCAAAGGAAGATCTCAAGCCCCTGAGATGCCAGATGGTATACACATGTGTACAGTTGTGTAAGATCCTTGGAAAGATCAGTAATTGATATTTACGCTTACCTTATGAAATTAATATAAAGTTTGGATAATCCTGTAGAGATTTTAAAATTTGCAAAAGTTTGCACTTTTATAGGCATTTTGAAACATAAATGTAATGCCATTAAACAGTAACATGTGGCAGAACAAATCTCACATGTCTACTTCATAGTTACTCTAAAGAGATTGTGTGCTGTATGCTCAAAATATCTGTTAACAGTGTCTTTCAATAAAAACAGGATAATTAGTGTCTAGTAGATATTCTTATCCAGCGATAAAGCCACTGAATAATAAATTTGACATAAGCTGCAATAAAAGCTGATTCAGACTCAATCATCAATTCTAGCTGAAAAGCAAGGCAAGAAAATTTAGTAGTACACTTCCAGATAGATGAGATTACAGAGAATATACTGATTTAATCAGCATTTCACCAGTGATTATCCAATGCTGCCCTAAAGCAATAGCTTTTAATTAATGTCTGAGATAAATATGTGGGGGATTAAACAGCTTTGGGGTAAATGGGAAAGTTCTCGGGATCTAGTCTCAATCTTTATTATTTAGTTTATTTCCCTAAATAAATGATAGACTTGTATTCTAATTCTGCCAACTTTGATAGTCACATAAACAATATTAATTTAATCAAGACACTGGTTCGTTCATGTCTTATTTCATAGCTCTGTCCATTCACTAAATATGATGACAAATACTGCAGCTAAACCTTATGAGGAGAAATTTACATTATTCCTTCTCTGCTGCAATTTGGCAAAGTGGCCCTAATGTTAGTTAATTGGTATTTTAAGTTGTTGAAGTATGGGTTGAAAAATTATACCAGGCATGGTATCTACTGGCAAACTATTAGCCTGATGGGAGCGATAATCTAGAAGTATGGCCTTAAATCCTACTCTTGTCTGCTGTTGGAATCTTGCTATTCCAGTTTTAACTGACAATGTTGTTCCTTATCCTTTTAACCAAGAAGGTGCTTTTGATAAACACACAAAGAGAAAGGGAGAAAATGTTCTACTAAAAAAAGAACCCCACCTTCTTTAAATAGAAAGCTAATTAAGTGTGCAATGAACAAAAACAATTGGAAATAGTTGTTTATATCATTGGAGTTGATGTAAAACTCGTTCCCATATTTTGTGAAATATTTTAATGAATTATACTGAAATTTTAAAACACTGACATTCCCTAAGGAAAATTTATGACAGTGGTATCTTAATAGCTGCTTAGAAACTAAACAAAGTGTAACAAGCCAAATAACTGTTTAGAGGAGAGCATTTTTATTCTAAAAATAAATTAACATTTTATGTTTATCCTGGAAATACTGATACGATGTTTAAACATTTCTATAGGCTGCTACAAAACATATTGCTTTAATGGATTTCTGTGTTATGCTTACGAGGTGCTTTGAAATGCTGATTCCGGTACCTAAATTACTGAGCTCTGGGTGATCTGGAGTCTATGGGTGACATCTGTTAAACACAAACTGTCATCTGTCAGCTTGAGATATATCAAGGGGATGGGTTTTAGAATGATCCTGTCAGAGTCGAAACAGTTGACACGCATGAAAATGTGTCTCACGTGTGTAACAATGAGAATGCATTTGATATTAATTGTTTTTGAAAGGAGTATTTTTGATTTTGAAGATCATGTAACAGTCCATGAAGTATTCCTATATTCGTACGAGTCATTGTAGACCACATTTCGTTTTATTTTTTAAAATTTCTACCTTCCGCTAGAGTTCAGTGGTCTGGTTTGAGAGTTTACGCGGCCAGCGGTGCCCTAGTTTCCACGCGATTGTGAATATCAGCAGGGTGTTTTACTTGTGAAGTTATCCTAATAGTCCTGGGTCCTGTCCTCTCCTCTCCTGACGTTCATATGTGCACCAAGTTCTTCAGCAAAATCCCTGTGTATTTGTTGTTTTTTTCTCCTTCCTTCATGCAGTACATTGAGGCCAATTGCCACACAGCCCATTAATATTAACTGGTTAGAGATTAGCAAGCACAGTAGAGGCTAAGGTGTTTGTTTAGGGCTTCTTGCTCTATTTAGTACAACTGACAGTAAATAAGGAAGCAGTTGGGAATAATTAAAATGCCCTTCCTAGTTCCACGATTGTTTACTGCTAGTTGCAAACCTTGGGTGTAGATTCTCATATTGAAGGTATTTAAAAGCAATGTTCCTTCTTTTCCGGATCTATACGTTTTCGCTAAGCTCACCAGCTATATTGATTCATTGAGGTTTGAAATCTTCCCATGTTGGTCTCTAAGGAGTAAAATCAGTTTAGTACTTCACTCTTCCGACACATAACACAAGGAGTTCTGATGAATGGCAGAAAGAAAGTACCACTGAGGTAGGTCTACATAAAAAAAATGAAATGAATTCAATTTTGTAAGTAACTCAATGGACCCATGTTGGACATTGGTTCACCTTGGTCTGCAGCATATCAGCAATTCTGCTAGAAACTGAATATGAATTGAACTAAACTGAATTGAATTGTATTGACTTTATTACTTACATCCTTCATATACATGAGGAGTAAAAATCTTTACGTTATGTCTCCGCCTAAATGTGCAACTTATAATAAACAGTATGTACAACAGGATAGCCAATATAGCATAGAAATACAAATGTATCAGCATGAGTTAATCAGTCTGATGGCCTAGTGGAAGAAGCTGTCTGTTGGTCCTGGCTTTTATGCAGCGGATGGTAGAGCTGGAACAGTTTGTGGTTGGGGTGACTCGGGTCCCCAATAATCCATTGGTCCCCTTTTACACACCTGTCTTTGTAAAAGTCCTGAATAGTGGGAAGTTCACATCTACGGATGCGCCGGGCTGTCCGCACCACTCTTTGCAGAGTCCTGCGATTAAGGGAGGTACAGTTCCCATACCAGGCGGTAATGCAGCCACTCAGGATGCTCTCAATTGTGCCCTTGTAGAAAGTTTTTTGGATTTGGGGGCCCATACCAGACTTCTTCAATGGTCTGAGGTGAAAGAGGCGTTGTTACGCTCTTTTCACCACATAGCTGGTATGTACAGACCACATGTGATGTGGATGCCGAGGAACTTAAAGCTGTTCACCCTCTCAACCCCAGATCCATTGATGCCAATAGGGTTTAGCCAGTCTCCATTCCTCCTGTAGTCCACAACCAGCTCCTTTGTTTTTGCAACATTGAGGGAGAGGTTGTTTTCTTGACATCGCTGAGTCAGGGTGATGACTTCTTCTCCTTAGGTTGCCTCATTTTTATTTGAGATTAGGCCAATCAATGTAGTGCCCACAGATGCTGATAAGATTCAATTGATCTGAGCAGGTAAATGGGCCAGAGTATACCAGGAGCCCACTGATTTGCTGGCAGTTTGCGGAGGATTTCAGAAATGATGTCTCCTGTTGGCATGTTAGAAACACCACGTCACCTGGTAGAGTTGGAACTGAGGTAAAAAAAAAAGCCCTCTTTTGATTTTCCTGATGACAAATAACAGATACGTCTCAAAATAAAAAAGGACATAAATAATATTAACATAAATCTCTAGAATTTGTGAAGTTAGCTGAGCTGAATGATGATAAATTGTTAGGAACCAAAGAATTTGTAAATCTGAGCACCTGAACGGAAATTTAGGAGGAAGTTCCCAAGCCAGAGAAATTCAAGTGGCACATTTTTATTTTGACAATGGATGGGCATTGGAAAAATATTAAGGTACTGATGGATGCTGAAGTTGTTGTATTTGAAGACATGAAGCATTCATTATAAAGTAAATAAATTACAGTGTAAATAAATGTAAATTCATATGAAATAATTGCCATTACTGAGATTTATCTGTTGACTGATCAAAGATGATATCTGAATTCAATATTTAGTAGGGACAGACTGAGAGGAAAAACAAGTAGGGTGCTGACATGAGTAGAGGATGAAAACTGAGAAGTATGAGAAAGGATATTGGCTTGGAGAACCAAGATGTAGAATCATTAAGGATGAAGCTAAGAAACACCAAAGAGAAGAAAACGTTTATGGGACTCCAAGTGATATAGGAGTCACCATCAAAATGGAAACCAGATATATGTTACAAAGATGCTACAGTAATCAATGGGGAATTTCTATGTTATATTGACTATCCTGTTCTACATAATATTTATCATAAATTACTATAAATTGCACATTTAGACAGAGATGTAATGTAAAGATTTTTACTCCTCATGTATATGAAGGCTGTAAGTAATAAAGTCAATTCAATTCAATTCAGTCTCCGGAATGCATTCTATTGTAGTGGATGAATTTCAGAAGTGTGTGCAAAATGGTCTTGAGAGCAATAGATGGTTTTAGAGTAAAATGTTGAGGAGCCAAATGGGGAATAGGCTATCCTGGATTTGGTGTGGTCTATTGAGAAGGGGTTCTTTAATAGGCAAGACGTGATACAGGCAGAAGTACAGATCTGTGAGGAAGAGAAGCGGATTTCAAAGGCAGTGGAACAAGGGTACCAGGGTGCCTGGACAAAGTGGGATCTGCCTAAGTGCAAGATCTCATGGGCAGAGTTATGCAGACTGGAGCCCTTCCGCATTTCCTTCCTCTTGCGATCTGTGTATGACACACTTCCTTCACCATTACATCTGTACACATGGTGGATGAGAGAGGACCCGAACTGTAAGCTCTGTGGTCAAAAGGGGACACTGGCTCATATACTGTCCAGGTGTAAAACAGCTCCAACTCAAGGATGGTATAGGTGGCGTCATGATAAGGTGCTACTGGCTGTTGCTGACACACTAGAGCGGGAGAGATGCAAGAAGAGGACGGTTGGCACAGATTTGAGGAAGGCCATCACCTTCATCAAAGAGGGAGCTAGACCTTTCATAACCAAACAACCAAAGCCCGATCTGCTGCTAACGGCCAGGTCCTGGAAGATGAGGGTCGATATGGAAAGGAGTTTGCAGTTCCCGGATGTGGTGCACACAACCCTACGCCCGGACATTGTACTGTGGTCAACCGAAGACAAGAAAATAATTCTGGTCAAGTTGACTGTGCGGTGGGATGAGGGATGGGAAGAGGCCCACGAGAGAAAGGCCTTGAAGTACCAGCCCTTAGTGCAGGAATGTAAAGACAAGGGATGGCAGGCATGGTTGTTCCCTGTGGAGATCAGCTTCAGAGGTTTCCCAGCCAAATCAGCATGGCGGTTGCTGTCAGATCTGGGCCTGGACAAAAGGAGCAAAAAACAAGCAGCTCGTAGGATGGGGGAAGAGGCAGAACGAACTTCTTGTTGGATTTGGAGTAGACGAGAGGAGGGGAGCTGGAAGCTCGGAGCAGACGGGCAGTGATTTGGCCGCCACTGCCGGCCCACCAACTGGAGAGTGTCGTGGTTAAGGGTCGAAACACTCGGTGAAGGTTGGGAACCACCTGATGACATCTGCTCCTGGCTGAAGGCTAAGGTTACCTTTTAAGGTACCTGGAGAATGCACCCTAACAGGTGTATGTAACAAGTAATAATCATGTTTAAGAGGATCCTTGGGAAGGATTAGCAATAACATGATAGAATTATTTTATGTTGGAAAGTGAAGTGGTTCAATCTGGGTGGTGGGGGTCATAGTCTCAGGTATGAGGTAAGATATTAAAAATGAGATGAAGGCCAATTCCTTCACCCTGTGGAATTTTCAACACAAGAAAGCTATGGAGGGCAAATTACTGAACGTACTGAAGAAGGAATTAAATAGATTTTCAGATGTAAAAGGCATCTGGGAGTGTGAGAGAGAAAGCTGAAATATGTTATCATTAATATCATATTCATTGGTGGAATGACTTAGTCCTGTTGCAATTTCCTTTGTTGCTAATACCTGTCCCCAGTGAAGGTGGGATGAGGTTGCAAAGAGTGACTGTTTGAATCCTCAAAGATATTTTCCATCAAAGCTGAAATTATAATATAGTCAAGTAATGATCATATAATAAAAAGCAGGAAATAAAAATTTGAAAGTGAAATATTGTACTTAACAGCTGCATTTTGGAGAGATTTATATTTTATGTATTGTATATATTGGATTAGCTTATTCTCAGTGTAAGTGGACATCATAGAACCCTTTAGGAAGGAAGTATCCAGAAAACTTCAGGAAAGTTTAAAAAATATGAATGAAGGGAAAGTTATTAAACTGGATTACAAGGTGGTTGGAAGAGAGGAAAAAAGAGTGCTGATAGTTAAGAACAATGTCAAGCTGGCATGATAGGATTGCAGTGTCCTATGAGACTTTGCTTTGGGGCTGTTTGTTGCCACTGTATTGATCAATGATTTAGATATCTGGTAAGGAGTCAGTGTTTGTCACTAGTGCTAAAACTCAAGAATAATGTTTCCTTTGGGGAGGGAAGTTTGCCATCCCTATTTAGTCTGGCTTATGTGTGACAACAAAGTCCAACAACATAACTTTCAACTGGTCTCAGACAATTCTTGTTGGGCATTTTTGGGCAAGCCAATAGTGCTTGCATTTTGTGACAAGTTAAAACAATTGCGAGGTGCATACCTTGCTGTAGCTTGTCTGGAGGAAAGTTTGATGAGAAAGGAAATTTGGGGATTCTGGTTCGCAACTTATTTAAAAGCACAAGTGTATACAGTGTAAGCATTAAAACAATGCCATTATTTCTCTGGTCCTCCCCAGCTTACAAAGCCTGACTTACTTTCAGCCAGTACATATGAGTAAGTTTTAGAGAGATAGGCAGAATGGATTTGCCAGCTATTATTGGGCTGTAAGCTTCTTCTTGTGGGTGAGAGCTTGCAACCATATTTCTGACCTGTGAATTGTTTGGATAATGAATAATGTAAATAGTGAATCCAAACAAAGTCTTAGTAAAGCCTTGTAACACATGCAAAATTCTGGAGGAACTCAGCAGGTCAGGCAGCATCTATAGAGAGGAGTAAAGAATCAATGTTTTGGGCTGAGACCCTTCATCAGGACAGAGTGACAAAAATACTTAGGGACTGATGAATGTTAAAGTTGTACTAGAAAACATGAAGTATTCATAATAAAGTGAAGAAATGCAGATAGATGTAAATGGACATAATATTATTGCCATTATGGTGATTTATCTGATGCCTGACCTAAGACAAGACTGAGTCTTAATGAAGGGTCTCAGTCTGAAACATCAACTGTTTATTCCTCTCCAGAGATGCTGCTTGACCAGCAGAGTTCCTCCAGCATTTTGTGTGTGGTTACTCTGGATTTCCAGCATCTGCAGAACTTCTTGTTCTTAGTAATGCCTTGTTTGGAACCACTGAACAGTTTTGGACTTAATGCTGTCAGAAAGTGGTTGAGGTATTATGCAGATCCGTTTAAACCCCTGCCTGCTGTGAATAAGCACAAAGCCAGCGAATTGGAAAGTGGGGCCTGTTTTCATTGGAACAAAGAAGATTATGGTTGATTTAATGAAGAAGGGACAAATTTGATAAAAACAAACTGATTGAAAGGTTTAGAATAAGAGGATTTGCTAAAAATGTAAATACACTGTATATTTAAGAGAAGTGGGAGAAAGAAGCGGGGTTGGTACTTTCAGAGGAGGCTTGGGGGAAAATCTGCAGCTTTCAATGGTCCTCGACTAATTCTTTGACTTGGAGAGAACATTGTTGGAAAAACATTATAAGATACTTCAAGACCCCATATCAGGAAAAATATAAAGATACAAATGTGATGTGTTGGAGAAGGTGCGGCTCTAAGGAGGCAAATCATTTTCATATTTTCTGGGATTGCCCTAAATTAAGTCTATTTTGGGAAGGTATTCATAGAACATTAGTTAAGGTACTTAGGTCCCAGATACCTCTGAACTTTGAGACGCTCTATTTGGGGCATGTATTGTTCCTTGAACAGAAGGAAGGTATAAAGTTGCTGCAGGCCCTCTTAGCGGCAAGTAAGAAATCAATCACTAGAAAATGGCTAAATCCAATACCACCTACATTAGAAGATTGGTACGAAATTATCTTGGAAATATTTAAAATGGAAAAGTTGACCTACTCCCTGAGAACTCAAAAAGAAACATTTTATCAAATCTGGAATAAATGGATTGAATATATAACCCCAATGCGAGCAGACTTTAGATGACTCTCCTAATGATTTATATTGCTCTTCTCATCAACACAGTAATATTGCTAACGTAAGCACCCCTAGTCTAAATGTTTGTTGTTTTTTTTTGGAAAATAGAGAATTAACACAAGTAAAGGGAAAGATTTGGGAAAGGGATAAAAAAAAAAGAAAAAATTAAGTAAATAAGTACATAGGGATTGGATAATTATGTCTGCGGGCAGGAACAAGCACGAACAAATTGGGATATAAACACCTACAATGGTTGGTATATAGGCTTGTATGCAACATTTTGGACCAGTGGAAATGGTCCAGAAGGGTTGTATGGAAACTATTATTACCATTTTTCTTAACAACTAATTTCATTACTTAGCCTAATAGATTAGATTTACCACAGTACATAATTATCTATTTAAATGTTTATTTTGCTTTTATATCATCTCAATGTGTACTTAAGAATGTATAAATAATTGTAGTTTTATACATATAAAAAATGGAAAAGGTTATATGTGTGAAAAAAGTACATGATAATTGTGAACTCCTTATCCAAATAAAAATAAAATTAAAAAAAAAGAATAAGAGGATTTGGTAATATGATTGTATGAACAAGATTCTGGACATGGAATATGAGAAACCTTTTCTTCAGAAAGATTTTGCAGCCACAGAACGCATTGCCAGTGTTTGTAATAGAAACAAAGACCTAATTGAAAGTGAGAGCAATATGTGAAGTAGACAGACATCCAAAATTAGCAATAATAATATTTGTGTAGATGATGTAGACTTAACATGGGTTGGTTGAGCCAAATAGTTTTTCTGCACGTAATGATGTCAGGTCTAAAAGTTTGGAAAATCTTCCATTTTGCATCTTAAAACTGAGAATACACCAGAACAAGTACTAGAGGACAATACTAAGTCTGTTTTGATGCTAATGTGTATTTGTTTATTTTACTAGATGTAGTCTTTCATTGATTCTATCGTGCTTCTATTTACTGTGAAAATGAATCTCATGGTTTTACTGTTTACAGTGACATATGTATGAACTTTGATAATAAATTTATTCTGAACGTTGAACTATTTGGTGCTTGGAAACGAGCGTCCCTCAGCTTCCTCTCATAATTGATACTGCAAGGCCCGGTCTAATTAAATTGGCTGCATAAGAATCATAATCAAAATCAGGGTTATTATCACTGATCTGTGTCATGAAATTAGCCATTTTTGTGGCAGCCGTATAGTGCAAGTACTACTACACATTACAAAAATAAATGAATGGACTATATGAGTAATGAGGCAGTTTTAATGGGTTCATGGACCACGTGGAAATCCGATGGCAGAGGGGAAGAAGCTATTCTTAAAATGTTGGGTGTATGTTAAGGTCACTACTTCCTTTGAGCTTTCAAGTCTGCTCTTTTAAAAAAGGATGATGTAGTACCCAAGTAGCAGGCATTTGTTTTCACCAAGTGTGAGATTTGAACTTTGTTGTATTGTACATGGATGCATGATATTTTGTCATTGCATTACTTTATTGCAAGGAATATTCTGATTTTTTTACCTGAAGGATGACAATACAACTTGCCCTTCATTTGGTTTCTTTCCCTGTAACACTGTGAACCAAGTCAATGCTGATCTCCACTGTGTTGTTCCTTCTCCTCTGAAAAGTATGAGAATGACCTGAGATTTCTCATTTATCTTTTACCCAAATGAAAAAGCAAAATGCCTCTTTTCAATGATTCTCAAAAAGCGTCATATTTGGTGAAAAAAAGAAAATGATTTATTTGAGTTTGTTTTGATACCTATTTAGTCTAACATGGATCAGCCATGATAAGATTGTGGAGCAGATACGATGAGCCAAATGGCCTAATTCTGCTCCTATACAGTACCTTATGGTCTTATGGAACTGCATGGAGAAGTTATTGCAGATAGTGAACAGAAGCTGAAGGATTGTCCAAAACATAATGAAGAACACCGAGTTGGATTGATAATTAGCTCTTGCTCTCTCTGCCTAATAGCAACCTTTGAGATTTTACAGTAAATAATGCAGATTTCTGGGGGCTGATGGTCTAAAACACTACTGATATAGCACTGAGACATAGCAACAAAAATGTTGTAGATTTGCAAAGACTGCAAATCCTAGAAGCTTTGAATAAAGTGGAAAATTTCCGAAATAGGTTTGATCACTGCTTGGTATACCTGATGTTGGATGGAATGATAGAAGGTAGCCCTGATGAAGGGTATTCGGCACTAAACATTGATTGTTTATTCATTTCCATAGATGGTGATTGACCAACTGAGTTCCTTCAGCATTTTGTATGAGTTACTCTGGATTTCCAACATCTGAGAATCTCTTGTGCTTATGACTGATACTCAGCTGTCATTAAGCCAGGAAGGGGAAATTTACCCAGGTGCCCCCTGATCATCCTCAGATGCCACTTCTTGAAGTTCCTTGGCTGGGATTGAATCCAAGCTGAGAAAGTTTCATGAAACTGGGTATCTTGAGAGAATATGCCTCTGGTTATCCAGAGGAAGTCCAGGCACACACTGGTTATTGGCCTAGTGTAGGAATGAGATCTGAGCCAGGGATAGCTGTTTGGAATTGCATTAGCCCCTATCTCCCATGGACTCTGCAGCTTAGATGGCACTTAGAACACCAACATACAGGTTGATCAATGGGGAGGATCAGGTCATGTCCATAGGGGTTCTTAACCCAAGACCACGGCCAGCAACACCTCAGAGAAATGTAATGGTAATACAGTACAATAAAATCTACTTTCCTGTGGAGAGCAAATTAAAGTTCCTGCTTGACTTATTATCGAGGAAGAGTTTCATGGGGGGTGCCTCCACCACTCATTACAAGCAGCCAATCAAGATGTATTTATTGGAAAGCGATTGCCCACTTTGACCTTGTCCTCCCACGAGGTCAGAACTGCGTGGCATTTGAAAGCTATGGTTCCCACTCTGTTACTGGTTACTGCCTGCAGCCATGGTGCACAGTCAGACCCATGCATGAACAATGACATGTGAAGCATGAGGAAGGACTGCCCTCAAAAGTTAGTAACTTCAAAGTAGTTGGATGGGAAGGGGGAAAACTAGTGGGATAAGAAGAAAGGGACTGAAAAGAGCCAGGGATAATTATAGTCCTTCTTAATGGTCTATTTTTAAATGGGGGGGGGGTATGGTATTGAGAGTGTAACTTGCTTTTTAAATATTCAGGTCCTTAGTACACCTAAAGATTAAAATAGAAAACATTCTCTGTTGTTTCACCTTGTGTTGCCACACCTATGCTTTAAGCTGTTAGATACTCCCTAACAGTCAGACTCTGGTATGTATTCTTTTTGTGACACTTGAAATTAAGCCAGTAACGCGAGATATAATTTAGGAATATAAATTTATTGCCAGCTGTTGAAACTTATATGGAGCTACCCTTCATGTATGCCATTGATGGGTTACAGACCAGGAAACTATTAATTAATTTGTTCAACAAAACACCCTTTGTTGAATCACAAGGGGTGCTCAGCTAGCTTTAACGTTTTCAGTGGAACCGCTTAAACAAGACACAATGTGAATAGCTTAAATACATGTAGGAAATATGTCAGGATTGTATAGTATAGTTTGAAGAAAGCTCTCTTCTCATCCATATCTCTCTCTCTCTCTCACACACACACACACACACACACACACACACACACACACACACACACACACACACCAACATTGACTGAATTTTCCACTCCCTAATACCGACCACATATAATGTCCTCAGTGCAGTCCTTGGGGGAGATTTTTACTCTGATCTAAAATGCCTCCGATACCTTCTTAGGTCTCTTACTCATTTCTACCAGTCATTACATTTACCTATGACGGAAGGGAAATTCCTCTGAGACCATAAGGTAGAGGTAGAGAAAATACCTTCGAGAGAGATCTTTAAACTAAACGAGTACATGTCGGACAGGAATACAAAAACCAGCTTTATCTAACATTATATAGAGTCTTGGAGGTCAAGTTATAATTTTTTCCTATTAACTGCGAACCTATAATATGAGTGATGATAAAAAATTAATTTGCAATGTAATATGAATATATTTTGAAAATCCAAATGGTTAAACAACCATGAATGCACAAAAGATTAGATTGAAATTAGATTAATGAAAAAAGACCAATTTGGTTTGCACCAAAGAATATAATTTGCCTAATAATAAGTAATTGAGCCAAAGTGGTTGATAGGAGTTGTAGGGGTACGGAGCGGCTAATTAATGAAATGGTGGAGTGGCAGCAGCAAACGGCACGACAGCCATTATATTTTACGGATACACTGACTACTCACCACACACAGTAAAGACGAGGAAATCTGCAGATGCTGGGATTTCAAGCAACACACATCAAAGTTGCTGGTGAACGCAGCAGGCCAGGCAGCGTCTCCAGGAAGAGGTACAGTCGACGTTTCAGGCCGAGACCCTTCGTCAGGACTAACTGAAGGAAGAGCTAGTAAGAGATTTGAAAGTGGCTTTGTGGAACAATCTATGTTCCGAACCTATTCTGGTATCTGTCCCCCACTTTTCCTTTGCTACATCGATGACTGCATTGCCACTGCTTCCTGCACGCATGCTGAGCTCGTTGACTTCATTAACTTTGCCTCCAACTTTCACCCTGCCCTCAAGTTTACCTGGTCCATTTCCGACACCTCCCTCCCCTTTCTAGATCTTTCTGTCTCCATCTCTGGAAACAGCTTATCTTCTGATGTCTACTATAAGCCTACTGACTATCACAGCTATCTGGACTGTTCCTCTTCTCACCCTGTCTCTTGCAGAAATGCCATCCCCTTCTCGCAATTCCTCCGTCTCCACTGCATCTGCTCTCAGAATGGGGCTTTTCATTCCAGGACGAAGGAGATGTCATCCTTTTTTAAAGAAAGGGGCTTCCCTTCCTCCACCATCAACTCTGCTCTTAAACGCATCTCCCCCATTTCACGTACATCTGCTCTCACCCCATCCTCCCACCACCTCACTAGAAATAGGGTTCCCCCTGTCCTCACCTACCACCCCACCAGCCTCTGGTTCCAGCATATAATTCTCCATAACTTCCGCCACCTCCAATGGGATCCCACCTCTAAGCACATCTTTCCCTCCCCCTCCCCTCTGCTTTCTGCAGGGATCGCTCCCTACGCAACTCCCTTGTCCATTCGTCCCCCTATCCCTCCCCACCGATCTCCCTCCTGGCACTTATCCTTGCAAGCGGAACAAGTGCTACACATGCCCTTACACTTCCTCCCTCACCACCATTCAGGGCCCCAGACAGTCCTTCCAGGTGAGGTGACACTTCACCTGTGAGTCGGCTGGGGTGATATACTGTGTCCGGTGCTCCCGATGTGGCCTCCTATATATTGGTAAGACCCGACGCAGACTGGAAGATCATTTCACTGAACATCTACGCTCTGTCCGCCAGAGAAAGCAGGATCTCCCAGTGGCCACACATTTTAATTCCACATCCCATTCCCATTCTGATATGTCTATCCATGGCCTCCTCTACTGTAAAGATGAAGCCACACTCAGGTTGGAGGAACAACGCCTTATATTCCGTCTGGGTAGCCTCCAACCTGATGGCATGAACATTGACTTCTCTAACTTCCACTAATGCCCCACCTCCCCCTCGTACCCCATCCGTTATTTATTTATTTATATATACACATTCTTTTTCTCTCTCTCCTTTTTCTCCCACTGTCCCTCTCACTATACCCCTTGCCCATCCTCTGGGTTTCCTCCCCTCTCCTTTTTCTTTCTCCCCTCTCCCTTTTCTTTCTCCCCGGACCTCCTGTCCCATGATCCTCTCATATCCCTTTTGCCAACCAACTGTCCAGCTCTTGGCTCCATCCTTCCCCCTCCTGTCTTCTCCTATCATTTCGGATCTCCTCCTCCCCCTCCCACTTTCAAATCTCTTATTAGCTCTTCTTTCAGTTAGTCCTGACGAAGGTTTCGGCCCGAAACGGCAACTGTACCTTTTCCTAGAGATTCTGCCTGGCCTGCTGCGTTCACCAGCAACTTTTATATGTGTCACTACATACAGTACTTGTGCTTATCCATAACCCATCTGGAATCCAACCAACATAATAGCTAACAGTCAGAAGAATTTTCCTATCACGTCAACTTTTTATCCTGCACTGCGCATTATCTGTCAATTTAAACTGCAGCTTCTTGTTCAAACGCAGGGCTTGTGAGCTACTGCCTAGTGTACAGTAACAGAAAGCAACAAGTTGATTGACAATCAAAAGATCTACTAAACAGAGGTAAATGGATCAATGCACTCAAAGCCCACTTTCATACCTGCTAATCAACACCTGTTAATTTCAATTTTAAAAATGTTAGACATTCATAATTTAAAACAGATTAACAAACTATTGACGCTAACAAAAAGGCTGGGAATACAGCTACTGGGCTCGCTCCAGCACTGTGGTCAGAAGAGAAGAACATAGGGTGAGCTCCATAAGCCTCTTATGGGTGGTACTGATGGAGTTGTGATGTAGCGATGCGGAAATTGATGAAAAAGCAAAAACTACCCCAAAAAAAGAACCTACTAGAAATCTGAATGGAAACCAGAAAAAATTGGGAATAGTCAGCAGGTCAGGCAGCATAGAAGGAAAGATTTTTCCTGACTGTTTTAACTCTGAAATTAACTCCGATTCTCTCGTCACATACTGCCAGGCCTGTTTGAGTATTTACATCACTTTCTCTTTTCATTTTGTATCTGCATTGATGCTAACCCAGGGGAATTCAGCAGAAACTAAGTATGATAGATATCTACGTGAAAGCTTAAATATGGCAAGAAGACACAAAGGAGGTTGTGTGTTTTCCAAGTGATGGAGGATGTAGGTGTGTCAGATAAGGAAGTCTGTGCTACATAAAACTTGAATAGTTTGTTATAGATTTGATTGTGGTGATATCTAATAGAGTTATTTTGGTCCACCACATTTAGATTGATTGGTTTTCTGCAGGTGGTTCCTCCCCAAGTGGTTATTTTCAAAATGATCAAATTGCCTCACTTGGTGTTCTGCAGCTCCCTTGTTTATTTGATGGAGAATTTGCCAACAGCCACAGATCATTACCTGTGATTCATTAAATAGCAGTAAATTACTTATCTGTTTTCATTGTATTCATTGCCAAGAGTTCACTACATTTTACAGGAATATGGGATAAATCCCATGTTCCCAGTTTTGTTCATGACATAGAGCAGGACACCTGGAGATGTTATTTTGCTGTCTGGAGACAGTGCAGCTGACATGGCCATTTGGGAAAAGACCCAGAGAGCTGCTATCACGCGCAAATAATCCAGTCGGCCTTGTAGTTGCTTTATCTTTTCCCCAGTTGAAAACCAGTCAAGTTAACCTGGATGTAACTACAAATGGCCTCTTTGAACCTGGGAAAATAAATACTATGAACACAGCTCCAAAGATGTTTATTGATGATACAGTGTGTTGGGTTGCCCTGGAGAATGCCCATATGCATTATATGTATATACATGCGTATTAAATCTTTCTATTTTCTGCTGAACTCCAATTTGACAATTTTGGAATTGTAATCTAGGTTCTACTATATACAACTGGCCAAGAATTAACACCATAAAACCATAATATTGGAGCATAATTAACCCATTGAGTCTGTGCTGTTATTTGATCACGATTGATTTATTTTCCCTCTTAACCACTTTCTCTTGCCTTTTCTCTGTAACATTTGAAGCCCTGACTAATCAAGAACCTATAAAAATCCACTTTAATATCAGAATCAGAATCAGGTTTATTATCACTGGCATGTCACGTGAAATGTGTTAACTTAGCAGCAGCAGTTCAATGCAATACATAATCTAGCAGAGAGGAAATAATAATAATAAATAAAATAAAAAATAATAATACATAAACAAGTAAATCAAGCTGTTCCTGAATTGTTGAGTGTGTGCCTTCAGGCTTCTGTATCTCCTACCTGATGGTAACAGTGAGAAAAGGGCATGCTCTGGGTGCTGGAGGTCCTTAATAATGGACGCTGCCTTTCTGAGACACCTCTCCCTGAAGATGTCCTGGGTACTTTGAAGGTTAGTACCCAAGATGGAGCTGAATAGATTTATAACCTTCTGCAGCTTCTTTCGGTCCTGTGCAGTAGCCCCTCCATACCAGACAGTGATGCAGCCTGTCAGAATGCTCTCCATGGCACAACTATAGAAGTTTTTGAGTGTATTTGTTGACATGCCAAATCTCTTCAAACTCTTAATAATGTATAGCTGCTGTTTTGCCTTCTTTATGACTGCTTTGGTATGTTGGGACCAGGTTAGATCCTCAGAAATCTTGATAACTAGGAACTTGAAGCTGCTCACTCTCTCCATTTCTGATCCCTCTATGAGGATTGGTATGTGTTCTTTCGTCTTACCCTTCCTGCAGTCCACAATCAGCTCTTTCGTCTTACTGACATTAAGTGCCAGGTTGTTGCTGTGGCACCACTCCACTCGTTGGCATATCTCACTCCTGCACACCCTCTCATCACCACCTGAGATTCTACCGACAATGGTTGTATCGTCAGATGCAATGTTAGTATTCATACCCAGTGACTTGTCCTCCACAGCTGTCTGTGGCATTGAATTCCACAGATTCAGCCACCCTCTGGCTATAGAATTCCCTCTTCAACTCCCTTCTAATGGGAAGTCCTTCTATTCTGAGGTTGTGTTCTCTGATTCTAGAATCTCCCACTATTGGAAACATCCTCCCTAAGGCCACTCTATCTGGGCCTGAAACATCAACTGTGCTTCTTCCCATGGATGCTGCCTGGCCTGCTGCATTCCACCAGCATTTTGTGTGTGTTGCTTCTATCTGGGCCATTCAGGATTCAGTAGAGTTTAATGAGATCCCCCTTGATCCTTTTAAATTCCAGCCAGTATAGGCCCACAGCCATCGGACACTCATATGGTAATCTTTTCATTCCCGGTATCATTCTTGTAAACCTCTTCTGGACCCTCTCCAATCCCAACACATCCTTTATTAGATATGGGGCTCAAAACTGCTCATAATACTCCAAATATGGTCTGACCATAGCCGTATGAAGCTTCAGCATCATACCTTTGCTTTTATATTCAAAAGAAGTTCTGCAGATGCTGGAAATCTTCAGAAATGCGTACAAAATGTAGGAGGAACCTTGCATGTGAAGCACAATCTATGGAGGGGAATATGCGGTTGGTGTTTTGGACTAAGACTGTTCATCAAGACCTCATGAAGGTCCTCGGCCTGAAACATCGACAATTTATTTTCCTCCATAGATGCTGCCTGACCATTTGAGCCCCTCGCCCCAGCATTTGTGGGTGTTGCTTTTATATTCTAGTCCTCTTGAAATGAATGCTAATGTTGCATCTGCCTTCCTTACTACGGACTCAACTTGCAAGTTGAACTTTAGGGAATCCTGCACAAGGACTCCCAAGTCCCTTTGCAGCTTTAATTTCTAAGTTTAGAAAGTAGTCCATGTCTTTATTCCTTCCAAATTTCAAAGTTCAAAGGAATAAAGACACAAAGTTTCAAAGTGCATTTATTATCAAAGAACATGTAATTATACAACCTTGAGATTTGTTTGCTTACAGGCAGTTGCAAAGTAAGAAATCCAAAACAACCCTATTAAAAAAAAAGCCCAACTTCGAGTGCCCGAAGTAGAAGAGAAAAAAAAATACAAAATAAATCATGTAAGAACAATAGAAACAAGCAACAGCAACGGCATTCTGAACCAAAATGAGTTCATAGGTCCAAATCCCTGGAGAAGCCAAGAGTAGGCCCACATCATGTTAGTGGGGCAAATCGTCGCAAAGTTCACAGTCATGGGGTACAGCAGCTGGGGACAGTCTCACAGCCTTACCACTGCGGAGAGAGAAGCGCCAAGGCTATCTGGGCTGGTATTTAAATTGTCTGAACTTCTCACAGCACTCAGTTCCACTGCCTGTGAATCACACCTGGCTTAGATTTTGCTGCTGAAAGAGCCATTCTCGACCTCGCCATATCGGCTGGGCACCCAGAACGATCGAAGGTGTCCGAATCTTGACACCCTGCCTTTCCAGTCTAACTGGGCTAGCATTTAGATTGTCCAAACAACGATTTGTGCCTTACATTAGGATCAGGGGCTTGCCGCAGCAAATCGTTCCAGGCCTTGAACGCGCTTTCCAGCGATTGACTTTGCACCTGGATCTTGCTGCTGAAGAAGCCATACTTGACCTCTCCAATTCGGCTCAGTGCCACCCACCCTCATATCTAACTTAGTTGGATAAGCATCAGAACTCCTCTGTCCCACCTTCTCCCCTCCGAATCGTTTACTCCAACCAGCACAGCTCCAACTCCAAGTGCGTTGATTTTGCAGCACACCAGTAGGGCACATCCCGTGAATTTGCTTTGCCTTTGCTTGCTTCTTCATTGTTTGCGGTGATAGTTTATCACAATTTACTTCAAAAGAAGTGTTATTAATAATAGTTTTAATCAAGCTACCAGTAAGCTGTCACACGTCTTCGGTAGCACCATCTTAAACAGTAAGTGCATGACCATACACTTCTCGACACTGTATTCCATCTGCCACTTCTTTGCCCATTCTCCTCATGTGTCCAAGTCCTGTGGATTCCCTGACCCTCCAACTATCTTTGATTCATACACAATCTTGGCCACAAAGCCATTAATTCTGTGATCCAGATTATTAACATATAACATGAAAAGTGGCAGACCAAATATCAACTCCTGCAGAACAACACTAGTCATCGGCAGACAACCAGAAAAGATCCCCTTTGTTCCTACTCCTTCCCTTCCGCTAGTGAGATAATCTTCTGTCCAAACCAGTATCTTTCCTGTCATACCAGGGGCTCTTACTTTATTTAGATCAAATTTAACTTCAGTCTTTTCCAAATATTCAGAACACATGTCAAATCTGGCAGATGTTAGCAGGAAATAGAAAAATCTTAACCACTATGTCAGTGTTTGAAATGCTCAATGTTTTTCTTACATTTCACTACATTTTTGCAACGGTCAGTGTGTCAAGTAATGGTACATACAGTCATGTGAGGCAGCTAGATTGACCAAAATCTGCTGAACAGTATTAATTCTCAAGCGGACTGTCTCCTAGTTATTACTGCTACTCACTTTTCTTTCCACTCACCACACACACACACACACACACACACACACACACACACAGACCCCTAATAACCTGAAGGCAAAGTACTTCTTTGAGCTATCCCAACTGCAGCACACACCAGCTGTTTACCCTTGTGAACACCTGTGAACCACTTGTAGCCATGGGCAAGCAGCCTAATGTTAACTCTCTGTCTTAGTGAACAAGACTCCCCTTGTGTGTCAGACACATTTATATCAGATTAGATGCAGGCTGTGCAGTTAATGCAGGGTTTAAGTTTACCTCATTTGGTGTGTCGTTGCCCAAAAGTCTTACACTTTGATTTTTCAAAAAATATCTATTCCATTAGAAAGAACTAACCTTGACCCTGAGTAGACTCGTCAGGTATTTCTCTAGATATTTATTATTTCTCATCCCACTGTTACTTACTTAAAAGCAAAAACAGTGAACCAGAATCACGTGACCCATTATCACATGTGTTATATGTGTGTGTGTGATGGCACTGGAGATGTTGCTGTAATGCAGCACCTGAAGATTATAAAGATTGATAGGGTTCTTTTAGAAACAAGGATGAGTTATGGTATTTTGGAAAAGGCTCAAAAGTTACGTGAAGCAAGTAGAAACAAACCACGAGAATTCGGTTCTCATAGTTATCGAACAGGACCAAAGATCTCATTGACAGGGTGGGCTCAGATTCTGTATGCACTCATCATGATGGAATACTGAATTATCATCATTTCTGCACTGAGAAACTAACCAAAGAATCTCCCTATGTGGACCATTTATAAAGCAAAAGTTCATTGCCAACTGTGACAATGAGAGATATGTACTCTGAACTATACTGTGGAGGACTTCCTGATTCCTGAACACAGGAATGCTTTACCCTAGAGCTCTGTACGGAAATTCGGTAATATACCTCGCTGGATTATTTTTCATCTGGTCTTCTTGCAACACGCAGAGAGACCAGGCCCATAAAACTGAGAGCGCTGAAGGCTATTTGTTCACTTACAGATCCTCCCCGAAGAACAAAACATTAGGCAGATCTCCAAAGGTGGAGTAACTTCCTGCAAATAAGACGCCAATTTCTATTCTTACCTGTACCTTCCCACAGAGAAAATGGAAACAACTATAGGACACAATAGGATGACAAGTGGGGGAAAGGAAAGAGCTGACTTTAGCTGGAGATTAGAATTGGTAAACTGGAGATTACGAAGGTCTGGTTAGAGGAAGCATAGGTCATGAGTCTTTGATCAAAGTACGTGGTATGTCACTATGCACTACCTTGTGATTCATTTTCCTGGAGGCACTTACAGGAAAATAAAGAAATACGATAGTAATTATGAAAAACTATATACTGCACAACTACCAATCTGTAAAGTGATAACGAGAAGAGAGGTGATAAGAGTTATACCAAGTTCTCAGGCGTATAGACAGGGTAAATGCAAGCAGGCTTTTTCCACATGTTGGGTGGGACTAGAACTAGAGGTCATAGGTTAAAGGTGAAAGATGAAATATGTAAGGGGAACATAAGGGGTAACATCTTCACTTAGAGGGTGGTGAGAGTGTGGAATGCACTGCCAGCGGAAGTGGTGAATACAGGTTCGGTTTTAACATTTAAGACAAAGTTGGCTAGATACCTGGATGGGAAGGATATGGGGAGCTATGGTCCTGGTGCAGGTCAATGGGACTTGCCAGATTAATAGTTTGGCAGGGACTAGATGTGCCAAAGGGCTTGCTTCTCTGCTGTAGTATTCTATGCTTTAAAAGAAGGAAAGTTGTGCAAATTACATACAAACATAAATTACTAAAACTGAGAATATCAGTTGCAGAGTCCTTGAAAGTGAGTCTGCAGGTTGTGGAATTAGTTCAGAGTTGCAACGAGTGAAGTTATCCACTTCAGTTCAGGAGTCTGATGGTTGTAGGCTAATAACTGTTCCTGAACCTGGTGGTGTGGGACCTAGGGCTCCTGTACTTCCTGTTAGCAAGAAGAGAGCATGGCCTGGATGCTGGAGGTCCCTGATGATCGATGCTGCTTTCTTGTAGCTCTCTTGTGGGGAGGGCTTTATCTGTGATGGATTGGGCTGCATCTATCACTTCCTGTAGATGTCTCCGTTCCTGCTCATTGGTGTTTCCATACCAGGGCGTGATGCAACCAGTTAGGATTCTCTCCACCATGCATCCATAGAACTTAGCTGAAGTTTTAGAAGACATGCTGAATCTATACAAACATCTCAGAAAGTAGAGATGCTGCCATGCCTTTGTTGTGATGATACTTATGTGCTGGTTGCATGACAGATCATCTTTTCTGGTAAGTCCAAGGAATTTAAAGTTACTCACCCTCTCCACCTCTGAGCCCCTTATGAGGATTGGCTTATGGACCTTTGGTTTTCTTTTCCTATAGTTAGTAATAAGCTCTATGGTTGTGCTGGCATTGAGTGAGAAGTTGTTTCTGTGACACCTTTCAAACAGACTTTTATACTCCCTCCTATATGACGATTCTTCATCACCTTTGATTTGGCCTGCAACAGTGGTGCTACCAGCAAACTTTAATATGACATTGGAGCTGTAGTTAGCCACACAATCACAGGTATGAAGTGAGTAGAGAAGGAGGTTAAGCACAGCCTTGTTGTGCACCTCTGCTGATGGTGATTGTGGATGATGTGCCAATCTATACTGACTTGGGTCTGCAAGTGAAGAAATCTATAACCCAGTTGCTCGGGGAGGTATTGTGGCCAAGGACCTGGAGCTTAGTGATTAGTTTCAAGAGGATGATAGTGTTGAATGCTGAGCTGTGGTCAATGAAAAGCAGTCATCTCTATTATCCAGATGATTCAGAGCTGATGAAGGGCTAATGAAATTGAATCTGCCATTGATCTGTTGTGATGATAGGCAAAATGGAGCATCACCAGGCCACACTCCAGGCAGGAGTTGATATCCTTCATGACCAGCCTCTCAAAGTACTTCACCACAGTGGATAGTCATAGTCATAGTCATACTTTATTGATCCCGGGGGAAACTGGTTTTCATTACAGTTGCACCATAAATAATTAAATAGTAATAAAACCATAAATAGTTAAATAGTAATATGTAAATTATGCCAGGAAATAAGTCCAGGATCAGCCTATTGGCTCAGGGTGTCTGACCCTCCAAGGGAGAAGTTGTAAAGTCTGATGGCCACAGGCAGGAACGACACTGTCAGAGAGTCCAGTTCAATTCCCACAACATCACTGGCCTTACGAATGAGTTTGCTGATTCTGTTGGTGTCTGCTACCCTCAGCCTGCTGCCCCAGCACACAACAGCGAACATGATCGCACTGGCCACCACAGACTCGTAGAACATCCTCAGCATTGTCCGGCAGATGTTAAAGGACCTCAGTCTCCTCAGTGGTACTGGACAATAGTCATTGTGGCAGGCTACCTCATTTCTCTTGAGCAACGGTATGATTGAAGCCTGCCTGAAGCAGCTGGGCACCTCAGACCACTGAGACAAGAGGTGGAGATGTCCATAAACACTCCAGCTATTTGAGTAGCACAGGCCTTCAGGTCTCGGTCCAGTGCACTGTCATGGCAAGATGCTTTCCATGGATTGAAGGATGCTCTCACGTCAGCCTCAGAGATTGACATCACAGGGTCATTGTCTGTAGGGGTTCACGAAGGTGTCTCCATGTTTTATCAGTTAAAAAGCAGTTTGTGAGCATAAAAGGCATTGAGCTCATCTGGGAGTGAAACCTTGCTCTCATTTATGTTGCTTGGTTGTTATGGTTAACAATCATCCAGGTATTACTCTCTCTTCTACATAGAACATAGAATAGTACAGCACAGTACAGACCCTTTGGCCCACAATGTTGTGCCGACCCTTAAACCCTGCCTCCCATATAACCCCCACCTTAAATTCCTCCATAAACCTGTCTAGTCTCTTAAATTTCACTTGTGTATCTGCCTCCACCACTGACTCACGCAGTGCATTCCATGCACCAACCACTCTCTGAGTAAAAAACCTTCCTCTAATATCCCCCTTGAACTTCCCACCCCTTACCTTGAAGCCATGTCCTCTTGTATTGAGCAGTGGTGCCCTGGAGAAGAGGCGCTGGTGGTCCACTCTATCTATTCCTCTTAATATCTTGTATACCTCTATCATGTCTCCTCTCATCCTCCTTCTCTCCAAAGAGTAAAGCCCTAGCTCCCTTAATCTCTGATCATAATGCATACTCTCTAAACCAGGCAGCATCCTGGTAAATCTCCTCTGTACCCTTTCCAATGCTTCCACATCCTTCCTATAGTGAGGTGACCAGAACTGGACAGAGTACTCCAAGTGTGGCCTAACCAGAGTTTTATAGAGCTGCATCATTACCCCGCGACTCTTAAACTCTATCCCTCGACTTATGAAAGCTAACACTCCATAACACTTCTTGATACAGTATGATTTACATTTTGGGAAGGCAGCTACTCCATGCCTGATTTTAGGCAAAAAAAGAGGAGGAGGCATGAATTGGAAACATATAAAGAATAAGTTTTATCTAAAGTTCTTTCCACATCAACTACTTTACTTTGGTTTTTGACCAAGAGTGTGTCTCACTGAATAGATCCTCTTATAAGGAATTTCATGGAACTTGCCTTTCTGCGTCACTGTGAAATCTTTTTGCCGTGCCTTTTTGAGATGATCTGGTAATACTTCATCTTAGAAGCACTACAGGGTATTTATTGATAGACTACATGTTTCCGTGATGCTTCTTGACACTTTGGTTCCTTCTTTTTCGCACTGGCTCCCACGAGAAGAAAGTTCATTAAACTGTTTTAAGCTTTCAGGAAACTTCTTAAGAATTCTAATTGTGTTATTTCTTGCAAAAAAAGTATACTGTATATTTTATGTTTTTCTTGTGAATGCTATCTGATGCTATGTACCAGTGGTGTTGCTGCAAGTATTGCCCCTGTGTATACATGTACTTAATTTTGACTTTGAACTCAGTACCTTTTACTCGCATGAGTATAGGGGCACATTAACTTGTGTGCATCATGCAAATTAACATTAAGAGAAAATATGAGCATAGAGGAATGATCATAGATTAAATACATACCTTTAAGACAGAGAAACACAACAGGACAAACTATCGTTTGCATGGCTGACAGGAGAAATTGAATTTAGTATTAAATCAAATAACAGGTTCCAAGTTTTTCAGCTGTAACAACGGACTGAGAATTGAAAGTTTTTTTTTAGAATTCAGCAAAGGAAGACAAAGAAATTGATAAATGAAGAGAAGGGAGGTTAAACTGATGAGGAATATAAAAGTAGGCTGTAAGTGATGTATAGCTATATAAACGGAGGAAAACTAATCAACTAGTCAGAGTCCCCCACTCTGACATATATGGTAGAATGCATACCAAGGAATAAAGAAATGCAGAAAATTGAACAAATGTTTTGTGGCTGATTTCATGGAAGTAACGCCCAAAACATGCCAGAAATATTATAGAAGTATCTAGTAAGATTGAAGTGTTTGTATTAGTTAAAGTATTGTATAGGAGCAGCTAGTAAAACTAAAAGCCAATAAATCATGAGGAGCTGATGAGCAGCACTATAGGAGTATGAAATGGGTGTCTGCATTGAAGGTGGATGCATTTTCCCATTTGTTCAAAATTCTGTGGATTCTCAAATGACTCATGTAGATTGGAAGATAGCAAATGTAGCCTCACTATTTAAGAAAAGAGGGAGTGAGAAAATAAAGTACTATGTTATGAGCCTAGTGAAGAAAAAACAAAGCAGGAAAATTACTGGAGTAAAAAATTAAGGATGTAATCACAGAACACTTAAAAATAATAATGGGCTTGAACAGAATCACCAAAGATTTCTGAAAAGGGAAATAATGTTTGACTAAACTGTTAAGGTTCTATGAGGATATGATTGGTAGAATATACAAAGAATGGATTTGGCGTACCTATATTTTCAGAAATCATTAGATAAAGTCAAATGCAAAAGACTGGTCGATAAAGTTAGTACTACATGTGGAGAAAGTAAAGAGGAAGAATAAATGAGTCTTTATCAAATTAGCAGGCTGTGACCAGTGGGATACAGCAAAGATCAGTACTTGGGACTCACAGTATGTCAATAATTGCTTGACAGGACTAAATGTTGTATTTCCTAGTTTTCTGAAGATAAAATGACACTAGGCTAGATTGTGTGCATTGAAAAAGATGTATGGAGACCTAGGTTTTATTGTAAGAATACTTGCATACTGGAGTAAATGTACCTTGCTGCAATTATAATGAACCTTGCTTGTTGGGACTTGAGGACTTACAGTAAGTCATAGGGGAAGGTTGATTAGATTGAGATTTTATTTCCAGGAATGTAGGAGAATGAGGGGAGATTTGATAGAGGTATACAAAATCATGAGAGGTATAGATAGGATTGGGCCAGCTAGTGGTGCAGTGGCATCAGCACTGGACTGCAAGTCAGATGGTCTTGAGTTCAAACCCAGCTGGGTCCCAGCCTGGACAGCAGCAGTATCTGCGCACAAGATATCTTCTGTATCTTGCCATGAAAACCCCATGGTCCATGAGGTCATGAAGAGTCGGATGAGGACTAGAGGTAATAGGTTAAGAGTGAAAGCTGAAATATTTAAGGAGAATCAGAGGAGGGACTTCTTCACACAGAGGGTGGTGTGAGTGTGGAAGCAGCTGTCAGAGGAAGTGGTGGGTGCAGGTTCATTTTCAACTTTTACAATAAGTCCAAGGACGTGATGGACATGGAGAGCTATGGTTCAGGTGTGGGTTGATAGGACCAGACAGAGGTTTGGCACAGGTTAGACAGACTGAAGGGCCTGTTTCCATGCAATGATCTACCTGGGTCTGGCCCTGTGACTCAGAAGAGTGGGGAATGGAAGAGGATGGCAGCAGTAATAGGGGACTCCATAGTTAGGGGACAGAGAGGCAACTCTGTGGACAGGAGATATCATATTAATAGTATTTGCATTTTAACTATTCATGTCAGCAGAAGCATAGAAAAAGAGCTCTTAGTGGTCGTATATAGAATCGCAGAGTCATACACCACTGAAGCAGACCCTTCATACAAATATCAACCATAATTCACATCTAACTTAGTCCTATTACCCTGCATTTCACCGGTATCCCTCCAAAACTTTCTATCATATACTTGTTCAAGTACCTTTTAAATATTGTTAATGTACCTATCTCAACCACTCCTTCTGGCAGCTCATTCCATATATCCTCTTTCACCATCTTGATGAAAAATTTGTCCTTGTGTTCCTACTAGATTTCTCCCTTCTCACCCTAAACCTATGTCTTCTAGTTCCTGATTCACAACCTCCGGAAAAAGATTGTGTGTATTAAGTCTATCTGTACCCCTCATAATTTTATGTATAAATATTCACAGCTATAGCTATAGGGATGAAAGTTGTAGTTTAAAGCCTTCTCTGGTCTCTAATGTGGCCAAGTGGTTAAGGTGTTCGACTAGAGAGCATCTTAATTGTAATAGCAGAGAAGATGGGGGAGGGCAATGTGTGGAACAGATGGAATGGAGTTGATCAGTGAAATGATGTAGCTATTGAAAGGACAATTAAACTCCTGCGTAGTGTTCTTGCCATGTGGGCTGTAAGCTCCTGGAAATGGTGTTTCAGTAGCTATCTTTCATTTGGTATGTGCTTCTGCCACATTCAAAATGATGACACTCTTTTCTCGACACCTTCATAAATGTCAGTGCTGTATATAGCTAACAGTCTGCACTGCTCTATGTTCATGTAACTTTCATGCACCTTCTCAAGTAATTTATCTTGCATCTTTTGTATTCTGAAGTGATCTGAAGATCGTGAGTTTGAGCCCTAGCCGAGGCAGCGTGTTGTGTCCTTGAGCAAGGCACTTAATCACACAGTGCTCTGCGATGACACTGGTGCCAAGCTGTATGGGTCCTAATGCCCTTCCCTTGGACAACATCGGTGTCGTGGAGAAGGGAGACTTGCAGCATGGGCAACTGCCGGTCTTCCATACAACCTTGCCCAGGCCTGCATCCTGGAGAGTGAAGACTTTCCAGGTGCAGATCTATGGTCTGGCAAGACTAACGGTCTCTAATACAAATCTGCAAAGATATCTTACATCAGGAATCAGCAAGTTTGCAGACATCAGTCTTGAGGCAAACCAGGAAGTGAAATAGTGCTAGTTAATGCACTCATTAATCTGAAACCCCAGAAGGAGCATGAGATGGGAGATCATGGTGTGAAGATATACTACAGAGTAAATGTGATACATCCACAGCTCTCTAACATCAAAGAAGAGGCTGACAACTTTATCAGCAAGTGGTTCAGAAGTCGCCTAGAAAGATAAAGCAAACCCATTGAGCAGCAAAACATTATTTGTCAACCAGAGTTGGTTATCTCAGCAGAAACTGGTGTATAGTTGACTGGATTCAGAATACAAAAGATGCAAGATAAATTACTTGAGAAGGTGCATGAAAGTTACATGAACATAGAGCAGTGCAGACTGTTAGCTATGTACAGCACTGACATTTATGAAGGTGTCGAGAAAAGAGTGTCATCATTTTGAATGTGGCAGAAGCACATACCAAATGGAAAATAGCTACTGAAACACCATTTCCAGGAGCTTACAGCCCACACGGCAAGAACACTACGCAGGAGTTTAATTGTCCTTTCAATAGCTACATCATTTCACTGATCGACTCCATTCCATCTGTTCCACACATTGCCCTCCCCCATCCTCTCTGCTATTACAATTAAGATGCTCTCTCTCATTCTTAGTTCCAGTGAAGTATCTTCAACCTGGAATATTCACTGTTACTTTTTCCACAGATGCTACCTGACCTGCTTACTTTATTTCAGTTATTTTTGTTTTTATGTTGAGAATAGACATTAGAAACAAATTCAGTCAAAATTAAAATAACATATAGGCTCAACACATAGGTGAAGTACTGGAAAACTGGAGAGCTGCTTAAATTATTTAAGAAGAATTGCAAGCAGAAGCCAGAGATCAACAGGCTGATGTGCCTAACAGCAATGTTGTGTTACTGGAGGGGATTCTGAGAGACCAGATTTATTTGCATTTGGACAAGCAAGGACTGATCAGGAATGGTCAGCATTGATCTGTGCATTGGGAATCTTGATTCATGAATTTGTGTTTTTTTTTGAAGAGGTCACTGAGAGGATTGATAAGGACAGGGTTGTAGGCCTTATCTACCTGGACTTCAGCAAAGCTTCTGACAAGGTCCCACAAGGTAGGCTGGTCTAGACGGAGAGATCACATGGGATCCAGAATGATCTAGCTAAGTGGATCCAAAATGAGAGGATCTGCAGGGAATAGCTTGCAATCATTGGAAGAAGTAAGTGTGGTAGTGGATGATCGTTTGTCATAGTGGAGGCCTGTGATCAGTGGCATTGTTAATACTGTATTTATATTGACAAATTGTAAATGACACCAAAATTAGTAGTGTGGTGAACAGAGAAGGAGTTTGTTTAAATGGGCCAAGGAATGTCAGATGGAACTCAACTCAGAAAAGCACTAAGTAATTCATTTTGTGAAGTTAAACCAGGGCAGGATATACACAGAGCTCTGGGAGTGTGGTGGAACAAAGAGACTGAGTAAATAATTCCCTGAATGTAGTGGCACTGTAGAAAGCATATGGCATGCCTGCCTTCTGATGCCAAGATGCAAAATATTGGTGAGACCGTACATGGAATATAATGAGCAGTTCTGGTCATGATACTAAGGAAGGACATGATTCAGTGAAAGACGGTACAGAAAAGCGTCACTGGGATGTTGCTGGGACTGCAGGCTGGAGTTATAAGAAGAGAGAGTGGATTGGCCGTGACTGTTTTCCTTGGAGTGAAGGATGACCTGATAGAGGTGTATGAACTCTTGAGAAGCATAAGTAAGGTGAATGGACACTGCCTTTTTCCCAGGGCAATAGAATCTAAAATTAGAGCACGTAAGTTTAAGGTAAAATGGGAAAAATTTAAAGAGGATCTGGGGGCAGGTTCTTCATACAAGGGATGGTGGGAAGCTGCTAAAGGAAGCTGTAGAGATACAATTGCAACATTTAAAAGATATGGTACTAATCAGATTACGTGCATCTTTAAGAATTTGGCTCACCACATGCTATGACATCACTGCGCCAGTGACTTCTGTTAAATATGAGTTAACTGTATTCAATAAAGTTTTGGTAGTGTTTCTTCAGTTATTCGAATTAGTAAGCAACCGATACCAAGGATGCTCTAGCAGAGGGAAACGACCAAATAGCCAACTGGAACCTTATCAAAGCCCAAGAGGTAAACGGAGATTCAAATGTTGATTTATGTTCACCTCAGGCTACACCCTTTAAGACTGACCTGATATTCCCTGCTGAAATACTGAATGGCAAAAGGTACATGACAGCAGAGCTCTGCAAAATATACCCTCCACAAGATCAAGACGTCAGACAATTAAATCTGTCTCTAGCCTAGGCCAGAACTGACATGGGAGAAAGTATTAGTATTGAAGCAGCGGAAATAAAGCAATAACTCAAGATCAAATGCTTCTTCTACAATAGAAGAATAACATGCATCAGATCATCAACACACCAGACCAACTATAAAGTGGAGATTTGCAGATGTTTATCACTTGAGTGCTGTTATATATGATGCATTAAGAAAGGCATAGTAGACAAGAAGCTAAGTTTTGAAGCAGTTCAAAAGTTTTAAGAAACTTGTAAAATACACATGTCTGTCTCCTAAACACCCCACCCACAGGGCCAGCTTGTTACACTCTCCACAAACCCAACTAAGACACGGTCTTTCCAAATACCACTGCACTTCCCACCCTCCAATACTCCAACCCCAAATAATAAGGCCTGACCTTCCCACAAGCTACTCAGCTCACCGAAGGGCCTATGGTTCAAACTGTCTGGTTCCTCCCCCTCCCCTCTACCTGATACCACTGAAATTACCAGCAGGTCACCCATGATGCTACAGCCATTAATCACCCATCACAATGCTGGTCTCGCACCTCACTCATCACCAGGCCTGCAGAGGATCAGAATTTCTAGGTATATGAACAGCAGTGATCATAAAATAGTTATGTGAAATGAAAATATGAGCTGACAGTTCCCTTCCCTCCTCCTGAGTCCAATGGGGAGAACCCCCACTATTGCACTGCCTGAGATCAGGTGAATTAACAGAAGAGGGATCCTATCCGAAACCCATAGCTTGGTGTTATCATGCTGACAGCTGCACTGACATGGTGAAACCCCAGTACCTCTTCACACATCTTGGAGGGGATCTGGTTGCTGCTTAGTCTGTTTATCATTAAAAACAGCCAGAATGTGAGTTGCAAAGAAAACCACAAGTCTCAATTGTTTTCAAAAGACTCAATACAGATGCTGATGATTGAACTTACAGCACAAGAGCATTTCTTGTCTCTTTGATTGAACTTTCCATATTCTAGTCTCTTGGGGGAAGCCATTCTTGCCAAGGACATTTATTCAGGGGAAGAAGAATGCTTAGAAGAAAACAATGAGCAGCAAACAAACGAATAAAGACTTTAACTTGAAAGTACCTCCTTCTGCAGTTGACTTCCTCCTTACGTAAATAATGAGCTGTACCGGACAAGGACTGCAGCAGTAAACATTGTTGTATTGGTACAACGCTCCAAAATAATACAAGACTTGAAAGATGGTGTGTTCTAACATTGCTCAATGGGAGTATGCATCCTGCATTTGTTTTCTTTTCTTTGATGCCCTAAAGGGAATTGAAGCACAGAAATGATGAAAACAGTCAGTTATTGTTAATTTGGAAGTACAGTCTCGAGGGTAGCCATCCTATTTGCTTCTTCAACATTTGGGTCCTCTCCTCCTTAAAAGTAAAACTGAACTAAAGCATTTGCCAGCTGCAACCGGCAGCAACCATCAACCCAAGGACTGTGGAATGACTGTTGGCAATCTGTGTTAACTCCTTTTTGGAAGATAATAGTAGGCGTCTGGGGAAAGGAGCCCTTTAGACAGCACCACTCATTGCAGATTATAAATGAATGGGCCAAACCCCCAGGGGAGCACGACCTCTAACATCTGGGTCATTTTTGCCTCATCCTTTGCCTATTATTTTAAGTAAGACTGAATGTTCAAGGATTAACTAGCTGACTTGTGTCCAAGATTTCTTGACAGCTACAACAAGGGGTTGCTTAATCAGCATTTAGTTTTAAAGACTATTAGGAATCCCCCCAAAGTCAGAAAAGTTTAATAATGACAGGTATTTTCCATGTGGGAAGATTTTTGAGCATGTTTACACCATATGTGCTGATATTTTGACAGCAGAGTTATATTACTGTCTCTGCATCAATTTATGGACTAGGGAGGTCTGATCAGCAGACGGTTAAGTTTTAAAATCATTGATTGAAGTCATGGCCTCTGCCAAATGCAAAAAGATAAAAAAATTAGCAACTCAATGAATGTTGCTCAAGAGCGATCCTTTTTGCCATTACATCGGAGCCCAGATAAAGATGGGGCATCTTAATGTGGCCATCTAGAAATATTTCCATAGCATTGGCATTCAAACCTAAATAACACTGCACAGATTTACCTCAATGACAACTGTCTGCTGTAAATTGAAGTTCTTTAATCTACTGTCATTATTTATTGCAAGTTCCATTACCTTCTTTGGTCTTCCTGGCTTCAATGCTTTGGGTCAGTATTTTCCTCCTCAGTCAGAATGTCACCCAATTTCTACCGATGCTGGTTAACCCCACCTTATCATTCACAATTAGGAAAAGTTCAAAGCAGAATTTATTATCAGAGTACATACATGTCACCACATACAACCACAACCCTGAGATCCTTTTTCTGTGGGCATACTCAGCAAATCTATAGAACAGTAACTATAAGCAAACTGTGCAGATGCAGACATAACTAAACAGCAATAAATATGGCGTCCGTTAGTCTTGCGAGACCATGGGATCTCACCTGGAAAGTCTTCACTCTCGAGGGCGCAGGCCTGGGCAAGCTTGTATGGAAGACCAGCAGTTGCCCATGCTACAAGTCTCCCCTCTCCACGGCACCAATGTTGTCCAAGGGAAGGGCATTAGGACCCATACAGCTTGGCACCAGTGTCGTCGCAGAGCAATGTGTGATTAAGTGCCTTGCTCAAGGACACAACACATTGCCTCGGCTGGGGCTCGAACTCACGACCTTTAGGTTGTTAGTCCAATGCCTTAACCACTTGGCCATGTGCCCACACGTGCATGAAATAACAAAATAAAAAAAGTCCTTAAATGAGTGTAGTTATCCCCTTTTGTTCAAGAGCCTGATGGTTGAGGGGTAGTAACTGGTCTTGAACCTAGTGGTGCGAATCCTGAGGCTCTTGTACCTTCTACCTGATGGCAGCAGCAAGAAAAGAGCATGGCCTGAGTGGTGAGGATCTTTGAAGATAGATCCTGTTTTCCTACGTCAATGTTTCATGTAGATGTGCTCAATGGTTGGGAGGGTTTTATCTGTGATGTATTGGGCTACCACTACCTTTTGTAGCACATTTGACCAAGGTTACCTGGACCTACATTTCCCTACTTGGCCAGATTTCCTTAATTCCTATGCCTTGGTTACACTAGAAGTAGCTATGAAAAGCATATCTTAAATTTAGGATAAAGCAGTCCATAGTGGGATTTGTCTTTGAACAGGGCAAGTTCTCCTCCCGATGAAGATTTTAAAGTTGTATTGCTATTTCTCTTCCCACAATTGCTTTCTTGCTGTTGAGTACTTCTGTCACAAGCTAACCCTCCTTTGATAATTTATTTGCATTTAGAATTGTACTGCACAGAAACCTTTGCCATCCTTTTTGCCTATCGACACTGATCCTATTTATGACATTTGGTCCTTATCCTTCTATGTCTTATTTATTTGTGCAGCATGTTCCAGATAACAAAGGCTCTTTGTGTTAAAAAAAAATTCCCCACAAATCCCTTGTAAACCTCCTGCCTCTCACCTTACGATAACCCTGCCACTGGAAAAAGATTATAACCACCTACCCTTTATATGTCTCTAATTTTCTAAGCATCGATTGGGTTATCCTTCAGCCTGCTTTGCTCCAAAGAAAACAAACCCAATCTGTCCAATAAATAAGTCTGCAACTGACATGAAAGCCGGTGATGCTGTGGACAGCAAATTGAGTCAACATCCCAATGAATCTCCTTTTCATTCTCTCCAGTACAATAATACCTTCCTATAGTATGGTGATCTGAACTGCTCACAATACTCCGAGAGCACGCGAACAAGTGCTTTGAAAAGTTTTTTGAAGTTGCAATATAAGGTTCCAGCTTTTATATTTAATGCCTTGACCTATAAAGGCAAACGTATCACCTATCTTTGTCACCATCTTCTCTACCTGTGTTGCTACTTTCAAGGAAATATACACTTGACTCCCAAGGTCCTTCTGTTCATCAATATTTCTTTACTCCCTGCAATTTACTGGCTATGTCCTTGCCCTATTTGATGTCTCAAAATACATAATCTTACATTGATTGGGAATAAATTTCACGTGCAATGGTCTGCCCAACTTCCATCTGTCTAAATTAGGGGTTCCCAACCTTTTTATGCCATGGACTAATACCATTAAGCAAGGAGTCTGTGGACTCCAGGTTGAGAACCCCTGGTCTATATCCTTCTGTAGCCTTTGACAACCTTCCTCAATGTCCTGAAAAATAGAGGGCTATGCGGTAGGTTAATTCTACTCAGTTTCTAGAGTAGGGTATGTGGTCGGCACAACATTGTGGGCGTAAGGGCCTGTAGTATGCTGTAGATTTCTATGATTGTCACCGACTTTCATGTCATCTGCAAAGTGATTAATCATTCCTCCTATATTTATATCTATCATTAATATACATACATCATAAACATCACCATTTTTACTGCTTATTTAAATAATTGGCACTTGCACTTGATTTGTTCAGGAAAGTATAATATGCAATGCTAATATGCAATCTACAGCACAATACAGGCCCTTCAGCCCACAAAGCTGTGCCGAACATGTCCTTACCTTAGAACTACCTAGGCTTACCCACAGCCCTCTATTTTTCTAAGCTCCATGTATCCATCCAGGAGCCTCTTAAAAGACCCTATCATTTCCGCCTCCACCACTGCCGCCGGCAGCCCATTCCACGCACTCACCACTCTCTGCGTAAAAAACTTACCCCTGACTTCTCCTCTGTACCTACTTCCAAGCACCTTAAATCTATGCCCTCTCGTGCCGGCCATTTCAGCCCTGGGAAAAGGTCTCTGACTATCCACACGATCAATGCCTCTCAATATCTTATACACCTCTATCAGGTCATCTCTCATCCTTCGTCGCTCCAAGGGGAAAACTCCGAGTTCACTCAACCTATTCTCATAAGGCATGCTCCCCAATCCAGGCAACATCCTTGTAAATCTCCTCTGCACCCATTCTATGGTTTCCACGTCCTTCCTGTCATGAGAATTGAGTACAGTACTCCAAGTGGGGTCTGACCTATATAGCTGCAACATTAACTCCCGGCTCTTAAACTCAATCCCACAATTTACAATTTACTAAATTAAAAAAATTGAGTTGGTCCTACCATTGACTATTGAAAACAATTAGAGAATCTCATGGCACTTTACAGGAGCATTTCCAGACCAAAAACAATATTGATGCCCTTGCATAAAAGGACATGTTAGATAAATGAGAAATATCATGGTCAGACAGATGGATTTTAAGAGTGGAATGGTTTACAGAATTAACTTCAGAGCTTTGAGCCTTGGTGGTTGAAATGCAGGCCCCCCAGCACAAGAGCAATTAAATGGTGAAGAGGTCAATAGTGCAGAGTTCGTGAAGGTTTACACGGCTGGAGGCAATTGCATGGATAGGGAGAGGCAAGCTCTCCGAGGAATCTGAAAACACCAATGAAAATTTTAGAGCTGAAATATGGCTTAGAAAGATTTTGTGCACATTGTGATATGGGAAGTAAAAGTTTAAACAAACTTGATGGAGCAAACAAAAATGGCCAGATTTGTCTCGTGATTTCCAAGTCCATGGATAACGAGGAGTCGGATGAGCGTTTCATCTACAGATGAGCTGGCGTAGGAGTGCCAAGCAATTTTACTGAAGTGGAAATAGGAGGTCTTAGTGATCATGCTGAAATGTGGTCCGAAGCTCAGAAGTAGAGATAGTGTTAGGATCAAAATAGGTGCAATGAGGTAGAGCAGGGTATTATTCTTATACAAGTAGAATGAATGCTGTGTTTTGGACGCTGTTACTGAGGGGCAGTGTGCTGTTGAGATGTAGGAGGGAGCTTGAATTATTTCCTTGGACAGGAGGATAGAGTGATGGTGCAGAAGATGGAAGAGTATCCATTGGTAGTGTTTCTCTGGCTATGACTGGATAGAAAAAAATGGAATCAATGAAGTGAGATTTTGTCTAGCTAGATGAGTACGAAAGCGTTTTGTTGGGGCTGGTGTGGTCAAGTGATGTTGAAACCTCTAACTTTTCTAAAGCAGTACTGTGATTAACTAAGTGGTCAGATTTAAGATAATATACACCAACACAACTTTGATTGATGAAACATATTAATAAGTTTCATTATAAAAGATGCTGCATCAATACAAAAACAACATTCCTCTAGCATTTTATTTGTGTTGGAATACGAAACATGGAAAGGATTCATTAAATACTTTTTGACAAAAATTATGCCTCTTTAAATCTGTGATCATTCTAAAAGCCCATCAACCTGCACCTTCTTGACATGTAATTTACAATATATCTCTCAATGTATAGCCAAATGTTTACTACATTATCTGTCAGTTATACATAATGCACTTTGTTAAAAATAGACAGGACACACGGGGTGGATAAACCACATGGCCACTGATTTATGTGAATATTCCGTGAAGAGTATCCTCTCCATTGTTTTCAGAAGTACTTACACAAACTGCGTCCCTGTGGATGGCTCACATCCTTCCAGGATTTCCTAACAATTTTTACTGATAGGAGCAAATGTCAAAAAACATGAATAATTATGCTGACTGTGTAAAAAGGGGGCACTGACGTGTGCACAATAAAAAGTAACAAATTCACTTCAAAGAAATCAATCTTTTAATAGCAGTAAGATCTGTACATTGTTAATAGTAAATATTTATAAAAGGCAGTGTCAAACAGAACTGGTAAAGAATTAAAGGCAGCTCTGGTGTGAAGATAAATAAATAGCCTGAAAATGGAGGGGGACCAACATTATTGAGGGCAGGTTTGCTAAAGTTGTTGGAGAGAGTTTAAACTAATTTGGCAGGGGGATGGGGTTAAGAATAATAGCGCTGAGAATTGTATACAAGTACATGTTGTGAGTAGTGAAACTGTGAGGTAGAGCTAGCAGATGCAGTCAGTGGGATGAGTTGAAGAGTAACATGGGAGCAAGATCAAAAAGGATGATAAATACAGGACAGAAGGTGTTAATATTGTATAGAATAAGGTAGATGATCTCGTAGCGCAATTAGAGAATGGCAGAAAAGAAGTTGGGAGCTTAACATTCAAGGATACACCTTGTATTGAAAGGACAGGCCTGTAGGCAGAGAGGGTGGTATGCCTCTATTTGTAAAATATGAGATCAAATCCTTAGAAAGAGGTGACATAGGAATGGAAGATTTTGAATCCTTCTGGGTAGAGTTAAGAAAATGCAAGGGTAAAAAGACCCTGATGGGAGTTATATACAGGCCTCTGAACAGTGGCCAAGTTGTGGGATATGAGTTACAACAGGAGAGAGGAAAGGCAAGCAAAAAGAGTAATGTTACAATAGTGAAGGGGATTTCGATATGCAGGTAGATTGGAAAAACCTAAGGAGAACAAAATAATTGATGATGGATCCCAAGTAGGGGAATTTGTAGACTACCTATGAGAGGGCTTTTTATAGCAGCTTGTGGTGGAGTCCACAAGGGGAAAGACAATTCTGGATTGGATGTTGTCTCATGAACCAGATTTGGTTAGGGAGCTTAAGGTAAAGGATGGCTCAGGAGGCAGTGATCATAACATGATAGAATTCACCCTGCAGCTTGAGAGGGAGAAAATAGTCAGATGTATCAATATTACAGTAGATTAAAAGGTATTACTAAGACATGAGAGTGTTGCTGGCCAAAGTTAATTGGAAGGGTTCACTATCAGGGATGACGGCAGAAAAGCATGGCTGGAGTTTCTGAGGGCAATTCAAAACATGCAGCATTGAGAAATCCCAAAGATGAAGAAGTATTCTAAAAGGAGAATGAATCATGGTTGATAAGGGAAGTCAAATTCAGCATAAAAGGAAAAGATGGGGCATATGATACATCAAAAATTAGTGGTACTTTGGAAGATTAGGAAGTTTTTAAAAACCAACAGAAGGCAACTAAACAAGCCATAATGAGAGAAAAGATGAAATCTGAATGTAAGCAAGGTAATAAAATAAATGAGGATACAAAATTTTTTTCAAACATATAAAGAGAAAAAGAGAGGCGAGGACGATATTGGACTGATGGAAAGTGACTGGAAAGGTAATAATGAGGGACAAGAAAATGGCAGATAAACTTACTAAGTATCTTGCATCAGTCTTCACTGTGGAAGAAACTAGAAATATGCTTAACATTCGAGGGTGTCGGGGACAGAAGTGAGTGTAGCCGATATTACTAAGGAGAAGGTGCTTGGGAAGGTGAAAGGTCAGAATCAGCTTTAATATCACTGGCATACTCTCTGTTGTGAATTTGTTGTCAGCATGTGATCTGACTATGAGATTGGAGAGAAAGGGGAGTGGATACTGGACCCACCACTGAAAGAATTCAGAAGCTGTAATTGGATAGTAATCAAAGTTAGAAACCTTGCTTTTTTTCTCCTTTAGACCTTCATTGTTTTACCATCGTCAAATTAAAATCAGCAAAATTTAGATTAGATTCCATTAGATTAGATTAGATTCAACTTAATTGTCATTGTGCAGAGTAAGTACAGATATAAAGCCAATGAAATGCATCTGACCAGAAATGCAAAGAATAATGTTATTTACAAAATAACTGTGAATTTAAAAAGTGCTACAGCACACAAATTTCAGAGATCTTTCAAGGTTGTGTGACTGTTTTTCAATCTGATTAGCCAAGATCTCCTCATAGTTTCTGTTGAATCCTAGAATCATAGAATTATCATGAGAGAAAGAGGCAATATGGCCCATTATATCTATGCTCACTCAGGCTGGAGTAAACTTAACATTCCCAAATTTCTGCAACACACATCAAAGTTGCTGGTGAACGCAGCAGGCCAAGCAGCATCTATAGGAAGAGGCGCAGTCGACGTTTCAGGCCGAGACCCTTCGTCAGGACTAACTGAAGAAAGAGTGAGTAAGGGATTTGAAAGCTGGAGGGGGAGGGGGAGATGCAAAATGATAGGAGAAGACAGGAGGGGGAGGGATAGAGCCGAGAGCTGGACAGGTGATAGGCAAAAGGGGATACGAGAGGATCATGGGACAGGAGGTCCGGGAAGAAAGACAAGGAGGGGGGGGGTGACCCAGAGGATGGGCAAGAGGTATATTCAGAGGGACAGAGGGAGAAAAAGGAGAGTGAGAGAAAGAATGTGTACATAAAAATGAGTAACAGATGGGGTACGAGGGGGTGGTGGGGCCTAGCGGAAGTTAGAGAAGTCAATGTTCATGCCATCAGGTTGGAGGCTACCCAGACGGAATATAAGGTGTTGTTCCTCCAACCTGAGTGTGGCTTCATCTTTACAGTAGAGGAGGCCGTGGATAGACATGTCAGAATGGGAATGGGATGTGGAATTAAAATGTGTGGCCACTGGGAGATCCTGCTTTCTCTGGCGGACAGAGCGTAGATGTTCAGCAAAGCGGTCTCCCAGTCTGCGTCGGGTCTCACCAATATATAAAAGGCCACATCGGGAGCACCGGACGCAGTATATCACCCCAGTCGACTCACAGGTGAAGTGATGCCTCACCTGGAAGGACTGTTTGGGGCCCTGAATGGTGGTAAGGGAGGAAGTGTAAGGGCATGTGTAGCACTTGTTCCGCTTACACGGATAAGTGCCAGGAGGGAGATCAGTGGGGAGGGATGGGGGGTACGAATGGACAAGGGAGTTGTGTAGGGAGCGATCCCTGCGGAATGCAGAGAGAGGGGGGGAGGGAAAGATGTGCTTAGTGGTGGGATCCCGTTGGAGGTGGCGGAAGTTACGGAGAATAATATGTTGGACCCGGAGGCTGGTGGGGTGGTAGGTGAGGACCAGGGGAACCCTATTCCTAGTGGGGTGGTGGGAGGATGGAGTGAGAGCAGATGTACGTGAAATGGGGGAGATGCGTTTAAGAGCAGAGTTGATAGTGGAGGAAGGGAAGCCCCTTTCTTTAAAAAATGAAGACATCTCCCTCGTCCTAGAATGAAAAGCCTCATCCTGAGAGCAGATGCGGCGGAGACGGAGGAATTGCGAGAAGGGGATGGCGTTTTTGCAAGAGACAGGGTGAGAAGAGGAATAGTCCAGATAGCTGTGAGAGTCAGTAGGCTTATAGTAGACATCAGTGGATAAGCTGTCTCCAGAGACAGAGACAGAAAGATCTAGAAAGGGGAGGGAGGTGTCGGAAATGGACCAGGTAAACTTGAGGGCAGGGTGAAAGTTGGAGGCAAAGTTAATAAAGTCAACGAGTTCTGCATGCGTGCAGGAAGCAGCGCCAATGCAGTCGTCGATGTAGCGAAGGAAAAGTGGGGGACAGATACCAGAATAGGCACGGAACATAGATTGTTCCACAAACCCAACAAAAAGGCAGGCATAGCTAGGACCCATACGGGTGCCCATAGCTACACCTTTAGTTTGGAGGAAATGGGAGGAGCAAAAGGAGAAATTATTAAGAGTAAGGACTAATTCCGCTAGACAGAGCAGAGTGGTGGTAGAGGGGAACTGATTAGGTCTGGAATCCAAAAAGAAGCGTAGAGCTTTGAGACCTTCCTGATGGGGGATGGAAGTATATAAGGACTGGAATCCAATAAGAAGCGTAGAGCAAATTTCTGTTTAAATATGCTCATAGAATTGTTATAAACTTATAATTCATGAGGATCTTGGTTTAGAAAGGATCTACTTACAATGATGTATTATAAGTGGTGATGTTTATAATCAAGTTTATGTAGGTGATGAAAATTGGGTATATTGCTAGATGTAGGCCAGCTTAGAATGCATTGGAACCTGAATTGCAATAGATGCAAATACTTCTTGTTTAGTGCTTTGGAATTCGGATTTTTGGAGGACCCTCTGTTGTGCCTTAACCTCAAAAGCACCCCTATACACATCTCAACAACGCAATGAATAAAATCTAGCAACATGTAGCATATTTGGGGCATATACTTGGCCAAAGATGGTTTTATCGAAGATTGAAGGGGAAGGTAATAATAAAACATACAGAGGTTTAGAGTGATAATTCCACTCTTAGCAGCAAGGCCTTTAATTTGAGTCCTAAATAAAAGTAAGATTATATAACCGAAAGGACAATATCAATGTGAATATGTCAGAATTATGATACTTCTCAATTTGAATATTCAAAGCACTCCAGCGTGTGGTGAAAACTGCCCAGCGGATTATTGGCACCCAATTGCCCACCATTGAGAACATCTACCATAAACGCTGCCTGGGTAGGGTGAGAAGCATCATCAGGGATGCATCTCACCCTAACCATGGACTTTTTACTCTCCTCCCATCTGGTAGGCGCTACAGGAGCCTCCGCTCCCGCACCAGCAGGTGTAGGAAGAGCTTCTTCCCTGAGGCTGTGACCCTGCTGAACCTCTCATCACAGCGCTAAGCAGTATTGCACCCATATTGTACTGTCTCAGTACTTTTATATTTGTGTGCTGTAGCACTTTTTTTATTTGCAGTTATTTTGTAAATAACACTATTCTTTGCATTTCTGGTCAGATGCTAAATGCATTTCATTGGCTTTGTATCTGTACTCGGCACAATGACAATAAAGTTGAATCTAATCTAATCTAAATGTGGCAGTGCTACAATATAAAGGCTCTCTTCCTGTTCAAAGTTCAAAACTGTTTAACGCCATTTCCAGCACACAAGTGTAAAGGAGAACAAAATAATTGTTACTGCGGGCCAGATTCAGCGCCAAAAAAAACAATAATGTAAAGAACGAACTAATAATAAAAAACACAATAAATTTAAACACATAAGATAACGTGTATACTTAGGTTGTTGGTATGCCCCTAAAATGACTGACAGGAAATGATAAAGTAGTGGCGGGGTGGGTTACTGGGTGAAGGTATTGATCAGCCTTACTGCTTGGAGAGAGTCGCTGTTTTTGAGTCTGGAGATCCCTGTGTGAATGTTGTGCAGCCTCCTCCCTGATGGGAGTGAGACAAACAGTCCATGAGCAGGGTGGGTGGGATCCTTCATGATGTTACTGGCCCTTTTCTGTACACATGTCCTTGATGGCGGGTAGGCTGGTGCCAGTGATGCATGGAGCAGCTTCGACTCTCTGTTGTGGAGCTTTCCTGACCGCTGCAGTGCAGTTTCCACACCAAGCAGTGATGCAGCTTGTTAGGATGCTCCCTACTGCACATCTGTAGAATGAAGTCAGTATACATAGATGGGAATAGTCCAGCTCTCTTCAGCTCCCTCAGAAAGTAAAGGCATTGGTGAGCTTTCCTGATAGTGCCGAATGTATTGTGGGACAATGAGAGGCTGTGCGAGATGTGCACTCCCAGTATTTTTAAAATGCTGTGCCACTGATGTAAAGAGGGGTGTGAGTGGTACAACTTCTCCTGAAGTCGATAGCCATCTCTTTTGTCTTGTTGATATTGAGGAAGAGGTTACTTGCCTGGCACTGGATCGCAGGTCTCCATCCTCCTCCCCGTAGGCTGGGTCATCCTTGTTGGTGTTGAGCCGCCCCACTGTCGTGCCATCAGCGAACTTGGCAATGTGATTACTCTGGTGTTTGGGCATGCAGTCATGTGTCAGCTGTGAGCAGTGGGCTCAGCACACAGCCCTGGACAGCACCAGTGTTGAGGATGATGGGGAGGGAGGACCAGTTGTGCGTCCTGACTACCCGAGGTCTGTTGGTTAGGAAGTCCAACACCCAGTTTACACAGTCCTGTATTTCCTTCATTATTATGGCTGTGTTCAGGTAAAACAGACCCCTCTCAGATCTGGTGTTCCCACCAGATGCAACTGATTATGCATACCACTGCATGTTTGCTTCCCCTTTGGGTGTGTGATGCATTATTAAATGCCGTTACAATCTGCTGGATTTGTTCTTTCGGCAAAGCAAGCAGTTAAATTAAAGAAGGAATATCAATTGGTTTATCAGAAGGGTTGAGTGAGCACTTAATGCTGGCGATAGAGGGGGAGAAAGATAAACCTGCTGTCGCCAACTGCCAGGAGGACAGGCTGAGATGGGCCAGCTGCTCTGTCTCTTTCAGGAATCAGATAAGGGCCTTCATCTCTCTGCCTGCTTGTTTTCATTCTGCAATTTATCTATGGGACACTGGTTTGATTGTTGATAATGTATCACTATGGTCTGATGAGCTCTTATTTGCTTAACCTTTAATCACTTGTAAAAGCAAAGTTAAACTCTTTGAACTCATTTTGCTTAATGGCTGTTTCGCAGTGGTTGCATTTAACTGTGCTTGAACAAGTCCTGTAAAAATCTGTTCACAAACATTCAGATATATATTGAGCAATCTCTATGAGATGGGATCAAAGTGATATGGAATCTCTATTCTGAGGGACCTTCACATATTTTGTAACATATTAATTGGAGATTCCCTGAAGCTGTTTTAAAATGTGCATTGCCCATGCTTTTATTTACAATTGCATGCATTCAGCCTTATTACTGAACACCCATTGCCGGCGTGTCAACTCTTGCACATATCCAATGATGCCCTAGTGAGCTTTCACGTGTAGTTTAACTGCTGAATGGCTTGGAGTTTTGGACTGTCCAAAACTTCACACATCTGTCTTAGCTAGGTGACTCAGTGACCAGAATTAATGGTCAGAACTGAAATGATTTACTCAGTTTGCAGAAGAGCTGTTGCATGAACTTCTGAATTTTCAGTGATTGATAATATTTCAAAGAAATATTCTGTACTGCTTTTCCTTCTGCTCGGAATGGCAGATGAATAGTTCAGTAGAAAAAAAATAAGCCCCCGATGGCCTTTTGATCCATTGGCCACTAAATGAAAGGTCAAATAGATACTTAGCCTTGTGCTGACACAAACCAGTTTCAGATTGTCACAGAGAGGTTTCAGACATCCAGCTGCACTCTAGGTTTTGGTCTGTAATCATAAACTTTGAAATATTGATTTTTAAATGTTCTGTATAAGCTCTACTGTAGCACAGACTTACACACAGCTGCAAATGGGAGGTGTCTTCCTCTGTGGACTACCCGTGTAATTCTTAGTCCCTCTATTGAGGGACAGGTCACGTATGCAGCCATAGCAGTTCCGATTCATGATGATAATTGGACCATACTTACTGCCAAGCTTTCAGATACTGCGGTGCTAAACTTTCTCTGCTTCTTAATTCTACCTCTCTGGGTTATTTCTGTTGTTGTAACTTCACCATTTCTTCTTGCACAACTTCAGGCAGCACTGCTATTTGCACCATTCTTGTTGTTTTGTGTTTGTTGCTGTCTTGTTATACAGTCGGCCCTCCTTATCCGCAAGGGATTGGTTCCAGGACCCCTCGCGGATACCAAAAAACGCGGATGCTCAAGTCCCTTATTCAACCTGTCTAAATGCGGTGGATCTTAGGACCCCGTGGAACCCTGGACCTTATTTAACCTGTCTCTAGTGCAGTGGGCATTAGGACCCGGCGGCGGAGCTCTGAATCCGCAGCGTTTCTGCTCCACGAAAATAATCACCATCGCAATTTAAAATAAAGTGAAAATAATAAAGCGATCGGAAAGAGGTGAAACACCATTGGTCGTTGGAAAAGCGTTAGGCTATAGTTGGTCAACGATTGGAACAATTTTAAAGGATAAAGTGAGAAAAGCCCTGCCCCGATTAAAGCTACAATTATTACTAAGCAACACAGTGGTTTAATTATTGGGTTTTGGTTTTGGGTTTTTGATCCTCTACATCAACCCGGCAGGGATGGACAGTGCACTTGGGAGCAGTCTGTCACTGGATCACACTCGGGAATTTCCGTTTCCGGGCCCGGCGCTGAAACATACGTTTCTTAAGTGTTTTATATGCATAGAAAGGTAAAATATATACTATATACTCAGACAAACATTTGACTAACTGATGCTAAATAATACCAGATGTACCTGTTCCGACTTACTTAGTAAGAGGACTTCCATTTTTTTTTGATCCCGATCCACAATAACCTACGCACATCCTACCGTATACTTTAAATCATCATCTAAATAATACCTAATACAATGGAAATGCTATGTAAAATAGTTGTTATACTGCATTGTTTAGGGAATAATGACAAGAAAAAAAAGTCTGTACATGTTCGAACAACAAGTGCTGGAAGAGCACTTCTGGGTTTTCTCGATTCGCGGTTGGTTGAATTTGCGCATGCGGAACTCGCAGATAAGGAGGGCCGTCTGTACTCTTTACCTTTTACTGTATACTGTTTATTCTGTGACCTTCATGTGAACAAGGAGTTTTGTGGCACTCTGATATATCTGATAATAAACTAATTCGAATCTAATTTCTCAGCTCCTCTACCTCTCTCTCATGCTCCTTAAACACTATCTCCTTGAGAAAGCTTTTAGTTAGCTGCCCTAATAACTGTTTTGTATAACTTGTTTCAGATTTTATTTCATTCTGTACTCAAGAAACCCCTTGGTGTGTTTTATTATAGGAAAAATATTATATAATTGTAAACCAACTTTATTTTTGAAGAATGCTTGATTCTCTAATTTGCCTCCATTTACTGTACAAAGCTCCTCACAGCAGATACTCTCAGAGCTCATAGATGATGGGGTGTGAGAAGGTAATTGTAGGGGAGGGACTCACATGGCTTGCATTTCAGGGGGTTAAATTTAGAAGGGCAAAAGGATCAAAAACAAGCTGTTAGAGGACTCAGAGGGTCAGGCAGCATCTGTGTAGGCCAAGAGGCAGCCACCATTTCGGGGTGAGACCTTGAATCAGAACAGAAAGTGCAGAGAGAAGATAAACAATTTAACGAGGTGAGGAGCTGAGGCTGGGCCACCTTTGTTATAAACTTCCAAACTGCACTCACATTCTCCCCCAACCAGGAGGGCTTTCAGGCTCTCTGTTTCTTTTGGGAACAAAGCCCCATTCAGTTCCCCTCCACTAGCACTCTTGTCTACCTGGCAACCTGAACATCAGCTTGCTCGGTTCCTCTCATTTACAATAAATCAAAGCCATGGCCACTTGCGTGGTCCCCAGCTATACATGTCCTTTAAATGTCTCTGATATTCAAAGGCAGTAAAAAAAAATGGAGCTGGTGTAAATATAATAGTTTTTTGAAATTAAAAAATATGAAGTTGATTTCAAAAACATAAAAGCACTCATATATATTTAAACATAATAAACTAAAATAGTGTATAGAGTATGGTGAGAGGGACAGAGGGAGAAAAAGGAGAGACAGAGAAAAAATATATAATAAGCCACACTCAGGTTGGAGGAAAAACACCTTATATTCCATCTGGGTAGCCTCCAATCTGATGGCATGAACATTGACTTCTCTAACTTCCGTTAATGCCCCACCTCCCCTTCGTACCCCATCCATTATTTATTTATCTTTTATTATTATATATTTGTCCCTCTCACTGTATTCCTTGCCCATCTTCTGAGCTTCCCCCCTCACCCTTTCTTTCTCCCTAAGCCTCCCATCCCATGATCCTCTCATATCCCTTTTGCCAATCACCTGTCCAGCTCTTGGCTCCATCCCTCCCCCTCCTGTCTTCTCCTATCATTTTGGACCTCCCCCTCTCCCTCCCACGTTCAAATCTCTTACTAGCTCTTCTTTTAGTTAGTCCTGACGGAGATTCTCGGCCCAAAACGTCGACTGTACCTCTTCCTATAGATGCTGCCTGGTCTGCTGCGTTCACCAGTAATTTTTATGTGTGTTGCTTGAAATTCCAGCATCTGCAGATTTCCTCGTGTTTGTGTGGAAAAATACAGAGACAGACTTGCAGCACAAAACCAAGTATCATCTAGAGGCCCTCGCTGAAATACTGCCACTGGCTTCACGAAACCACATTGATTGACAAAAAAAATCTCATTATTAGACAGAAAAGCAAATGGATAAAATGAATAATTGTTATTAATGAGCAGTTTTTTTTGTTCAAAATACTTATTACTCCACTGCACATATACCAACCTAGCTGCCAACAGTTTACACAGTTTGTCTTCTTTTGTACATGGTTGTTTGTTAGTCTCAGTTGTGTGTAGCTTTTTATTGATTTTCCTCCAAGAGGACCACAAACTTGTCATTGGGTTTGGAGGTTTGTGTGCCTCAATGTCCTGCAGAGCTACTTTGGTTGGGGTCAGGGCTTTATGCTTTGGCTCTTGATTGGGTCACCCATGCCAAACAGGTCAAAGGGTAGAGGCCAGACTAAACATGGTCCACCAGTCCTCCAGGTTCAGGGCTAACAACTCCGTATGGTAAAACAAAACTGCTGTAGAAACAGCAATGAGGAATCCTTCTACATCTGAGTACGATGCTATTCCTGAGTCTCCACCCGGGACTCGCATGAGTGACAGTAGTGAAAACCACAAGGAAGCTACTGACACGATGATCACTGCCAGTGATGGGGGACCTTCATTCCTGCTCTAAATGCCGGCAGTGTAACAGGCAGTAAGTAAGTTTCATTGATCCTATTGTATTTCTTTGTTCTACTGTGAATGCCTGCAAGAAAATGAATCTCAGGGTAGTATGTGGTGACGTATATGTGTTTTGATAGTAAATTTCCTTTGAACTTTGAATATAGATTTAAGCCTCAGATTATACAATTTTCAATCAACCACTTAGGAATGCATGATGACTCACCCTTGTTTTCTTCCTTACTCATGGGAAAATTCTTTGTCTTTGCTTGGCACTGTCCTGATGTTGCAAGGTTAAGAACAACAATATTATTACTACATTTTTGAGGACCCTCAGGGAATTATCCAAATACAAAGTAAGATGAATAATCCTGCTGAGAAAATGATTGTGGTAATTAGTCAATAAAATTTGCTAGCATAAGCTTTGATGAGTTCATTAAATTCTGGCCTTCTCCCTGTGTGGCACTATCAAGTGATGAAATTGTAAATGTGAGGTTCAAACAGAAATTATAATTGTATATGTAGTTTAAATGAAGGATATTGCATTTAATTTTCTAATTCATGTTTTAAGTACTGGATAATATTGTTCATTGGAATGTAAATTACATACCTAAGAATTATAATGTCTCCAATACTGTATAATAAGTTCTTATTCCATTGATGTCAAACATGTCATTATATGCTGAGAGGAAGCATATTCCCTTCCAACTGTGTTTCAATTTACTGGATGCCCATCCCAATATTCTCACACAGATAGTCACAGCTCTGTGTGGGAAAGAAAAATATACTTCCAATAAAATAATAATAGAACAGCCCATCGCTGCATCCTGCCATGTAGATAAGTCAGGACGCAAAGGACCTGTGTTTATATGATGCAGGCTACGTTCCTTTCAGCATGTCTCAAAGACCTTTTAGAGTTAATGAAAAATTTTGAAATATCAGAATGACAACAGAAGGCCTTTTGCCTCCTTGTACCTGCTTCATCATTCAGAATCAGAATCAGGTTTAATATCGCCAGCATATGTTGTGAAATTTGTTGTCTTTGTGTTAGCAGTACAATGCAATACATAATAATAGAGAGAAAAAAACTTGTGAATTATGGTAAGTATATTCAGACGGTGATGCAGCCAACCAGTTATGGTACATATGTAGAAATTTGGGAATGTCTGTGGCGACGTACCAAATCTCCTCAAATTCCTAGTGAAATATAGTCGCTGTCGTGCCTTCTTTGTTTGGGGCCAGGATAGATCCTCAAAGATGTTGACACCCAGGAAATAGAAATTGTTCACTCTTTCCACTTCTGATCCCTCCATGTGGGCTGGTGTTTGTTCCCTCAACTTACTCTTTCTGAAGTCCAAAGAACCTACTGGCAATCAGTGCAAGGTTGTTGCTGTGACACCACTCAAGCAGCTGATATATCTTGCTCCTGTGCACCCTCTTATCACCATCTGAACTTCTGCCAACAGTACTTCCATTTTCAGCATATTTATAGATGGTATTTGAGCTGTGCCTGGCTACACAGTCATTCAGTAAGATCATGGTGATCTTATACCTCAGCATCATTTTCCTGCCCTGACTTATACTTCTTGATTTGTGTAATATCAAAAAAATCTTTCAAACTCTGTTTTGACATTACTCAGCACCTGAGCATCCACAACCCTCTGAGTAGAGAATTCAGAATCAGAATTAGGTTTATTATCATAGACATATGTTGTAAATTCTTTTGATTAGTAGTAGCAGTATGGTTTCAAGACATAAAGATACTCTAAACTTACAAATTGATAAATAAGTAGTCTAAAAGACGAATAATAGGGCTATGTTCATGGACTGTTGATGGTGGAGCAGAAGATGAGTGTGGGTCTTCAGGCTCCTGTATCTCCTCCCTGATGGTAGTAATGAGAAGAGGGCATGTACCAGATGGTGAGGACCCTTAATGATGGATGCCACCTTCTTAAGGAAGTGCTTTTGAAGATGTCCTCTATGATAGAGAGGGTAGTGCCCATGATAGACCTGGCTGAGTTTACAACCCTTTCCAGCCGCTTTCGATCCTTTACGTTGGAGCCTCCATACCAGGCGGTGGTGCAACCAGTCCATGAGTAATTACTCACGATGAAGATTCTTCTGATCTCATTCCTTAATTAACAACTCTTTATTCCGAGACGGATCTCTAGTAGCAGACAGAGGCTTGGGATGCCTTTTAGTTCCAACATATTTAGTATTTTGTAAGCACATGGGTTTGGCACAGACTAGAAGGGCCGAGATGGCCTGTTTCTGTGCTGTAATGGTTATATGGTTATATGCAGCAACAGATCTGTATTTAGAGCGAGTCCATAAATCTAGAAATGTCCTAGTCTTACTCTTGCATTGGTAAGTGTGTCTGAAAAGTAATTATATCCCACTAAATAAAGTCTCAGTATCTTTCCTTGTGCAACAGTCGAATGCAAAATTAGCATTGCTGCTAAAATTTCTAGCATCAGCCTGTAGGTAATCAGATTCATGTAAGTTCAGAGCTTTAGTGTACATCTCCCTGTGGTCAATTGGTCTCCAGTGGGTACACACCCAAACACAATTTACAGAATATGATCTAGGAATTACAAAGTGCAGTGTGCCCATCTCATTCCGGATTGTCCTCTGAATGAGCCCATGTGACTAAGCATGTCATGCCATGAGGTCACACTTATTGACAAATACCTATAATACTTCCTCATTTAAAAGAGAAGAAAGAGTGTACTAATGTAGCAAAATTTACAAATGTGGCCAATTAACTGAGGCTCATAACTGTGCTGGTGTTGAGTGGAGACTTAACAATGAATCCTACATTTTCTTAAGGATAGATTAGTGCTTTCACTTCTTGACCTTCTTCAGCCATGTTCCTTTTCAATTCTTCTTTATCAATTATTGGACTTACTTCAATGACTATAATCAAACTTATAATCTCTCTCACTATTGTAGTGGCTTTGTCCACTACGTGACTGACAATGGTTCCAACTACACTTAGTGTAGTCCCTACAAAGCTGATTATATAGCTCCATACAAACCTCACTGGTGATCTCCCCTCTCCCCTCTCCACTCTCAGTCCCAATACAGAGCTTTGGCCTGAAATGACGACAACTTTTTTTCCTTCCACAGATGCTGCTCGAACCATTGATTTCCTCCAACAGAGTGTTTGTTTCTCTAGATTCCAATATCTGCAGTCTCTTGCATCTCTACACAAATTTGTTTGCTTTGTGCATTATGGTTGCTATCTAATCACCATCTCTGATTGTGATCAATGTATCATGTCATTAAGTTTATTTAATTCAATTATTTATTCAATTCCTAGCTTGTGATGTATATTGCTGAAGTCAGGGCTTGGAAAAAATTAGTTTGGTATTTGGCTTGATGTGTTTGCAAACTTCGTAATGTACACTTATTTCAGTGATTCTGCATATTGTCTGAGAAGCTTAGAAGTGGTTGCAAAGTTCTCACACTAAATACGTTCCTCCATTTCACCTTTTTGAACAAAAATGGAGTTTGTCTGGTTATGTAAATGATAATAATGATTATTTGCTTTGTTTTTTTTGCTAAAGGAACAAGTATCGTAATGTACGTACTACTGAGCATAATCAAACAAAGCTGTTCTGTTGCTCATAACAACAATGTTGTTTATATAATCGATCTTTAACTTTCCTTTTAGTGTCATGTCTCTTTTAGTGTCATGTTCCTTGAAGTAGTTAATATTCTGTTTAATCTCCTCTTTTGATTCCTTATTGGTTCATCATTGCACAAGTGTCTCCTTCGTGACTTTCTGTTACACTTGTATTTTCAAACTAAACTTCAAACCATTCTGGCTTCTACTGCTGGGCACGGACTGGGGCTGCATGCAGATGCACCACTCTGAACTGACGTATCTGTGTTAGATGAATACCTTTAGATCAGCCTCAGTTTTTCCGGTCGAACTTGTCCTTGGTGCCAAGATTACACATATGGCTCAGTATCAGAGCTTCCTCCTTTTTTTCCCACGTACGGAACAAGCACTGACGTTATGCTCTGGTTAACATTCTTCGGTGTTTCTGGAAGCCTTCTCCATTCGAGCATTGGACATAGAGGCACAAGCAGAGCAACTTGGCCCCTTACCCTTCTTTACCTTTCAGTCAAGGCTCTTCATGCTGCTACCCAGCACTAACCACACTATCTTTGATCAGTGTCACATGCATGATCAAACACACACAATGTATGTAATATATAGGACTGAACTTGTTCCATGGCTTTCATTTAAGGAAGGCACCATGATTACAGTCTGGAGACACAATTTTTTCATCGCTACAATTTTATCACCGATGATCTCACTTATCTTTGGTTTCTGGTTCTGAATTCTGAGCTGATGATTTTGCAACCTATCTACCACCAACAGAATGAAGCATCTTTTGTCCTGTGTGGCACTAGCAGCCAGAATTCCAGTGTGCCTAAGCCCAAGTCTATAAGTGCGATTACTTTCTTAAGTTTTCCCATGGCTCTATTTTATTCAGGGATATTTTCACTTTCAATCTCAATTTCAACAATATATCGTTTCTCTTTAGATCTGCAGAATCTGGTCCACAAAAAAACTAACTTTATAATCAATTCTAGTTTTCGCAATGTAGTCAAGTTGAATCTGAACTTCACTGTTCCTTCAGCAGTTACACATCTTGTACTCACTGACCTAAACACTTCATCCTTTATTTCTTTCATGTTTGAGTCTGAACATGAGTTCCCAATCTTCAAGTCTGCAAGTTAAAGTTACTGTGACTCCTTGTGGGTATTTGGACTCACCTAACCGCCTGTGAATATAAAGTCACCGGATGTCTTCCACGACATTGATCCTCAAAGTGACTTCATCCCTTATCCATTTGAAGGACACGATTGTACAGGAGAGGGTGCAGAGGAGACCGAGCAAGATTCTGACTAGTATGCAGTTGAGATATAGTTGAGTGTAAGTACCTCTAGTATGACAATTTGGATAGCTGGTATAAATGTAGAGTAGATTATATTGGCCATGGCATCAATCACTGCATTCCAAAAGTGCCACAGTGCATGAAATACTGTGAAGTATCTGATAGTGTAAACTGTTAAATACATGCAGTATTGACACAAATTGTATTAACATTTTAACCTCTAGCTGACTGTGCAGAGTTTGTTCAATTACAGTCAATTCATCCAGCATACACTGGATGAATTCCTCTGTCACTAATTATTAGGAACTAATACACAGTTTTATAGTACAGTAGTAGTATTAATATCATTCTAATTTGAATTTGTTCTGTACTTCATTTAAATACATAGTTTGTCTTTTTTATACCTTATCCATTAAACTTTGGCTAACTCATGAACAATTTCCATTGAACTTCGGATAATAGGGACAGCTGCTTAAATGAGCCAAAATGTACTGGTTCTGATGTGTCCCAATTAACTGGAACCCACTGTATTCAAAAGCATTAAGCAAGTGGCCCCAAGAATGCAATAATCATAGGTCGCACATAATCCTTTGCCAACAGAAACATTGTCTCCCTGTGTTGTAACAGTTGCTAGCTGTTTGGACAGTTTAAACCTTTATCTTAATCTTGGACAAATATACATATCGCTTATTTGCAGAACAGAACTCAAATATGTGATCATTTGATGATTGAGAAGAACATTCCCACAAGGTTGCCATGGCTAGTCTTTGAATTTTGATACAGACTGAAGACTCCAATCCTAGCCTGTACCAATTAAGGGTAATTCTGTCAGGCAGCTTTATAGTGAAGGCTGAACGAATATTTATTCAGTAATATTGCTCTATTGGTTAATTGCTTCCATTGTCTAAACAGACAAAATAATGTCCTTAATGGCAAACCATGACATTTCTCTGACATCGTAATATTGACATTGCGACCTTTCTGGATAAGTGTTTCATATCTCTGATATGCTAATGGCTGTTTAGGTGTGTTACATGGTGAAACTTGTTCTGCCAAACCCGCAAAATCATCTGAGATGACTTACAAATCAAAATGTACTAATGTTTCTAAGAATATTAGTATCATTATTTTATTTTCTTCCTGGCAGTGTAAAAATAGATGTCACAAGGGGGTTAATGAACGTGAAAAATTCTCAGTTCCTTGTGACTGTCAAAGTTGATTGAATCTTGGGACAATGCAATATTCTATTTGATTTCGCAAACAACAGGAATTCTGCAGATGCTGGAAATTCAAGCAACACACATCAAAGTTGCTGGTGAACGCAGCAGGCCAGGCAGCATCTCTAAGAAGAGGTACAGTCGACGTTTCAGGCCGAGACCCTTCATCAGGACTAACTGAAGGAAAAGTTAGTAAGAGATTTGAAAGTGGGAGGGGGAGTGGGAGATGGAGATCCAAAATGATAGGAGAAGACAGGAGGGGGAGGGATGGAGCCAAGAGCTGGACAGATGATTGGCAAAGGGGATATGAGAGGATCATGGGACAGGAGGCCCAGGGAGAAAGACAAGGGGGGGCAACCCAGAGGATGGGCTAGGGGTATAGTCAGAGGGACAGAGGGAGAAAAAGGAGAGTGAGAGAAAGAATGTGTGTATAAAAATAAATAACAGATGGGGTACGAGGGGGAGGTGGGGCATTAGCGGAAGTTAGAGAAGTCAATGTTCATGCCATCAGGTTGGAGGCTACCCAGATGGAATGCCCCACCTCTCCCTCGTACCCCATCCGTTATTTATTTTTATACACACATCCTTTCTCTCTCTCTCCTTTTTCTCCCTCTGTCCCTCTGACTATACCCCTTGCCCATCCTCTGGGTTTCCCCCCACCTTGTCTTTTTTCTCCCTGGGCCTTCTGTCCCATGATCCTCTCATATCCCTTTTTGCCAATCAACTGTCCAGCTCTTGGCTCCATCCCTCCCCCTCCTGTCTTCTCCTATCATTTTGGATCTCCCCCTCCTCCTCCCACTTTCAAATCTCTTACTAACTTTTCCTTCAGTTAGTCCTGACGAAGGGTCTCGGCCTGAAACGTCGACTGTACCTCTTCCTAGAGATGCTGCCTGGCTTGCTGCGTTCACCAGCAACTTTGATGTGTGTTGCTTCTATTTGATTTGCCTCATTTGTAACTTTCAGTTTCTTCTACCATGTTCTCGATGTTGTCCCAATTTTTTAAATTACCCCAAAATTAATCTAACCCTTCCTTCCAGAGTGCCTTCCATTTTTCTTTTCTCCATGTGCCTACTTACAAGTTTCTTAAATACCACTGCTGTATGTGCCTCTGTGACCACCCTCAGCAGTTCATTCCATGCACTGTGTAGGAAGTCTTACAGTTGATCTCCCCCCCCCCCCGAGCTTATACTTTTCTCTAATCATCTTAAAAAGATACCCCCTTATATTAGCCATTGCCCCTTGGGAGAAAGGTGACGGCTGTCCACTCCATCCGTGCCTCTTTTAACTTATCACATCTCTATAGGGTCACCTCTTATCCTCTTTCGCCTCAAGGAGAAAAGCCCAAGTTCTGTCAACTGTTATTCATAAGATATCCTCTCTAGTCAGGCAGCCTCTTGGTAAATCTCCTCTGCACCCTCTCAAAAGCTTCCTCATTTTTCCTATAATGAGGCGACTAGTACTATACACAATACTCAAAATGTGGTCTAACCAGAGTTTTATAGAGCTGCAGCATTACCCTGTGGCTCTTGAACTCAATTCCCTGTCTAATGAAGACCAACACGTCATCTTCCTTCTTAACCATCCTGACAACCTGCTTGGAATTTGAAGGATTTCTGGACCTGGAACCCAGGAACCCTCTGTTCCGCTATATTACTAAAAATATCATTAACCTAGTAATCTGCCTTCAAGTTTGGCCTTTCAAAGTGTATTACTTCATATTTTTCCAGATTGAACTTCATATGCCATTTCTCATCCTAACTGGATGTCTTGTTTTAACCTATGACAACCCTCTACATTAACCACACCACCAACTAAACAAAATACCTGTAGTTTACAATAGGTCTCTTCCTGGTCTGACTCAGAAGTTCCTAGATGCATTGATGCAACCAAGAGAGCAGTTAGACATGTGACTCATTCATTAAAGGAATTATCTCTCTGAAGCAACAATTATTGTTACATAAGACTTGCCCAAGAATGAAAATAATCTTGGTTTGAAAAATTTCCACATTACGAGTCCTGCAGCAGTGGTTCCCACCCAGAGTTTAAATTTAGCCTATTAGTTCTGAAAATGAGAATGAAAACCGTTCAGGGACATTGGCAAGCTGGTAGCTTTTGGGTGGCGTAGTAGTGTAATGGTTAGCGTAGTGCTATTACAGTGCCAGTAATGTCTGGGATCGTTTCATGCCACTGTCTGTGTGAGTTTGTACGTTCTGACTGTGACTGTGTGAGTTTCCTCCAGGTGCTCTGGTTTCCTCCCACGTTCCAAAGATGTTCGGGTTCGAAGGTTAATTGGTCATTTGGTGTAATTTGGTGCCACAGACTGAAAGGTCCGGTTACTGTGCTGTATCTCTAAATCAATAAATATAAATGAATTGGGAGCACGCACTCTGATTATCAGGGTCCAGGAGCTTGACTGTGACCAAAAATGGATGAAGGCTTCATGAGACTGTGAAAGTTGTCCCAGTTAACATGTAACGTTTGTGCTGACTGATCATTTTTGTCACTTAGGTCTGCAGCAAACGTTTTTCATTGGCTGCATGTCTATCTGGGAAGCAGACAAATATTGATTCAGTGTCTTTTAAAGGGTTGTTATTCTCTGATGCATATTGAAATGACAGGAAGATTCTTTGGAAGTAGAAAGTTGTCAAGAGGAGGGAGATCCTCATTCCACCTGGGAAAAACAGCCTTCTCGGGAATAATGCCTGTGCCAGAAGGTAGAAGGGTGAGAAGAAAGAATGCTGATGCTTAGTATTGGGCATGGAGGGCTTCCTGCTGAAAAGCCTACATGCACTGCCAAAGAGCACAGGGATGTCCAGTTTCAATCTGTTTAATAATAGCTTAACCAATAAGTTTAGGTCCTTAGCTTAATCCACAATCAGCTTTCCAATGAAATTCTATCACATGGAGCACACATACAGCATACTGAGCAATAGAATTTCTTGGCCACCAAAGAAAGACCAAACTAGTTCCAACTGTCTTGTGCAAGTTGGACAATTAGTTTATGACCTGGAAGGACTGAGTTACTTTTCTATTCTCAAATGTAGCAGTGATCAATTTATATTCCCTATACTTGTGAATGTAATAGCACTTAGAGTCATAGAAAGATACAACACAGAAAAAGGCCTCATGTTCCCCTTAAACTTTTCACCTTTCACCCTTAACTCATGACCTCTGGTTGCAGCCCCATCCAACCTCCATTAAAAAAAGCCTGCTTCAAGATTTACTTGAGAAATAGTTGTAGGTAGGTGTTTGGAAGTTGTTATTGTTGATATAACAATGCAAGCTTTTTTTCCCAACTTGCTGTCTGCCTATCTTTGGGTTTGCTGTGTAGTCTGATGTAGTAGTGACTGTGTTGCTTGGAATAAGTTACCGTCAAGCTTCAAACTAAGAATTGAATGTATGACTCCCAAGGTAACCTTCTGATTCAGAAATGGCCCAAGGTTGTTAGCATGCAAAGCAACCAATGATCTAAATTCCATTTATAAGGATGCCCTCATTTGCTTTCCTGAGCTACTATTGTCCTTGGTTCCTTTCAACTGATTGTTCTTAGGATATGTTCTTACGCACAAGGAAAAATTCATTTAATGATTGCAATTTCCTTTCTTCCACTGTACTCAAGGAACATAAGCAGGAAGCAAGAACATTTCGTTCAAAACAGGAATGAAGAAGATCAACATTTTGCTGGGGAAATTTCTACTGAACTATGAATATCTCAGAGAAATCGCTGAGCTTGCAAAGTAAAAATAGAAGTGGATGTTACATCTTAACTCTGATATTAATGATATCCAGTTTGCACTTTTAAGACTATAGTATCCAACATAAAAGGTGGAAAGTTGAAAATTTGGCTGGAGGCCACAGAATTTTAAGGATTGTCTAAAAAATTAGTCATTATTGGTGGGACACTGGTTGAGCAAGGTAAAGTTTCATAAAGTGCAAGGAAAATCTTGGCAAATACAAGCTGACTTATTTTCACAAGATTGGTAATTTCAAAGTTTATAATACTATTAACATGTTTGAAACTGGTTAATGTTTACTTGGTGATAATGGTTCCCTAGTAAATCTTTATTCATCTCTTTGCAGTTTTTCAGCTGCTTTAATAATCATCCTCATCCACATTCCTATACCTACTGCTGAAAGACTAGTTTTCTTTCTGGATATATAATTCTACTTGATGACATTTTCAGAACTGCATTGATAATTTTATTCACAACTGAGCAAGACCATGATTTTATTTATTACATCCATCCATTGCTAACCACCTGAAGCTAAATTGTCTGTTTATTTTACAAAATATTTAATAAATTTCCATTTGAGAATCATAGACTGGAAACAGGTTAAGAGGGAGGAGGGAGAATAGGGAGACTGGGCACAAGTCTCCAAGTAGCCATTTTTCAGTTCATTCTCACTGATCAAAGTGTGGAAAGATTTTCCATAATCTCTGTTGGAGGAATGGAAAGTAATGCTTATTTTTCACTGCCCCATCAGCACTCTAATGCTAAAGATGAGTCATGGAGTCAGATCATTGAGTGATTGAGTTTTTCAGAAGGAAAAGCAAGCCCTTTGGCCCAACTGGTCCAGGCAGACCAAGATGACCATCCACCTAAATGGAACTATGCTAGTTCCATTTAGGTGGATGGTCATCTTGGTCTGCCTCGAACAGTTGGGCCAAAGGGCTTGCTTTTCCTTCTGCAAAACTCAATCACTCAATGATCTGACTCCATGACTATGCTAGTTCCATTTGTCCAAGTCTGGCCCACATTCCTCTAAACCTTTCCTAACCATGGACCTAGGCAAGTGTCTTTTAAATGATGTTAATCTACCTGCCTCAAATACTTCTTTTGGCAGCTCATTCTTTCTGGGTGAAAAAGCTGTCTACAGGTTCCTATTAAATCTCTCCTCTTTGACCTTAAGTCTATGCCATCTGGTTCATGATTCGACAAGCATGAATAAACGATTGTGTGCATTCACACAGAGTGGCCACTTTGTTAGGTACAGGAGTGGAAGCCAGTGTGGTTTTCTGCTGCTGTAGCTCATCCACTTCAAGGTTCCACAAATTGTGCATTCAGAGACGCTCTTCTACACACCACTGTTGTAACGTGTAGTCATTTCAATTACTAATGCCTTGCAGTCAACTAGAATCAGGATGTCCATTCCTCTCTGACCTCTCTCATTATCATGGTGTTTTGTTCCACAGAACTGCTGATCACTGGATGTTTTTGTTTGTTGAACCACTCTGTGTAAACTCTAGAGACTATTGTGTGTGAAAATTGCATAAGATCAGCAGTTCCTGAGAAAGTCAAACCACACAGTCTGGCACCAACAATAATTCCATGGTCAAAATCACTTAGATCTCATTATTCGTCATTCTGATGTTTGGAATGATGAAAAGCTGAAACTCTTGACCATGCCTGCATGCTTTTATGCATTGTGTTGGTGACACCTGATTGACTGATATTTGCATTAATGAACAGGTGTACCTAATAAAGTGGCCACTGAACTTATGACCCTTATGATTTAAGGCAGTGGTCCCCAACCTCCGGGCCACGGACCAATACATTGCCATGAAGAATGCAGTGGTGCAGCGGTGGCCGGAACGCACCCAGCACATCTTTTTTAAAAAAGCTGAAATAAACAAGCTAATTAGATGTCGCCTCTGATTTGGGCCGACATCTAATTAATTAGCTTGCTTATTTTGGCTTTTTTCTTGTAGATGTGCTGGGTGTGTTCCGGCCACCACTGCACCCTTGCATGCTTCGCGGCAATGTATCGGTCCGTGGCCCAGAGGCTGGGGACCACTCATTGTGATTTAAGGTTGTCCTGGACTCATATACTTATTGTCATTGCTTGCATTTCAGTACTGTCAAATCTATTTCTTGCTTCCAAAGTTCACCTAGTTCGTCCACAATGAAGTGTTCTGTCTAGCAGTGACATTCCTTTAATTCCATCGTTCATGGAGCTTTAGTTTGAAAAGATATACAAATATTCGTACATAAACCAAGAGCTGGATGAGTCATCAACTTCTGTCAGCTAGTGATTCTGTTAGAGTTTGAATTGTGTGAGAGTCAGATAATGTCGTGGCAGTTGCTATTCTTTCAAAAGTTATCATGAAAAATATACTCCACCCTGCAGATTCTTGGGATCAATGATGGCCTTATTTCACTCCAGTGTTATAGCTCCTGAGGTAGCTAACATGGCTAATGTGGGAAATACAGACTCTTCCCCCAGTGGGGCAAGAGATGACAACTGAGCCTGTAAGTGGGGAGTTCGGGAAGTAGCATGCTTCTTCTACCTTTTATCTGCTGCTACTGTGTTTCTCAATGCCTGAGCTTGACATTCTTAATGTCATGAATTGGAATTCTGGGTTGAGGAAAGGCAGGTAGAAATTAAACTGGGCAAATGCAAGGGGAAACTAGGTGGTCAATAACAGGATCCTGATGAGTATTGATCTTAAGAGAGATTTGGGGGTGCAAGGCCATAGTTTTATGAAAGTAGCAGCACAAGAAGATAGGGTTATAAAGAAGGAGAACGCTATGCTTGCCTTCAATGGTTGGGGCGCAAGTTGGGAAGTCCCGTCACAGCCTTATAAAACTTTTGTTGACCGCATTTGGATTATTGTGTTCAATTCTGGTCACCCTGTTACAAGAAGGATATGGAGGCTTTGGAGTTGATGCAAAAAAGGTTCATCAGGATGTTGATTTGATTGGAGAGGTATCGCTTTGAGAAATTAGGCAGTCTTGAATTATTTTCATTGAACATCAGAGACAAGGGGACAATCTGATACAAGCATATAGAATTTTGAGAGTTCTAAATAGGATAGAAAATCAGAGTCTTTTTCCCAGGATTGAAATGTCAAATAATAGACGGCATAGTTTTAAGGTAAGAAGGGACAAGTTGAAATGAGATTTATGACGGGAATTTTTTTTTTTTACATAGAGAGTGGTAGGAGTCTGGAAAGCACTGCCAGGGCAAGTCTTGGGAGCAGATGTGATAGCAATGCTTAAAAAACATTTGGACTACCACATAAATGGTCAGTAAATAGAGGGATATGGACCTTGAGTGGGAAGATATGATTAATTTAGAGTGCCATCATCGTTGAAACAGATATTGTGGGTCAAAGTCATGTACAAGATAATGAGAGACATCGATCGTGTGGATAGTCAGAGGCTTTTTACCAGGGATGAAATGGCTAGCATGAGAGGCACAGTTTTAAGGTGCTTGGAAGTAAGTACAGAGGAGATGTCAGGGGTAAGTTTTTTACACAGAGAGTGGTGAGCGCATGGAATGGGCTGCCAGCTGCAGCGGTAGCGGTAATGATAGGGTCTTTTCAGAGGCTCCTGGATAGGTACATGGAGCTTAGAAAAATAGAGGGCTGTGGGTAAACCGAGGTGGTTCTAAGGTAAGGATGTGTTCGACACAGCTTTGTGGGCCGAAGGGCCTTTATTTTGTTGTAGGTTTTCTATGTTTCTATGTTTCTAAAGTCATGTTCTTGTGTTGAACTTCTATGTTTGATATAGAGAAAATTAAGAGATTAGGTCTGTTTTCCCTGAAGTGAGGCACGAAAATGCCCGATGCAGGCCTCTCATGGTCTGAGTCAACATTCCCTCCTCCCCCCTTCCTCCCTTCCCTGAAGTGAGGGAGGCTGAGAGAGGATAAAATTGAGGCATATGAAATTATGAGGCGTATTAATATGGTAGCCAGCCAGAAACATTTCTCTTATCTAAGATAGATGCAAATAGAAGACTAAAATTGAGGGTAAGTGGGAAGAGGTTCAGAAGGGATCTCAGTGGAGCTTTTCACTCAGAGAGTGGTGAGTACCTGGAATGCACTGACTGAAGGAGTTACTGACAGCATTTACAAAGTGTTTGAACATGCACTTGAATTGTCTAGGCATAGAACGCTGAAGGCAGAAAGATAGAATTAACATGGAAACAATTCATTGGTTGGCAAGGACACGGTGGCTTGTTTTCATGCAGTAGGAATATATGACAATGACCATCCTACTCCATTCTGAGTGGTCATAACCCGAGACTCCTAGGAGTCCATGGGAATGCTGAACTTCTACAAGGGAACTATCAACAATCAGCATCTCTCTGTCTTTCAGTGAAGGTAGGTGTGAATGATAAAATTCACCACAACCTTCAATGTGCTGGCACATTCCTTGTCTGATTGAGGAAAGGTGAAGATCAATAGTTCGTGGCTAACATAATACTTGTGAAACAGCTTATGATCCCTGCCCTCTTATACATTTCTGAGGCCTGGAATACCTGCAGTAGACACCTCAAGGTATTGGAAAAGTACCATCAAAATCCCCCAAGTTAACTTGAAGGATAAATTAGCCTACATCAATATGGCATCCCAGGCCAGCTTGCCCAGTATTCAATACAAGATCTGCAAGACAGACTCTCTATTTCTAGCCCTGTTAGGAGAGGAGATTACTTGGCAGACAAAGAAAATGATTCAAGTATATACTCAAAGCTTCATTGAAGGAGTGCCTAATTAATATGACACTATTCTTTTATTCCTTCACCTGTCTCTTTTATCTCCACACTGCCACAAGGTACACTCTGTTCCCTGATCCCTGACGATGCTCGTTTCAACAAGCAGATTTGTTCTGCATTATATGATTAGGGATTTTTCCTCTGTTGTGAAGCACTTTATTTCCATTTATCCGTTGAGCTGTGGTTAAGGTAAGAGATGGGATAAAGTCTTCATTTCTAGGTTTTTCAACTTAAGCTCTGATACACCCAGTATCACCAAAATTTAAGATGTTCTCAAAAGAATAAAATGATGGCTTTCATCCATAAAGACTTTACCTAAAAGAAGTACTGTGTCATTTTCTCTTGTATTGATGATTGCACCTCAAAAGTATAGCATCTGAAACATTACAGGGGCAAGTTGCCAGGGTACTTACTTAGAATTCAAAGGTCAAAGGTCAAAGTGAATTTATTATCAAAGAGTGTATATGACATCACATACTACCTTGAGATTCATTTACCTTCAGACATTTACAGGAAAATAAAGAAATACAATAGAACTTATGAAAAGTTCTAAACAACACGGACTGACAATCAACCAATGCACACAGATAATTCTTGCAAATCATAAAAAAATTAAATTAAGGATACTTAGTTGTGCAGTTCTTGAAAGTAAATCTATAGGTATAACAGGATTGGGTGCTTGGCCCAGCAGAGACCACTGCTGCTTCACATGATAATGTAGAGCTGGCCCCAGAAATTCTACTTGTTTGTTTGTTTGTTTATTTAGAGATGCAATGTGGAACAGGTCTTCCGGCCTTCTGAGCTGTGCCACCCAGCAACCCACCTATTTAACCCTAGCCGAATCACAGGACAATTTACAATAACCAATTAATCTTTGTATGTCTTTAGACAGTGGGAGAAAACCAGAGCACCCAGAAGAAACCCCCACGCAAACAGGAAGAACTTACAAACATTCTTGCAGATGGCATCAGAATTGAACTCTGAACTCTGGCATCCTGAACCGTAGTAGCATCGCGCTAGCCACGATGCTACTGGGGCACTCTTAAATTATTGATTGCATTAAAAAATAATTGTTAGAAATGATTAATATAAATCATATAGACAAAAATTTTCATCAGTCTGAACAGACCGCTAAGACTTTGAATATTATAAATTTTTGCACAATACCTGTCAGTTTATGACCTGGATTATTTTTGGATCTGCTCCATGTGCATTTAACTTTAGATTCTTCCTTTCTTTCGTAAGTTCTGCCTTCTGCTAGATGTGGTTCATGCATAAGGGCCAACGAGGATTAAAGGAAATTACTAACAAGAGAAATCTAAGGACATAAGGCGATAAGAAATTGGAGCAGAATTAGGCCATTTAGTCCATTGAGTCTGCTTTGCCATTTCATCAAAGCTGATCCATTTTCACTTTCAACCCCATTCTCCTGCCTTCACCTTGTGACCTGACTAATCAAGAACCTATCAACCTCCACTTTAAATCACCCAATGACCTGGCCTCCACAGACACCTGTGCCAATTCACTATCCTCTGGCTAAAGAAATTCCTCCTTACCTCTGTTCCAAATGGATGTCCCTCTGTGCCTTCTGTAGCTAGACTCTCCCATTATAGGAAACATTGCCTTCACATCCACCTTATCTAGGCCTTTCAACATTTGATAGGTTTCAATGAGAACCCCACTCATTCTTCTAAATTCCAGTGAGTACAGGCCCAGAGCCATCAAATGTTCCTCATATGATAACTCTTTCATTCCTGGAATCAATTTTGTGAACCTCCTCTGAAACCTCTCCAATATCAGCACATTCTTTCTTAGATAAGGGGCCCAAAACTGCTCACAATACTCAAAGTGAGGCCTCACCAGAGCCTTATAAAGCATCAACATTACATAGAAACATAGAAAACCTACAGCACAATCTAGGCCCTTTGGCCCACAAAGTTGTGCCGAACATGTCCTTACCTTAGAAATTACTAGGCTTACCCATAGCCTAGAATTCTTTGCTTTTATTGAATGTTAACATTGAATTTGGCCTCCTAACCACCGATTCAACCTGTAAGTTGAACATTAGGGAATCCTGCATCAGGTTCTCAAGTCACTCTGCACCTCAATTTTTAAAAGTTTTATTGCTTGTTTAGAAAACAGTCTATGCTTTTGTTCCTTCTACCAAAATGCATGACATACACTTCCTGACACCATATTCAACGTGCCACCTCTTTGCTAATTTTTCTAATCTGTCCAAGTCCTTTCGCACCCTCCTTGCTTCCTCAATATATTACCTGCCGCTTTATCTATCTTTGTGTTGTCTGCAAACTTGGCCACTAAACCATCAATTCCATCATCCAAATCGCAGACGTAAAAAGAAATGGTCCCTGCGACCTGCGCAGAACACCATTAGTCACCGACAGCCAACCAGAAAATGTCTGCTTTATTCCCACTCACTGCCTCCTGCCAGTCAGCCAATCTTTTACCCATGCTCGTGTAGTTCCTGTAATACCATGGGCCCTTGTTAAGCAGCCTCAAGTGTGGCACTCCTCAAAGGCCTTCCGAAAATCCAAGTAAACAACACCCAACAATTCTCCTTTTTCTATCCTGCTTGTTATTTCCTCAAAGGACCCTCATTTGGAAAGATCACTTCGAGGGGTTGCTTTGTGGCAGATGTCTCCTCATGCCAGATAGGAAATCTGAACGGGAAGTGTGTACCTCTGACGACTGAGGAACTGTGTACAGTAGGAGGTGAGTTGTCATCATTGTATCTTTCTTTGCTCCCCAATAGCATAAATGAGAGATGGGAGCACTCTTGAAGTTTACTGGCTTTGTATCACTGTCATGTTCCTCAACAACTTCTCAGATTGGAATATCCCCTTTAGACTTATAATGGAACTAGTTTTCACCCTCTTGTTGTAAGACCTACTGGGAAGGTTATTTCGTCATTTTAAGTTATCCGCTGATTATGTGACTGTTAATGGGCTCTGTTGGGGGGTTGCTGTGGTGACATGGCTTTAAGGGCTGAAAGGGCCTACTCTGTGTTTTTTTTTAAATAAATAAAAATAAATATGTATTTTTTAAAGCCAGACTCACTGTTGGTAACCATGAAACTACTCTGTTGTCTGAAAAACTCACTTGTTTCAATAGCTTTCTGCATGTCAGGAAGTCTCTCATCCTTACCCAGCCTGGAAAGTAGTAACTTTTAAACTATCAATGCTCTTGATTCTTAACTCTCTCCTCAGTCTGTAGGTAATTAGGGATGGACATTAAATGCTGGTAATCCCATGTAGGCTTATATAGTTTTGACTCTGCTTTCCCTATGCGGCAGCACTTGTGAAAAAGCAACCTATAAGGACGAACAAAACAAACAGCATTATATTTTGTGATTTTGACCTTGGTGTGTGCCATTAAAGCTTGGAAAAATTCTCCTGGGGAATCAACGAAGAAGTGGTAGATTAAACACAGAGCAATGCCTCTGAAGAATCCTTTTTCAGCTCCCACAATGGCTAATGGGGGACTAATAATAATAATTCCATCTCTAATTTTTTTATGTACGAGGGATAGATTTTCAGCAACCGCTCTGTTATCAAGTGGGTGTTGAGGAGCATTAATGTTTGCTTCTGGTAGTTTCTGTAGACCTTTGGGATTAACACAGAATATTAAAGTGATGGCACAGCTGCATTTTGTGAGTTGGGTTTTGTGTGGCAGTCTCACGGTTGCTAACTCCTTCAGGATAGATGTCACTGTAAATCCTCTTTCTGGGTTAAATGGGCAATCTAGGAAAAATATCTTAATTAATATATTCATTCACAAAACAAACACATAAATATCCACTGGCTCAAAGTGCTTGACATTGCAAAGAAGAGACTGATTGAGCTGTGAATTAAGATCAATAGTCAGGCTGTTGTAACCCAACCAAGAGTTGCCCTCATGATGCTAAATAGAGATTAAGTGAATTAGTGTGTCCACCTTTATTAAAAGAATTGAAACATAAAGAGAAAAGAAACAGGTATCAAAAGCTTCAATGGCACTCTGTACAGAGCACATTGCACCCATGGAACACCTTTTCCACACTTTGTCAGACGGCTAAGCCTGGGTATCACAGGGGCTCTTGAAAATGTAACAGAATTCTATATCGCATTTGCACAGATCTGCAGTTGGAGGTGAGGGGAAGTGCAGTTGAGTAAGGAGTGCTGGGTGTTGAATAACAGTCACAAGTTGGTTAACTGTGGTGTAGACACCTGTTGTTTGACTAAAGGAATGCCCTTACCGGGCCTTAAAGCCAGGCTTCACTTTTTTTTATCTTGGTTCCTTAGCTGGAGTAGTGATTACATTGAGTGCAAAGGGGAGAAACAGTTTATGTTCTTTGTGGTCAGTGCTCAGGGGATTATCTCCCAGCCAATGTTTATGGAGTGCCATAGCTAATGCCGCCCAGATGCTTTATCTGTGGGAAACCCTGAAACCACACTGCTCTAAGCTTGTGGTGTTGTCAGGAATAAATATTTTTTCCTATTCAGTCTGTTTGTATACACTCAAGGTTTTCACACCGAACAAGTGCAGCGGCAGTTAACCCAGGCTAGGACATGGTTTTACTGGTAAAATGCCTTACAGATGTTTGAGGTTACCAACTTTAGGTTACTAGAATTTAGAGTGGGGGATGGAAGCTGAGGAGGGAGGTGTACTTTTGCACATGTGACTTGTGGCTGTCTGGGTGAGCAGAATGCAGTGGAGGTGAAGGGAATTACTTCAACCACAGAATGCAAAGTTTCACACAGAAGTCTAAACCACAAAAGGATCTGGAAAAAAAAATGTCAGTCAGACTCGTTCTTTGCACACTAAACAAAAATCTAACTATTTACTTCTCTTGCAGGGAACCGCTTCTGTCCTGCCCAAAAATGTATACTTTTAAAGGCTTATATTAGCTCCTGCAATAGAGTGAGAAATAGCTTCTCGTTGCCTGATTATTATAGGACTTCCACTAAGCATTTTCCATGGAGGCTCCAGGACAGAAGAAAACAACTTTTACATTTATTGCGAGTAAAATTCAGAGGGTCATATAAGAAATTTTAATCACAAAATATGAAGAATGTAACAAGCGAATGATCTTCCAACTGAGTAATAAAATGCCTACTCACTTTCCAGTGGGTTGGGAAGATAATGTATCACGCGGCTGGACATGTTGGTGACTAATTGTGGGTCTGCAGTGTTGGCCGACTGGAGGCTAGAGCATGTTTGGCGAACAGGCATGAACATACCCTAACAGCACTCAATACACAAACAGTACTGCTCTTTTGATCCAGTGTCCTATAGATGAAATTACCCAGTGTGCTTTTAACTTAGAACAAGAAATGGTCTTCTCATAACTACCCAGCGAAGAGGTACAGGGGCCCAAAGAGACATACACTACATTTTAAGAACACCTTTTTTCCCTTCGCAATGAACGCCACCTCACTATTTTTGCTCTCTGGATGCACTACGTATTTAATTTTTAATATATATTTTTTATTGTAAGTTACAGAATATTTTATGTATTGCGCTGTAATACTGCCACAAATTTCATGACATACACAATATAAATTTCATGAACCATAAGGCTGTGTGCTTAGCCCCCTGCTCTACTTGCTTTGTACTTCTGACTGTGAGGCTAAGCACAGTCCCAAAGCCAAGTTTAAATTTGCTGATGACGTCACTGTCATTGACTGAATCAACGGTGGTGAGGAATTATCATATAGGAGGGAGACTGAAAATCCGGCTGAGTGGTTCCACAAAAACAACCTCTCACTCAATGTCAGCAAGACCAAGGAGCTGATTATTGACGTCAGGAGGAGGAAACCAGGGGTCCATGAGCCAGTTTTCATCAGGGGATCAGAGGTGGAGAGGGTCAGCAACTTTAAATTCCTCGATGTTATCCTTTTGGGGCGTCTGTCCTGAGTCCAGCATGTAAGTGTTATTATGAAGAAAGCATGGCAGCAAAGTTTGAAAAGGGTCTGTAGTGGTTAGTGTGATGTTATTACAGCTTGGGGTATGATAAGCACGTAAGAAATAGGAGCAGGAGTGGGCCATCTGGCCCGTCGAGCCTGCTCTGCCATTCAATAAGATCATGGCTCATCTGACCATGGACTAATCTCCGCTTACCTGCCTTTTCCCAATAACCCTTAATTCCCCTACTATACAAAATCTACCCAACTTTGTCTTAAATATATTTACTCCACTGCTTCATTGGGCAAAGAATTCCACAGGTTCACCACTCTCTGGGAAAGGCAGTTCCTCCTCATCTCTGTCCTAAATCTACTCCCCTGAATCTTAAGGCTATGTCCCCTAGTTCTAGTCTCACGTACCAGTGGAAACAACTTTCCTGCCTCTATCTTATCTATCTCTTTCATAATTTTATATGTTTTTATAAGATCTCCTCTCATTCTGCTGAATTCCAGTGAGTACAGCCCCAGGCGACTTAATCTCTCCTCATGGTCTAACCCCCTCATCTCTGGAATCAACCTGGTGAACCTCCTCTGCACTGACCCCTGTGGCAAACCATTCATCACTGATTGCCAACCAGAGTAACACCCATGTATTCCAACTCTCTACTTTCTATTAGTTAACTAATCCTCTATCCATGCTAAAACATCACCCCCAACTCGATGCATCCTTATCTTATGTGGCACCTTATTGAAAGCCTTCTGGAAATCCAAGTAAATAATGTCCATCTGTTCCCCTCTATCCACTGCAGTCATTATTTTCTCAAAGAACTTCAGTAAGTTTGTCAAACAGGACCTACCTTTGCTGAATTTGAGTTTCTGTAAGGAGTTTGTTCGTCTCCCCATGGAATGCCTGGGTTTTCTCCGGGTGCTTTGGTTTCCTTCCACAGTCATAAAGCATACTCGTTTGTAGGTTAATTCATCATTGTAAGTCGTCCTGTAATTTGGGACAACTTTGGGAAGTCTGATCACCTGGCTGAACTTCTACTCCCTGAGTATAGGCAGAGACTGAAGACTGCAGCACCAGTAGTGAGGACCAAGAAGGTATAAACAAGGGAAGCACAGAAGCACCTACAGGACTGTATTGAATCGGTGGACTGGACTGTATTCAGGGATTCATCTTCAAACCTGGATGAGTATGCTGCAAGCACGAGGAAATCTGCAGATGCTGGAAATTCAAGCCACACACATCAAAGTTGCTGTCTGGCCTGCTGCATTGCAACTTTCATGTGTGTGAGTATGCTGCCATTGTTACCGACTTCATTCAAACCTGTGTGGATGAATGTGTGCCTACAAAGACTCACTGTAAATTCCCAAACCAAAAGCCGTGGATGAACCAGGAAGTATGTCATCTGCTGAAGGCTAGATCTGTGGCATTCAAATCTGGTGTCCCAGGCCTGTACCAGAAAACCAGGTATGATTTGTGGAGTGCTATTTCAATGATGAAGAGATGATTTTGAATGAGGTCAGAGGCGAAATCGGATGCATGGCAACTCTGGCAGCCTCTGCAAGACATTACTTCCTACAAAGTGAAACCCAATAGCATGAATGGTAGTGATGCTTCACTACCAGATGAACTCAATGCTTTCTATGCCCATATTGAAAGGGAGAATATAACTGCATCTGTGAAGATCCCTCCTGCACCTGATGACCCTGTGATCTCTGTCTCAGAGGCCAATGTTAGGCTGTCTTTAAAGAGAGTGAACCTTCGCAAGGCAGAAGGTCCCAATGGACTACCTGGTAAGGCTCTGAAAATCTGTGCCAACCAACTGGCAGGAGTATTCAAGGACATTTTCAAACTCTTACTGGAACGGGTGGAAGTTCCCACTTCCTTCAAAAAGGCAACAATTATACCAGTGCCTAAGAAGAATAATGTGAGCTGCCTTAATGACTATCACCTTGTAGCACTCACATCTGCAGTGATGAAATACTTTGAGAGGTTAGTCATGAGTAGACTGGACTCCTGCTTCAGCAAGGACTTGGACCCATTGCAATTTGCCTATCACCACAATAGGTCAACGGCAGACGCAATCTTAATTTCTCTCCACACGGCTTCAGACTACCTGAACAACACGGGATGCTGTTCATCGACTATAGCTCAGCATTTAATACCATCATTCTCATAATCCTGATTGAGAAGTTGCAGAAACTGGGCCTCTGTACCTCCCTCTGCAATTGGATCCTCAACTTCTTAACTGGAAGACCACAGTCTGTGTGGATTGGTGATAACATCTCCTCATCATTGACGATCAACACTGCTGCACCTCCAGGGTGTGTGCTTAGTCCACTGCTCTATTCTCTATACACACGTGACTGTGTGGCTAGGCATAGCTCAAATGCCATCTATAAATTTGCTGATGGTACAACCAATGTTGGTAGAATCTCAGGTGGTGATGAGAAGGCGTACAGGAGTGAGATATGCCAACTAGTGGAGTGGTGCTGCAGCAACAACCTGGCACTCAACGTCAGTTAGACGAAAGAGCTGATTGTGGACTTCCGGAAGGGTAAGACGAAGGAACACATACCAATCCTCATAGAGGGATCAGAAGTGGACAGTGAACAGTTTCAACTTTCTGGGTGTCAAGATCTCTGAGGATCTAACCTGGTCCCAACATATTGATGCAGGTATAAAGAAGGCAAGACAGCGGCTTACTTCATTAGGAGTTTGAACAGATTTGGTATGTCACCAAATACACTCAAAAACTTCTATTTATGTACTGTGGAGTGCATTCTGACAGGCTGCATCATCATCTGGTATGGGGGGGGGGTGCTACTGCAGAGGACTGAAAGAAGCTGCAGAGGGTTGTAAATTTAGGTAGCTCCATCTTAGGTACCGACCTGCAAAATACCCAGGACATCATCAAGGAGCGGTGTCTCAGAAAGGCAGCGTCCATTATTAAGGACCTCCAGCACCCAGGGCATGCCCTTTTCTCACTGTTACCATCAGGTAGGAGGTACAGAAGCCTGAAGGCACACACTCAGCGATTCAGGAACAGCTTCTTCCCTTCTGCTATCCGATTCCTAAATGTACATTGAACCCTTGGACACTACCTCACTTTTATAATATATAGTATTTCTGCTTTTTGTATGACTTTGTAATTGATTTACTTATTTATTTATGATTATTGTTATTTTATTTTGTTTTTTTTCTTCTATATTATGTATCGCTTTGAACTGCTGCTGCTGTTAACAAATTTCACATCACATGCCGGTGATGATAAACCTGATTCTGATTAGGCTAGGGTTAAATTGGAGGTTGCTGGGAGGTGCAGCTCGAAGGGTTGGAAGGGCCTGTTTCACGCTGTAGCACAAAATAAAATAAAAACAAATAAAGATTCGATATGTCAACTAAAACTTTGACAAATTTCTATAGATGTGCGGTGGAGAGCATATTGACTTATATAGAAACACCGATGCCCTTGAATGGAAAAACCTACAAAAAGACATGGATTTGGGCCAGACTATCACAGGTAAAGCCTTCCCCGCCATTGAGCTAATCTACATGGAGTGCTATCATAGGAAGGCAACATCCATCATCGAGGCGCACACTGTACAGACCATGCTGCTATCAGGAAAGAGAGACAGGAGTCTCAGGACTCACAGCACCAGGTTCAGGAGCGGTTATTACCCTCAACCATCAGGATCTTGAACCAAAGGTGATAACTTCACTTAACTTCACCCATCCCTTCACTGAACTGTTCCCACAATCTATGAACTCACTTTCAAGGACTCTTCATCTCATGTTCTCAATATTTATTGTTTATTTATTATTATTGTTGTTATTTATTTTTTCTCAGCTCAAGATGTTAAAACCTGAGATATGGACACAGCCAAGCACACTAATTTATCAATTGCTAGGAACTTTCCGACTATTCTAGTGATGTTTAGTATTGTGGCTTTCTGAAGATTTACATAGTTATTACTGTGTAGCCCTAATTGTTTAATGCTATTGTGTAGTGCCTTTGAGATGACACCAGTTGTAGATGTTACTATTGGGACAATATATACTTTGTTCAGTGTGGGCACGTGGCCAAGTGGTTAAGGCATTGGACTAGCTACCTGAAGGTCGTGAGTTTGAGCCCCAGCTGAGGGAACGTGTTGTGTCCTTGAGCAAGGCACTTAATCACACATTGCTCTGCGATGACACTGGTGCCAAGCTGTATGGGTCCTAATGCCCTTCCCTTGGACAACATTGGTGTCATGGAGAGGGGAGACTTGCAGCATGGGCAACTGCTGGTCTTCCATACAAGCTTGCCCAGGCCTGCACCCTCGAGAGTGAAGACTTTCCAGGTGCAGATCCGTGGTCTCGCAAGACTAACGGATGGCTTTATTTTACTTATACTTTGTTCATGTACCAAGGTCTTTCAATTTTCTCTTTTAATTCAGCATATTTCTGGTGTTTTCACATTGATTTCTGTAAGTTATGTGCATTTGGAATGGCAATATCTATTAAAGAAGTTGTTCTTGCTTGTTGATCCCGTATTATTTTATTTGAATGGTTATTATGGATTGTCCTATCTGTAATAACTGATCAGTCATAATATAATTGTTGTACACTGACTCTAAAACTGGATCAGGCTTGTGTTTATAGTAAGGTTTAAGTACATTTTATGGGTTTTACTTTAAAGCCAGATTTTGATGAATTATGTTTGCCACCTGATTGTGCCTGTGTAAGTAATCAGATTGTGTTAAACTGCTACGGGATCCTGTATTGTGTTGGATTGTTTCTGGTTTTTCTCTGCATTTTCTACATTTATCATCTTGAATTTGTTGGTCTTTTATTATGTATTTTTGATAATTTTTTTTGTGTTATCCACCTGGCCTGTATTGCCACAAGGAACCCTTCTGTTTCTGGGAAGTGTCTCCAGTTCTGAGTCAGGCGTTTAACACTTCCTAGGACTAGAGGGCATGATCTCAGCATACAAGGACATCTCTTTAGTACAAAGTTTAGGAGGAATTTCATTAGCCAGAGTGGGGTGAAGCTGAGAAATTCATTGCCCTGGATGGTGTGGAGACTAAGTCATTGGGTATATTTAAAGAACAAGTTGATGGGCTGTTGATTAGTAAGTGTGTCGAAGGTTAATGGGGCTGAGAGGGATAATGAATGGCAGAGCAGACTCGTTGGGCTGAATGGACTCATCCAGCTTCTGTGTCTCATCGTCTTATAGTGAATATTTCAAACTGAGACTATATCAGGACAGCAAAACTGACACTATGCTACAATAAAGGGGTTGAAGGAAGATGGTCAGTAAAGAAGAGAGAATTAAATACATCTAGGGAGAGAATTCCAGAATATAATTTTTCATCAAAGGTAGGATAAGTAAGTACGGGGATGACGGCACTGGTCAGACCTCAGCAGTTTGGGTTAGCACATCAGTTTTGGTCCCCTAATCTGAGGAAAGACATCCTTGCCTTAGAGGGAGTACAAAGAAGGTTCACCAGATTGATTCCTGGGATGGCAGGACTTTCATATGAAGAAAGACTGGATGAACTGGGCTTGTACTCGTTGGAATTTAGAAGATTGAGGGGGGATCTGATTGAACCGTATAAGATCCTAAAGGGATTGGACAGGCTAGATGCAGGAAGATTGTTCCCGATGTTGGGGAAGTCCAGAACGAGGGGCCACAGTTTGAGGATAGAGGGGAAGCCTTTTAGGATCGAGATTAGGAAAAACTTCTTCACACAGAGAGTGGTGAATCTGTGGAATTCTCTGCCACAGGAAACAGTTGAGGCCAGTTCATTGGCTATATTTAAGAGGGAGTTAGATATGGCCCTTGTGGCTACGGGGGTCAGGGGGTATGGAGGGAAGGCTGGGGCGGGGTTCTGAGTTGGATGATCAGCCATGATCATAATAAATGGCGGTGCAGGCTCGAAGGGCCGAATGGCCTACTCCTGCACCTATTTTCTATGTTTCTATAGGAAGGATGTGGTGGCGATGGTGCAAGGACACTGTCGGAGATGTTGCCGGGGACAGAGTATTTTAGTTAAGAGAAGAAATAGATAAGGATATGTCTGTTCTCCCTGCAGCAATTGAGGTTATGAGAGGATATGAGGTATATAATATTATGAGGGGTATTGACAATGTAGGCGATGGGAATCTTGAATTGCTTGGACAATGAAGGCTACTGGCAAAATGTTGGAGGATGGGATTAATATAGATAGGTACCTAATGGACATGGTGGGTCACGTAGTCTATTTTCATGCACTGTGACTCATTGGATGTTCCTAAGAAACTTGTGGGGTTACCGGGTAGGGCATTGGGAGGCAGTTGAGGAGACTTCTGAGGAATTTCATGAAAAATTAATGACAATTTTATAGTTGAGATATTGCTCAATTTTGAGCTGATGCTGTTGAACAAGTGCAGCACTTGTTATCTTTGACAGGAAGCATTTTTCTCCTGACCTTTACACATGCAGAAGGCAAAACAAGGAAAACAATCAACAGTGTGCTGGAATAGTCAGGACTAGGAGTAACAACAACATTGATAAGGGATCGCATCCTCCATCCTCTTGGCATTCAAGCAGTCTTCACCCAGCCCTCTCCATATTCTGCTTTCGTCAACCTTTCATAGCCTCCCCCCTCTCCTACCTCCAGCCCTTTCAATATCCAGCCTTGATCAACCCTCCTGATATCCATCTTCCCCGTCAGCTTTCTCCTCTGGCTCTAGTGACAAGAAGTTAAAGTTGGGGGCTGATCCAGTAGTCAGCCATGTAGTCAGAATAGTTCAGCACTTCACTGATTTAGTGGAGGCTGGCACCTGTCAGGAGATTGGAGCTGAAGGCCTGCTAGTAAAGAAAAATACTCCTCACAGCTTGCCAATGGTGAACTGATCTTCACTAAATTTCCCTCTGTGATTGCCTGCAGTTGTATGGTTGCAGTAGAGAGGGTAGGTGGGCAGGGAATGGAGTTTGTGATAAGGAGGACAGACAGTCTTTTGATATTTAGCTGGGATGATGCTTCCAAGCACAATGATGGGCCAGGAGATGATGGTGAAATACAGATCACTTCCCGTAGGCAGCATGGGTGCACGGCCGCACAGTGATTGAAATGCTTCCACGCACATAGCCTTAGTGATCATGCAGCTGGAAGTTTCTTTAATATAATATTAATACAATACTAAACATACTACAACCTTTACTTTGAAACATCTTAGAGCTTCAACATGTGTACATTGTGTTTCAATTTTTATTCTAAATATTCATAGTATGCATATTAGAAAAAGAACATTTTAAGTGCTGCACAGTTTTCAAGCCACGTAAAAAATTCCTGCTCAGAGCAATAATTAGTCTGCACAACTGTTAAAAGAAAAGAGGGAACTTATTGATTGAGGTGGATGCAATAAGCCAACCGTTGGAAACCTGTGTCTTTTTTTTTGATTATGTCATCAAGGAGTGGCATTTCGATGAAAAGGAGACTTAGGGAGATATTGGAGGTAAAGCACTCGTGAACATGTGGTATAAGTTCTTTTCTCCGGATAGTTATCTGTTTATGACTAAAACCTGTTTAGCACAATCCAGCTAATGGGGAATGATAGTATGGTCAGATATGTTAAAGGGTCAGACGGATTGACCAGAATGAAGCATGAATTATCTATCTATGTTGAAACTGCCTATCTTTTATGACTTTGATAAAAACCATATTGCAATATGATGGGGTGAGACCTGGTGGAGGAAACCGGAACAAAGAGTTTTGGGTAAATTGGATATAAATTTAAGGACCTTGGTGGAAAAAAAAGAGAAGCTGGTGATGGGAAGATAGTGTGCAAGGGTGGAGGTTGCTTCTTATAATCCGGATGTTTATTCCAAAAATATTTTAAAAGCTGCTGAGAAATGTTAACGTAAACATTCTACAGTGATTTCTCCCATTAAAATGTCTGTTTGCTATGTTTATGGCCCAATGTTCCTCTCCTGGGTGATCACTGCTTTGTAAAAGACCTTTCAATGATTCAGGGCTGCTTGAATACTGCATCCAGCTGCTTTTAAAATTTACCACATGACAGACGTTCATATTTTAGCTGCAGAGGTTAATTTCAGGAGGTTTATGTGTATCTGCGTTTATCTTCATTTATCGCCCTAGGGTTTGGGTTCACAGCTAAGGTCATTATGATCAGTAAAAGGGAAATTCTTTTCAATCACCAGCGGATAACTGTGAACCTCTGTTTAAGAACGACATGGGAACTTAGGAACAAGAATAGGCATTCAGGCCTTTAAGGCCTTATAAGTGGTTAAGTTCATTTAAGAGCAGAGGAGGGTGATATTTCATCTACTGTTAGATTGGAAACCTGGCTTTCCTCCAAGCTACAACATCTGAGAGTAGATTTGACTGAAAAACAAGATTATGATAGTTAGATCAAATAAAGAAGCTGATTTGGTTAGTGGATGGTTTAAAGGCCAGGGACACAGTTTCTGGGCCAAAGAGAAATGGATGGGAGGCATAGTGGTGCAGCTAGCAGAGCCCACTGCCTCACAGAATCAGAGTCCTGGGCTCACTGCTGACCACAGGTACCGCTGCTGTGGAATTTGCATCTTTTCTCCAAGACAGTATGGTTTCCTCCCACATTTCAAAGACAAGAGAGTTGGTAAGTTAATTGATGGCATTAAATTGTCCCAATGTTTAATTGAGTGGTAGAATTTTGGGGTCCGTGATATGATTGTGTAGAGTATAGAACACTATTAATGTAGTATTACTGTAAATGGATGATTGATAAGCAGAGGACTGAAGGACTGTGACTCTGTGACTCCCTGTGACACTGAGAGAAAATATTCAGAGTGGCTAAGGTCGAGAACTCACTGACATTATGGAGAATTGAAACTGTAAGGGAATTTGATGGTGGACGTCCATTCTATCAGACGATGACCGGTAACCTGTGTAGGAAAGTTTGTTTTTTAAAGTGGAAAAGCTGTTGCGCTGGGGCAGTTCCATTCTGTAGAGCTCAGAAGTACCGGTCCTGTGGTATAAGCAGTAATCACAACTGGGGTCCTCTTTGGTTGCCGTGGATAGCCATGACTTGATCTGTGTCTTGTCATGACCTTCACTCTCCACAAAGTGTTGCAGAACCGCCTTCCTGGCCGTTGGATGTCACTGTAGATCTCATCTGCCCAGTACACCAGAGCTGGCTTTGCAAGCTAGGACAGGCATGTCCCTGGCTCTCAGGGGCACGAGGCCTGCCAATTACCCTCACCTGGTTTAGCCCACTTGTCAAAGTGGTGTACCAGGGCGTGAGCAGTGTTGCACGCAAACAGCTACTTGGAGGCACAGGTGACAGCTGAGTACCTGGTGGGAGCAAACGGTAAGTGAGCTTCCCCAGAATGGACATGACAAGCTCCTTCACCAGAGGTGCTAACCCTCGCTGGACACTGTATACACTCCAATTTGATAAGCATTTAATAACTTGCTTTGGGGAATAAAAGGAGATACGGGAGCAGGGGAATGGCTCCTCAAATAGCTTTCTTAGGGCAGAATATGCTGTTGTGATTCTCTTCTATGATGCCAAGGAAGTTAAAAAGAAAAATATGACTTTCTGGTAAATAAAATGAGACAGGTGTACCAAAGCAACCCAAATAACTTTGAAGCTTTAATAAGCAATGTGGTATAATGCAACCTCCTGCATCTAAATTATTTGCTGGCATACTACCAGCATAAATAAAAATCAAACATGGAATTTTGTTTGACTCAAAACAGCAGATAATTATTCTTAAAAATGCAAAGATTTTCTGAAGTGGCAGCACAATAGCAATAAAATGGGTAAGGGCAACAGAGACTGAATAAAGAACTTCTCCAGTCCAATAAATACCTTGGAACTTTTTAAATGTTGGGTGCTTTTTATTGGCTTATAAACCCTAGAGCTGCTTGGTTAACATTTCAACATCCTTTGTGACAGCTACAATATACATTCACATCACTTCTCTGCAAAGGGGCTAATGATAAACGTTTGCATAATTTTGGCAAATGCAAGAACTAATGAATGTATTCTCATATCATTAATAGGTTTTTCAATTATGTTTTAACATAAATCTTGCTAATTATTAATAAAACAAGAACAGCTTCACTTCAGCCTTGCTTCCTATGTTAGATAGACTATTCAGGGTCTTTGAATCACTTGAGTATGCAACAGTAATGTACTGTCTCATCTTTCATTGAATAAATATTTTATTTTCTTCCACATCTTCACATTCTCTGTCATTGTAATTAATGTTATTGCTCCTTATATTGAGTTACATTCTCTGTAATTTTCTGGTTGTTAATATAGTCCTCCTGCTGTGTAAAAACTATCTCTGTGCATTTAATCATTTAGCATTCATTGTTTCGCCTATTGAAAATATTCTGTGAGGTCTTGCCCAGTTTTTTTCATTCACAGCGTGAAATATTTGAATATAATATAATATTAAATTCACAGTGTTCATCAAATAATCTTATATTTTATAAAAATAATAAAATATGCAGATTAATGCAGTTTTGTTTGATATTTTAGTTTGAATGTGAGAGTATTGCTGTCATTGTAGCCAATGTAGGATGTTTTGCTTCAAGGATATGTTGATATGAATTTGCCTCTTGATTGAATGTAACTTCCAAAAAATCAAAACTAAAACCAAAAATGCTACTCAGCAAACATGGAGAGTTTATGTTTCAGGTCAATGAACCTTAATCAGAATTAGAAAATTGGGAGAAAATACATATTTTAAGTAAGTTAAAACAGGTTTTGTTTCAGCCCCTCATTCATACTCAACCTGTTGTCCTCCTCTAGTTCCAAGAGGTTTCCTGTGCTTTGTTCTATGATCCCAGACATAAAGTACTTGTGTAATTTCCCTGTCATCTCTTTATTCCCCAACTTGTTTCTCCTGTTTCAGTCCATAAAGGACTGAAGGTCCATATTCACTAACCTTTGCCTTCTTACATAGCAATAATGGTTTTTAAATCTGTTTTCATGGTTCTTTTCAATTAATCTTGTATTCTATTTTTGTTCTTTCAAGTTCTTTGTCCTCATTGTTGAAATCTGTTATTTCTTTCCAATTCTCCAGTGTACAGATCTTTCTGGCAATGTAAGTCTTTTCCTTTGATCTATCACTATTTTTAACTTGTCTTGCTAACCAGGTCTGGATACTCTTTTTGCTGGGTTTGTGCCTTAAAGGGATATATGTTTACTGTAAACTATTCTTCAAATGTTGTGTTTTCAGTTGCTTATTGAAAATTATTCCTTTTAAACTAGTTTCCCAGGTGAGGATCGTTTATACATTAATTAGCTTCCTTTGTTACGATTTACAAACGTAAGAATTTGAATTCAGATTGAACAAAACCTTTTTCAATTTTTATACAAATTCTTTCATTAGGTTCCTTAACATACTTACTTATCACTAATTTTTTTAGATTTTGAGAACACTCAGTCCTCGTTTATTGTCATTTAGAAATTCATGCATGCATTAAGAAATGATACAATGTTCCTCCAGAGTGATATCACAGAAAAACAGGACAAACCAAAGACTAACACTGACAGAACCACATAATTATAACATATAGTTACAGCAGTGCAAAGCAATACCATAATTTGATAAAGAGCAGACCATGGGCACGGCAAAAAAAAGACTCAAGTCCTGATCGACTCCTGAGTCCCCGATAGCAGGCGGCAAAAGGGAGAAACTCCCTGCCATAGACCTCCAGGCACTGACAACTGCTGATGCATTGGAAGCACCCGACCACAGCCAACACTGAGTCTGTTCTTCCGAAAACTTTGAGCCTCCGACCAGCCTCTCCGATACTGCCCCCCGAGTGCCATCCTCTGCCAAGTGCTTTTGACCTTGCCCCAGTCGCCGAAACAAGCAAAGCCGAGGATTCGGGGCCTTCTGCTCCGGAGATTCCGGACCACACAGTAACAGTGACAGCGAAGCGGGAATTTCAGAAGTTTCTCCAGATGTTCCCCCATACTCTCACATCTGTCTCCATCAAATCAGAATTGTGCATGGTTTCCTACTTGACAGATTACAGATATCATTCATCGGAGAGGCCGCATGCACTGCGTCGCGCCGCCATCTTCTCCTCCTCCTTTTTTGTCATCCTTTGCTGTCACTTCTGATTTCTTAGCCTGATTTATATGTAGATTGCTCTCCTGCATGTTACTCCATTTCTCTTATTATAAGCATCTTGAGTTCCCCCAGTTATGCTGTCCCATATGTTGCCAACACTGGGGTTTGGGGGGTGGGGGGGGAGTGCCTGCAACAACTCCCAATAAAATATTGCATCCTAACATATATCTTGTACCGCTGCAACCTGGTGTCCCAGCTCTTTTATTTAATACTTCTGCCCATGAAGTCAAGCATGCTGCATGCCTTCTGCACACGAGAGATTCTGCAGATGCTGGAAATCCAGAGTCACGCACACAAGATGCTGGAGGAGCTCAACAGGTCATGCAGGGCTCAGGATTCAGTCCTGATGTAGGCCTTGACCTGAAACGCTGACTCTTGATGCAATTCCATAGATGCCGCCTGACCCAGCATTTTGTATATGTTACTCTGAATGGCTTCTACACTTCCTTAACCTCCTACATCACGATTTTCAGGGAGCTTTGAACTTGCACCCTACATTTCCTGTGTACATCAATGATCCTAAGGTCCCTCACATTGACTGTATAAATTGTGTCATTATTGGACAATCTAAAATGCACTGCCTTATACTTGCAACACACCCAAAATGCTGGAGGAACTCAGCAGGCCAGGCAGCATCTATGGAAAAAAGTACAGTCGACGTTTCAGGCCGAGGCCCTGCAGTAGGACCTTCAGCAGGAATCTAAAATGCCTACCTTATACCTGTCTGGATTAAATTCCACCTGGCACTGTCACACCCAATTTTCCAGCTGGCCTATGTCCCTCTGTATCCACAGATAGCTGACCTCACTGTATACGATCATCGTGTTGTCAGCAAACTTATCAATCACATCAGTACAGCATTTCTTCACTTTCCTGATGTGAGCAGAGAGCTTAGCTTCGTAATAAGGCCTGGCAGTTCAGACTGAGATGACGAACCATTTGTTCTCTCAAAGCACTACGAGTCTTTGGAAATCTTTGCCCCAGAGAACTGTGGTGGCTGAATCCACAAATATTTTCAAAGCAGGCCTTTAGTCAGCAGATAATCAGTATTCATGGGAAGAGGTTGGGGAAAATTAATTTAAGGAAAAGTTGACTAGTGTGACCTGAACGAATGGCAGAGCAGGCTCAAGGGGCCAAATGGTTTACTCTTGATCTTATTTTTTATGGTTGTATAGCTCTTTGTACTACTGTGCTGTAGTCACTTTGTTCATCCTTGGTGCATTCTTTGATCTTGTCTCATAGGCTGCATGAATTGCCTGCTGGAGAGTCACAAGGGCTAAGGTCATCATACCTCCCCCATTTGGTTGTCACAATCTTCTGCTTCCATTTGCTGACCACTTCTGAAACACTTAGTGTAAGAGGCGTGATGGCTTTCTGAAACAAATTGTCCAGATAGCATTTCCTTTCACTAATGCATGCTGTCTGAATCTTAGACTCCAGTTCATCAACAGTGAGGTGAAATTTCTTGAGCTGCCCACACTGAGTCCATGATGTCATAGTGTCTACTCCCACAAACTGCAGTGCCAACACGTCACCTCTCCTGCCATATTTACCTTGTTAATAAATTTCATTCAATTTTCTTAATATTAAATGTTACACTCGCCTCACTGAAGTCCCTTGTTTTTTGATTGTTATGTTCCACTGATAGTCCTATTGCCATTGGGCTCTACACACTGTGTTAAAATACACCGTGTATTAGTAGAACCAACAGACTCCTCTACCCTGCTATAACAGATGTTCAGATAATTCAGTTCAGTTAATCATCTGTAGCTCATTTCCTAACTACCTGGCCGGTTATATTTTAACCACCTTATATACCTCATTCGCTGCTTGTTTACCACTACAAGGTTAAGCTAAGCTAAGCAAATACATATGTAAAATAAAATCATTTTCTTACTCATCAGATTCCAAAGAACATGGAAAGCAACCTGAAGACTTACACCTCGTGCTACCATTGGTTTTGGGCTACCTGTGTTCAGTTAAGTGGTTCAGGTCCATTAGTTACCCAGCAGACTAACTGTTTATGATGTTATAATTGGTCTCACTGCAAGTGAAAAAAATACAAGATAAAATTGAATAATTAGTTATTTTAAATGAGATCACTCTACAAAGTGCACACTCCCCATACAGTTTACAGAGCAGGTGCTGCACATTATGTTAAAATGTGCTTCTTCAGCTCTGCAACCCCATTTACCATTCTACATGCAATATAGGGGAAGTGCTAAATAAAACTACACCTTTAGCCAGTGACATTACTTAACCCTAATACTGTATCAATTATTGATGATTATAGTGGTCCATTATAGCATAGAAAGTAATAGTGCTGACCTAAATAGTCTCTTAAGTATGAAAAGGAAATGCCGCATTTATTTCAAACTTTGTTACATCTCTCAAAAAGTATTTTTGGGAGACATCATTTTAGTAACTCATTCAAATACAAGCACTGAGCTAATTCAGCAGTTGTAGTACACCTATAAGGTCCTAAAGCAGCAAGTGGTTATTTCATCTAAACTTGTGCTGTTGCTTTTCGAAGGGGTCGATGGGCTGGACGGTGTGGGTCCCCTGTTGCCTGTCATGCATTTTATTACTGAATGTTATAGCGTTTATTGCTCATCGTAGATGAGGTTGGCCGGCCCTTCTCTCCTGCATTCACATGGGAATACTTCCCAGCCTGCAGAGCTTGAAACTGGACTTGATCAGAGGCAGTAGGGATCTTGGAGAAATATCTCCATTCTAGCGTTAGCGAGTGGAATAACTCAAATGCTGAAATGTGGTATTGCAAAGCAGATTAGGAATGGGGCTTTCCAGGCTGTTTGCCTCAGGAGTGTTCAGGAGTAATCAAGGAATAATGAGGAATGTGTTATCTATTTTCTCATATATTTCCTATTGGCACAGTATTGTTATGGGTGGCACACCAGTGTTTGGTTAGCAGATCGCTTTAGAGTGCCACTGATCATCAATCTGGGTTCAATTCCTGCTGCTGTCTCTAAATAATTTATACTTTCTCCCCGTGACAGCATGGGATTCCTCCAGGTGCTCTGCTTTCTTCCCACGTGCCAAAGGCATAGATTTAAATTTACCAAAGATGTAGTGTTAAATTTAGTAAGCTGTGGACATGCTATTTTGGTGCTGGAAGCATGGCAACACTTGCGGGCTGCCCCACTCAATTCTCGCTGATTTGATTTGACGCAAATAACCCAGTTCACTGTATGTTTGGATGTTTCGATGCACAGGTGACAAATAAAGCTAATCTTTGTATTTTTTTTATCCTTATCTTTGTAACTTATATATTTTTTTATCCATGGCACCTTACTGCTGCCACAAAACAACAAAGATCACGACATAGGTCAGTGATAAAAAACCCAATTCTGATTCTAATTTCGGGGTATCTTCAAAACAGTCTTTTATATTATTTACATTACTGGCATTCCACAAGAAATGTCACTTGACTCACCAAGTCTATCTATATATAGCCCATGTATGATCTACTCTTTCAAAGACTTCACTCCGCCCAATTAAGTACCACTTCAGGCACCTTACTATTCATTATATGAAGTGTCTGGATATGACTTTCTGCATTCCAATTTGGCTGAGATAATACTCAATAAGAATAATTAATTAATTAATACAAAAGCTCCTGAAGATTCTGGTGATCCTGTGTTACTGAATTATGGCAGGCATACAATGTGTTAATGTAATTTGTTTTTTTTTTGGTCAGAGCAAGTGCTATTCCTGCTGTCTCATAGCTGTGCACACATGTCACTGCTGATACTAAAACCACACTCTGACACACCACATCTCTTTCAACAAGACTGTTATCGAGCAGCAGTGACTCATGGTCACATGAATAGCTTTTGGCAATCATTGTCTTGGGCTCAGTGACTTAGTGTCTCAGAAATGACACTTCCTGCAGTTGCACTACATGTATTATTTTGGTAGATGGTTTATTCACAAGAAATATTTCCTTTTGAGGTGAATGGTTAACCTCCAAAAACTGACAATGAGAAAATTTCATTACATTGTTACAACATTGTTAAATTGGTAACTAAGAAGGAAAGAAACATATTAGTAGAGCCTATCATTTATATCTTTCTTTTAATAACTTATCGCACTAGCAGTGTAAGTCTTTTGCTTCTTGTAGTTTTTGTTTTTTTTTGTGAAGTGGAAAGGACACATTCAGTGCTTGTTGTACTGCCTGGATGTCAGTGTTGGCAATGGTCAATGTTCTGTGCACACTAGCATGAGGCCATCACAGGACAGGTGAATGGGAAAGCATCCTGCAAAAATGCCCCAATCCAAATTTGGAAGGCCACCTTCTACTGCAGCAGTGTCTCAATCCTAATTCCTGGAACTTGGATCAGTGTAGATCCTATTATGCAGAAATTTTATAAGTACTTGAGGGAGAAGAGAAGAGAAAGTTTTACAAAGAAGGTTGAATAAAATAAAAAAAGGGATAAGGTTCATCTGAAGTATGAATGATGACATGAACTCGTTGAGCTGAATGGTCTGTTGTGATTCTGTAAATTCTATAACATGTCTATCATTTACCTTCTAAGATAGTTAGGAGAAGATCTTTGATAAACTTGGCCTATCTTGTAAGTTTAACCACATAATGCAATGACATTAATGTATGCACATTGAATACTACTTCTGAAATTTCAAACCACTGAACTCAATAAAAAACAAATTTCAGAAGTGGAATTAAATTTGCATTCACTGTTAGTCCTGAAGAAGGATCTCAGCTCGAAACGTCGACTGTCTATTCATTTCCATAGTCGCTGTCTGAACTGAGTTCCTCCAGCAATTTGTGTGTTGCTTTGGATTTCCAGCATCTGCAGACTTTCTCATGTTTACATTATTATAAACTGTCTTTACTTTTTTAAACAGAGAATATATTTCTACTCCAATTGACATTAATCTGATTAACTCCAAAAGTTATTTAGATTTATTCAGACTCGAGAAACCATGAAATGCTTTGACTGCCTGGAATCTGTTGTCCTTAGGAAATAACCATTTTATTCTATATGGTTCCAATGAGGCTCTCCATTGGTTGGGGTTGACCATAGAAATTGTATCCTAGTTCTCTTCGTGATGTTCAAGTACAATATGGAGAGCAAAAAGTTGCCCTTGCAGCAGGCTCCCCCTCTCTATGCAGCTCGTGAATCCAAGAGAACGGCAGAGATCGAAACAGCTAGACGCCAGGACAATCGCAAGAGTTGCCAGTTAGCATTGAACTAATGTAGGGCTGCCTTAGGGGCTTCAGCTACAGATTGTTCCTTAGGATTTATTCCCGAAGCCACAGGGTATAGTCACAAGGCAGCGGAGGTCTGAGATCAGTGTTTTCCTTCTAAATGAGCTGCCAAGCACGGCTGATGAGCCCCTTCTGCCCAAAGTGACCGATTATAAGGTGCCAGAAACCTGCCTTGTTGAAACTCTGCTCAAAAACATTTACCAGCAGATATTTAATCAGTTGTGAGGAGTCACTGAAGTGAATGTCATCTTCAAATGATTCTTCATAGAAATTTCTGCTAACTAGACCAGCACAGCCTGATGATTTCCAGGTCCAGCTTGAGTCAGTTCCATACCTTAACATACACTAAGCCACAGAAATTAACAGCTTCTACCACTGTGTTTCCTGTGGCACAGTTAGTGGCATTATTTTCTGTGAATCAGAAGGTCTTAAATTCATGTCCCACGTCAGAAATTTAAACCTGAGAGTTTAGACTAACACTCAATGTAGATGTTTTGAAGTTAAATTGAGATCTACTAGCTGAATATAAAAATTTCCACTGATGCCAGTTTGAAGAAAAGCCATGGAACTTAAGATACATTAAAGAAATATGGGGATGGGTTTACAGATGACAAGAGTTTAGGGGGATATGGTTAGCATTGTTACAAATGGGTCAAAGGGCTTTTTTCTGTGTGGTACATCTCTAGTTATATCAGGTGTTCTGGTCAATAGCTCTTTCTTCATGATTAGTAAGAAAGAAATTACTTGGTTGTTATTGCTTTGTCAATGGTGAGAAATGTCTGTTCACATGGCTGCTGTGTTTCCCACAATACAACAGTGACGACATTTCAAAATGTTCTTAGTAATTTAAAAACCATGCCTGATTGAACATTCTTTCTCTCTCTCTCCTTTTTCTCCCTCTGTCCTTCTAACTATACCCCTTGCCCATCCTCTGGGTATTTCCCCCCTCCCCCTTTTCCTTCTCCCTGGGCCTCCCATCCCATGATCCTCTCATATCCCTTTTGCCAATCACCTGTCCAGCTCTCGGTTCCATCCCTCCCCCTCCTGTCTTCTCCTTTCATTTTGGATCTCTCCCTCCCCCTCCCACTTTCAAATCTCTTACTAGCTCTTCCTTCAGTTAGTCCTGACGAAGGGTCTCAGCCTGAAACGTCGACTGTACCTCTTCCTAGAGATGCTGCCTGGCCTGCTGTGTTCACCAGCAGCTTTGATGTGTGTTGCCTGGTTGAACTGATACTGCATAAATGCATGTCCTTACATCATCCATTTTTATGCTAAAAATACTTGAAGTCTGTGCCTCAGTGACAAACTTTCCATGTTTCTTCATGGCTTTCATGCCCCCTTTGTAAGGTTCATTCCTAAAGTAAGTCCACTTGGAGGTTACTCGTGTTTATAAAACCCTGTAGTTTATCCTAATGATGTGAATGTTGCATTTTGTCCATTACCAAAGTAAGTTATAGAGCAAGATGGACTCAGAATTGTCATGCAGTTTAGAAGGGAGTTGGTGAATCTCTGGGATACAGTCTTCTCCTGGTCCATAAACAATGTTAAAAAACATTTTAACTTTTTAACTTACTTATATTTTTGAGCATCTTCTTGCTCCGATTCTGTTTCCACATTTAGAACGTCTGAGCTTTTCTGAGTAGATTGATGGTTAAGATTGCAGCTGTAAGTGGCTCCCTGTTTGTGTGCTTTCAGATAGAGCCTTGTGCTTTATGTGATTTCACCTGCTCTCTGCATGAATAGGCTGTGGCAGAATAATGGTAGGTTGGTGGTTTACTTTAACTGCCCACTTACCTACATTGGGTAGGTATGGTCAAAACCATACGACACTCAACTTTTTGAGTTGAAAGGTGTTTCCAGGAGTTCTTGCCTAGCTTCCCCAACACAGGGTAGCTGCTGTTCAAGGTTTGTAAGGGGGTGGAGGGTGGGGAGTCTGGGGAAGGGCAGCAATTGTTTGCAGTCACTAGGGGGACAGAGAGAGATCACAATCAACCATAGAGAAAGAAAATGATTACAAAAGATCCTCCTGTTGCATGTTGGGTTGCTTATCGGTACAGGTGCCTCCCGCTTTTCGAACGTTCGCTTCACGAAACCTCACTGTTACGAAAGACCTATATTAGTACCCTGTTTCCGCTAACAGAAGGTGTTTTCACTATTATGAAGAAAGGCAGCGCACAAAAAAAGCAGCGCGCGTAAAAAAAATCAGTGCGCAATAAAAAAAAAAGCAGCGCGCGTCTCGAGCAACCGCTCTCCCCCGGATTCGGAACGGCATTCTCGCCAGCGTTGCTTAAACACGTGCCTGTGAGCAGCCGTTTGCAAGATGAGTTCTATGGTATTGGAAAAGCCTGAAAGAGCTCGTAAGGGTGTAACACTTAGTGTAAAACTAGACATAATTAAGCGTTTTGATCGTGGTGAACGAAGTAAGGACTAAGTGAGTTTGGCTTGTGGAAGCTGACGAAGGTGATGTTGAAGAGGTTTTGGCATCCCGTGACCAAGAACTGATAAATGAAGAGCTAATGCAATTGGAAGAGGAAAGGATAACAATCGAAACCGAATGAGTAATGATAAAGTATGACTTTAATTTTGAAAGGGTACGTCAGTTTAGGGGATATTTGCAGGGTGGTTTGAGTCCTTATTAAAGAACTGTGTGATAGAAAAATGCGCGAGGCTCAGCAGTCAAGCAAGCCTCCACATCAGCCACAACCTACGACGAACCTTGACCTTCGACATCGAGGCGGGCAGTCATAGGAGAAGATGAGCTGCCTGCTCTAATGGAAACAGACGACAAGATGACACCCCAGTGTCCCACCACCCCAGCACCCAGGCCGTGGACAGATACCAATTCGCGGAGAATGCAGCAGTAGCCAGGAGACACACAGCACATCTTTAAGAAAAAAGCCAAAATAAACATGCTAATTAATTAGGTGCTGCCCAACATGTAATTGTCGGCCCAGATCAGAGGCGATCCAATCGGCAATCGGCACTGATCTGGGCCGACAATTACGTGCCGGGCGGCACCTAATTAATTAGCATGTTTATTTTGGCTTTTTTCTTAAAGATGTGTTGTGTGCCTCCCGGCTACCGCTGCATGCTTCGCGGATCGGTATTGGTTCGCTGCCCGGACGGTGGGGGCCACTGCACCACCCAAACTCCAACGACCCAGCCTAAAACAGCACCATCAGTGTGCTCCGCACTTTCCCAATTCCGGTAAGTGATACTACACTGTACATACATTATTTCTACTTTATATCAGCTGTGTATTTTTACATGTTATTTGGTATGATTTGGCAGCTTCATAGCTTAAAGGTTACTGGAGAGCGCTTGCACCATGTTTTTGCTGATGGCACTTGCGTGAGATTTTCGCTACGGAGAACAGTTCAGGCAATGATTGTGGAAAAGTATTTCTACTTTATATAAGCTGTGTATTTATCATATCGTTCCTGCTTTTACTATATGTTACTATTATTTTAGGCTTTATGTGTTATTTGGCATGATTTGGTAGGTTATTTTTGGGTCTGTGAACGCTCACAAAATTTTCCCATATAAATAAATGGTAATCGCTTTACGACATTCTGGCTTACGAACCGTTTCATAGGAACGCTCTACCTTCGGGTGGCGGGGGAAACCTGTATATATTGTGCTGTGCACAAGTCTTATACACATCCACATTAGGGTGCCTAAGACTTTTGCACAGTACTGTAGTAATTTTATGTATTGCACTGTACTGCTGACACAAAAACAAAAACAAATTTCATGATCCATGTGAGTTTCATAAACCTGATTCTGATATGGGTCTCTGCTGTGGACTGAGAGTGGGAAAGGGGAAGAGAGAGGGGAGGGAGTGGGATGTACCAGAGGGACATTCTGTAATTGTTTAGAATTAAATAACCCTCCCTGGTATCTCAGGCTGGCTGTGTCTGCGTCTTCGACATCCCCTTCCCAGTACTTTTGCACAGTACTGTATATCAATGTGTATTCCACTCTCTGTGATAGGACTCTAGCAATGTTCCTGGCTGATGCAGTCGCCTTCTTTAATTCGAGGCAATTTTGTGAACTGTGAGTATCTGCATCTCTAATAGCCTATAAACAATCTTGACAGGGCCGATGTTCAAACTATAATTTAATATTTGTTCTTTGTAAGAGGGAATATTGTAGTGTTAAATATTTTACTTTCTTTACTTAATATGACACAGAAGGCGATTATTTAATCATTAGCTTCATGCCAACTCCCAGAAGAGCAATCTCAACAGTCCCATTTGTAGTTTATTCTCTTTCACATACCCAGGACCTCTCTGCTTTTAATTTTTTTTTTGTCAGTTACCTACACAAAGAGATCATTTACAGTGGCTAATTAACCTACCAAGCATCATTGGAATGTGGGGTGGGGGGAACTAGGGCACCCAAAGGAAATCCACAGTCACAGCATATCATTAACACAGCTTTGGAAGATGTCTGGCTCAAAAAAAAATCCTTGCTGCAATTCGTCAGCAATTCTAACAGCTGTGCCACTCTGCACCACAAGAAGACTTTAATTTATCTTTCGGAGTCGTTGGAAATAATCAATGACATTCTTCCAAAGGAGAACAGAAATTATTCTTCAGGCATCTAGATCTCCCAGTCAATAGCATCAAATCTTGTGATACCACCATTACGTAAAGTGAATTGATAAGTATTTTAATCAAGTTTATCAATATGGCAGTTCATCTACTGTGGGACATTGCAAACTTCTATTTCTACGCAATGAAAATTTGATTCTCTTTAGCATTGTCAAACATTTCTGGGCCATTATGCCTCATTGTAGAAATTGAACAGTTGAATTCTGGTCACCATTACAACTCAGATGAAATTTCTGAGTTGGGGTACATGTGATGATCATTCCTTCTGAAGCATTGGAGATTAACTTGGAACATGTGGTCCTGGGAACCTTCCTTCAATACTGACCTCCACTGTGCAGAACCAGTCCTCTATTCATCATCCTTTGAATTCATAGAACCCAATCCCTCCACTGAATATGCCAGGTACAGCTAAAATTTTTCAGCAAAATGCCAATGGACAATACAATTATTGTTGCACGCTGTTTTGCATTTCTAGTGGATCCTAATAGATGTGGTAAAACTTCTCAGCACCAACATTTACTGCATTAATGGCAAAGTGTACTTGTGGCCTTAGAGCTCCAATGATATTCAGTATGACTCCTTCAGAGGATCCCTCCTTCTGAAATTTATCTCTGCACAAGCTAAGAGACTCAGCATGGTTTGTTGAATGTCTGTTCCAAGGTGGTTTCAAAACTCTGGCTTCATCTCCAAATGGAAACATGATTCTATTTTCTAAATAGCACAATCTGGGCACATGAAAGCTTCAGAATGAATTCCATTAGTATGGCAGCCACTGATTTGACTTGGAACAGATGGAGTTTCCATTGCATTGCACTTGGCAGTTTCTGGTCAGAGGTATGATAATGACATTTGGTTGCCCTTCCTGGCCAGTGCTTTGCAACAGGCAAGTCCCTGTTATTAATTTTAACGTATTATTTTAGTCACAGTATGTGGGCAACACTGATGAATTCTACAATAGTTATCTATCCAAAGTGCTGTTCAAATGAATGGCTTGCTGGAGAGTGGTCTATCTCCACACTGGAGATCAGGAGTCTTACATAGGCCAGAGCAGGCCAAGATCTCAGGTTTATTTCCTGAATCAATTATAATTTGAGGACAAAGCAGTATTTTCACTGTCATCATTAATTCTGGAAGTTAATTGATTGAATTTAAATACTTCAGTTCCTGAAATGGGATCGGAGCTCATATTTCTGCCAGTCTCGTAATTTAACCACCATTACATGTGCAATTTATAAACTGCCAAGGACAATATGAGAGAGTAGATATGACTGATTTTTCATTTTAGATTTCACAATATTGACTGACTTACGTTGCTTCACAAAATCTGCTCAAAGGGATGTATGGTATCTGACGAATGACATGGTATGCCACAGAAAACTAGATTTTATATACACGCAGTGGCCAATTTATTAGGTACACCTCTACATCAGCATGTTAATCCAAGTTGCTAATCAGCTAATTATGATGGAGCACTTCAATGCCCAAAAGCATGCAGACATGGTAAAGAAATTCAGTTGTTCATCAGAATGCGGAAGAAATATGGTCCAAGTGGCTTTGACCGTGGAGTGATTGTTGGTGCCAGATGGGGTTATTTGAAGCTCTTTAACTCAACCATCACTTTAAATCATCACCTTCAAATTCTCTGATCAATTCGTTTAAGTTCAGGTTGAAGTTTATTGTCATTTGCCTGTACAAATATACAATCAAATGAAACGTTGTTCCTCTGGACCATGGTACACCCACAAAACATATATCACACACAACACGTAAAATAAAATATTATCACAAACAAGTTAATAGAATATACATAATTCAAAATGCACGTAGTGCGCAGCACAGGAAAACACTAAACAGAACATTAAACAGATCACAGTCCTAGTGATGAGGCATCAGTGGTGACACAGCCTGAGGGAAGAAGAAGACGTTACCTAATCTGGCAGTCCTAGTCCTGATGCTTCTGTACCTTCTTCCTGATGGTAAAGGGCAAAAAAAGAGATTGTTGGGTGGGTGGTAGTGATCCTCAACGATACTTCAGACCCTTCGTATGCCGCTGAGTAGATATGATGGTGGTCTGCACAATTCTAATGCAGTCTTATTATTCAAAGGAACATTGCAATCTTAACTTTCAATGGTTTCTGATGTTAGGTGGTTAATAAGGGAATAGGCTCTGCAAGACTGCCCCAAAATTTAGTGACTCCTTGGTGGATATTGCAGGATGCTACGTACATGCCCAAGGATATGCATTGTATCAAAAGGACAGGCAGGAAGGCCGAGGAGGTGGCATTGCTCTATCAGTTAAAAATGAAATCAAATCATTAGAAAGAGATGACATAGGGTCAGAAGGTGTTGAATAGAGCTGAGGAACTGCAGGGATAAAAAGACACTGGTGAAAGTTGTATACAGTCCCCCAAACAGTAGTAAGGATGTGGCCTACATGTTACAGCGGGAGATAGAAAATGCATGCCAAAAGGGCAATGTTACAATAGTCATAAGGGACTTCAATCTGCAGATAGATTGGGAAAATCAGATTCATGATAGATTCCAGGAGGGAAATTTCTACAGTGCCTATGAGATGGCTTTCTAGAGCGTCTCATGGTTCAGTCCACTAGGGATCAGCTATTCTGGATTGGGTGTTGTGCAATGAACCAGAATAGATTAGAGAGCTTAAGGTAAAAGAACCCTTAGGGGACAGTGATCATAATATGATTGAATTCACCCTGAAACTTGAGAGGGAGAAGCTGAAGTTAGATGTATCAGTATTACAATGGGGTAAAGAGAATTACAGAGGCATGAGAGAGGAGTTGGCTAGAATTGATTGGAAAAGAGCACTGGCAGGGATGACAGCAGAGCAGCAATGCCTGGAATTTCTGGAAGGCACAGGATGAATACATCCTAAAGAGGAGAAGTATTATAAAGGAAAGATGACACCACCATGGCAAACAAGAGAAATCAAAGCCAACATAAAAACCAAAGAGAGGGCATACAATGAAAACAAAATAGTGGAAGTTAGAGGATTGAGAAGCTTTCAAATACCAACAGAATGCAAATAATAAAGTCATTAAGAAGGTAAAGGTGGAATATGAAATTGAGCTAGACAATAATATTAAAGAGGATATCAAAAGTTTCTTCACATACATAAAGTGTAAAAGAGAGGCGAGTGTGGACTGCTGGAAAATGATGCTGGAGAGGTAATAATGGGAGACAATGAATTGGCGGATAAACCAAATAAGTATTTTGCGTTAGTCTTCACTGTGGAAGACACTAACAGTATGGTGGGAGTTTCAGGTTTCACGTATTGTGAAGTGTGTGAAGTTATGATAACTAGAGAGAAGGTTCTTGGGAAACTGAAAGGTTTGAAGGTAGATATGTCACCTGGACCAAATGGTGTACACCCCAGAGTTAAGAAAGAGGTGGCTGAAGAGATCGTGGAGGCAGTAGGAATGATCTTTCTAGAATTACTAGATTCTGGAATGGTACCGGAAGACTGGAAATTGCAAATGTCACACCACTCTTCAAGAAGGGAGAGAAGCAGAAGAATGGAAACTATAGGCCAGTTAGTCTGACCTCAGTGCTTGGGAAGATGTTGGAGACAATTATTAAGGATGAGGTCTCAGGGTATTTGGAGGCACATGATAAAATAGGCCATAGTCAGCATGGTTTCCTCAAGGGAAAATCTTGCCTGACAAATCTGTTGGAATTCTTTGAAGAAATAGCAAGCAGGATAGACAAAAGGAGAATCAATTGTTGTTGTGTACTTGGATTTTCAGAAGGCCTTTGACAAGGTGCCACACATGAGACTGTTTAACAAGCTAGGAGCACGTGGTATTACAGGAAAGATTCTAGCATGGATAAAGCAGTGGCTGATTGGCAGGAGACAAAGTGTGGGAATAAAGGGAGCCTTTTCTGGTTGGCTGCCGGTGACTAGTGGTGTTCCACAGGGGTTTGTGTTGGGAGAAATTTTTTTTTACGTTTGTAAGTCAATGATCTGGATGATAGAATTGATGGCTTTGTTGCAAAGTTTCCAGACAATATGAAGATAAGTGGAGGGACAGGTAATTTTGAGTAAGTAGAGAGGCTACAGAAGGACTTAAACAGATTAGGAGAATGATCAAAGAAAAGGCAGATGGAAAACAGTACTGGGAAGTGTATTTTCATGCACTTTGGTTGAAGAAATGAAAGGGTTGACTATTTTCTGAATGGAGAGCAAATACAAAAAACTGAGGTGCAAAGGGATTTGGGAGTCCTTGTGCAGGATTTCCTCAAGGTTAATTTGTAGGCTGAGTCTGTGGTGAGGAAGGCAACTGAAATGTTAGCATTCGTTTCAAGAGGACTAGAATATAAAAACAAGCACTGGTGAGGCCTGACTTGGAGTACTTTGAGCAGTTTTGGGCCTTCTATCTTAGAAAGGATGTGCTGAAATTGGAGAGTGTTTAAAGGAGGTTCACGAAAATGATTCCAGGATTGAATTGAATTGATGGCTCTGGGCCTGTACTCACTGGAATTCAGAAGAATGAGGAGTGATCACATTGAAATCTATCGAATGGTGTAAGGCCTGGATAAGCTGGATGTGGAGAGGATATTTCCTATCATGAGAGAGTCAAAGATCAGAGGACACAGCCTCAAAATAGAGGGGCTTCTTTTTAGAACGGAGATGAGGAGGAATTTCTTTAGCCAGATGGTGGTGAATCTGTGGAATTCTTTGACACAGGCAGCTGTGGATGCCAAGTCTTCATGTATATTTAAGGCAGAAGTTGATAGACTCTTGATTGGTCAGGGCACGAAGAGTATCCTGGGAGAAGGCAGGAAATTGGGGCTGAGTGGAAAATTGGATCAGTCATGATGAAATGGAGCACATTTGACGGACCAAATGGCTTAATTCTGCATCTTTATCTTATGGTCTTATATACCCAAGTTATGAAGAGGGCTAAGCCCGCCAGCAATAAGAAGTATGGCTGGAAGCTGTCACAGAAGTGAGCAACAGGAATGCGTTTCTCACACTTCTGCATTCATGCCATAGTCCTTTCATCTCCTCATCAGATCAGGAGAGGTGACAACAGCAGCTCTTTTAACTCAATGTGTATTATGCCATCTGCCCCCTTAAATTTACTTTAGCACATTACTTCTGACACCAATTGACTCTGCAGTTTTACACTTTCATCTCTGTACTTGCATCCCCATCTGTTCAGTCATTACGGCCTTTATGAAGTGTTATGTCTCTCCTCAGAGTTACCTTTTACACATATTCTGCATTGGTTGATTCAAATCATGTCATCAATTATAATCACAGATCTCTCTTACTGTCCTGCCTTGAACATGAGAGCAGGTTTTGAGAACCTTTGAAATGCCTCTATCTTGTTTGCCTCCACTACCATCCCAGCAGTACATTGAAGACACCCAACACTCTGAGTAAACAAACTTGCCCTCAAGAACTTAATGCTCCCTCCTTAAGTGCAGGCACTGAAATGTAATTATCATTTGAACCCTGGGAGAAAGATGTTAACTGTCTACTTTATCGTGCCTCTCATATCCTTCTGTTTCTATCAGGTCTCCCTTCATCTTTGTTGCCCCAGAGGAAACAGCTCTAGTTTGTCTATCCTCTCCTCATAACACATGCCTTCTAATCCAGACAACATCCTGGTAAAACTCTTCTGAATTTTCTATACCCTCCTATAATGGAGTAACCAGAATAGAATGTCATACTCCAGAAGTGGCCTTACCAGAACCTTAAAAACCTACAACATAACATCCAGAACTCAATGACTCAACTAATAAAGGCAAGCATGGCATATGCCTTCTTTACCATCCTATAACATGTTCACCTACTTTCAGAGGGTTATGAACTTGGACCTCAAGTTCTCTTTGTATATCTAAATGAACAGCAGGATGCTGAGAGAGTAGACACACGGATGAAGAATAGTGCTGGGCGTTGATTGCTGCTTTCTTGAGATTTCTCCCTGTTCCATTTTCATAGTCATAATCATAGTCATACTTTATTGATCCCAAGAGGGAAATTGGTTTTCGTTACAGTTGCACCATGAATAATTAAATGGTAATAAAGCCGTAAATAGTTAAATAGTAATATGTAAATTATGCCAGGAAATAAGTCCAGGACCAGCCTATTGGCTCAGGGTGTCTGACCCTCCAAGGGAAGAGTTGTAAAGTTTGATGGCCACAGGCAGGATTGACTTCCTATGACGCTCTGTGCCGCATCTCGGTGGAATGAGTCTCTGGCTGAATGTATTCCTGTGCCCAACCAGTCCATTATGTAGTGGATGGGAGACTTTGTCCAAGATGGCATGCAACTTGGACAACATCCTCTTTTCAGACACCACCATCAGAGAGACCAGTCTCCTTACCAAAAAGAAATATACTTGAAATAGAGGAAGTTTAGTGAAGATTCACCAGGTTGATTCTAGTCATAGTGGAGACACAAGAGACCGCAGAGGCTAGAATCTGTAGCATTGGGGGAACTTACTGGATAAAACCACACTGACACTAGACACTAGAATACTACAGCACAGTACAGGCCCTTCAGCCCTCGATGTTGTGCCGACCCATATATTCCTTAAAAAAATGCACTAAACCCACACTACCCCGTAACCCTCTATTTTTCTTTCTTCCGTGTGCCTGTCCAAGAGACTCTTAAATACCCCTAATGTTTTAGTCTCCACCACCATCCCTGGCAAGTCATTCCAGGCACCCACAACCCTCTGTGTAAAAAAACTTACCCCTGATGTCTCCCCTAAAATTTCCTCCCTTAACTTTGTACATATACCCTCTGGTGTTTGCTATTTGTGCCCTGGGAAACAGGTACTGGCTATCCACCCTACCTATGCCTCTCATAATCTTGTAGACCTCTACCATGTCCCCTCTCATCCTTCTACGCTCCAAAGAGAAAAGTCCCAGCTCTGCTAACTGTGCCTCATAAGACTTGTTTTCCAATCCAGGCAACATCCTGGTCAATCTCCTCTGCACCCTCTCCATAGCTTCTACATCCTTCCTATAATGAGGTGACCAGAATTGAACGCAATACTCTAAGTGTGGTCTCACCAGGGATTTGTAGAGTTGCAACTTGACCTCTCTACTCTTGAACTCAATCCCCCTATTAATGAAACCTAGCATCCCATAGGCCTTCTTAACTATCCTATCAACCTGTGCAGTGACCTTGAGGGATGTATGGATTTGAACCCCAAAGTCCCTCTGTTCATCCACACTCTTAAGTAACTGACCATCAACCCTGTACTCAGCCTTCTGGTTTGTCCTTCCAAAATGCTTCACCTCACACTTATCCGGTTTGAACTCCATCTGCCACTTTTCTGCCCAACTCTGCATCTTGTCTATATCTTCTTGTAACCTTCGACAAACTACAGCTCCATCCACAACTCCTCCAATCTTCGTGTCATCCGCAAACTTACTCACCCATTCTTCCGTCTCTTCATCCAGGTCATTTATAAAAATCACAAAGGACAGGGGTCCCAGGACAGATCCTTGTGGCACTCCACTAGTCACCGACCTCCAGGCAGAATACTTTCCTTCTACTACTACCCTCTGCTTTCTTCCTTTAAGCCAATTTTTTATCCAAACAGCCAAGGTTCCACTGATTCCATGCCTCATGACTTTCTGGATGAGTCTCTTGTGGGGGACCTTGTCAAATGCCTTACTAAAATCCATGTAGACCACATCTACTGCCCTACCCTCATCAATTTCTTTTGTTACCTCTTCAAAAAACTCAATTAGGCTCGTGAGGCACGACCTTCCCTTCACAAAGCCATGTTGACTATCCTTGAGTAAACTGTACTTCTCCAAGAGCTCGTAGATTCTATTCTTAAGAATCCTTTCCAATAGTTTGCAGACCACCGACGTAAGTCTCACCAGTCTATAGTTCCCAGGATTCTCCCTATTACCTTTTTTAAACAAGGGAACTACATTTGCCATTGTCCAGTCCTCCAGCACCTCCCCTGCAGCCAAAGAGGATTCAAAGATCATAGCCACTGCTCCAGCGATATCTTCCCTCACTTCCCACAGCAACCTGGGGTATATCGCGTCCGACCCTGGGGACTTAGCAACCTTGATGTTTTTAAGAAGATCCAACACTTCTTCTTCCTTAATGTCCACATTGTCCAGCACACAGGCCTGTTCTATTTCGACCTCACCCTGATTAAGGTAGTTTCCACTTGTGAATACTGAAACAAAGTATTCATTTAGCACCTCCCCAACCTCCCCCGCCTCCAGGCACATGTTGCCTTCTTTATCCTTTAGCGGCCCCACCTTCATTCTTGTCACCCTTCTGTCCTTCACATATGCATAGAACGCCTTGGGGTTCTCCTTAATCCTACACGCCAAGGTCTTCTCATACCCCCTTTGAGCTCTCCTAAGTCCTTTCTTAAGGTCCTTCCTGGCGACCCTATATTTCTCATGAGCCCCTCCTGCTGCCTGCTTCTTATATCTAACATATGCTTCCTTCTTCCTCTTGACAAGTTGCCTCACGTGTTTCGTCAGCCACGGTTCCCTTTTCCTACCATTTTTTCCTTGTCTCAGTGGGACAAACCTAACCTGAACCCAGTACAAGTGGTCCCTAAACTTCCTCCACAATATTTCTGTGCTTTCACCCTTGAACATCTGTTTCCAATTTACTCTCGCTAGTTCCTGCCTCATCACTTCATAGTTAGCCCTTCCCCAGTTAAGCACTTTCCCATTTTGTCTGTTTTTATCCTTTTCTATAGCTATGCTGAAGCTAAGGGAGTTGTGGTCACTCTCAGCAAAATGGTCCCCCACCATGAGGTCTGCCACCTGACCAGGTTCATTACCCAGAACTAGATCCAGTATGGCCTCTCCTCTTGTCGGCTGGTCCACATACTGTGTCAGGAATCCTTCTTGAACACACCTGACAAATTCAGCCCCATCTATCCCCCTTGCAGTCAGGAGGTGCCAGTCAATATGAGTGAAGTTGGAATCACGCATAACTACAACCCTGTATTTCCTGCACCATTCTAAAATCTGCCTGCTTATCTGCTCCTCAACACTCACAACACGCTGGAGGAGCTCAGCAGGTCGGGCAGCATCCGTGGAAAAGATCTTTTCCACGGATGCTGCCTGACCTGCTGAGTTCCTCCAGCGTGTTGTGAGTGTTGCTTTGACCCCAGCATCTGCAGATTATTTTGTGTTTACCTGCTCCTCAATGTCCTGAGGGAGACAAAGTGGACGTTTAGAGGAATGAAAGGAGATTTCATTGAACCTAACATAATTCTTCCAGCACACAACAGGCTGAATGCAGGAAGGATGCTTCCCCTAGGTGAGGAGTCCAGTACTAAGGTCACAGATTAGGCCTGTGATGAAGAGAAATTTCTTCACACAAAGGAATGGAAACTTTGGAATTCTTTACTCCAACATGTTGGGGAAGCTCAGTCATTGTATTTATTTCTGTAAGGGGGTTTCGACTTTTATGTTACTGCGGAGGCTAATTAAAATGGCGTCTTTGTTATGTTAATGTAGGGAATGCGGCTTTGTTGTGTTAAACACTGAGAAAGTTTGCGCTAGCAGCTTGTTTTTTTTTAGAGGGTGATAAGAGGATGCTATTAACCAATTGGGATAGTTGTTATGGTTTTGATGTATTTGAAGATACTGTATGCGCGGGGATTGGGGGCAGAAGGCGGGAGAGCAAGACAGAGGATGGACCAGGTGCTATGAGTCCGCTAACGGGGTCAGACCCCGAGAGGGGCGTTCGGCGAGGAGAGGAGACAGAGACGGACTCGTGTGGAGCGTCTGGTCGACCACCGTTGGTGGTCCCAGGCAGCCGGTCGAGGTGGTCCGAGGGGTCGCAGGGTGAAGAAGAAGGTCCTTGAGCTCCAACTGTTTTGTGCACAAAGAGATTGAACTTTGATAAGTGTGGCGCCTTTTATTTTCCCTTTATATTTTATTCTCTATTAATTATATAGTTCCAGTAATATCTATAAACTGTAAATCGTTTAATCGTATCTGGTGTATTGTCTGTTATTTGGGCAGGGTGGGGTACCTCACACAGCATCCACACAAACGAATTATCCAGTTTGGCGGGGCCGAGGCTGTTTCCCTAGACGACAGCGAGCCAAGCGACCCTGAGGGCGGCCGGGGTGGGGGTGGGGCTACATTTCAAACAATGAACCATAGATCTCTGGATTTCAGTGAAAACAGGGGATAATGTTGAAGATCAGTATCATCTTGATGCATCATGAAGCAGACTCAGTGGTCCAGATGGTTGACAGTGACTCTTACTTAGAATCAAAAGAGAAAGTGCAGGAAAAACTCAGCAGGTTGTGCAGCACCTGTGTAATAGGAAACAGATCTAATGTCTCAGGTAAAAATCTAGTGAGTGTTCCAGCATTTTCTGTTTTTAGTTTATGCTTCCAGCATCCAATATTTTCCAAATTTCATTTCTTGTTACTACTTAGTTTGTTATCTCGTGTTCTTAAAATCCAGAGGAATATTAATAGGGTAGATGCTGAGAAGGTGTTTCCTCTAATGGTGTTATTAGGATGAGGGGCCACCCATTTCAGTTGGAGAGTGAGGAGTAATTCCTTCTTCCAGAGGATGCATGGCTCTTGACATTCTCAACCCAATGAGCTGTGAAACTGAAATCATCAAAGGTATTTAAGGTGGAGATTGACAGTAACATAACATGTAAAAAAGACCGGAGAATATTGATTGGGAACGTAGTGTTGCGCATGAAACTGGATCAGGCATGGTTTTATAGGTGGTGGGACAAGCTTGACAGGCCTGTCGGACAACTCCAGCTCCTGTTTCTCAGGGAGCTTCTAGTTCAAATTCAAATTCAAGTTCAATTTATTGCATTTCGACAATACACATGTACATCGCCAAATGAAGCGACATTCCTCTGGGCCAAGGTGTAGAACACAGCACATATAACTTACACACATAACACACAAAGTAATATTACCACAAATAAATTAACAAATAATAAGATGTATTTTTGACACAAGTTACAAAGTAAACAGTATTAAGCTGCTGTTGCTGCTTCATACATGTTGAGGTCTGGGTGGTGGGAGAGAGTTCAGTAGCTTAATGGCTGGGGGAAGAAGCTGTTTCCCATCCTAACCATTCTAATAACCCGGGGTCAGTGTTCTCCTGTATCTCCTACCCTTTTTCCTGGTGCCCTTTTTGATTATGTCTCTGTAATCTTAGAACATATTAACTCTTTATCTGCAGATACCAGCAGCAGTTTCTTAAGTGTTCATTGGTTTCTCTGTGTGTCAGTGTTCAGAGTCAGAATTGACATCGTAGTATGCCTTTACAGTGATTAATAGCAGTGTTTTGAAAATACATGCTTTTTATTTGACTTGTAGATTTTTGCCAATCTGTGGTGGAAAACCCAGCATTCATTAAAGAAAACATTCTGCTTACGTCATGAGAATATCGTGTACTTACTCCATGGTTATCAGAGAGGTGTGATGAGTAATGTTGAAAACATATTTGATTCAGAAACATTGACCGTAAATGTGTGGGTAAGTAAATCAAATGGGTGGGATATTTCACTGTAAAGGACTATTTTCTATTTCACTGTTTTCTAATTCATGGTAGTGACGTCCAAATAATTCTTATGTGGTTAAATTTGCCTCTTAAAAGGACTGATATAATTCACTGATGTACGTTCTATGGAGCTCCCCTATTTCATAACTTCAATATGTTATACATTACATAGTTTGTTTTCTGGCAAAAGTGTACTTAGTAAATTGGGAGGCCTTCAAAAGTGAAATTTTGAGAGTACAAAGCTTGTGCGTTCCTTTCAGAATAAAAGGCAAGGATAACAGAGTTAAGGAACCTTGGTTTTCAAGAGATATTGAGGTCCTGGTTAAGAAAAAGGAGGTGCATAGCAGGTCTAGGCAGCAAGGAACAAATGAGGTACTTGAAGTGTATAAGAAATGCAAGAGGACACTAAGATTGAAATTAGGAGGGTAAAAGAAGATTGCTCTGGCATACAGGGTGAAGGGGAATCTTAAAGGCTTATTCTTCAGATATAGTAGGAGTAAAAGGATAGCAAGGAACAAAATTGGTCCTCTTGAAGATCAGAGTGGTAATCTATGTGTGGAGCTGAAAGAGATGGGGGAGATCTTAAATGGATTTTTGCATCTGTATTTACCTGGGAGATGGACACAGAGTCTATAGGTGTGAAGAAATGCCGCAGCAAGGCCATGGACCCTATACAGGTTTATAGAGGAGGAGATATTTGCTGTTTTGAGGCAAATTAATATGGATGAATCCCCAGGGCCTGAATCCCCACGTGTTTCCCTTGGTCCCTGTGGGAGGCTAGTACAGAAATTGCAGGAGCCCTACCAGAGATAACTGAAACATCTTTAGACATGGATGAGGTGCCGGAGAATTGGAGGATAGCTAATGTTGTTCAACTCATTAAGAAAGGTTCTAAGAATAAGCCAGGAAATTATAGGCCAGTGAGCCTGACATCAGTAGTGGTAAAATTATTGGAAGGTATTCTATGGGACCAAATATACAAGGATTTGGGTAGATAGGAACTGACTAGGGATACTCAACATGAGGCTTTGTGCATGATAAGTCGTGTCTAACCAAACCTTATATAATTTTTTGAAAAAGTTACCGGGAAAATTGATGAAGACAGTGGAAGTTGTCCACATGGACTTTAGCAAGGTCCTTGACAAAATCCCACATGAGAGGTTGGTCAAGAAGGTTCATTTGCTTGGCATTCAACAACTGGATTAGACACTAGCTTCACAGAAGAAGCCAGGAAGTGGTTGTAGATGGTTGCCTATCTGTCTTGAGACCTGTGACTAGTGGTGTGCTGCAGGGATTGGAGCTGGTTCTGTTATTGTTTGTCATATTTATCAATGATCTGGATGATAACATGGTAAACTGGATGAGCAAGTTTGCGGATGACACCAAGATTAGAGATGTAGTGGATAGCGAGGAAGACTAACAAAGCTTGAAGCATTATCAGGACCAGGTGGAAAAATGGGCTGAGAAACAGTAGATGGAATTTAATGCAGGGAAGTGTAAAGTGTTGCACTTTGAGAGTTCCAATCAGGGACTCAAGGACCCGAGTTACAGGAAAAGCTTGTATAGGTTGGGACTTCAGTCCCTGGAATGTAGAAAATTGAAGGGAGATTTGCTAGAGGTATACAAAATTTTGAGTGGTATAGATTGGGTAAATGCAAGCAGGCTTTTTCCACTGAGTTGTGTGAGACTAGAACTCGAAGTTATGGATTAAGGGTGAAAGGTGAAATGTTTAAGTGGAATATCAGGGGGAACTTCTTCACTGAGAGGGTAGCGAGAGTGAGGAATGAACTGCCAGTGCAAGTGGTAGATGCAGGGTTGATTTCAACATTTAAGAAAAATTTGGATACGTACATGGATGAGAGGGAGGGCTATGGTCTGGGTGCAGATCAATGAGGTAGCACAGTCTAGATGGGTGAAGGGCCTGTTTCTGTGCAGTAGTGTTCTATGACTGTGACTGTATTATAGCTCATAATTAGTGCAGTCTTACCATATTCTGAATCATCACTAGTTTTGCCTTAATTCTGTGAAATATACTGCAGTATCCTTTCTGTTTTATATTACTAACAATGAGCAATAGGGATGATTAATAATTTTTTTACAACAGCAATTTTCTACAAAAGTTCTAGAGATTCCATACGTAACACTGTATCTGCGTCATTGTGGCTTAGACCTTGGCATTGGCCTCTTTGCGTATTTGAGAGGGCTATCTGAGTTCCTTTTTTGTTCAAGTCTCCTACTTTTTTCCTTCTTAACCAGGGCCTCCAGAGCAGTACCTGGATTCACAAAGGCTCCTCCATGCCATATTGATTCAGGACTAACTCAAAAACAGTTGCTTTCCACAAACAGTAAGGCTGACCAACACCTCCACCCACTAAAGGAGATGGTGATGGACTTCAGAAAGACTAAGCCTGCACTGCTTCCTGTTCCCATTGATGGTGAGGATGTGGATGTGGTGAGGGCCAACGAGTACCCGAGGGTGTACCCAGATGACAGACTTGAGTAGAGTACCAACACAGAGTCTGTGCACAAGAAGGGCCAGAGTCGCCTCTACTTCCTGAGGTCCTGTTAGACTGTTTAATGTAACTTATTTTTTATTTATTCTTCTTACTCCTCTTCTAATATTGTATATCTGTGAACTTGTAATGATACTGTGAAACTGTAATTTCCTTTGGGATCAATAAAGCATCTATCTATCTATCTATTTACCTCTACTTTATTATTTCTAGTCAGTCACCTATTGTCAATTTATGGATGTATATAAGCTATCTAATTGTGTTTTTTTATTATTATTGTGTTCTTCTTCTTTTGTGCTTTTTTTGTGCTGGTTCAGATCCAGAGTAACTATTATTTTGTTCTCCTTTACACTTGGGTACTGGAAATGAAATTAAACTATCCTGAATCTTGAATCTTGTCCCAATCTTCGATTTTCACAAGCCACATTCACTCCCTGCATTACTGCATGAACCCATTCCAGTCACAGTGAATCTTCCACAGTGAACAGTGTATGGAGATGAGCAGTGGAGATCATCCTAACACGTTGCATCACTGTGTAGTATGGAAAATGCACTACGATGGACAGGACGGCGCTACAACGGGTAGTTAAAACTTCCCAATGCATCACCAGCATCAGTCCACACACCATCAATGATATATATGCAGAAAGGTGCTGACAAAAGCTAGCAATATCATGAAGGATCCCACCCACAACCCTCTAGGTTGTCAGGGTGATCAACAGCTTCACCCTTTAGCCCACCCCACCAACTCTGTCCGCCCCTACATAGGCATTAAATAGCGTCACTTTATTTGCTTAAAATCAGTCAATGTATACACAACAGTTACTTGCACATTGTGTCTTAGAGGATTGATTTTATTTTTGTATTTATTGTGTTTTTGTGTAAATTGTGTTTTTATGCTGCATTGGATCTGGAGTAACAAACATTTCCTTCTCCTATACACTCATGCACTGCACTGTAGAGTGATGTTAAACTATTTTGGATCTCAGTAACAAACAAGAGAAAATCTACAGATGCTGGAAATACAAGCAACATCCACAAAATGCTGGAGGAACTCACAGGCCAGGTTGCATCTATGGAAAAGAGTAAACAGCTGACATTTCCGGCCGAGACCCTTCATCAGGACTCCTTGGCCCGAAACGTGGACTGTTTACTCCTGAGTCTCAGTAAGAGCTGCAGGCTACTTTTAGGCAGTTAGTTGGATTAGCTTTAAGAACATGCACTTTGTTAAGAGGAATCAAACAGCGGATTATTATCCAAATCTAAATGCAAATTAGTGAAGTTTTTAGCACAAGAAGTTAGAACTCGAGCCAAATATACATCTAGGATGGATTAGATCCTTGCAAATAGTTGAGATAAGAAGACAAATAGCACTTCAACCTTTATTGCGAAGAGATTGGAGCTAAAGAATTGAAAGGTTTTGCTATAGAAGTACAGGGTGTTGGTGAGACCATACCTTATTGAACCAAAACTTCTGAGGATTTCAGCAGCCGAAGGGTTGAACTCTGCACCCTTCGGCTGCTGAAATCCTCAGAAGTTTTGGTTCAATAAGGTAAAGGTAGTAAAAGTTAGTGAACAGCCAAAACCTTTTGCCCTGGAGCAGTATTTTTTTTACACAGACAGTGGCAAGTACCTAGAATGTGTTACCAGGAGTTGTTGGTGGAAGCAATTTGTCATTTAGCCATTTAGATGAACATGAGGGAAACGGAGGGATATGGATCATGTGCAGCCAAATTTGGTTGGTTTCATTTGGCATCGTAATTGACAGCTATTGTCAGCCAAAGGTCCTTTTTGTGTCCCGTGCTCTGTATGTTCTCTCCCTCTCTATGATCAGTTGAATCCTGGTCGCAAGTTTATTCCGACGTAGTATAAGCTGTCCCATGAGCAATGAGGTGGCTGCTACTTTGTGATGAATGGATAAGTACAGTATATTTCTCTTGGACAGGTAAAAGGAATCAGCCCAACATTAGGGAATGAATGCATCCAGCTTTAACATCCATGATTCGAATTGCAGGTCACATTAATCAATTGCCAAAATACGCGCTGATGTTTCAGACAGGTCACATTTTAATGCATGCAAAACATACAGAGCGCAATTCTGCTGAGCGTGAATGGATTTTCATCAGATAAATTTACTAGTGGGTGCTACACAGAAACAGGTCAATGGAGTGAGGCACTGAGTTGCCATTAAGCAACACACATCAAAGTTGCTGGTGAACGCAGCAGGCCAGGCAGCATCTCTAGGAAGAGGTACAGTCGACGTTTCAGGCCGAGACCCTTTGTCAGGACTAACTGAAGGAAGTTAGTCCTGACGAAGGGTCTCAGCCTGAAACGTCGACTGTACCTCTTCCTAGAGATGCTGCCTGGCCTGCTGCGTTCATCAGCAACTTTGATGAGTGTTGCTTGAATTTCCAGCATCTGCAGAATTCCTGTTGCTTGAGTTGCCATTAGCTGTTTTTGTCTTCATCATCTTTCTTAATTTATTGCATTTAGAAGTAGAGCATGGAGCAGGCCCTTCTGACCCAATGAGCCGTGCCTCCCAACAACCCATCTATTAATCACAGGACAACCTACAATGCCAATCAAACTGGTCACAGGGACAACGTACAAACTTGTTACAGACAGCACCGGAATTGAGCTCTGAACTCCAATGCCCCAAAGTGTAATAATGTCGTATTCTACCATGGTGCTCCACTTTCCTTAATCCTCACTATACTGTGAGAAAGTGGGAAACGTCCATGGAAGTAAAAGCCAGCAACCCTTTCGGTAAATATGTTAGAAAGCTTGCTGCTTAAAAAATCTAACTGTTGCTGTTATACTTTGCAGCAGTAAAATCTGCTCAGATTGCATATTCAGATTTTGATTTAAAAATATATGGGCTGAACTACTAATATAGTAATGTTAGGAGCTTTTTGAGTTAACCAATTGCAGATCAGATTTAGATCTGGGAACTTAGCATGGAGTGGTGACTAACTTTGCCCCACTCCTACCCTAGAGTAATATCACAACAGTGTTAAGTCCTGAGAGTATCGAAAAGCTATCAACCTTTGGTGTATTAATAAGGACTTCCCACACAAAGTACGTAGAACTGAACCTTACTGTATGTGTTATGGAACAAACATCATGCCCTGTTGTGCACGTCAAGAAAATCCTTTAATAGATCTCAAGAGGTACTTTTACCATATAAAACTTTATCATTATTCAAGTAATAAATGTCCAGAATATTAAAAAAATGAGTTCAGCTAATGTTGATTTATTTGACTACTGCTCTGGATATCAACTAAACTGAACATGTCAAACATACATGAACTTTGCCACCAACGCTGTATAAATGATGTCAAAGGATCTTGAGGCCCCCTTTGCGTGCATATTTCTGATCCAAAGCAGACTGAGACAAATGAGTAAAGTAAACTCTGTGACAGCCTTGCTGACATCAGCATTCTGTGCAGCTGCAAGCTAAGTGTGCATCTGGGAGATCTTGTCTTCCAAACTGAGCAGGGAACAGTAACAGCTCTGTAAAGCAGAAGGTTTCTCACACAAATATTTAAAAAAAACAGGAGCAGGGGTAGGCTGCTGAACCCCTCAAGCCTGTACTGCCACTCAGGTTATCATGGCTGACCAGAGCTGGCCCCAACTCCTTTCCAATGCTAATTCCCATAACCCTCAAATCCCCAATCATTCAGATATTTATCTTTCTATGTTTAAATATATATCTGATCATCTGACCTCCACCATCCTCAGGGGCAGAGAATTCTATAGTCACTACTTAGATCTTACTTACATCTTGATCCTCTGAGAGAATAAGTTTCTCTGCACCTCAGTCGTAAGTGATTTGGCCTCTTATTTTGTAGCTACGTCCTCTTGTTTATGATTATCTCATGAGTGGAAGGTAACTAAATTATAGAATCAGAATCAAATTTTTAATATCACTGGCATATGTCATGAAACTTGTTACTTTTGCAGCAGCAAATCAATGCAATACATGATAATATAGGAAAAAACTGAATTACAGTACGCATATATATGTAAAAATAAGTAGTGCAAAAACAGAAATAAATATGGGTTCATGGGTTCAATCCTCATTTAGAAATTGGATGCAGAGGGGAAGAGGCTGTTCCTGAATCACTGAGTTCGGGCTTCTGTACCTTCTTTCTGATGGTAACAGTGAAAAGATGGCATGATCTGAGTGGTGGGGGTCCCTAATGATGAACACTGCCTTCCTGAGACACTGCTCCTTGAAGATGTCTTGGATATCACAGAGGCTAGTACCCATGATCGAGCTGACTAATTTTACAACTTTCTGCTGCTTGTTTCAATATTGTGCAGTAGCCGCCCCCACCCCCAGACGATGATGCAGCCAGTCAGAATGCTCTCCACAGTACATTTGTAGTAGTTTTCAAGTGTTTTTGGTGACAAACCAAATCTTCTCAAACGCCTAATGAAATACAGCCGCTGTCTTGCCTTCTTTACAGTGGCATCAATATGTTGTGACCAGGTTAGGTCCTCGGAGATCTTGACATCCAGGAACTTAAAATTGCTCACTCTCTCCACTTCTGATCATTCTATGAAGATTGGTTTGTGTTTCCTCATTTCTGAAGTCCACATTTAGCTCTTTGGTCTTATTAAGTTTGACTGCAAGGTTCTGCTATGACAACACTCAACTAGATGGTATATCACACTCCTGTGCACCTTCTCATCACCATGCAAGATTCTGCCAACAATGATTGTACCATCAACAAATTTACGGCTGGCATTTGAGCTGTGCCTAGCCATACAGTCATGGATGTAGAGAGAGTCGAGCAGTGGGCTAAGCACACATCCCAGTGTTGATTGTCAGTGAGGTGGAGAGGAAAGACATTTTTTTCATTGTGGTCTTAAACTAAAGTTATTGCTTCTTATCCTTTTAATTCCCCCTCTGTCACTTGTTTCCTCTTTACTCTGAAAGCATTAATAGTTTCTTGCAGGAAGTTTCTGTAGATATCAATACCTCCCACAGGAGGTCATTTCTCAAATTAGTTGTCGGGTGCCGACGGTGTGGTAAAACCAGAGCCAATCTTCATGTGACGTCCTTTATGCATGATTTCAGATTAGGGTAATTGGACTTTGGTCAGGAGAGAAAAGAAGATTTTTCTGACTGAGAACCAGTGATTGAGCAGCCAGATGTAGCACTACTGTCAAAAAATGAGTTGGCACTGGCTAAATCAACAGGATTTATTAAATTGATCAAAATAAACTCAGAAAATGCAAGATATACTCAGCAAGTCAGGCAGTATCTGTAGAGAGGAAAGCTGACTTAATGTTTTATCAAGGCTTTCTACTTGTTGCTTGTAATTCATTGCCAAATTTGTTAATGACTCTGATATTTTATCAATTTGCTTAATTTCCCCTGCTGGATTCATATCCAACTTTTCAGTTGCCGCACTAACATAGAACTGTCCATCCAACATGATAGATCATAAATTCCCCTGCTTATCCACACCTGTTTGTGGGAAATTTACCTCTACCATCTTTTTTACCTGCAGGCATAAGTGTGATTGTAAACATTTTCTATCACAGTAAGCTTTGTTCCGTTAAGTTGCTTATTAATACTGGGGGTGGCGGGGTGGAGATGTGTCTCTACCAAAGAAAGCCTAGGGTGCTCCTTCCCTCTGCTAGCCTACAAGTCCCCCTTGGGCAAGGTGCAGCACCTGCATAGCCATCCGATCAGGGTCACGTGAAGCCATGGGAGCAGTTGGCGGTGGTTGTACATGCAGCTGGTGCTTGAAACAAGTCCTGGTTATACAACCATGGATGCCAGGCAGACAGTCTCTGAAGAGTATCGATAATGGCTGGGGTCACCTGCCTTGAAGGGACACTGCCCCAAAGAAGGCATTGGCAAACTACTTCCGTAGAATTTGCCAAGAGCAGCATGGCCATAGCCCACATCATACACAGCACATTAATAATGATAATACAGATCTATAATACAGAGATATCGTTCTTTTTCTAATTTTTAATGTGTCAAGTAGAATAGGGACTGACCTATCATTATTGGGACCTGAGTTTAAATCCAGCAGTTTAAATCATGAAAGGAAAATGGCGAACTTTGCTTCCTTGAGGGACTTGCTGTGAAGTGAGCATTGACACTTCACACTGTCATATTACTACTGCGAGTTACTGTGGTATAACAAACAACTAATTTGCATTCATGACACATAAAATGCTGGGGGAACTTAGCAGGCCAGGCAGCATCTATGGAAAAAAGTACAGTCGACGTTTCAGACTGAAACCCTTCGGCTGGACTGTAGAAAAAAAGTTGAGGAGTAGATTTGAAAGGTGGGGGCAGGAGAGAGAGAACCACCAGGTGATAGGTCAAACTTGGAGGGGGGAGGGATGAAACAAAGAGCTAGGAAGTTGATTGGTGAAAGAGAAGGCCATGGAAGAAAGAAAAAAGGTGCGGTGGGGGGGTAGGAACACCAGAGGGAGGTGATCAGTGGGCAAGGAGTTTATATGAGAAAGGGAAAAAGGGATGGGAAATGGTGAAGGTAGGGGGAAGGCACTACTGGAATTTTGAGAAAATAATGTTCATGCCATCAGGTTGGAGGTTACCCAGATGGAATACCAGGTGTTGCTCCTCCAACCTAAGATTGGCCCTACGACAACAGTGGAGGAGGCCATTGGTGGACATATCAGAATGAGAATGGGAAGTGGAATTAAAATAGGTGGCCACTGGGAGATCCCGCTTGTTCTGGTGGACGGTGTGTTGAGTGCTTGGTTAAGCGGTCTCCCAATCTACATCGGGTCTCATCGATATACAAGAGGCCACACTGGGAGCACCAAACACAGTAGATGACCCCAAAAGACTCACAGGTGAAGTGTTGCCTTACCTGGAAGGACTGTTTGGGGCCCTGAATGGTAGCGAGGGAGGAGGTGCAGGGGCAGGTGTAGCACTTGTTCTGTTTGCAAGGGTAAGTGCCAGGAGGGAGGTTAGTAGGGAGGGATGAATGAACAAGGGAGTTGTGTAGGGAGCAATCCCTGTGGAAAGCAGAAAGTGGGGAGGAGCAGTGGTGCAGTGCTAGCCAAAGCACACTGGAGTGCGTTCGGCACACCTTGAAGAAAAAAGCCGAAATAAACAAGCTAATTAATGAAGTTCTGCCCAGGGTGATTTGAGTGTCTCAGAAACTGCCGATCTCCTGGGATTTTTACGCACAACAGACTCTGGAGTTTACAGAGAATGGTGCCAAAAACAGAAAAACATCCAGCGAGTGGCTGTGCTGTGAACAAAAACATCTTGTTAAATCCACTTGTTGGATTTTTTTTGTTTTTGGCACCATCCTTTGTAAACTCCAGAATCTATTGTGCGTAACAATCCCAGGAGATCGACAGTTTCTGAGATACTCAAATCACCCTGGGTGGCACCAAATTAATTAGCTTGTTTATTTCGGCTTTTTTCTTAAAGATGTGCCGGACGTGCTCCAGTGCACTCCAGCTAGCACTGCACCACTGGGAGGAGGGAAAGATTGGTTTTGGGATCCAGTTATACTGTGTTCGGTGCTGGATTTACAGCATCTGCAGATTTTCTCTTATTTGTAATTTGCTTTCACCAACACTTTTAGTTTCAGAAATAATGTTAGGCAGGAAAACATGCCATTTCTTTAAATAGGCACCAGGGGCCTTTGACCTAAAGCAGGCTGATAGATTGCCTCAGCTCAAAAACTTCAGCTCATCCTGAGTTGTATATTTAAAGTCTTTCTACAAGTGTTTACAACAGTGTCCAATTAACAAGTTCAGCATAAGGACAAAGTTTACTTTGATGCCAATCCAGAAGGACTACATGTCATCTCCGAAGCTTCTTTCCTGTAGCTATCTAGCTTCTCAAAGCTCACTCAGGTGTAATACCCTAATAATCTTTGCACAACATCCATTAATGCAAACACGAGGAAATCTGCAGATGCTGGAAATTCAAGCAACACACACAAAAAATGCTGGTGAACTTGCCCTTAAACTTCCTTCCTCACCACCATTCAGGACCCTAGACAGTCCTTCCAGGTGAGGCGACACTTCACCTGTGAGTCAGCTGGGGTGATATACTCCGTCCGGTGCTCCCGGTGCGGCCTTCTATATAATGACAAGACCCGATGCAGGCTGGGGGACTGGTTCACTGAACACCTACGCTTTGTCCACTTGAGAAAGCAGGATCTCCCAGTGGCCACACATTTTAATTCCACATCCCATTCCCATTCTGATATGTCTATCCATGGCCTCCTCTATCGTCAAGATTAAGCCACACTCAGTTTGGAGGAACAAAACCTTATATTCTGTCTGGGTAGCCTCCAACCTGATGGCATGAACATTGACTTCTCTAACTTCCGTTAATGCCCCACCTCCCCTTCATACCCCATCCCTTATCTATTTATTTATTTATTATTTTTTTCTTTTCTCCCCTTTTTTCTCTCCTTCTTCTCCCTCTGTCCCTTTCACTATAACTCCTTGCCCATCCTCCGGGCTTCCCCCTCCCCTTTCTTTCTCCCTAGGCCTCCCGACCCATGATCCTCTCCCTTCTCCAGCCTTGTATCCCTTCGGCCAATCAACTTTCCAGCTCTGAGCCCCATCCCTCCCCCTCCTGTCTTCTCCTATCATTTCGGATCTCCCCTCCCCCTCCCACTTTCAAATCTCTTACTACCTGTTCTTTCAGTTAGTCCTGACAAAGGGTCTCGGCCTGAAACGTCGACTGTACCTCTTCCTATAGATGCTGCCTGGCCTGCTGCATTCACCAGCATTTATTGTGTGTGTTACAACATGCGTGAAATTGTCTTTCTTGCTTTCCTTGTTCTGTTGATAATTATTTAATCTGTTCATATGTTCACATTTATTTAAATTTGATTATTGAGTTTTGTACATCTGACCATTCTGCTAATTGTTGATTGCTGATGGCTGTTTGCACTATTGTCTTATAAATTGTTGGTTGATATTGGATTGTTTGTCATGGAATTGCGCAATCAATTCTGGTATGTTTGACATACTGGAAATAAGGTGATTCTGATCCTGATTCTGAATAGCAGTTTAACACTCAGCATTGGTATTTAAATATGGACTATAATTCTTAGTTTAACTGTGATGAAAATAGTATTAAAAATGTCACACTTCACGTAAATGGGCAGAACAATTTAGAAACTTCTGATTGTCCCATATAAGATTGAATTGAAAATTATTTAATGGTATAATTCCTCATACCTTCATAAACCTACAATCGCTAGCCACTTCTATAGGTACACCTGTACTCCTGCTCATTAATGCGAATATCTAATCAGCCAATCATGTATCAACAACTCAATGCATAAAAGCATGCAGACATGGTCAAGAGGTTCAGTTGTTGTTCAGACCAAGCATCAGAATGGGAGAGAAATGTGATCAAAGTGACTTTGACTGTGGAATGATTGTTGGTGCCATACAGGGTGGTTTGAGTATGTCAGAGACTGCTGATCTCCTCGGATTTTCACACACAACAGTCTCTAGGGTTTACAGAGAATGATGCGAGAAAGGAAATACATCCATTGAGTGGCAGTCAGTGGGTCAAAACACTTGGTTACTAAGAGAAGTCAGAGGAGAATAGCCAGACTGGTTCAGGTTGACAGGAAGGTGACAGTAACTCAAATAACCACACGCTACAACGGCGATGTGCAGAAGAGCATCTCTGAATGCATTACACGTCGAACCTTGAAGTGGATCGGCTTCGGCAGCAGAAGACCATGCACCTATCGAGATACATTCAGTGGCCACTTTATTAGGTACCTTCACTATCTAATAATCTTGCCTCTGAGTGAATATTCTACAAGTCTAGATGTTTCTTGAAAACGTGACTTAAAAATACATCTTAAAATCTCTGTAAATTAGTAGAAAGTCAAAATGGGATAAACAGCAACACTTAGCACTGGAAAAAACTCATGCGTTCAAAGCCAATCAGGTCAGTTAATCCTCTGTACTGTTCTCTGGGTTGTCATACTTTCCTAGATGAAGATTTAGATAGGCTCCATGTTAAATATCCCGAAGCTAAAGAATCCACAAGACTTAATAGGAGCATTATTAAATAAGTGCATTGTATGCAGCAATCATTTTGAAACATGCATTTTATGGATGTTAAGATTATCAGAGCCAAGTGAGTCTTTCCTGATTATGCTCACTTAAGTGGGTGACTAAATGACCCGCAAAAATGTTTCAGTAAATTAATCCAAAGCAAAGTATGAGAGGGCTGTTGCTTTTACATTGTAGCTTTGTGGGTTGCACTTGGATTTTTGACTCAGTATTCATAACGTTTATTTGCTTATGTCTACACAAGTTTGTTTTTGAAAAAACAGGAAGGAATATTAGTATAATGATTGGGGGATGGAAATTTGTAGTCTTGAAACCTATCACCAAGTTTCATAGCACTCAAGACGGTGCTAATCTAAATAACAAGATGCAGAAAATGCTATTGATTCCATTAATGTGACCTGGTCTCCCCGTTTGAGGTGACAATCTTGTTCCTGGTCCAAATGACTCAGCTACTCCATTTTAACCATATGAGCTTTTGAAGGGATGTTTCTGATACAGTGTTTGCACAAATACATTTGCAAATTCCAGCAATAAGGTGTCTAGTCCATGAAATTTAGAAGACGGAAGTTTTTAAGATTGTCAGGAAAACCAATGAGCTTTGGTTGTGAGGCTCAAAATGCTGAAGGAACTCAGCAGGCCAGGCAGCATCTAAGGAAAAGAGTAAACAGTCATGCTTCTGACCAGTGCCCTTCTTCAGGACTCCTGATGAAAGGTCTTGGCCCAAAATATCGACTGTTTACCCTTTACCATAGATGCTGCCTGGCCTTCTGAATTCCTCTAGCATTTTGTGCTTGTTACTTTGGACTTCCAGCATCTACAGATTTTCTCATGTTTGGGTATGAGACATCCACTTGAAAATTCAATATATTTTCAGGTACTGCTGCACAAAGAACCACCTCTACCTCATGTGCTGCATCAGGTCAGGCGACATGAAGGAAATCAGCTAGGTCTAGGGCAGGGTTATGCCTGGGAACACTGGGTGTTGTGAGGAAGAGCAAGAGTTATAGACTAATACCGCATGGAAATGGGCCCTTCAAACCAGCACATCCATGGTGACCAAGACCCCCATCTAAGCTAGCCCCATTTGCCCACGTTTGGCCCACATCTCTCTAAACCTTTCTTAACCACGTATTTATCCAAATTCTTAACTGTTGTTATTGTATCTGCCTTAACCACTTCCTCCATCTGCATACTCAATAGATAATCATTTATAAATACTCAGTGTTTTCTCTACATGAAGAAGTTGCTTCTCAAGTCCCTTCCAAATCTTTTCCCTCTCACCTTAAACCCATGTCCTTTAGTTTTCTGTACCCTTTCCCTGGGAAAATGACTGTGTGCATTCACCCTATCTATGGGCCTCTGTAATGTCACCCCTCAGTCTCCTTATACTCCAATGAATAAAGTCCATCCTTTCCTCATAAGACAGGCCCTTAAGACCTGGCAACACTCTTGTTAATCTGCTTTGCACTTTTTCCAACTTAATGACGCGCTTTCTGTAACAAGGTAGCCAAAGCTGTGCACAGTACTCCACGTGTAGCTTCACCAACTTCTTGTACAACTGCAAGATATTGTTGTAACTTGTCTACTCAATGCCCAGTGAGCAATGGAACTTGAGGTTATTTTTGTTCTTAATCTTAATGTGAAAATGAAGAATTTTACCATATAAAAGGATGTGGGGTAAATACATGTTTATAAGTTTTGGTCATGAGTTGGAAATGATCCTTGGTCATGAACTGGAAACAATCTTACTTAATGGTTGAACATGCTCTAAACATTAAATAACCCATTCCTGTAGACATGCTCCTACTTTTCCTGCTTCAATATTAACCCAGAGGTACATTGCCTTTTACTGAAGGGTAATAAAATTAATTCACATCTTTATATTCAAAAAGTATTACATTTTGTACATAATATTGTTTGTGTCCATTTCATGGAAATTTGTAAAGCTATTTTCAGACTAGTATTTGCTGCCAAATATGCTCGCTCTTATGAGAAATGGCTTGACCAGAAATCTGAAGAGACTTCCTTGTAAATTTTAGATTGGTATGGAAAATGAAAATAGGTTTCTGCATAAGTTGAAAATTCTGCTTTTACATATAAACAATAGACCAGTGCTATAATCCATAAGATGCTGTTGTAAATGTCCATCATTGGCTTCCAAACAATTTTCATAACATACAGTAGTGATATTAAATTTGATTCTGATTCTGAGTTCCTGAACATCTAATAAAAATGTGCTTTGTAAAATCTGCTCTTGCACATCACAGGAGAACAAGTGTCATGCCCAGGTCTGAAAAGAACAAGTCCTTTCAAATCTGGGCACAACATTATAACTCATGTAAAAGCAGGAACTAAAATAATGCCACATGGGGAGACACAGCAGTTTATTCAGATGCCTTGATGATGTTATTATCACCTACTTGCCTTATTCAAACATTTAGGCCTTTAGAAACACTTTTTTTCCACCTCACCATTACATAAAACATAGAACACAGAACTGTAAACACGAGGAATTCTGCAGATGCTGGAAATTCAAGCAACACACATCAAAGTTGCAGGTGAACGCAGCAGGCCAGGCAGCATCTCTAGGAAGAGGTACAGTCAACGTTTCGGGCCGAGACCCTTCGTCAGGAACATAGAACAATGCAGCCCATGTTGTAGTGTTAACTTTTTAACCTACTCCATTATGAATCTAACCCTTCCCACCCACATAACCGCCTCTTTTTTTCATCCACGTGCTTATCGAAGAGTCTCTTAAATGTCCCTAATGTTTCTGCCTCTACCATCACCACCAGCAGTGCATTCCATACACTTACCAATTCCTGTGCAATAGAATGACCTCTGACATCTTCTCTAAGAACTCTCGAGGTGGAAACTTGACTTCTTTTTTAAACTTGCTTTAGACCAGTTCTTGTGTAAAATTTCTTACTTTCTCCAATATTCTGATGATGAAAATAATATAGAGGTAAATAAGACCTATCCCCAATCCTATCTCAATATTTTCCTTAATGTGCAGCAAGTGTAGCTTCACAGTCCAGTCACTGGGGCTTTATCCTAATCCCTGGTGCTGACTGTGCAGAGAGTGCACATTTTCCTTGCGAGCATCTAGTTTCCTCTGGTGACTCCGATTTCCTCCCATGTCTAATTGTCATACAGGACGGGTTGTTAATTGGATACTATAAGTAACCCATGGTGATTGACTGGTCGAACCTAGGAGGAATTGAAGGGAATGTAGGAGGATTATAAGAGTTTGTGGGGCTATGGGATTTCTCTGAGAGCCCACATGGACTTGATGGGCCTCCTTCTGTGCTGCAAACCAATGTGGAAAGATGTGACCATGAGCTCTGAGTGCAAGCTGAAACATCTGATTCCATCCACATTCAGTGTCTGCAATGAATTTTACAGCAAATAAATAATTAAAAACAAAAATCTTACTAAAATCTTCTTGGCCCTTTCCTAGCTTAGGGACACCCAGCATATACTTGCACTATTGATTGTTACCTCTGGTTCTCGTTTCACCCAACTTGAGAGGGAAAAGCCTGGATGCATTCATCCTATCTATATCCTTCATGAATTTGCATATTTCAATAAAATCTCCTCTCATTCTACTGTGCTCCAAGGAATAGAATCCTAACTTATTCAACCTTCTTTTTAAAATAACTCAGGTTTCCAAGTCCCAGCAACATCCTTGTAGATTTTCTCTGCATTCTTTGAAGCTTATTGATAACTTTCTTGTTGCTAGGTGACCAGAACTGCACACATCAAATCATTTATCCAGCTATTGATCCCTTTATTGGAGCTCATGTTTGGTTTTCCAAAAGTAGATTCTCAGCGGTTGTGTTAGTGATAAGGTCACAGGGAGTACGCCCACAAATTGCAAATATGAACACGATGGAAAAATACTTTGTCGTGGTCACAGGTTAAGGATTGAATGATTCATATACATTTAGAAATGCTTAAATCTATTGAAATATATTCCCATTGTTATTGTTAAAAGTAATTTACTCAAATAATTTTGGAAAAGAGATATATAATCATGGTTATGAATCTAAAATTATGTCAGGGTCTTGTAATTGGTTGTGGCACAACAGCAGGTTGGGCAATTACAATTCTTTCAAATATTTGATGAGATATGTCAATGAAACTGATTTACCATGACCTACAATATTGACCAACACTGGTCACAAGTCCTTGCTTCTGTGCTGTGAATAGATTCTGATGAAATCATGCCAAGGGCTTTGACCTATATAAATAAGCTATGTTGCAAACAGAATGATTTTTTTTTGCTAAATCATCGTATTAATAACCGGGCAAAGAATGACAGCATTCTATTTTTATCACGGGGCGCCCACTTAGGCCGATCAGCAACAAATGCAGATCATAGAATTCTAAGTGGCCTCTGATGAGTGGGATTGCTCAAAGGTACCTCTCACCAGTGACATGTGACTACTATCACATGGTTCCCAGCTTTCAAACATGCTTAGTCTAGCATGACTGGACAGAATCAGAGCCCTGTTTGACTTTACTACAAAGATGGAGTGTCACGCATGAGACTGCTAAACAAGATAGGAGCCCATGATATTACAGGAAAGATACTAACATGGACAGAAGATTGGCTGACTAGCAAAAAGGAAAGAGTGGGAAAAAAGAGGGCCTTTCAGTTTGCTGCCAGTGACTAGTGGTGTCTGCTACTTTTCATGTTACAGGTTAATGACTTGGATGACAAAATGGTCTCTTTGTGGCCAAGTTTGTGGATGATATGAAGATAGGCAGAGGAGCAGGTAGTATTGAGGAAGCAGGGAGTCTGCAGAAGAAATTAGACGGATGAGGAGAGTGAGTGAAGAAGTGGGAGATATAATACAGTGTAGGGAAGAAAATACAAAAATCCGAGGTGCAAAGGGACTTGAGAGTCCTTGTACTGAATTCCCTAAAGCTTAACTGCTGGTTGAGTTGGTGGTAAGGAAGACAAATACAATGTTAGCATTTGTTTTGAGAGGACTGGAATATAAAAGCAAAGGTGTAATACTGAGGCTCTGTAAGGCATTAGTTAGACCACACATGGAGTATCGTGAGCAGTTTTGGGCCCCTTATCTAAAAACTGGTGTTGACAGTGAAGAAGGTCCAGAGAAGGTTCATGAGAATGATTCAGGGAATGAAATGGTTAATGTATGAAGAGCATTTGATGGCTCTGAGCCTATATGCACTGGAATTTCTAAGAATGGGGGTGGGGAGTCTCACTGAAACCTATCAAATATTGAAACGCCTACAAAGAATAGATGTGGAGAGGATATTGAGTATAGTGAAGGAGTCTAGGATCGCAGGGCACAGCCTCAGAATCGAAGGACCCTTCTGAACAGAGAAGAGGAGGAATTTCCTTAGCCAGAGGGTGAGGAATCTGTGGGATTTATTGCTACAGATGACTGTGGAGGCCAAGTCACTGGGTATTTTTTAACAGAGGTTGTTACATTCTTGATTAAATAAGGAGTCAAAGGTTACGGGGAGAAGGTAGGAGAATAGGATTGAGGGGGACAATAAATCAGCCACAATGAATTGGCAGAGGGGGCTCAATGGACCAAATGGCTTAATTCTTCTCCTGGATCTTATGTTCTAGTTTAGCAATGTGGATGGATGAATAATAATGAATTATGTTCTAGTTTTGCAATGGGGATGGATGAATAATAATGAATTATGTTCTAGTTTTGCAATGGGGATGGATGATGTATATATCCCGTATCTCGGGTAATGATGATTTTGAGTACAGAGAGGAAATTAAGAACCTGGTGGCATGGTGCGAAGACAATAACCTCAATGTCAATGTAAGGGGGTTTCGTCTTTTATGTTACTGAGGAGGTTAATTAAAATGGCTTCTTTGTTATGTTATACTTAGGAATGCTTCTTTGTTATGTTAAACGCTGAGAAAGTCCTTCCCGCTAGCAGTTTGTTTTGTATTATCTATTGATATGAGGACGAATGAACCAATTGGGATAGTTGTTATGTTTTTGGTGTATCTGAAGATACTGTATGCGCGGGGTTTTAGGGGAGAAGGCGGGAGAGAGAGACAGGAATGGACCAGCTGCTATGAGTCCGCTAACGGGGTCGGACCCCGAATGGGGCGTTCGGCGAGGAGAGGAGACGGAGATGGACTCGTGTGGAGCATCTGGTCGACTACCTTTGTTGGTCCCAGGCAGGTGGTTGAGGTGGTCCCAAGGGTCACAGGGTGAAGAAGAAGGGTCCTGAGCGCCAACTGTTTGTGCACAAAGAGATTGAACTTTGATAAGTGTGGGGCCTTTTATTTTCCTTTTATATTTTATTCTCTATTAATTATATAGTTCCAGTAATATCCATAAGCTGTAAATCATTTAATCGTATCTGGTGTATTTTCTGTTATTTGGGCGGGGTGGGGTACATCACACAGCATCCACACAAACTAATTACCCAGTTTGCCGGGGCCAAGGGCTGTTTCCCTAGATGACAGCGAGCCGAGCGACCCTGGGTGTGGCCAGGGGGGCTAAATTGTGTAGACTTCGGTCTGGGATTGGGTCTACTGGTATGCTGTGTGGGTGCCCTGTTTAAATCTGTAATGTGTGTCTCAGTGGGTTATTTACTGGTTATTGCTGTATGCGTGGTGGGTGCGGTCTTTGTTCGAGTTCAGGCTAGCATTGACGAGCTGGAGGTGGCACTCGGGGCTGTCCATGCTTTTGAGAGAGAGAGGAAAGAGTGGTCTAGCTCTGGCAGGTTCCGCCTGGCACTGGGGATAGTGTCCACCCCAAGAGGGGCGGAGACGTGCGAGACGTGGGCGGAGCGGATCTCTCAGTTATTAGATGAGTGGCAGTGCACGGTTGAGGGAGAGCGACAGGGATTGGTTGAAAGTTTGAGTAGGTGGGCTGGTGACAGTGTTAGAGCTGTCAGGTTCTTTTACACCGTAGTGACAGCTGTCAGTTATTTGGAAGGGGGGGCAAGTTTTCAGTGCGTCGTCTCTGGCTAGGAGGGCATCTAAATTGCTTGCAGTGCCAGGGGGATCATTTCAGGGGATCAGCACCTCCTTCAGGTGTTCAGCTGATCAGAGTGGTGTCGGGAAACTTAGTGGAGGCTCAGTGGGGGAACGGCTTGGGGTCTCTGGGGGAGCATGTTCCCAGCCATTGGACGAAGTAATTGTTGTTGACTTCACAAGGAGTAGCGGACCGCACAACCCTATTTACATCGGTGGTGTGCAAGTGGAACAGGTCAAAGGCTTTAAGTTCCTCGGGGTAAATATCACAAATGACCTGACTTGGTCCAACCAAGCAGAGTCCACTGCCAAGAAGGCCGACCAGCGCCTTTACTTCCTGAGGAAGCTAAGGAAATTTGGCGTGTCCCCTAAAATTTTTATAGGTGCACCTTAGAAAGCATTCTTCTAGGGTGCATCACAACCTGGTATGGAAGTTGTCCTGTCCAAGACCGGAAGAAGCTGCAGAAGATCGTGAACACAGCCCAGCACATCACACAAACCAATCTTCTGTCCTTGGACTCACTTTACACTGCACGCTGTCGGAGCAGTGCTGCCAGGATAATCAAGGACACGACCCACCCAGCCAACACACCTTTCGTCCCTCTTCCCTACGGGAGAAGGCTCAGGAGCTTGAAGACTCGTTTGGCCAGATTTGGGAACAGCTTCTTTCCATCTGTGATAAGACTGCTGAACGGATCCTGACCCGGATCTGGGCCATACCCTCCAAATATCCGGACTTGCCTCTCGGTTTTTTTGCATTACCTTACTTTCCCTTTTGTATTTTCTATTTATGATTTATAATTTAAATTTTTAATATTTACTATTGATTTGTACTCCAGGGAGCATGAGGAGCAGAATCAAATATCGCTGTGATGATTGTACGCTCTAGTATCAGTTGTTTGGTGACAATAAAGTATAAAGTATAAAATAATAAAACAGCCATGGTCAAATGGTGAAGCAGACCAAATGGGCTGAATGGCCTAACTCTGCTCCTATTTCTTATGGTCATATAAACTCAGCAGTCATATAATTGACATCCATTGTGTCTGAGTTTATATCCCTTTATGGAATTCTCTTAATTATTGCTGGCCAGGGGTGTAGTGGCATCCACACCAGACTTCGAGGTGAGTGGTCCTGGATTCAGATCTGGCTGACTCCTTGCATACTTCCCATCCGTGTTGGGTCGAGTGTCGAGCTAGCAACTCGGCTGTGTAAAAACAGACAAACACTAAAGAAACGGCAAAGTTGCCACCCAAAGTGCCACAAGGCGTGGAAATGAGCTAATTGTTAATTATACAAATAGTTCCTCAAAATGATCATTTATGTTGGAATCACAGTCACCATCACTTGCGTTTTGTGTGTGTAAGTATAGTGCCAAAATGAACGCAAAGCACTAAGCAGACATCAGAAGCAGGAAAATACATGTTAACGTTAATATGAGTGCCTGATGCTTGAGTGGGTAAATGGTGTTTAATGTTGCTGAAATCTTTTAGATTTTGGTATAGGTGGGCTGGTTATTCACTGAGCATTCTCAGGAATGGTGTAATTAGAGTGGTGTTGTTGGTGTGTGTCGGGGTGGTGTGGTGCCTAAAAATGAAGTGTTAATCCTTGTTTCTGGGTTTTGATATTCAAAGCTAGTATCCTTACTTTCTAATCATTAAAATTTAATCAAGACCTGTCAGTGAATAAGGAATATATACTTACGTAGGACTGTAATTGTAGACTTTCAGGATGGGGACATCAGAACTGTAACTAAACCCAGAGCTCTTCTGCTTCTGGAAGAGCAGGGTTGTAGAGCTCATCTATACAGGAGCATCCTATTTCCATAGATGGTGGTCAGAATTTGGAAATCTGTACTGCTGGAAATAGTTGCAATGAGTAGCAAATATGTATATAAAAGAGAACAAAGCAGAAAGATATGCTCACTAGGTTAAGTGAAATAGGTAGGAGGAAGATCCTGTGAAACAAGAGTACTTGTGTGTAGACTAATTGAACTGAATAGCTTGTCACATACATGAGAAAACTTGCAGTTGCTGGAAATCCGAGCAACACACACAAAATGCTAGAGGAACTCAGCAGGCCAGGCAGCGTCTATGGAAAAGAGTTAACAGTTGACATTATGAGCTGAGATTCTTTATCAGGACACCCCAAACAGCTTGCTGCAGTTATGTATATTCTTTATAATTTCTGATCAATGCTATAAAGTTTCCAGTCCTTAACGTGCATCTCGTATTTGGGAACTGGATCAGCTAAATGGACTAGACTTGTAAAGATACGACAGGAAGGATTTGGGGGTCGATGTGCCTGTTCCATTTGTTTGTTTTTTTTTGTGTGGGGGGGTTTCATGGCTACCCGGAGAAGAAAGATTTCAAGTTGTATACTTTGATAATAAATGAACCTTTGAACCTTTGAAAGGCTAACAGTACTGGCTGGAAAAGCAGAGCAGACCTCCTTCGAGGGGGGCAAGGGTTTATAAATTTTTATACAATAGCCGATCATTTCTTCGCACAGAGATAAAATGAAACAGATTGAAGATGGTATGTTGTGTCATTTTGGATGATGCTAGCCCTTTATTAGTGTATGCAATTTATTAGTTGGCATTCAGGCCACTGTAAATAGAGAGAGGACTTCAGAAGAAGAAGCTAGACTGAAGAAGCCACAAGAATGCCCAGAATAGTCTTTTGAGGGAAGAGATTTCTGCTCAATATTCAGCTGGAATTTGGACCAAATTCAAGTTCCTCCCCAAATTCAGGCCCCCTACCTTTGTGTTCCCAACGCAACGTAGAGTTAGGACCTCCTGGTACAGAGCCTTAAGGCTAAGAAGGTTCCAGTTTCGCTTCTCAGTCTGCTTTGAATTAACCAATTTCAGTTGATTGGAATGCAACAGCTGGCTTTAACATCCCCTGGGCTAATGTTCTTGTGCTTGATTGACAATATTCATATTCCTAATTGCTATGCACTAAATTTTGCTCCTGGCCTATGTACGGTATATGGAAAGGACAAACATGGGCAGGTAAATGGAATGGCAATATTCCTGAAGACTGGCTCACTGGATGCAATGTGAGACGCCTTATATCTAACTCTATATTTTCGGGGGAAAACACCAAGAAAGAAAATTAAAATAATTCTGACATCATTAAGTTCTCAGTCAATGGAAGAAACAGGCCTTTCTCTGGTTACCCATTTGATACAGATGTGTTTCATTAGAATACAGAGGATTACAGCAATTAGTTTTGGCCTCAAACCAAATCTGAAGGTATGCTATAATGGTAGGTCGCATGGATCCAGCTGTTTTACTGGATTCACACCAGTCATTTCTCCCAGAAAAAATAGCCCCAACTCTACAAAATGAGATACTTTCTCATTAAATGCGTCCAAAAGTTTTGCAGTTTTGTAGGAACTGTACATCAGATGTGTTATGGAGTTTCAGCGATTAAAGCTGGGAAAGCATGAACACTGGGTTATTGGAAAACATCGATGGAATGTAAGGGAAACAAATCCACAAGTGCATGCTTGAAACAAGTGACTGACGACAAATTTCTGTCCCAAACTTTGTGAGGGAGTTTAAATGAAGTGACCTGAATCTGTTCATCACCCCTCCTAGATTTATCTTTTATGTTTTAATCAAGACAGCCAGACCAAATGGATATCCAGTGAAAACCAGTTCCTTTTTAATTATGTTACAGTTTTCAACATATTACTGTAAATTGTTTCCTCTGAGTAAACCATTACTTTTTCATTACCAATATATTCTGCAGGAGCTACATCTGAAGTTTGATAGAAGCCTTATAACATTAAAACAAATGCTTCATAGTAATGTTATTTGGACTTTTTCTCTTCTAATTCAGTCAGAAATGCTCTGTATGTGTGGAGATTCCAATTTTGAATTTCAAATCTGTGCAGAAATAACTAAGTTTTATTAAAGGGAACGCAATGATCGTTAGCGCCTTCTGTTTATGAAGTGAGACAGAGATGATGGGAGGAAAACCAAGGCAACACAGGTTGAGCAGCCCCAATGTTTGAGGCCGAAAGTGTTTCTATTTCAGAGTTAGGAATATTTGCATCTATATAATGAGATACCTTGGGGATGGGACCCAAACCTAAACATGAAATCCATTTACCATACGGCTTATGTACATCTGGTGTGGAACTCACAGAATGAACTGCTCGCAGTTGAGGCGCAGTCTGACATGATGGAGCTCCACAAACTGTCGGAGTTGAGTGACTGCTTCCAACCACATCTATTACTGGGTTCCAGCACTACAGTTGGCTTCATATCTGCCATTGGTTTAAAACAGCCACCAGTTCCACCGCAACTATGATGGGGGGGTAGTTTTATATAATTCTTTTTAATATAATTTTGTGCGTGAAACAATAATGTGTACGTTGAAAGGTTCAGTGATCACTACCTCAGCCGCCCAGGTGGACAGCCAGTTGCTGTTTGGCATCACCGTCATTTCCGACTTTGAATTTATGTGCTACCTGTAAGCAGTCTGTGTCTTACACTTGGTCATCACGCATAGGTACTGATGCAGCCGTTCAGCATGACAGATTTCCATCACTGACGATCCTGGCAAGCTCCTCAATGAATCTTCCTGTTCCTTTGTGATCAGCAGAAACTTTATCTTTCAATTTTTGAAAAAAAATTAATGCAACCAGCCTGCTGAATACTCACAATTACCTTTAATTTTTCAGTTTGTCTTGACAGATCTCAGCTTGTTTCATGAGCAGCATTAAGCAGCATGTGTTCACTCCGACACTGATGAAGCCGCTCTTTCAATACGTAATTGAGATCTTCATTTTTGGCTTTATGCAGTGTTTTTCTATTTTTCATTGACTTCTGTTCATGACATCAGCGAGCTCACTTCTCATAACTGTTTGTGGTGCGCAGAGACCTGTGCCTCTCCTGGGAGCCTTCCCACCGCTTTGTGGAATTTTCCACTTGTGATGTCATGGCAGCGCTCAAGTTTTGGAGCTTTGGATAAGGGGTGCTCAACCTGTATCGTGATTTTTAATAATCATACAGAAAAGTTAACAGTTGTAGCCAATAGAGGGTAGGATTGCTTCGACCTGTAGTCCCTTGTGGCCGAGTAATTGCTAATGTTAGGCTTATGTATGGAATGCATTCACTCAGATGAAATACCAGAAGACCAGAATGACCCTGCGACGGAGCCCCTGCATGAATTAGCAGCTTTGAGATGGGAGGAGAGGAAGCTGGACGCAGTCTGAGTTGGCTGCAGGTGCAGATGTGAATCAATGGGCAATACATCCTCCATACACCATGTGCAATTAATTTATAAAGCTATTTGTAGAGCGCTTCTACACAGCTATGGTGCATGTATAGACAATTTTAATACCCCGCATCTCTGGTAAAATCTTTGAGGCAAACAAGTTATGAAAAAAAAATGAGTGCATGGTTCTGCTAATTGTTGCCAACATTTGGAAAAGGTTATAAAATCACTGGCTGCAAGGTAAACACTCAACCTCTAACCCCAGGACCACCCACACCCCCAGTCCTGTCCCTACATACTCGGCCACACCATCGAATCACCACTCCATACCACGACCACCTTTGCTACCTCTCCCATTTGCAGTGTAAAAATCTGACATAGTTTATCCAGTTACAAGTTGATAAAACATTTCCATTTACCTATGATTAAAACAGACGTGAATTCAGATAAAGCAGTTTAAATACTAGTCAACCCCTGACCAGGTGGATTTGCCAAATGCGATCTTGTGAAACATAAGAAGTGAATGAGCCAACAGCTGCTTAAAAGGCCTGCATAGGCTCCAAATGATCTTACATGCTAATAATGAATAATTCTTCAGCAGGCAGAATTCTCTTGCTTCAAGTGACTTGTTTTGACTCGAAATGCCTGTGCCTCGGACTATCCATCTGGTTCATTTGTTACTTTCAGTGGGGCCGTTTTCCCTGATTGGCAGTTATGTTGGAATGTAACTATAAATATGCATGTACAATGACCAAAATAACAGCACTGGAATGGCAGAAGAGAGAGCTCGGGCTTTGTTTCTTTAAAACAGAGGAGACCATCTGAAAGTGTTAATGGTGGTGAGGTAGTGAGCTGCCTACATGATTGAATTGTCAATTTGCATCATCAGTAAAATGGCGTAGGCAATCGGCCAGTACAATGTAAGACTGTCTCCAGATGGGATTTGTTATGTCATTGTGCATATTTTAAAAATGTTTGATATTTTAATCTACTTCATCTGCCAGAGGTGTTATGTAGAACATGTCATGCATTCTGGACTCAAAAGCATCCTCTCTCGGCTTGCGACTTAAAAGGTGTGGATTACATTAAGAACAAGGAGTTTACTTTCCCCTGTGTGTCACTTTACCGCAGAGTTTAAACATCAACCCCATTATTCCATTTATTTATCGAGATACAGCATGGAATAGGCCCTTCGAGCTGCACCACCCAATAAGCCCCCTAATTAAGCTTGGTCTAATCACGAGACCATTGATAATGACCAACTAGCCAGTATTTCTTTGGACTCTGGCAGGAAACCAGAGCACCTGGAGGACACCCATGCGGTCATGAGGAGAAAATACAAACTCCTTACAGACAGTGATGGGAATTGAAACCATTTTTAGCTGGTGCTGTTAAGTGTTCTGCTAACCACTATGTTACCATGCCACCCCATCTGTTAACACTGAGTTTCAGAGACTGGGCTGATCTACTATATTCACAACCAGGCAAATGGCAACACAATTAATTCAGGCCAGTTCATCTCCGCTTCTGTGAATTCATTTCCAGCCCTCCCACATGGTAACCAATTTCTGAAATCCCTGTTTCCATAAATACTTCCCTGAACTAACTGGGCAGCAGAGTGATAGAGCAGCTGTCTCACACCTCAAGTGGCTCGAGATCAATCCTCATTTCTGGTGCTGTCTGTGTGGAGTTTGAACATTTCTTTTTGCGACTGAATTGGTTTTCTCCCACATCCCAAAAAATTTCAGGTCAGCACACTAGTTGGCCACTGTGAATTGCGCTTGGCGTGGAGGTGAGCAGTTGAATCTGAGAATCTACATCTGTGAAATGTAAGGACAATGAAACAGGATTAGTGTAAATGGGTGATTAATGGTCTATGCAGACTCATTCAGCCTAAGGCCCTCTTTCTGTGTTCTATCCCACTATGTCTCGATGATTTATTGATGCTGAGATACAATGTGGGATGCGCTGAGACACACCACCAGTGACATAACCTGGTATCATTGGATTTTTTGGGTCTTTCAACATCAAACACTCTCGCCCAGGCGACGCAGCCAGTGTTGACCAGACCCTGGCTCTTGTCCCAGCAGCATTGGTTAGCGGGTCTCACTTCCTGATCCATAGCCATCTGGAGGCTTGCTCAGCGGCCTCTGTGATGGTCTTGATGGCTCTTTTGTTTGCAGACCCTGTTATACCAAGGAGAGAATAGGTTCTGCACAGCAAACAGGTATCGAAACCTCTCCACCCCAGCTCTATGGGCTTACATCGTACCCTCCACTCATGTCTCTGTCACTGCTGTACCAGCTCCAAGATGATTTATTTAATTTCTTATTATAGTCCTTTACCCCCATTCTACACAAACTCTACAAAGATTCAAAACTAACAGAAGTTCTTTGTAATTAAGGCAATTTATTAAAAAAAAGATAACAACAGAAATTAAGCCAATTAGATCTAAAAGAAAATGAATATCTGCAAAGCAATCTCAGGCTGAAACTATTATGGATATGATTATGAGAGAACCACTTACCTTTAATAAAATCATCTGATGGAGGGGAAAGAGATGGTATTTTTATGACTGTATTTACCAGCATTCAGCATTACAGAATAGTATCACGTTTCCTGATATTATCTGATGGAGAACAGCATGTTTTTGTTTCGAAAATCACACACTACATTCCTGATTGAAAATACTTCAGGAGGTAAGAGAGATGTATTTTCTTAATGGATATAAAATACCGACAATATTGGCTTTCCATTGCAAAGCAGTGTCTAGAAACCAACATTGACATGAGCAGTATGAAAAAAAGCAGAATGAACAGTACGCAGCCCACAATCTCAACTGAACTGAAATGAAAAACTGTGATGTAGGAAGGAAATTGTACTCTTTGTACCTTTGCTAACTGACCTGGGTGTTAGTGGGTGGGTGTGGGGAGATGGAGAAGGCGGGATAGAGCTGAAGTGAACATGTAAATGATGTCAGTTGGTGGGGATCAGGTGGACCTGTAAAGGGGATGGTCTAGCAGACTGCGTAGTGTGAACCAGGAGCAGAGATGGACAACGTAAAGGGTAAGTCATCAGGAACCTGAAACCGTAATAGAATCGTATGAGAACACAGAAAATAAGGAGGAACTTCTTTACCCAGAGAGTGGTAAATACTTTTTACTTTATACTTTATTGTCGCCAAACAATTGATACTAGAGCGTACAATCATCACAGCGATATTTGATTCTGTGCTTCGTGCTCCCTGGAGTACAAATCAATAGTAAATATTAAAAATTTAAATTATAAATCATAAATAGAAAATAGAAAAGGGAAAGTAAGGTAGTGCAAAATAACGGAGAGGCAGGTCCGGATATTTGGAGGGTATGGCCCAGATCCGGGTCAGGATCCGTTCAGCAGTCTTATCACAGTTGGAAAGAAGCTGTTCCCAAATCTGGCCAAACGAGTCTTCAAGCTCCTGAGCCTTCTCCCGGAGGGAAGAGGGACAAAAAGTGTGTTGGCTGGGTGGGTCGTGTCCTTGATTATCCTGGCAGCACTGCTCCGACAGCGTGTGGTGTAAAGTGAGTCCAAGGACGGAAGGTTGGTTTTTGTGATGTGCTGGGTTATGTTCACGATCTTCTGCAGCTTCTTCTGGTCTTGGACAGGACAACTTCCATACCTGGTTGTGATGCACCCTAGAAGAATGCTTTCTATGGTGCATCTACAAAAATTAGTGAGGGTTTTAGGGGACAGGCCAAATCTGGAATTTATTGCCACAGATGGCTGTCGAGGCAAGTCATTGGGAACAGTTATAGAGGAAATAGATAGGTTCTCTGAAGGTCTAACCTGAACCCAACATACTGATGCAGCTACAAAGAAGACACAGCAGCGGCTATACTTCATTAGGAGCTTGAGAAGATTAGGTATGTCACCAAAACCACTTGAAAATTTCTACAGATGTACCATGGAGGGAATTCTAACTAGCAGCATCACGGTCTGGTATGGGGAGGGGGACAATTGCACAGGATTAATGGAAGCTGCAGAGGGTTGTAAACTTAGTCATCTCCATCATAAGCACTAGCCTCCATAATATCCAGGACATCTTTATTTGGATTTAAGGAAAAAGGATCGGGAGTTAGTCATCAAATGCCATTAAGTCTGTTCTGTACTGATCTGTTTTTCAGTTCCACTTGCTGCATTTGGCCCATATCTCCCCATCTTTTAAATATCTGTTGATTTTTTTCTTCAAAAATCTAATTTTCAGCATCCAAATCCACTCATTCTGACAGCTCAGTCAGCAGCGGGAGCAGTGCACAGCAAAGAAGTTACTTGCAGGTGGACACCACTCAGTTTAAAAGAGAGCTTAGCGGGTATTTGGTGTCATTTTGGTGTCAGTCGGTGGTGAGAGCAGCATAGAGAGCAGTAAATAAAAATATAGAAGGGACAACTGGAGCGGCCATTGTTGGGAGTGAGCCAGTAGTGAGGGTAGGAGTGTCAGGCTTTGACTCAAATGAGGCTTCTGTTCAGAAGAGGCATTGGCTCTGGAGGAATTGTCTGGGTAAGTTTCTCTTTTCCCTCACTGTGGCAGGGGTACTTAGTATACTTTAAATGGCCGTTGTGTGTTCTTCATGCTGGAAGTTGGAGTCCTGGGAGTCCCAGAGTCTCCCAGAGAAAATCCAGTTGCAGCTCCTTGAAGATCCCGCGTTAGGGAGCTGGAGCAGCAGCTGAATGACCTTTGACTTGTATGGGAGAGTGAGGAGATAATCGATCAGATTTACAGGGAAGTAGTCACCCTTAAGTTGCAGGAGGCAAGTAGCTGTCAGGAGAAATGATGGGATGGTGAATAGGCTGTTAGCACAGAGCACCACATGGTCATTCCCCTCAATAATAAGTATACTGCTTTGGATACAAATGTGAAGGATGACCTCCCGGGGGAATGCCATGGAAACCAGGTTACTGGCACTGAGCATGGGTCTATGGTGCAGATGGCAAAGAGGGAGAAGAGGGGAAGTGATAGTGATAGGGAATTCAATCGTCAGAGGAACAGACAGGAGATTCTGTGGATGTGAACAGGACACCTGGATGGTATGTTGCCTCTCAGGTGCCAGTGTCAGGGACATCTCGGATCGCGCCCACAGCATTTTAGAGGGGAGGGAGAGCAGCCAGATATCGTGGTACATATTGGTACCAATGACATAGGAAGGAAAAGCAAAGAAGTCCTGAAGACCTCCAGGGTAGTAATCTCTGGATTGCTGCCTCTGCCATGTGCCAGTGAGGGTAGAAACAGGATGGTCTGGCAGATAAATGTGTGGCTGAGAAGCGGGGACAAGGGGCAGGACGTCAGTTTCTTGGATCATTGGTATACTTCTGGGGGAGGCATGACTTGTAAAAAAGGGGTGGGTTGCACCTGAACCCAAGGGGGACCAATATTCTTGCAGGCAGGTTTGTTATGGCTGCTGGGGAGGGTTTAAACTAATTTGGCAGGGGGATGGGAAACGGAGTGATGGAACTCAGGATAGGACAGATGGTAAAAAAGCAAAGATACCATGCAGTCAGACTGGCAGGAAAGGCAGGCAGATGACAGGATAAAATTGCAGCTAGCAGGGTGAGTATCAGTACATTAGAGATACAGGATCTAAAGGATTGCAAATAAAGTACTCAAAGTGTTATGTATCAATGCACAAAGCATAACAAATAAGGTGGATGATCTTATAGACAATAGACAATAGGTGCAGTAGTAGGCCATTCGGCCCTTTGAGCCAACACTGCCATTCACTGTGATCATGGCTGATCATCCACATCATCTTGTTGCTCTTTTACAGATTGTTGGGTGTGATGTTATGGCCAGCATTGAATCATGTCTGAAGGATGGTTGTAGTTGGGAGATGAATATCCAAGGTTATTGTATTGGAGGGATAGAAATGTAGGCGGGGGAGTGGCATGGCATCAAATCATTAGAAATATGTGACATAGGATCAGAGGATGTTGAATCCTTGTGAGTTGAGTTAAGAAACTGCAGGGGTGAAAGGACCCTGATGGCAGTTATATACTGGCCTCCCGACAGTAGCTGGGATGTGGACCACAGATTACAATGGGAAAAAGAAAAGGCGTGTCAAAAGGGCAATGTTCTGATAGTCATAGGAGATTTTAACATGCAGGTCGATTGGGAAAATTAGGTTGGTAATGGATCTCAAGGGAGTGAATTTGTTGAATGCCTACAAGATGGCTTTTTAGAGCAGTTTGTCATGGAGGCTACCAGGGGATCAGCTGCACTGGATTGGGTGTTATGTAATGAACCAGAGGTGACTTGGGGCTAAAGGTAAAAGAACCCTTAGGAGGCAGTGATCACAATATCACTGACTTCAACTTGAAATTAGATAGAAAGAAAGTACAGTCTGATGCAGCAGTATTTCAGTGGAGTAAGGGCGATTACAGTGGTATGAGAGAGGGGTTGGCCAAAGTAAATTGGAAGGAGCTGCTGACAGGGACGACAGCAGAGCAGCAATGGCGTGAGGGTCTGGGAAAAATGAGGAAGGTGCAGGATGGATGTACTCCAAAAGCAAAGAAATACTCAAATGGCAAAATAGTACAACCATGGCTGACAAGGGAAGTGAAAGCTAGTGTAAAAACAAATGAAAGGGCATACAACAAAGCAAAAATTAGTGGGAAGCTTTTAAAACCCTACGGAGAGCAAAAGAATTATTAGCAGGGGAAAGATGAAATGTGAAAGCAAGGTAGCAAACACTATCAAGGTGGGTAGAAAAAGCTTTTTCAAGTATATAATAAACAAAAGAGAGATGAGAATTGATACAGGACTGCTAGAAAATGAGGCCAGATAAATAATAACGGGGGACAAGGAGATGGCAGAGAACTAAATGAATATTTTGCAACAAGCTTCACTGTGGAAGACACTAGCCGTCTGCCAGGTGTTAAAGGGTGTGAAGGAAGAGAAGTGACTGCAGTTAGTATTACAAGGGAGAAGATGCTTAAAAATCTCAAAGACCTCAAGGTACATAAGTCACCCGGACCTGACGAACTGCACCCTAGGGTTCTGAAAGAGGTAGCCATAGAGATTGTGGAGGCATTAGTAATGATCTTTCAAAATTCATTGGACTCTGGCATGGTGCCAGGGGACTGGAAAATTGCAAATGTTACTCCACTCTTTAAGAAAGGAGGAAGGCAGCAGAAAGGAAATTATAGACCAGTTAGCCTGACCTTAGTGATGGGAAGATGTTGAAGGCAATTGTTAAGGATGAGGTTATAGAGTAGTTGGTGACATAGGACAAGATAGGACAAAGTCAGCATGGTTTCCTTACGTGAAAATTTGGCCTGACTGACCTGTTGGAATTCTTTGAGGAGATTACAAGTAGGATAGATAAAGGGGATGCAGTGGATGTCGTATATTTTGATTTTCAGAAGGGCTTTGACAAGGTGTCACACACAAGGCTGCTTACCAATTTAAGAGCCCATGGTATTACAGGAAAGTTCCTAGTATGGTTTAACAATTGGCTGATTGATGGAGGCAGCGCGTGGGAATAAAAGGATCCTTTTTTGGTTGGCTGCCAATGTGTAGTGGTTTTCCACAGGGGTCAATGTTGGGGCCGCTTCTTTTTATGCTGTATATCAATGATATAGATGACGTAACAGATGGCTTTGTTGACGAGCTTGCCGATGATACTAAGATTGGTGAAGAGGCAGGTGCTGTTGAGGAAACAGGTAGGCTGCAGAAGGATTTAGACAGACTAGGAGAGTGGGCAAGAAAGTGGCAAATGAAATGCAATGTTGGAAAATGTATGGTCATGACTTTGGTAGTAGAAATAGATGTGCAGTCTATTTTCTAAATGGGTAGAAAATCCAAAAATCTGACATGCAACGGGCCTTGGGAGTCCTTGTGCAGAACACCCTAAAGGTTAACTTGCAGGTGGTGAGGCAGGCAGATGCAATGTCAGTATTCATTCTAAGAGATCTAGAATACAGAATATAGAATCTAGAATATAGCAGGGTGGTGATGCTAAGGCTTCATAAGGCACTGGTGAGGCCTCACCTTGGGTATTGTCAACAGTTTTGGGCACCTCATCTGCGAAAAGATGTGCTAGCATTGGAGAGGGTTCAGAGGAGGTTCAGAAGGATGGTTCCAGAATTGAAAGTGTGATCATATGAGGAACGTTTGATGGTGCTCAGCTGGAATTTAGAAGGATGAGGGGTGATCTCATTGAAACTTTTCGAATGTTGAAAGGCCTGGACAGAGTAGATGTGGAAAGGATCTTTTGCATGGTGGTAGGAGTTGAGGACAAGAGGGCATAGCCTCAGGATAGAGGGGTGTCCATTTAAAACAGAAACACGGAGAAATTTCTTTAGCCGGGGTTGCTGAATTTGTGGAATTTGTTACCACAGGCAGCTGTGGAGGCCAGGATGTATTTAAGACGAAGGTTGATAGGCTCTTAATTAGCCACAGGATCAAAAGTTATGGGGAAAAGGCTGGAGAACGGGGCTGATGAGCGGAAAAAGAAAGGATCAGCCAAGATGAATGGTGGAGCAGACTTGATGGGCCAGATGGCTTAATTTTGCTCTTATGTTTTATGGTCTTATGGTCTTATGTTGCAGTCAACCAATCCTCACACTTGATAGTGGAAAAACATCACTTCTATGTGAAAAGAATGTCAAATTAATTCAAGTTACCTGTCACCAACTTGAACACTATCCATTCTAAATTAGTCCAGCAGCAGAAGTAGATGGATCTGTTCCACCAGGTTCCTTCATAATACTGGGAGAGTAATTCGTCTCCGGTCATCAGTCCCACTGCAAAGTTGTTGTCTTTTGACTATGCTCACTGAACTGTACTTATTTTCATTAAAGCCGGAGGGGTAGATTTGTGTTCTGCTGGCTTGCTTTCTTCTCCATGACTATGTCCAACTCCTGAGAGCACAAACCAAGTATATAGAGCACAAGAGGACACAGGTTTAAGGTGCTGGGGAGTAGGTACAGAGGAGATGTCAGGGTAAGTTTTTTACACAGAGAGTGGTGAGTGTGTGGAATGGGCTGTCGGCGACGGTGGTGGAGGCGGATACGATAGGGTCTTTTAAGAGACTTTTGGATAGGTACATGGAGCTTAGAAAAATAGAGGGCAATGGGTAAGCCTAGTAATTTCTAAGGTAGGGACATGTTCGGCACAACTTTGTGAGCTAAAGGGCCTGTATTGTGCTGTAGGTTTTCTATGTTTCGATGTTTCTATAGGGCCCTCCCTTATAATTTACTCCCTCGAGATCTAGTGTCATGGTTGCTGACCTCTCAATTTTTGACACTGTATTCTTCCCATTACAATGTGTTTGTAACCACAAAGGAGGCTGTTTTCTACCTGCATTGTGAATAAGTACTGAAGTTTGGAAATCTTTTCCATATTTGTTATTGATGATCATGTCTAGCTAAGCATGGGAAAAAGCTGCCTTACCCATTGATCTCAGTCATTTCTGTTGTGCAAACACTTGGCTACCTAAACAGATACTCTGTTATGATTCCTATCACTGGCAAAGACGACTGTCTGGAAAGAGGAAAAAAATTCCAGGTTATATTTAAATCCTCCTGACTGAAAAATATACAAGACCCACCAACTCTTAAAAATTCCTGGCTCAGGGTGGAGCAGGGGCATTAGGGATGGAATTGAGAACATCCATTATGTGCATCAGGAGAACAGAAACGCATCATGAAGGATCATAGCAGTGCATCATCTCACAAAGCATGTCCTTCACAATTTTGCCGTTTGAATCTGTGAATCCTCTTTAGCTTCAGCCATGAGCTTGGAACCCCAGAAGGCGATTACTTCTTTGGTTTTGGCAGCACACTTAAATCTCAGGAGTTCATCAGGATTCAATTTTTCAGTCTTGCCTTTTCCTCCTGGCCCATCAGTTTCCCGTTGACTAATCACACCCTGGAGACGCAGAAAACAGCAGATGTTGTAATCTGGAGCAAAAGATAAATAAATTGCTGGAGGAACTCAGAACATTGAATAGCATCTGTGGAAGTCATATCCTGGTAATGACAACTTATCAAGTGTCATTGAATGACATCCATTCAGTTTTTGATATTAAAGTACTGTTCTCATACACTGGTCACCTAGTGTGACTTTCAACAAAGGCTGTTAATCATTAGCAAGGAATTAGGAACCTCTTCCCTATTACAGCCAGTGATCTTCTCCGCAGAAGATGGTCTTCAACCTAAAACATAAGCCATCCGTTATTTATTTATATACACACATTCTTTTTCTCTCTCTCCTTTTTCTCCTTCTGTCCCTCTCACTATGTCCCTTGCCCATCTTCTGGGCTCCCCCCCCCCTTTTCTTTCTCCCTGGGCCTCCTGACCCATGATCCTCTCATATCCCTTTTGTCAATCAACTGTCCAGCTCTTGGCTCCATCCCTCCCCCTCCTGTCTTCTCGTATCATTTCGGATCTCCCCCTCCCCCTCCCACTTTCAAATCTCTTACTAGCTCTTCTTTCAGTTAGTCCTGACGAAGGGTCTCGGCCCGAGACGTCGACTGTACCTCTTCCTAGAGATGCTGCCTGGCCTGCTGCATTCACCAGCAACTTTTATGTGTGTAGCTCTATTTTTGTTTCTTTCTACATTTGCTGCCTGAACTGCAGAGTGATTCTGGCATTTTTTAAGATTTATTTTACATTGTCCCCTTTGGATCTAATTATCTTTTTTCAAATCAAGGGTGGGATGAACAAAGAATGAGTAATGAACTGAATGGGTCAACACTCGACTATAATTTTGTTGTGAATCATTTTAATATCACTTTTGTGTTTTGAAATACCAATATGATAACGAAGAGAAAAGCAGCTAGAACAACTAATTTAAATATCTATTTTGTACCTACCTTGTTCCTCATTCTATATGCATACTATTTAAGTATTCAAACCATTTTTAAATGGTAGAGATCTCTATTTTTAAATTTAGTTCATTATTCAGATTTTTTTTCAGAAAGCTTTCTCCTCTTCATTTGAGATTCTAAAGCACGGTTTCCCAATCTGGGGTCCATAGACCCTTCAGTTAATTGTAAAGGTTGGGAACCCCTGCTCTACAGCAATAACTGGCAATAAAATATGTCATGATAAAATGGAAAAAAAATCCTCCCTTTTGCTACTACAATTCCATCAGAATGCCCACACTGTGTGCGCTTTATATGTTCCCACCGTTTAAGTATGAGTCAGTGAGTGCAAAGGTCTATCCAGGAAATTTCAGCTTTACCAAAATTAATAACTCTGCTGAGAAATTTTGAATGTACCAAAAAGGGTTTTTGACACGTAACCGTGACAGAATGGATCAATCATTTTATATTATTTTGCCGTGTATGTGGTCTGATGAGCTGTGGTTTGCAAGCAGTAGGGTGTGACTCCTGTCAGTCATGTGGTTTTCAGGAACCCAATATATCTGAAATGGCCTTTGTGTTGACACCGTACTGAGATGTTCTTTCCAACTATTAGTTTCTATACCGTGCAGGTGCAAAACACGTATAGAACTAACAACTCTATGGAATTAATAGCTATGATCCAATTTACCTCTCATATCATTTTTAGAATAGCAAATAACTCGCTTAAGGGGATGAACTTTGATTTAAAAAATTTCAATGTACCAGTTTAAACATTGGGTACTCTTCAAACTGCAACCTTGAGTTTAAAACTAATTGAAATTTGTGATTTTAAAGACCAGGTGTAGGTTGCTAAAGCGGAAATATGGCATGGAAATGTGATGCACAGTTAACCTGAGCAGATAGAATACCAACTTCATGCTGCCCACTCATTTGTAGACAAGCCCCAGTTCTTTGTTTGGCCAATGGTGAGAAGGGTGTTGACTCTCTAACTCATAGCCCGAGTCCTTTTGCACCACTCCACACCGCCTTCAGGGCACAGGAGAGCGGATAAGAACATTAAGAATTTCCTTCTGGCATGTGGGTTGGAAAGAAGATGGAAATAACTGCAATTGTCTTTGTTGAGATATGTTGCAAGTAGTTTTTCACCGCAGCATGCTTTTCCTCTGTGAGGCTGTTCCCAGTGACTCAGGCTGAGATAAATAACAATTACTGTGAGAAGATTTGCAGGTTTATAAAACAGCCCCCCGGGCAGCATGGTCACGTAGTGGTTGGCACAACGGTTTATAATACCAGCAATCCGGGTTTAACTTCCGCCACTGTCTGTCGGAGTCTATATGTTCTCTCCATGACTGTGCTCTAGTTCAAAGACGTACCGGATGGTCGGTTGTAAATTGTCCTGTGATTAGGCTAGGATTAAATTGAGGGAATTGCTGGACGGTGCGGCTCGAAGGGACGGAAGGGCTGATTTCACACTGAATCTCAATAGATAAATAATCTGTGGCTTTCGCAGTGCAAGGACTTGTCCATTAATGAGTGCTGCAGACGGGCATGTCCCGTAGTCCAGGACTATGTGCCGATGGGCAGACGAGAGCTTGGTGCAGCCACTGCGAAGGTTCTAGAGGGACCTCCCATCATTGTTCACTGAGGACCTGGAACCTGTGGGAAAACCAAGCACATTCTCGATTGTGGGAATGTTAAGAATAGGAAAAGAAAAGTCATGTGATATACTGCTAAGCTTTCAAATGGAACAAGGTACTTGGTATGCCATGTATGGTTCAGAAACATTTTTATACTGAGATCAGAGACCAAGAATTAATCATATATTAGAAAATTTTTGAATATATTTTTGTAAAACAAACATGGGAGACAGCAGGCTCTATGGTTTCCAGCAACTGCATAGGAAAACATACTGAACAGGAGAAAGGTCTTGTGCACGCATGAGATGTCTTGTACTCATGAAAAGGGAATGGAAAGAGGTAAATGTGATAGTTAAATCAGGAATCATCCTAAGGTTCTGGATACTGAGCACCAATAAATTCAATGACTTCAACAACGAGGTGAAGACCGGTGAACAGATGTTTAATTGCGATATCCAACAATCTGCATCAGTAGGCACATTTGCTTCTTAATTTTTAATGATGCACACAAGAGATTGCTTGTTTTGAAGTGTTTCTCCAGCAGGTTGATGATGGCTATTCTTAATATCCATTCTGAGTGGTGGGTTTCGCGGGTGAAAGGTTTTCCCATTGGCTCCAATATAACCATGACTCCTTGATGTCAAATGCTATTACTCTCTTTTCAACTCAGGAGTTTAGTTCTTCAGTCCATATTTGGACCAAGTCTATAATGACGTTAGGAGTTCATAGACTTTGTCAGAACCCAAAATGAACTTCTGTGATCAGGTGGTTGTCAGGCAATTCACACTTAATAGAACTATTGATGATCACTTTCTTCATGTTTGAGAATAGTTAATGGCTGTGTTGGATTTAGAACACAGGACAGTACAGCACAATACAGACTCTTTGGCCCATGATGTTGTGCCAACCTATATACATGTACTCCGTAATCAACCTAATATTTCCCTCCTTCACAGCTCATAACCCTCCATTTTCTTACATCCATATGCCAGTCTAGGAGCCCCTTAAATAACCCTATAGCAGGAGCCTCTACCACGTGCATTCCAGGCACGGTGAAAAAAAAACCTTCCTTGTATATTTCCCCTAGGTGTTCCTCCACTCGTCCTAAATGGATGTCCTCTGGTACTGGCCATTGCCATCCTGGGAAAAGGGGTCACACTGTCTGCTATATTTATGCCTCTGAGTAATCTTATACACGTTTATCAAGTTGCCACTCATTCTCCTTCGTTCCAAACAGAAAAGACCTAAAACCTTTCTTCATAAGACCTGTTCTCAAATCCACACAGCATCCTGGTGAATCTCCTTGGCACGCTCTTTAAAGCTTCCAATCCTTCTTATAATGAGGCAAGCAGAACTAAACCCAGAACTCTAAGAGTGTCCAGATAGAGTTTTATAGATCTGCAACATTATCACGCGGCTCTTGAGTTCAATCTTATTAGAAATGAAGTACAGCATACCAATGCCTTCTTAACCATCCTATAAACTTGCATGGAAACTTTAAGGGATGTGTCTATATCCTGTATTGCCTATGACAATCATCTACACTATCCACGACATCTCCAACCTTTGTTTCATCTGCAAATTTAGTAACCCATCCCTCCACTTTTTCTACCATGTCATTTATAAAAATCACAAAGAGATGGGGTCGCAGAGCAGATCTCTGTGGAACACCATTAGAACATGACAGATCCCTTTCTAGAACACACTGGTGACAATCCTGGAGAAGGAAATGAGTTCATCCTTATAGAACATAGAACATAGAATAGTACAGCACAGTACAGGCCCTTCGGCCCACGATGTTGTGCCGACCCTCAAACTCTGCCTCCCATATAAGCCCCCACCTTAAATTCCTCCATATACCTGCATAGTAGCCTCTTAAACTTCACTAGTGTATCTGCCTTCACCACTGATTCAGGCAGTGCATTCCACGTACCAACCACTCTCTGAGTAAAAAACCTTCCTCTAATATCCCCCTTGAACTTCCCAACCCTTACCTTAAAGCCATATCCCCTTGTATTGAGCAGTGGTGCCCTGGGGAAGAGGCGCTGGCCATCCACTCTATCTATTCCTCTTATTATCTTGTACACCTCTATCATGTCTCCTCTCATCCTCCTTCTCTCCAAGGAGTAAAGCCCTAGCTCCCTTAATCTCAGATCATAATGCATACTTTCTAAAGCAGGCAGCATCCTGGTAAATCTCCTCTGTACTCTTTCCAATGCTTCCACATCCTTCCTATAATGAGGTGACCAGAACTGGACAGAGTACTCCAAGTGTGGCCTAACCAGAGTTTTATAGAGCTACATCATTACATCGCGACTCTTAAACTCTATCCCTCGACTTATGAAAGCTAACACCCCATAAGCGTTCTTAACTACCCTATCCACCTGTGAGGCAACTTTCAGGGATCTGTGGACATGTATCCCGAGATCCCTCTGCTCCTCCACACTACCAAGTATCCTGCCATTTACTTTGTACTCTGCCTTGGAGTTTGTCCTTCCAAAGTGTACCACCTCACACTTCTCCGGGTTGAACTCCATCCGCCACTTCTCAGCCCACTCCTGCATCCTATCAATGTCTCTCTGCAACCTTCAACAATCCTCTACACTATCTAGAACACCACCAACCTTTGTGTCGTCTGGAAACTTGCCAACCCACCCTTCTACCCCCACATCCAGGTCGTTAATAAAAATCACGAAAAGTAGAGGTCCCAGAACAGATCCTTGTGGGACACCACTAGTCACAATCCTCCAATCTGAATGTACTCCCTCCACCACCACCCTCTGCCTTCTGCAGGCAAGCCAATTCTGAATCCACCTGGCCAAACTTCCCTGGATCCTATGCCTTCTGACTTTCTGAATAAGCCTACCGTGTGGAACCTTGTCAAATGCCTTACTAAAATCCATATAGATCACATCCACTGCATTACCCTCATCTATATGCCTGGTCACCTCCTCAAAGAACTCATCTGGCTCTTATATTGGTACAAATTCCTCTAGAGTTAGACATCTTAAGTTACAGCCCATTTAGTTTAACATTTTCTTTTATTTTTCAGCTTGAAATCTTTTTCTTTGCAAGTTAGAGTTGTTCTCTTTCTGGAATTACAGGAGTATGTATCTCATCCTTATGCTAACAGCCACTATCCCTTACTCATTTGTAGTGAATGTAACTGCAACTAATGTGTTAATGCAACAATTTCTTGAAACTTTTCAAATGGCCAAAAACAATTGGCCTTTTGGTGATGCCCATTTCTGACAAAAATCTCAAAGGCTCTTGGGTTGGTTGAGACTAAGCTTCCATTTTCAGAGACTTATGGCAAGGCTTCTTTTCAAGGAGAATTGTTTCCCTGATGTTGCTTGATGATTCATCCTTTTATAGTGATACAGTATGTACATTAAATTATTTTGGTTGATAAAATCAAGAACATTATTGTGGTACAACCAAAAGCAGAAGTTAAATAAAACTCAGCAAGTTACAATGGAATATTGAGTTTATTTATATTCATATATTCAAAGAGTTATGCAGTACATGAATAAACCTTCGATCCAACTCACCCCACTAATCCGTTTTGTCTACATTTGGCCAATACCCCTGTAATCTTTCTCTATCCTTGCTCCTTATAACTTATGAACTTCTGTAGTGTCATGTAATAGCCTCCTTCCCTCCAGGGAAAATGGTCCAAACTGATGCAATCTGAGATAGTACAAGGGAAAATATCAGAATGCAGAATAAACTGTTACATTTACAGAGAAAGTGCAGTGCAGACAGATAATAAGGTGTAAGGTCATTATGAGGTAGATTGTGAAGTCAAGAATCCATCTTGTCCTACCAGGGGACTGTTCAATAGTCTTATAACAGTGGGATAGAAGCTTTCCTTGAGCTTGGTGGTATTGCAAATTTTACCTGATGGTAGGGGAGAGAAGAAAGAATGTCCAGAGTAGTTGGGGTCTTTGATCATGTTGGCTGCTTTACTGAGGCAGCGAGAATTGTAGACAGGCTCCATGGAGGGGAGGCTGGTTTCTGTGATGTGCTGAACTGTGTCCACAACTCTCAGTATTTTCTTGCTGTCTCGGACAGAGCAGTTGCCATATCAACTAGGTACAATACATTCAATGGTGTACTGACACCAATCGTTGAGTGTCAAAGGGGACATGCCAAATTCATTTCACCTCCTCAGGAAATAGAGACACTGGTGTACTTTCTTGGCCATTCCTTCTACATGGCTGCACCAGGGCAGGCTATTGATGATGTTTGCTCCCAGGAACTTGAAGGTCTCAATCCTCTTAACCTCAGTGCCATAGGCCTCATAGCACTACACTGTTTGATGAGGGTAAGTTCTTAGCCTTACTATAGCAGGGTATTCCTATGAGGAGAAGTGACCATGATGGGCCTATCCTCAAAGTATTAATAAGAATAGGTGGATTTCCTCTCAGATGGACTAATGAACTGAACTCATAAATTCGTATATGGGTAAATTAGCTGTTTTTACCCACACACCTGTGCAAGATTCGTGTGAATCTTTTCTGCACCCATTCCAGCTTAATCACATCCTTCCTCTTCTGTGACAATTGAAACTGCACACAATACTTCATCTGCAGCTGAACCATTGATTTGTACAATTTTAACATATTGTCCCAACTCTTATACTCAATAGCTTGACTGATGAAAACAAGACTTTTACATCACCCAGTCTACTTTTGTTCCCTCTTTCAGGGAATAGAGTACTTGAATCCCAAGGTGTCACTGTTGAATAAAGTTCCCAGGTTCCCAGGTCCAGCCATTCATTGTATATGTCCTATCCTGCTTTAACTTCGCAAAACTTATCACTTTACACATGTTGCTTTTGAAAACTTTCCTGAACACTGATATTGGAAAGTGAAAGAAAAGCTGTAGATTCTGGAAGCTGTCATCAAAACAGGAAATACTGGAGATTCTCTGGCAGCTTCTATGAAGAGACGAAGAAAGTTAATTTTTAAGGTTCGTCTTTTCATTGGACCGAATGAGTCCCAAGATTTATAAACAACAAACAGGGTCATACTATATGTAGTTTTGCAGAACTCACAGCACGATTAGGCATTCTTTTTTCTCACACGTTGGTTCCCCCTGTTCCAGATATCTGCTCTGGAAAGGAATGAGGGTGAAATGGCAGAGAGATAGCAGTGGTAGTGCATGTTGGTTCTGGTGCACATTGGCCCAGGTCAATAGCTATCAAATGATAGTAAAAATGTTGCGTGTGGTGGTTGCCGGCAAAGGCTTTGGGGAGTCAGCCTGCTCCACTGATGAATGGCAATCAGCTAACTAGTGAGACCTGGGGCTGCACCTCCCACAGTTTTTGTATGAATGAGTGAGAGAGAGAGAGAGAGAGAGAGACAGAGAGAGAGAGACAGAGACAGAGACAGACCCACAGACCCCTATTCTTCCAGTCTTCAGTGCTATGTGGTTCAGATTATTCTTCACCCTCCCAAAGAATGATGGCTAGTAGCAGCGGTAGGAATGACAGGTGGTACTCAATTTGACAAACCTTATGTCTTTGCAAGTCTTTGAAGTTTAAGCTTTTTTTTCTCATTAGCTAAGATGTCTCCTGATTTCATTTGTACTGCCTACAACGCAGATAAATTTTCTTAATGATCATCCTGAAACTTAGGTAGATCCTTACCAACAAAATTCTGGTGAAATATAGTCAGTGTCATATTGTTGGAAACACGAGAGTCAATTTCCTCACAGTCAGCTCCAAGAAGGAACAAAATGGAAGTGAGCCAATAATCATTGCTCACTCTCAGTTTATAGTGGCACTGGTGATGGTAAAAATTAAATTACCACATGCCATTTTTCAGCCTTTGTAATCTGATATTTGTAACAAAAACCCATTATGCAGTTGTGTATAGGAATATTGTGTAAAGATATCAGTCACATCTTGTAGTTTCATTATTAGTCTTGTCACGCATACAAGCTATTAAGAATTTATGTGAACAAATTCTGCAGAAGAATTTGTGAATCATGAAGTAGTTAAAATCATATTTCAACAAAGACTGAAGTCAGAGAATATGAGCATCCTCTCCTGCAGCACTGTAATTAGTCATCGAGATCTTCCACCCGACCTACCCCTTAATCTTCCCACTGAGAAGTTGCTGAGCTCCACACTTTTTCCACATGCCGGTGTTTATCTCACTGTGGACAGTAAGCTAGATTCCTGCAGGGAGATGGTGGATGAAGTATTTCGAATATGGAATTCATTGAAAGGATAAAGCAGAGAGTTTTCCTGGTCACGTTCTTTTATATTCGATGAACACTTATCAAGAAATTCATCTTCATCCACGCCATTTCTGCAATAGGAAATGCATAATTAATACTGCTAACCAGTCGAATAGTTTCTTTCCTTCTGCTGTTTCACTGGTATTTAGCTTCTCTTTATCGCTCTCATTTTCTTGTCTGTCTCTTTTTTTTACTTGTTTCAGGTTGCTTATCAGCATTGTGATAATGCTCTTTCCTTTTTTATCACCAGTTCTCCTTCATCCTCCTCCGCTGTTTCCATCTGCCCCCCTTCCCCGCCTCCTTAACCGAATTCTACGCTCCACCTTCTTCTCCTATCAGGTGCCATTTGTCACTTCGCAGCTTCTGTCATTAGTTCCACTCTTCCCTTCTGCCACATTCCTATTGCTCCTCTCCACCCTGATCCAGCTAGCGCTCGCTGGCTCTTGCTCCCCTTTCTGTCATCTATTTACATTGGCTTCCTCCTCTCTAACTTTCAGTCCAGAAGAAAGGATGTATCTCAAAACATCAGCTCTTCATTTCCCTCCAGTATCTTGTTTATTGCTCCTGATTCTAGTAACTGGATCCTTGTGTCTCTTATTCTTGCCACTCTCTTTCCTCCTTTGAGTCACTCTCTACTGCAGTTGGAGTCACTTTCTGCTGAAAGTTGGAGAAACTGCCAATGGCGTCATTGCCATGGTTTTGTCCCCCTGCACTTGCTCCATTTGTGCCTTTCTCAGTTCCCCCACACTGTGCATGAAGGCATGAAAGAACTAATTCTATGATAGATTTACCGAACTACCATGATGACTTCATCCTCAGGAAGTGTGCCTCCTCCAACTACCCCCCCTGCCCCAGGTTCTTCCAATGATTGTTAAGTGAATAAAAAGCTCATGATGAGGTGTGCTTCTTGTCACCAACAGCAATGGTCCTCCTGATTTAACATCTGGTCTTCGGGACTGCCTTCATACCTGTCAGGTCCCTTACCAAGATTTCCTGCCATCATTGTGAAAGTGAGGGATATGGATTGAACTCTGCGAAAAGCAGTGAGAGATTGAAAACTGCTGACAGCAGTTACACTTTGTCCCAGTACATGTTCAGGGGAAGCTATAAGAGAGGACATGTGCAGGACAACAATTTGACAGCATTTTCATTCACGACTCAATTGTGTCTCATCGGACTGACCACCAGATATTGCAGCTAGAATGGACGTGCCGCAGATTTACCCTTCTACAAACTCTTCCTCCCTATCATGGAACATGAGCAACCTTGTACTGTAAGAATGACCAGAGCATTCCCAGGAAGGACCAAAACACAGTCAAGCAATGATTTGTGAGCTGTGGAAACTGAAAGGAAGCACAGTTGTGATCTGAATAGTAATGAGTTGGAACAAAAATGGTGGAGTCTATTGATGATGTAACAGTGAAGGGATCTGGAGAGGAAGGATTTGTGCCTGGTGCAGGTGTGACCTGAATACTGGGATTCCAATTTTGACAGCACCTGAGAGGAGCTCACACTTGTCTCAATGTTGCGATGACCTTGCATTCTCCACTCATGGTGGACATGCTTAAAATTAAGGATTTAGGTAAGAGGAAAGAGTTTTAGAAGGATCTGGAGAAGATTGCTCTTACCAGAGGTCTGGAGCATAATACTGGTGAGGATACAGCTTCTTTCCAACTGTGATAAGACTGCTGATACGGATCCTGACCCGTATCTGGGCCGTACCCTCCAAATATCTGGACCTGCATCTCGTTTTTTTTGCACTACCTTACTTTCCATTTTTCTATTTTCTATTTATGATTTATAATTTAAATTTTTAATATTTACTATCGATTTGTAATCCAGGGAGCGGGAAGCGCAGAATCAAATATCGCTATGATGATTGTACGTTCTAGTATCAATTGTTTGGCGACAATAAAGTATAAAGTAAAGTATAAGGGAGGCAGATATTCTTATGACATTGAAGAAGTATATAGACAAGCTAAAGATGCTATAGGCTAAGTACTGATAAATAAGGATTAATGCAAATGGATTCTTGATAGTCAGCATGAAGATAATGGGCCAAAAGGTCTGTTTCTGTGTTGTATGACTCTATTATTCTAATTGCTTGCCTCTATTTGAATGTTTACTTTCAGTAACTCATCTACTAGCACACATGAGTTCCTTTCAATATCTTTCATAACTTAAGAAAAAGACTTTACTTTGCTATTTTTTCCTCAAAATGGATGGCTTCATGCATATTCCAACCGCCATGTGCTCAGAAATTCAGTCACTTTGCTTTTGTGACACTTCAGACTCCCTTATTATTCTCACATCTCATACTGTAACTCTGCTTTGTATCAGCAGCAAATTTGTTTTTATTATCAACAAAAAAGAAAATTCTGGAAAACACCAGAAGCACCTCTACTTCCTTAGAAGTTTGTGAAGATTCCACACAACATCTAAAACTCTGACAAACTTCTGTAGATGTATGATGGAAAGTATATTGATTGATTGTCCTGGTACGGAAACTCCAATGTTCTTGAAAAGAAAATCCTACAAGAACATAGAACATAGAATAGTACAGCACAGTGCAGGCCCTTCGGCCCACAATGTTGTGCTGACCCTCAAACCCTGCCTCCCATATAAGCCCCCACCTTAAATTCCTCCATGTTCCTGTTTAGTAGTCTCTTAAACTTCAGTAGTGTATCTGCCTCCACCACTGACTCAGGCAGTGCATTCCACACACCAACCACTCTCTGAGTAAAAAACCTTCCTCTAATATCCCCCTTGAACTTCCCACCCCTTACCTTAAAGCCAGGTCCTCTTGTATTGAGCAGTGGTGCCCTGGGAAAGAGGCGCTGGCTATCCACTCTACCTATTCCTCTTATTATCTTGTAGTGTTGGATATGGCCGAGTCCATCATGGGTAAAAGCCTCCACACCATTGAGCACTGTGGCAGGAAGGCAGCATCCATCATCAGGGACCTTCACCACCCAGGTCACGCTCTCTTCTCATTGTTACCATCAGGAACGAGGTATGGAAGCCTGAAGGTACACACTCAGTGATTCAGGAACAGTTTCTCCTCTGCCATACGATTCCTAAATGGACATTGAACCTATGAACACTATCTCACTTTATGAACAAAGTTTGAAGCACCACCCCTATGCTTCCCAATCTGAAAATAGCTTGCTTAATCTCCCTCTCTTTTCTGTCCATTGACTAATCCTCACTCCAAGTCATGAATTCCATGTACTCTATTTGCATTTAATTGAATCGTAGAATTGAGCATAGAGCATGGAACCAGACACAAGGAAGACTGCAGATGGCAGAAATTTTGAGGAACATAGACAAAATACTATGAGGAACTCAGAAAGTCAGGCAGCATCAATGGAGGAAAATAAACAGTCAATATTGCAGGCTGATATTGCACTTCACCTGGAAACAAACCACTTACATATTACAGACTGTAGTACACCACCCTATTCAATTTAAGTACTCCACCAAATGTGGTTACAATGATTAACAGCCATGGAAAATTTCCTTCCTAGATCTTCAGCATTTTGCAGCCTTTATTGTTGTTATCTTGATACTTCATCTGGGAAGCTCATGGGGCGATTGAGGAAAATGCACGCCACTCAGCTTGAAAGAAAATTTGGGATAGGTGTTGAGCTATTCACTGGGAATTAAGGAGAGATGAGGTGATGTACTTTAGACTTTCCAAAGGTCTTTGATAAGGCCTCACACATGGTATTATCGAAGATATATTAAATAGATCTCCCTCTGCTCTGTCAAATACACGTAAAAGAAGCTATTTGCAAGTGACAGAGGGTTTCTCCAAATATTCTGTTCATATATATTGCACAATTAACATTGCGAAGCAGATTATCTGCTCATATTGGTGTTTCTGAAAGCTTACTTTCAGCAAAGTGTCTGGTTTGATTTCTGCAGTGCACAGAACATAGGCAGTACAGCACAGTATGTATCCTTCAGCCCATGATGTTGTGCTAAGCTTTTAGCTGACTCCATGATCAATCCAACCCTTCACTCTTAAATAGCTCATAGACTTCCACTTCTCTTCCATCCATACGCCTATCTATGAATTTCTTAAATGTCCTTAAAATATCAAGTCTCCAGCATCGCACCAAACAGTGCATTCCACTTTCTACTACCTGTGTAAAAATATCTACCTCTGACATCTCAACTACCCTTTCCTCCAATCACCTTAACATTGGGCTCATTACTACCCTGGGAAAAAGCATTGTTGGCTGTCCACTCTATCTATGTCTCTTATCATCTTGTATACTCTATGAAGTCATCTCTCAAAATCCTTTGCTCCAAAATGAAAAGCCCTAGATTTCTCAAACTTTCCTCTTAAGTCATGCTCTCTAATTCAGGCAGCATTCTGGTAAATCTCTCCTCTGTACCCTTTCTAAAGCTTCCACATCCTTCCTATAATGAGGCGACCAGAAATGAACGCAATACTCCAAGTGTGGTCTAGCCAGAGTTTTACCGAGCTGGAACATTATCTTGCAGCTTTTGAACTCTGTCCCCCAATTAATGAAAGCCAACACACCATACGCCTTTTTAACCACTCTATCAACTTGCATTGCAACACTGAGTGCTCTATGGACTTCAACCGCTCTGTTTCTCCACACTGCTAAGAATCTTATCTTTCTCCCTGTCCTCTGTCTTCAATTTCAACTTTCTAAAGTTTTAAAACTTTTTGGGATTGAAATTCATCTGCCACCTCTCAAGCTAGGTCTGCATACTGTCCATGTCCTGTTGCAACCCATGATGACCTTCTACACCAGGAGTTGGCAACCTTTTTGCCTCTGTGGGCCAGATTGAGTATTAATGAGCAGATGGTGGGCCAGATAAATGCCATGAAAAACTTGAAATATGGGAATTATAAACTTTAAATACATCTAGCTATGTTTCACCTCAAATTAATGAATAAAGCTTGCTAGAAAATCATTTATGCTTAACCAAGGATGCCAATTAATAATCAAAGAACTCAGTTTAGTTGCAATTTATTTCAATCAAGGCATCTTTTGAATCTATTAAAAGGACACAAAGAACCTTTAAACATAAGACGTATGAACACAATGCATTGAATGGTGGGTAAATTAAGTATAATAAAAAAGAAAATTTTAATGCAAACAGTCAATAAATCAATGTGAAACTTGATGATGTTTGTTGCTTGAAAGCTTCTCAATATTGGGTGTCAGACTTGTTGATGCCAAGAGCAAGACATTATCCAGATGGGCATCAGTCAATCTTGCTCTCAAATGGTTCTTGGTGTGCTTCGTTTTTGAAAATAATTGCTCACACAAGTAAGTGCTACCAAACAATGATGCCATCTTTTTGCATGGTCCACTAAGTTAGGATACTTCCCACTTGGATGAATTTAGCTGGTACGGGTATTTCCTTCATTTTCACTGCTTTTCTTGGCAAAAAAATGACGTTTCTTTTCTGAAACTAGCCTTCATTCGCTCAACTTCATCTTTCCCTGCTTGCCCAGTAAACTTGTTAAAATTTCCACTATGGCAGGTCTCGTAATTTCACCTGATATTTGCCGTGTTCTTCACAGCAACGTTTTCTAGGCAAATGAGACAAAATAGTTTCCCAGCTTGCTCGTTGAAGAAGTAATCTAGTGTCCAAGTGTCCTGGAAATTTCGGCACTCAGTGTCTACCTCCCTGCGTTTTGCATTCATTGCCATTGGAATTTTTTTCTTTGATTTTATTTCGAAACGTGAGTTATTCAACAAGTATCGTAGCACATGTAAATACCTGGATATCTGAAACAGTGACGCTGTTTCTGTTTACAAACTTGAACGATCCCATCTGAAAACCTGCGCGTGCATGGATCTGAAAACCTGCACGTGCAAGGTAGTCTGCCTTCCCGTCATTTATATATACCAGTGTTTGGTTTGGAACAAAATGGAACCTGGGGCCAGTGTAACAAGACACCATGCATATCTATCAGTGTGGTCGCGTGAAACACTCAGAATAAGGAAAGACCGCTTGCAGGTCGGATCAGGCCCATGGGCCGTAGGTTGCCTACCCCTGTTCTACACTATCCTCAACACCACTAATCTTTGTGTCATCTGCAAATATGCTAACTCAGCCCTCCATTTCCTCATTCAAGTCATTTATAAGAATCAGAAAGAGCAAGTGTTTCAGAACAGATCTCTGTGGAACACCACTAGCCACAAACCTCCTGGCAGAATATACTCCATCTTCTACTACCTTCTGCCTTCTGTGAGCTAGTCAATACTGAATATACACTGGCAAGTTTTCATGGTTACTCTCCCTCTTGACTTTTTGGATGAGCCTTACATGAAGAACCCTCATCAATTTGTCTTGTCACTTCCTCAATAAAGTCAGTCTAGTTTATGAGGCACAACTTGCCCTTTACAATGCCATGCTGACGATCCCCATAAGACTGTACTTCTGCAAATGCTCATAAATCTCATCCCTAAGAATGCTCTTCATTTTTTTTCCCACGACTGTCGTAAGACTCACTGATCTATAATTCCCAGGTTAGTAAAGGAATAGCATTTCCTGAACTCCATTCCTCTGAAGCTGCTTCTGTGGACAAAGAGGATGCAAAGATCATCATCAAAACCCCAGCAATTTTTCCCCTTGCTTCTTCTCGTAACCTGAAGAATATCCATTCCAGCCCTAAGGACATATCTATCTTAATGTTTTCAAGAGCTCCATCACTACCTCTTTCTTAATCTTGACATGCTTCAGCACATTAGCCTTTTCTACACTGACCTCACATTTGTTGAGGTCCCTCTCACTGATGAACTCTGAAGTAAAGTATTCAGTAAGGACCTCCCCTACACAGTACAATAGCAAATACAATTCCAAAATACCCAAATGCCTGTAAAACGCTTTTGGATATACCGAAGTGATGAAAAATCCTTGCTTGAGGGCCAGTCCGGAGTGAAAGGCTCAATTATCTATAAACATACTGTAAATCTGTACAAGACTAGACTTGTGTGTCAGCTTGTTCCTTGTTGTTAGAATTGTTGGGTGCACTTGGAATGTAAACAGATCTGACTCTATAATACTGGCAGCTCTAGCAGGTGACTGAATTGCTTCAAGGTGAATGAGAAATCAAAAGGAAGATGATAAAAATATAATAAAGCAACAACAAGGTGGAAGAAAATAAAGATTGGAAAACTTATTTGACAATCGTGATCATTATTGTAACAATTTACATAAAAGTTTCAGTAATTTCTAGTGTTGGTGAGTAAGATGGGAAATAATAAATATTAGTTAAGAAAGCTCTTTGAAGCAGAGATACAGATGACCTATTTCTTACTCATCTTTTGACTAATATTTACCAAAGATGGTGAGTGGGGTGATTTTTTTCTTGCCCTTGATGTGTTACTAACAACGCTGGCTACTTCTTGCCTTCTTGCTCACTCTTAGTGGATTAGGCAAACTGTGAAAATGTAGTTCTCATTCTACTGCCTTGTTGATGTCATGTGCATATAAACCCTGAGATTAACCTCATGCCAGAAAAAAAGCTGACTGCCTTACTGAATATGCCACTGTTACCTTGGTCTTTTCTTTAATAACACTTTAGTCATCCTGAGATCAGAAGCCACATGTGGGTTTGATGTCAAGATACAAAAACACAGCTGAGCAAAGCCATTCAACATCTTACAGTTCATCCGATACAGCATAAAAAAAGTTTAGCTCCCTCCATTGTGCCTTTTAGCTCTGTCCTGAATAAATCTATTGTTTTTAGCTACAATATCCCTTTCATCTACTTTTTCATCTAATGCACATGTAGTCTGCCTTTTTGTGAAGGCATTTTTCTCACATTTTCTCTCAACATTTCCTTTCTTTAGTTTTGAACTGTGTTTCATTCTTGTTTAGTGGTAGTCTAGGCTGAGGGTTGAACCATCCACAAAATACCTATCCACCTGGCCTACCTCCAAAACTGTCAACTTCTACCATCAAAAAGGGCAAAGACAGCAGGAGCATGGGAGCACCCCCTTCATGCAGATTCTGTCCCTTGCCATGTCGCCCATCACTCTGACGTACTGCTCTTCTTTCATTGTCAGTTGCTCGAAATCCTGGAATATTCTATTCAACAATACTGGGTATGAGTGCCTTTATCAAAAGTTTCAAGGTTCAAGATTGTTCATTGTCATTTTTCAGTACACAAGTGCAAAGGGGAATAAAATGATTGCTACTTAGACCTTATGCCACTTAAAAAAACATAATAAATATAAATATAAAAGCAATCCTATTAAAAAATGTACAATGTACAATTAACTGTTGATTGTGGCCGTATATACGTATGTCTAGTTTATATATGTACATAGACTGATTGCATGTACATAAAGTAATGTTAGATGTGGAAGTATCCGAACATAAAGTAACAAGGTAACTCTTGGCAAAAGGAACTCTTCTTGGCAGTAGCAGGGCATATGACATTACAAAAGGACAGTGAGTAAGTCAGTGTCAGTATGAGGTTTGGAGTGTATGCGTAAAGTGGCAGTGCATGGGGGTTGGGATTCAAAGTGCTGGTGGGCTGTGGAGTGGAGGAGCGGCTGATGTTTATGTAGTGGTAGGAAAATGGGTGGAGGTGTTGAACAGCCTGACAGCTTGGGGTAAGTAACTGTTTTTGCGTCTAGTGGTGTGGATATTGTGTAGCTTCTTCCCTAATGGGAGTAGGACAAGCAGTCATAAGCAGGGTGGATGGGATCCATCATGATGTTACTGACCTTTTTCTGGCACCTTTCTGCATATATGTCCTTGATGGTGGGCTGGCTGCTGTCAGTGATGTGTTGGGCAGTTTTAACTACACATTCTACCAACCCATTCAGTTCTTATTCTTGAACAGTACTGAACCATCCCAACCATTGAGCATAGCTACATGAAACGCCATTGCAGGAAAGCAGCATCCATCATCAGGGACCCCCACCAGCGAGGACATGCCCTCTTCTTGCTGCTGTCATCAGGAAGAAGGCATAGGAGCCTCAGGAGTCGTATCACCAGGTTCAGGAACAGTTACTACCCCTCAACCATCAGGCTCTTGAGACCAATGGTGATAACTTTGTTCAATTTCACTTGTCCCATCATTGAGATGTTCCCACAATCAATGGACTCACTTTCAAGGACTCTTCGTCTTGTGTTCTCTATATTTATTTCTTATTTTTATTTCTTTCTTTTTGTATTTGCACAGTTTGTTGTCTTTTGCACATTGGTTGAACACCCTAGTTGGGAAGTCTTTCATTGATTCTGTTGTGGTTATTATTCTACAGATTTACTGAGTATGCTCACGAGAAAATTAATCTCAGTGTTGTATATGTTGTCATATATGAACTTCAGATAATAAATTTACTTTGAACTTTGAACTTAGAATTGTTCAAAAAGTTTGTTCACCATTTTCTATAGGACAAAGAGTGATGAATAATAAGCGTTTGCCTTGTTTCTAAGCCCCATGTACTGTGAGTGATTTTTTTTTAAAAGAATGGCACTCCCTATGGCACAGGGACATGATATTTTGTCTAGCAGCATGAGCCTGGGAAATTTGTCTTTGAGGCAATAATTTATAATCCAACTGGTCTGTTTATTTTCTATAGATTGCTCTATTCTGTTTTCAAATGACTATTTCATTGCATTGGAAGTTATTTTATAGACCCTGCCTCCATGATTTGTCGCACAGAATTTGCACATTCCATTATTCTAAAATTTTTTTTTAACTTTTGTGATCATCTTCAACTTATGTCATCTTGTAAGCCCTCTCATTCATCAAAAGCCTCCTCTTGTTAAGTTTGCCTCTGTAACTATTAGGAAGATTTTCACCCATTTATTGCCCTGTCATTGCTAATAAACAGGGAATTGTGCAGAGGATGCTGTAATAACATTCTTGCTGATCAGAAAACTGAAGAAAGTGCCCTTCAAAAATGACAGCCGAGATTGTGTGTGAAGAAATAAGAGGAGTGGAAGTTGCTGGGTGGCTGGGGTGGATAAGGGTGTCACCTTGGGTGTAATGCTTTCTCCGCTGAGTCACATGGTGAAACAGTTCACACTGCCATTTCACAGCTTCAGTGACCAGGATTCAATCCTGACTTCAGGCACAGTCTCTGTGGAATGTGTCTGTTCCATGTCTGGTTTCCCTGGGGTGTGGGTTGATCAAGCAGTTACCGTCAATTAAGGCTATTGAAAGTTAGACTCTGAAGGGACTTGGGGGACATGCGAGAGAGAATAAACTGCAAGATTACAAGGAAATAGAAAGGGGATTGAGACTAATGGGGTTGCTTTGCTGGGATATGACATGGTCCTATCGGGTTGAATGCTTTGTTGCAGAAATTAAGTAAAAAATAAAGTGGTCAGTGTTGGTGGGAACCGTGCAACTGCCCCAAATTCCACACAGAAAGTCTTAAACATACATTTGTACACATACTTGAATAATTGAATTATCATTTAATTGATTATTCAATTATAACACACATGAACAATTATTCTGGGGGATTCTAACCAGGCCAGTTTTGAAAATATCTCAAAATAATTATTACCAACAAATCACTTGTATTACCAGAGGAATCAACACATTGGACCACTGTTACACCACCAGCAAGAGTGCTTACCGTGCTATCCCACGTCCACACTTTGGAAAGTCTGATCACTCGACTGTACCTCTACTCCCTGAGTATAGGCAGAGACTGAAGACTGCAGCAGCTGCAGTAGTGAGGACTGAGAAGGTATGGACAAGGGAAAGACAGGAGTACCTACAGGACTGCTTTGGATTGGTGGACTGAACTGTTTTCAGGGATCCATCTTTGAAATTGAATGAGTATGCTGCAGTTGTTCCTGACTTCATTAAAACCAGTGTGGATGAGTGTGTGCCTGAGAACTAACTGTACATACCCAAATCAAAAGCTGTGGATAAACCAGGAGGTTTATAGACTGCTAAGGGCTGGATCTGTGGCATTCAAGTCTGCCAACCCAGGTCTGTACAAGAAAATCAGGTATGACTTGTAGAGATCTATGTCAAGAGCTAAGGAATAATTCTGAGTGAGGTTGGAGGTGACATCGGATGCACATCAACTCTGGCAATGTTTGCAGGCCATTACTTTGTACAAAGCGAACCCCAACATCCTGAATGGCAGTGATGTTTCACTATCAGATGAGTTCAACGCCTTCTATACTTGCTTTGAAAGGGAGAATGTAACTAAAGCTGTGAAGATCCCTGCAGCACCTGGTGACCCTGTGATCTCTGTCTCAGAGGCCAATGTCAGGCTATCTTTAGGAGGGTGAAGGATCACAAGACAGCAGGCCTTAATGGAGTACTTGGAAGGGCTCTGAATACCTGTGCCAACCAACTGGTGGGGGTGTTCAAGGACATTTTCAATCTCTCATTGCTACAGTCGGAAGTTCCCATCTGCTTCAAAAGGGCAACAATTACACCAGTGCCCAAGAAGAGTAGTGTGAGCTGCCTTAACGACTATTATCCAGTAACTTTGAGAGGCTGGTCATGACTAGAATCAACTCCTGCCTCAGCAAGGACCTGGACCCACTGAAATTTGCCTATTGCCGCAATAGGCTTTGGCGGACACGATCTCGTTGGCTCTCTATGTGGCCTTGGATAACATGGACAACACAAAAACCGAAGTCAGGATGCTGTTTATTGACTACAGCTCAGCGTTTAACACTATTATTCCTACAGTCCTAGTCGATAAGAACCGGAAGCTGGGCCTCTCTACCTCCCTCTGCAACTGCACCCTCAACTTGCTAACTGGCAGACCAGTTAGCCCACTGTTCTACTCTTTCTATACCCACGACTGTGTGGCTGGGCACAGCTCAAGTGCCATCTATAAATTTGCTGATGACACAACCTTTGTTGGTAGAATCTCTGATGGAAATGAGGGCTTACAGGAGCAAGATGTGCCTACTGGTGGAGTGATGTTGCAGCAATAACCCTGCACTCAACGTCAGTAAGACGTAAGAGCTGGCTGCAGACTTCTGGAAGGAACACATACCAGCCCTCATAGAAAGATCATGAGCGAGCAGTTTCAAGTTCCTAGGTGTTTATAGTGTTGAGGACCTAACCAGGTGCCAACATGCAGCTATAAAGAAGACTAGACAGCAGCCAGAGTTCATTAGGAGTTTGAGAAGATTTGGTGTGTCATCTAAAACACTCACAAATTTCTACAGATGTACTATGGAGAGCATTCTGACTGGCAGTGTCACGGTCTGGAATGGGGGAGGGTGGGGGTCTACTGCACAGGATCAAAGTAAGCTGCAGAGAGTTGTAAAATCAGTCAGCTCCATCATGGGCACTAGTCTCCGTAGTATCCAAGACATCTTCAAGGAGCGGTGCCTCAAAAAGTGTCCATCATTAAGGACTCCAATCATCCAGGACATACCCTCTTCTCATTGTTACCATCAGGAAGGAGGTACAGAAGCCTGAAGGCACACACTCACTGATTCAAGAACAGCATCTTCCCCTCTGCCATCCAATTTCTGAATGGACATTGAACCAATGACTAGTAACTCACTACTTTTAAAAAAATCTGATTTTGCGCTACTTATTTAATTTAACTATTTAATATACACACACATTTATATATATATAAAATTATATATTAATATATTATATAAAACCAGTATAAACATGAGTTCCTTTGGAATTCCTAACCTCTTTCATGAAGAGAGTAAATTGTAAAACTGCTGCTATTTCAATGGTAAGACTGGAGAAGTAGAGGATTTTTACTCCGGAGCCAAGAAGGTTAAGAAATTTTCTGTTACATGACTTCAAGCTGAAGAGTAAAATCTCCTTGCATTTGCACATTGATGGAACAAGACTAATGCTTGTTTTAATCTTTTCCTTAGAATCCATCCCAGTGTCAATTTCTACCTGAACTCATTTGCTACCATACTTCACTCATATGAAATAACTATTAACTCTAGATGCCTATTCTACAGTTTGGTTTCACACTTGCACCATCATTAAGCCTGATCACACCTGAAGTTCTGCTGCACTTGCTCTATCCCCATTTACCCAAAGATTTATGGACCTGCGCTGGCTCTCAGTTCAGCAGTCCTTCAGTTTTAAAATTCCCATTTCTCTTTTCACGTTTCTGCACTGTGACAGCTCTCTCCAGTAATATAGCCCAGACTTCAGCTTTCATTCTTCTCCTGTAACATACATCAAAGTTGCTGGTGAACGCAGCAGGCCAGGCAGCATCTATAGGAAGAGGCGCAGTCGACGTTTCAGGCCGAGACCCTTTTCATCCTCCGTCCTTCAATTCTTCTCCTGTTCTTGTTCTTTGATTATCTCTGACCTGAATTTAATCAATTTGTCTTATTCAAGACCCTAAATTCTGGCATTTCTTCCATAAGTCTTTCTGTCTCTTTCCCACTCTCTCTCCTCCTTTTAAAACTCTCCTTCAAATCAAACTTTCCTTCAAATCAAACTCTCCTTCAAATCAAACTGGTTTGCTTGTCTGAAAAGCAAGGTGTGTGTACACATTGCTCTTTAAGTCTTTGCAGAGTGGGCAGGCTAAAACATTTGATACAGGAGGTGCTCAGACAAGCTGTGTCAAGCTTCTGCTCAGAGCTCAGTAATACAAATGTGACATTACACATCATGAAGAAAATGACACATTTACACTCAGTTTACACTTTATTAGCTACACCTGCTCATTAATGCAAATATCTAATCAGCCAATCATGTGGCAACAACTCAATGCATAAATGTATGGTCAAGAGGTTCAGTTGTTCTGATCAAACATCAGAATGGGGAAGCCCTGTGATTAGGCTAAGGTTGAATCGCTCAGTTGCTGGGGGGCACAGCTTGAAGGAACAGAAGAGCCTATTCCGCATCGGATCACAAAATAAATAATAAATAAGTGTGATCCAAATGTCTGTCTGTGGAATGGTCGTTGCTGACAGAGGGAGTGCCTTGATTATCTCAGAAACTGCTGAAGTCTTGGGACACACAACATACTCTAGAATTTACAGAGACTGATTAAAAAAAAAACATCCAGTGGGCAGCAGTTCTTTGGGGGAAAATGCCTTGTTAATGAGAGGAGTCAATAGGGAATGGTTCAAGCTGACAGGACGGTGACAGTAACTCAAATAACCCTGTGACGTGCAGAAGAGCATCTCTGAATGCAGAACACGTCAAACCTTGAAATGGATGGGCTACAGCAGCAGAAGAAATGCCTAATAAAGTGTCCACTGAGTACCTATAGAATCGAAATAAATAGCTCTTTCCTGTGCAATGTCTTGAAATGACTTTCTATTTCAGAGGTGTTTTATAAACGCAAATACTTGCTGTTACTGCACACAGCAACTTCTCTTTGACTGAAACGCACTTGGCTTGAAACATTTGTCCAATCAAATATCCTCTTTCCAAGAATCGAATTGCCAATTTAAAGCTGATTTCAATAGTTTCTTTCCCTTTAGATTTTTCAGATCTTTTGTTGACAGGAAAAGCTGTATAAGATGGTGAAGTTGAAGGTATGATGGTAATCAAAGGCCTGAGTCATATCAGTCTCATGTGTTTCCCCTATTCTCCAATACTTTGGTGCTCACCTGTTCTTTCTTCGAGATCATGTTTCTCTATCCACGTGTACTGACAGTTAAATTCTTCCTGCAGTTAGCTCTTTCTCAGTGTCTACTGCACTTGCACTCTAACCTGCATAGGCCAGGCATTTCTCTGTTATCTTTCTCCTTGTAAATTTCCATTATTAGTTGGTGACTTCAGAAATGAGTCATATTTCTACATTTTTCAAAGGGACCTCAATACCCACAGATGAAAAGCGACAGTGTTGCATCCAGATTAAGGTAGCTGAATCTCGAGATATCAACCTTCAAACCTTTAAACAGAAAATAGACAGATCTTTAACTGAGTGCCATTTCCTTGAATTGATACAGGGAAAAATCAGGGCCATTATCTTGAATGCCAGTGAGAGAATTAAAGTTGATTGTATCACAAAATGAATTCACGTGTAGCTCAAAGATATGTGATCCAACTTTTACACCATTATTCTACAACTAAGTATTGAATTGATTGAAATTCCCAGCTTGGAGTGGCTATGACAACTATGGCAGGATAATAGCCTTTAACACCTTTAGTTTTGGAAGCTATCTCTGCTGAAATTGGCCTGTCACGTTGGGGACTAGATTAGCTGTGGTTTCCACACTGCTAAATAACTAATCAATAGAGGCCTAACACATTTAAAATAAAGTCACTTGGTTGACATGCTAGTGACAAAAGCAGATCAGTTGAATTATAGAACAGTGTGCACCAGCACGATCAGCAAATAGGAAGGGCTCATCTTTGGAAAGGAAAGAGAATAAGAAAGAAAACATTGAATTCCTTTCTGGAGAAATTTTGGGCCGAGAGCAGTCCTAAAGAAGGAGCTCAGACCAACACATTGACTGTTTAAATGCTACCTGACCTGCTGAGTTCCTCCAGTGTTTTGTTTGTGTTGCTTTGAATTCCTTTTCTGTTTTGGAGGGTTCTACTTTTTACTCAACATTGGTGCTTCACATGAACAATCATTTGTTTATTTCTTGGGCTGTAGTGGTGAGAATGCACTTCAATAGGTCATAGTAATCCTTGTACGCACCAGCACCATCCAGTCATTGGCTGACAATCGAGATCTGCAGATTTTAATAATATGGACTCATAATTTAGTGTTTGATCCAAGACAGCAGAGGAGCTCTCCACTCTCCCTCTGCCTCTCCCCAATACTGGCCACACCCCACCATACATACAGCAGAACCACCGCTGTGAAAAGTACAAGGTAATGATCTCATAGCCACTGTTTAGTCACAGGATTTGGATGAGAGCAACATATATGTGTGTTACCTTTTGGTATGAAAAATGGGAAGACATAAAATAAACTAGAAGACACAATTCTAAAACAGATTTGTGAATATTTGTCCACAGTTTATTGGAAGTGCCAAGGCAATTTAACCAAAGTGGTTAAAAGCTTAAAAGGGATATAAATAGAGACATAGATGTGTAAGGATTAAGATAAACCTTTATATAAAAAAACACAGTTGGAATTCTAATCCAGTTCTGGGCATAACACTTTAGGAAAGGAGTGAAGGCTTCATGGAGAGTTTGAAAGATTTTCAAAATTATTCCAGAAAAGGGAAACTTTTTGTGGATAGACTGGAGAAGTTAGGGTTGTTCTTTTGAGAATAAAGGAGGTTGTGAAGAGATCTGGTGGAAGTATTCTAAATTACAATTGGTATAAGAAAGGCCGCCCCCATAGTGTATGCGGAAAGAATCAGTAGACATAGAATGAAGATGATTGGTGAAGGAATTAAATGCAAGGAAAAGTAAATGGTTAGGATTTGGAACTGACTGTTAGGGTGATAGTGGTGGAAAATTCAGCTGTAGTGTTCAAAAGGGAGCTGAAAGCAAGGAATATTCAGGGCTCTGGGGAAAGTGGCGAGATGTCAGACTAACTGAATCATTCTTACAAGTACCAGTGGAAAATTGACATGTTGCATGGACTCCTTGCTGTATTTCATATGTACTTTAGCTTGAAGATGACTTTGCCTCTACTCCAATCCTATGGATTCTGAACTGACCAATGAAGGACTCACAGACTCCAGCACAAGTGGGGCAGGAGGTCCTTGGCAGAACTGGTGGGTAAATTGTTTGGGATGTTGTAAGCATCCTCTGCTTGTTCTAGTCCTCTTTGTAATGCCAGTATGGAAACGTAACTTCCCCGCTGTACCTTTTCAATGCTCTGTGGTTGAGGGTTAGGGGTTCCCATATTTAATGTTACTTGCTATGACAAAAGCAAAGACAATAGTTACATTATTGTTGAAAAATGTCCCATGTACCTTTGGTAAAGCAGACATTAAGTAAAGAGAGAATTTTAGGAAAGATTTGGGCTATGTAGGAGAGAAGGATTAGATTGATTGTGGAGTAGAATAAAAGGTAGGCAGAACATTATGGGCTGAAGGGCCTGTACTGTGCTGTACTGTTCAATGTTCTAAGGGGTCTTTTCTTAAAAGGCAGAAGATTGCAAAGAGGATTCCAGAATGTGTAGTCTAGTGGGTGAAGACACACAACACTGAATGTAAAGGAATGCAGTCCAGGAGATGGTTTGTTGGACTTTGCAAAGTCACTGACTTGTGAAGGTGTGAGACAATGGGGGGTGGGGGGTGGTTTACAAGAATATTTTAAGCTCAAGGTAACAGAGAGTAAGTGCAAACCAAAATGTATAAAGTTAGTATGAGTGCAGGATTTGGACAATAGTAGGATTTTAGTGGGAATGTTTTGAGGAAGATGATGTGAAATGAAGGTGGAGAACGAAGACTGCTGTGGCGACCATTGTATAGGTAAATTTGCAATATGCTACACGTCCGCACTCTTAAGTGTTAAAGTAGACAGACACAAACAGCAGCACTATCTGCTGAGCAGTTAAACATATGGCAACAGAAACTAACAGCATATGAACAATATTCCATTGCACAACCTTGACAATGAGTTACTGACCTCTGCTTGGTTTTTTCTTGTCTTTTAACTTGCACCGCAGAGGCAGAATGTCACAACGGAGAAATGGAACATTCTCCCTATTGTATTTTATTGTAATCATAAGAAATGTTATTATGTGCACAAGATGATTTAAGGGACTGTTAGGCATTCTTGCATGTCAGCATACCCACAACTCTAACCTCAAAGTGTCTGCAGTTAATAACGGTTTGTAAACTACCCAAACCTGCCTTCCATATGTTTCACAATCCTAAATTTGCAGCTCAATGCACTGATATTCCATGGAATTGTGGCTGGGTGTTTGATCTATTTTTGTTCTCTACTCAGATGATTTGTCAAAAGTAAAGCATTTCAGCCTTTCTTAACCACAGTTTCCTGGCTGAGGTGTAACGGCAAATTTAAATCCAAGAAGGAAACCGTTAAAGAGAGTGACGTTATCTAAAACTGGCGGTGGTAACAACAAATATGCTAACATTGACTATATATCATAACATAGATTTCATAATATTTGGCCACAATGTCTGCAGTGTGGCATACATGAAAATGAATAGCAAAAATACAAGGTCATTGCATGGCACTATCTTGTGAAAAATATAGCATGTTGGTAACTGAATAGAATATAAAAGCAAGGAGATAATGCTGTGTCTCTATAAGACACTAGTCAGGCTGCACTTGGGGTATTACCAGCAGTTTTGGGCCCCATATCTCAGAAAGGATGTGTTGTCATTGGGAAGAGTCCAGAGGAGGTTCACAAGGATGATTCCTGGAATGAAAGGGTTAACATACGAGGAGCGTTTGGCAGCTTTGGGCCTGTACTCATTGGAATTTATGCATGGGGATCTCAGTGAAACCTATTGAATGTTGGAAGGCCTAGATAGAGTGGATGAGGAGAGGATGTTGGTGGGGTTATCCAGAACTAGAGAACATTATCTCAAAATTGAGGGGTGACCTTTTAGAACAGGGGTAAGCAAGAATTTTTTTACCCAGAGTAGTGAATATATGGAATGTTCTGCCACAGACTACGGTGGAGGCCAAGTCCATGGGTATATTTAAGGCAGAAGATGATCATTTCCGGATCAGTCAGGGCATCAAAAGATATGGCGAGAAGACAGAAGTATGGGGTTGAGTGGGATCTGGGATCAGCCATGATGGAATGGCAGAGCAGATGCGATGGGCTGAATGGCCTAATTCTGCTCCTGTAACTTATGGTCTTAACTGGAAGGTGATAAAGAATCCCATCTTTGTGCAGGTTGTCCAGCTGCTCTGGATAAGGTGATGAAAGGCCATTTGGAAGATTGGTTTGCAAATGGGTGATCTCCCTTAGTGTATCTGATAGCAGCAAGGTCCTTCCCAATAAGCAGTGCACAGACCTATATATATCGGAGGGGCTGGTCGGAGGCTCGAAGTTTCGGATGGACTGACTCAGTGCCGGCTGTGTTCGGCTGCTTCCAAGGCATCGGCAAGTTGACGGTGCCTGGAGGTTTGTGGCAGGTAGTTTCTCCCTTTTGCTGCCTGCTATCGGGGACGCGGGAGTCAGTCGACTCACTCTGAGACTTTTTTTTGCCGTGCCCATGGTTTGTTCTTCATCAAATTATGGTATTGCTTTGCACTGCTGTAACTATATGTTATAATTATGTGGTTCTGTCAGTGTTAGTCTTTGGTTTGTCCTGTTTTCTGTGATATCACTCCGGAGAAACATTGTATCATTTCTTAATGCATGTAAGAGGACTGAGTGTTCTCATAATCTAATCTAGATAGCAATCACACCACTCTGTTGAGCTGTAGCCTTAAATTCAAGCCCCTTTGAATTAATGCTGGCTTGTGTGCTGGCTTCATGCTTGCAACTGCCAGTGAGGACTTAGTTTTTAGATTAGACAGTCCTATCATTTTCTTCCCTCTGCTAATATCCCTGACACTGGTATCTGCTTGAAGTCTATCTCTTTGTTGTCTCTGGTATCACTGGGTAGGTAATTGGGGTGCAGTCATGACTTCAGTCTATTGTGGCCTCAGATGTTGAGATCTACTTTGCAATGTAATTTATATGACACAGAACAATAATGGACAAATACAGGATTTTACTGCATTTTATACTTTGAGGGTTGATTTTGTCTGCCCTCACCTTGGAATCCTGATCTCTAATCTCCCATATTCTTGGCCATAGCCCTGTCTTCCAGACCCACAGACCGGATCTTCTGTTTCAGTTTCCTCCAATCTTCTGACCTCGTAGTTTCAGTGGCCTGTGTCTTATATCCCCTGTCCTGATTCCCTGTCACCCACTCCTCCTGCCTCCCATTGCCCCAGCTCCAATTAGCAGCCTCACTGCCTCAGCTCTGCCCTGTAGACTGTCACTCTCAATGGCCTCCAGCTCCTTCACTCCTATTCCCCAGTCTCACACTCCTCCGTCCCAAGATCAGTCTTTCACTCCCACAGACCTGGTTGCCAGCATCACCCCTCTCAGCCCTGACCATCCGCCTTGATCATTTCCTTCATGTTCCTCCTCCCGCCTTCATCCTCTGTCCCACTGAATGGTTATCCAATGTTTCCCTTTGCTAACTGACATGGGGCTTGACGGTGGGTGCTTCAGAGGGCCTGGGGAGGTGGGGACAGAAGGACAGAGCATATAAAAGGTGTGGTTAGTGGAGATCAGTCAGACCTGTAAGGCGGGTGGCCTAGCGAACTGTGTGGTGTGAACCAGGAGTGGGGACAGAAAGCATGAAGGACAAGTGATCAGGAACCTGAAACAGTAATCAAGTGATATGAGAATACAGAAAATGAGGAGGTCCATTATTAAGGACCTCCAGCACCCAGGGCATGCCCTTTTCTCACTGTTACCATCAGGTAGGAGATACAGAAGCATGTGAGCACACACTCAGCGATTCAGGAACAGCTTCTTCCCCTCTGCCATCCGATTCCTAAATGGATATTGAATCTTTGGACATTACCTCACCTTTTTATATATACAGTATTTCTGTTTTTGCATGTTTTTTAAATCTATTCAATATACATAATTGGTATACTTATTTATTATTATTATATTTAATATTATTATTATTATCTCTGCTAGATTGTGTATTGCATTGAACTGCTGCTGCTAAGTTAACAAATTTCTCCTCACATGCTGGTGATAATAAACCTGATTCTGATTCGGATTCTGACAATGGCTTTATGTTGACGTGACTAAACAGTAGACAGCTCCAGCTCAGAGCAAAAAGAACACACCTATTGCAACACTTGGGTCTTTTTTGAACGTGACTGGCAAGTTGCTCAAGCAACAGGGCTGTCTCAATGCAGCTTACCAGATTGCAACCAATGTGGTACAGAAAACCCCACTAAATCAATGACTCAGTAAGAAGCAATGTCCTTCCAGCGTATATCTTTCACAGGATCGGACGGGTTATTTTGTATCATCGTGATTCGCGTGCAGCAACTGGCATTCTTCCGCTTGTCTGCCCCACTGAACCGCTGCAAGGCAATTTCACTTAAATACCCTTGTGACATTTAGTGTTCTTTGGAACTTTAAGTATAGCAGGGGCCGGACGAAAGCTAACAACTTGTACAGTGTCTTATTTCATTTTTAAAATCAGTGGTAGAAAATCTCCCTTGGATGAATTGTCCATTGGAAGAACTGAATGAGATCCTTACTAAAAGAAAAGGCCATCAGGTTTAAGTCGGCATTGTTAAAGTGGGTTACCAGTGAAATAATCTTTGGAAGTGGTCTGTACTATTTAAGTCATTGTTGATACTTTTTAATTTTTATGCACCGACACTAAACATGGAACATAGTTTATGGCTCTTTAACTAAGCACCCAGTGCACTGAGCACTGTGTAAGAGATTTTTTTCTGGTTAATACCAATAATATAAAAACAAAACAGAGCTTTTAATGTAAGATGGGCAACCAGATGATCATCAGCCTGATTGCTCTATGACACCGAATAATCTTGTCTCCAGTGGGCCTTAGGTTTCTGAGCTCGGTTAATAGAAGCTTCAGTGATGATAAAATAAAATTATCATCAAATAAAAGTTCACTCAAAGTAAGTTTTATTATCCAAGTACTTCCTGTATACGTCACCATATACAACTGTGAGATTTCTTTTCTTCTGGGCATACTCAGCAACTCTATAGAACAGCAACTGTAACAGGATCAATGAAAGATCAACCAGAGTGCAGAAGACAACAAAATATGCAAATGAAAATATACGTGAGTAGCAATAAATAATGAGAACATGAGATCATGAGATAAGGAGCCCTTAAAAGTGAGATCATTGGTGGTGATAAAATTTCAGTGCTGGGGCAAGTGAGTGTAGATATCCCCTTTTATTCAGGACCCTGATGGTTGAGGGATAGTAACTGTTCTTGACCCTGGAGGTGGGCGTCCTGAGGCTCTTGTACCTTCTACCTGATGGCAGCAGTGAGAAGAGAGCATGTCCTGGGTGGTGGGGATCTCTAACAATGGATACTGCTTTCCTACGACGGCATTTCATGTAGATGTGCTCAGTGGTTGGGAGGGCTTTACCTGTGATGGACTGGGCCAAATCCACCACCTTTTGTAGGATTATCCATTCATAGGCATTGGTGATCCATACCAAGCCATGATGCAGCCAGTCAATACTCACTCCTCTACACATCCATAGAAGTCTGTCAAAGTTTTAGATGTCATGCCAAATCTCCACAGACTACTGAGCAAGTCGATGTGCTGCTGTGCTTTCTTCCCAATTGCACTTACATGCTGGGTCCAGGCCAGGTCCTCTGAAAAAGTAACTACCAGGAATTTAAAGTTGCTAACCCTCTCCACCTCTGATGAAGATTGGCTCATGGAACACTGGCTTCCCTCTCTGGAAGTCTATAATCAGTTCCTTCGTCTTATTGACATTGAGTGAGAGGTTGTTGCAATTACACCACTCAGCCAAATTTTCGATCTCACTCCTGTATTCCAATTCATTGCCACCTTTGATTTAGCCCACAACAGTGGTGTCATCAGCAAACATGAATATGGCATTGGAGCTGTACTCAGCCACACAATCATAGGTGTAAAGCATGTAGAACAGGGGGCTAAGCACACAGCCTTTTGGTGCACCTGTGCTGATGGGGACTGTGGTGGAGATATTGTTGCCAATCCGAACTGATAGAGGCCTACAAGTGATAAAATCTAGGATCCAATTGCACAAGGAGATATTGAGATCAAGGCCTTGGAGCTTATTGATTAGTTTTGAGTGGGTGCTGGTATTGAATGCCGAGCTTAGTTGACAAAGAGCATCCTCGTATGCACCTTTGTTGCTCAGATGTTCCAGGATTAAGTGAAGAGCCAGTGAGATGGTATCTGCTGTGGACTTGTTGCTCCAGTAGGAAAATTGGAGCAGATCCAAGTCACCTCTCATACAGGAGCTGATATCGTCCATCATCAACCTCTCAAAACACTTTATCACTCTGAATGTAAGGCAACTGGGTGACAGTCATTGAGGTCGGTCACCACGCACTTCTTGGGTTCTGGTATAATTAAAGCCTGCTTGAAGCAGGTGGGGAACACACACTGTGGAAGTGAGAGATTAAAAATGTCAGTGAACACACCAGTCGATCAGCGCAGGACACCATTATGGGCAAGGTTGTGGATGCCAGAAAAACTTGATAATGTCAAGGCTCCTGGCATTGCTCAGGAGTTAGGATCCTGCCAATTACTGGCCGAGCCTCTTAGATCTTGTGCCTCGGCCTCCCATTCAGCAATCTACAAATTAACAGATTGAGAGGGAAGAAACATGAAGATCATAGTAACATACAACAGGGAACCAGGCCTTACAGGCCTTTATATGCATTGTAAGTAGCTGATAGGTTGTGTCATACCCCAGCCTCTCTGTTCAGGGATGGGTTTTCCAATTTGACAAAGATAGCTTCTTTAATCCCTCTTTCAAACCACCTGTCCTCCCTGTCCAAAATGTGCATTGTAGACCTAACATCTCTACCCCGGCGTCACCACAACAGTTCACACTTCCATTCATGCAAAGATAAGTTAATGACCCTCTCATTACCTCTACGACTCTTAATAACCCTCATGTGATTGCTATACCTTTAAACAACTCAGAGTTTATAAACTGGAAAACTACCCATCATGCTTTAGAACTAAAGAAGCCTCTCAGATGAGTGGCAAAATGTCCTCTAGACAACACAGCAAGTCCAGTTGCCTTGATTTACTACTGTTTGATAAGGTGATTAGAATGGCAAGCATTCATTACATCTGTTAAATTCTGGACAGAAAGTTTTGGAACCTCTCAGCAGATCAGGAAGTAACTGTGGAAGGAGAAACATAGTTAGCTTTTCAAGTCCAAGATGATTTGTCAGAACATACTGATGGAAGGTCCTGGACCTGAGACATTAACTGTTTCTCTATCCACAGATGCTGCCTAACCTGCTGACACTTTGCTGTATTTGAGATCTCCAGAATCTGTAATTTCTTAAAAAAACATCATTTCTTGTTACTTTCTGAATTCTGGTTATGTATGATAACTGATTACTGAAACACTTGTGACAAATCCTTCCCGTTGCAATAGGTGCTGCCACTTTTTCTTTTAAAGTGTTTCCACAAACAGTGTCCTGTAGACATACTACTGCAATTTTATGAAATGGAATGACTACATGGGCAACTGTTCAGCTTACGGTTAATTTTCACTGGCCTGTCTCCATTTTGCTGCCTTAAGTACTCCGAAGCTCCCTCTTTCAAAGGGTAAATTCTGCCTCAACTTTATTATAACTTCTACCAAGCCTTCTTCATTAAGTGCAGAAATGACTGCTGCCTAGCAAAACTCAGAAGGCTAATTAGGCCTTGCATCCTTCTGCAATGTACTAATTGTCACAGGAACTCAATGAGTCATACAGTGCAGAACATGAAACAGGCAGGAAGGTTAGTTGTTCAAAGCTTCTTACCTGACATCGTGCTGATCTTATCAATCACATGGAACAAGATGCTGTTAACTATATCACTAATATTCCAGCAGAACTGTTTTCACTAAAAATTTTATATCCTACTATATACTAAAATATAAACTGAGTCTGCACAAAAACATCTTTGGGTTGTTAATTTTGGAGCTACAGGCCATGTCTTTGTATCATTACAGCTGATTTTAAAGTGGTTATAAATCTTCACCCAATACATTTGAACTAGATATGAACTCAGACCTGTAGCAATAAAACATACTGACTTACAGTACTCCATGGAGCCTCTAACCTTAAATCAAGTAACCTAGAGCGAGCTTGGTCACAACATAATCTGGCTTCAATCAACTATAGATAGCAACTGTTGAGTAAGAATTTGATGTACGTTCAGGGACAGCAGAATGAGGCAAGCCAAGCAGGGTGGCAAGGCTTCCTTCATCCTCGTTGAGGCAGAAGTATTAGATACAGGCACCAGTAAACACAAGCTCACTTTTGGTTTATGCGATCTACCGCTGTGACGTCAATCAGGTCAAATCTTGTGATCTCACTGAAAAAGGAGGAAGAGCAGCAAGGGCAGTAGTTTGGTGATATCACCTTCTGCTGATTAAAACTGCAAAAAACAGAGGCTGATAAAAAATTGTAACAGCAAAAATTGGCAGTGAGCATTTTTGTAAGATAATTTCTTATCATTTTCAAATATCCTGCAATTGTAGTTTGTTCTATAGCTATGAGTAGGTTTTAGGCCTGGGTTATTTCAACTCAGGAGCTTTTTCACAAGGCTCCTGTCTGCCTGAAATACGAAGGTAAAAAATGCTTAGTAGCAGATGATGAGCAAAGATGAAATAAGCTCATCCATCTTTTCTTGATGGCAATATTATTTCCCTTTGACCATAAGGAAAAATCCTTAGCAACCTGCAGGATGTCTTCATCCCTTCTTTTCCTATCCTTTTGGTAGATAAGACAAGGAGGCTACTTTGCTCAAGTACCAGGCAAATACCATTTGTCTTCTACTGATAAATATGGTGTTGATGGGCACTTGATGGTCAGCATACATCTGCTTGGCCAAAGGATTTGTTCTATGCTGTATGACCCAATTACTTGCCCAAGGTATCTGGCTCAGTACAGTGGACTCCTCTTTGTGATGCCAACAGTTATAATTAGCAGTTGATGGCTATGGTGTAGAAAATGCAGCCACTTAAAATAGTGCTGGCATTCTTTCCATGTCCCAGTCTGGGCCTCTTAGAAAAATGCAATGCTCATGAAACAATGTATGTTGTGTGTTTTGATCAGCACTTTATCTTACAGAACTTATTTCCAGGCAATATTGTTGTGTCATTGGTCAGTGTGTGGGTTTTTAAATGTAAACAACGTGAACCATGTGAAGAAGATGTTCCTGGTCCAAATAAGGGATCAAGAACGTCTTCTTCATCTTTGGCCTGATTTTTGTGCACCAAACCTATGAGATTTTTAACACATTGTCAAATAGTTGCTAATGTTGTAACAATATTAGAATGTCTTGGCCACAGGCACAGCTACTTCTGGAATACAAATGGGATTAAGATTAAGATTAAGTTTGTCACATGTACATCGGAACATAGTGAAGTGCATCGTTTGTGTCATACCAAATCAGCAAGGATTGTGCTGGGTAGCCTGCAAGTGTTGGCATGCTTTCAGCATCAAGGTAGCATGCCCTCAACTTACTAACCTTAACAGTGCATCTTTTGGAATGTAGGAAGAAACTGGAGCACCCACTGGAAACCAATGCTGTCACAGGAAAATGTACAACGCGTTACAGGCAGTGACAGGAATCCTACCCTGTTCTTACAGCTGATGCGGTAAAGCATTTTGCTAACCTTCAGTACCACAGTCTTCAGCAGTTCAGCTGATATGTTGTTGTACCACACAGATGTTACTGCATATAGTGGTCTCAGTTATATTTTGATACTGTAGGGTGAATTGGCTGAAGACTGGCTTCTGTGATGGGGGAAACTTTAGGAGAAGGCTGAACTGGCTCATGCACAAATCAGCTAGTAGTAACTGCTTTAGCTTGATGAAGGGTTTCGGCCTGAACCATCAAACGTTCATTCACTTCCATAGATGCTGCCCTACCTGCTGAGTTCCTCTAGCATTTTGTGTGTGTTGCTCTGGATTCCAGCATCTCTTGTGTTTATGCTTTAGCCTTGTTTTTTTTTCGATCTCATGCTCAGCTTCACCATCATTCATCATGGGATTATGTATGGTTCTTCTTTCGTCCCATTAATTGTTTAGTTATTAAGAGGAACCATATATAATACCATCACCTACCCTGGACTTTCTCTCTTCTCTCCTTTCCCATTGGGCAGATGATACAAAAGCCTGAAAGCACAAACAACCAGGCTCAAGGACAACTTTTCCCACTGTCATCAGTCTCTTCAACAGACCCCTTGTACTATAAGATAAACATTTGGCCTCACAATCTACCTCATTATGATCTTTGCCTTTATTGATTCCCTTCACTGAACTTTTTTGGTAGTTTAAACACTTTATTCTGCATTGTTATTGTTTTATCTTCTTCTGGTTCAATGCACTGTGTAATGATTTGATCCGTATGAATAGTATGCAAGGCAAGCTTTTCATTACATTGTCGTGCATGTGCCAATAATGAACTAATTCCAATAATTATCCATACCCAAATGTAGCTGGATTTGAGAGGACGGGGAAGTCTTGATCTGATCTATCACTGTGGAACTGCTCAGCCAGCTAAATAATCCTGTTTTGCATCTCCATTTAGTTGGTACCTTTGTTTTTCATTAAGTATCCAGCACAGGACTATTTATCGAATATTTGTTCAGAATGGAATATCTTCTTAGGCAGGCCAATATCAGGTATTTTGGTAAGCAAACATTTCACTACCACCATGTTGTGTCTTTACTATCATTGCTTCTGTGATGGCACAATGTTTTTTATGAGGACATCCTGAGTTAAATTTCCATGATCTTTCAAAAATAAGTGGTGAGCTTTGAATGGGCAAGGAGTGGTCCATCTATTGCTGAAATACATGGAGGTAAATTTATTGCAGTTTGGAGCTTTTTTGTTACTTAAGTGGTTTTGTAATTTCCTGAAGATGTTTCTAAACACATTAATAATATTTACCACATTCATATGGTGTGTTTCATGATGTGGGACTATTTCACTGTGATATGAGCCTATCAATTCTGAAAGATGGGTGCTTTTCAAATGGCAGGGCAGCATGAGACAAAATGTTGAAAGAAAACTCTGCCTTTTTTGGACTGATGGGCCAGATTTCTTCCAAACAGTTGAGAAATGGTTATGACAACAATGAATCTACTTCTGTAAGTCCAGTAAGGACATATTCATTGGTAAACCTGAGCTCTCGCAAAAGTTTTACAGAGTCCTTGTGTGTGGTAGTGATCATAAAATTTTCCATCTGTCCTGAAGCAGACACAGCTGACATGATTTTAGTGACTGGCAGTGAGTTGGCGGCAGAGGGTAAGTTTAGGTTTTGTAGTTACATGATACTATTTTTCTGAAGCTTGGCTTAAGTCCCCTAATCCAAGCAAATCTTGGTGAATCTCCTCTGTGTAGTGATTGCAGTGGAGAATATGTAGAAAAGATTCACCAGAATTTACCTGCATTTGACAACTTAAGCCCAGCTATCAGTATCAGAATCAGGTTTATCATCACTAGCATGTGACGTGAAATTTAACTTGGCAGCCGTTCAATACAATACATAACATAGAAGAGAAAAGAAAACAATAAATGAAATAAAAATAATAACAATAATAAATAAAAAAATCAATTACAGTATACATATATTGAACAGATTAAAAAATGGAAAAAACAGAAATACTGTATGTTAAATAAAAGTGAGACAGTGTCCAAGGGTTCAATGTTCATTTAGGAATCGGATGCCTTCAAATCACTCCCTAGAGCTATTTTTCCCTAGGGTGGCCTTGATAGAGTGGATGTAGAGAGGATATTTCCAATAGTGTGAGAGTCACATAGAGGACACAGCCTCAGAATAGAGGGGTATCCTTTCAGAATAGAGATGAGGAGGAACTTCTAGCCAGAGTGTGGTAAATCTGTGGAATTCTTTGCCACAGACAGCTGTGGAGGCCAAGCCTTTATGTATATTTGAGCCAGAGAATGATAGATTCTTGATTGACCAGGCCGTGAAGGGATACAGGGAGAAGGCAGGAGATTGGGGCTGAGAGAAAAATTGGATCAGCCTTGATGAAATGGCAGAGCAGACTCAATGGGTCAAATGGCCTAATTCTGCTTTTATATCATATGGTCTTGTGGCCTTAGAGTGAAGGAGTCCTCATAGATCTGTATAAAATTATAAGAGGTATAGATGGGGTAGACAGATAGAATCTCTTTTTTCTATGGTAGGTATATCAAAAATGAAGAAATTAGAAACCAACCTTGAGTGCACAGAATTTTTAAGAAGACCTGAAGAGAAATACTTTTAGACAGAGAGTGGTTGATATCTAGAATACACGGCCAGAGGAGCTTGTGGATTGAGATGCAATCATTATGTTTAAGGGATATTTAGAAAAACATTTAAATAGACAAGACATAGAAGGATGCAGACTTATTTGGGAAATGGAATTAGTAGGGATGGGCAAAACACTGGCATGGATGTGATGAGTCATTTTGGTGCCGTACCTCTTTGAGTCTTTAACCCTATTCCTTTAATATCTGACACAAAATTACTTTGAAAAATTTGAGGCCCTTTGAAACTCAGATTGAAAAGCAGGAAAACCAATAGCGTTAGTTCAGAATCAGAATCAGGTTTAATATCACTGGCATATGTCATGAAATTTGTTAACTTTATGGCAGCAGTACACGATGCATGAGAAAAACTGAGTTAGAATAAGTATATATATATATATATATGTTTAATAAATAGTTAAATTGAAACAAGTAGTGCAAAAAGGAGGAACAAAAAAGAAGTGAGGTAGTGTTAACACGAGGAAATGAGGTAGTGTTCATGGGTTCAATGTCCATTTAGAAATCTGATGGCAGAGGGGAGGAAGCTGTTCCTGAATCGCTGAGTTGATAATGTAATGAATTATCGAGGCACTGAGAAGTCTTCCTTACACTGATGTAAACCAACCTCAATTACATCAGATGGAGAATTGCTATATTCAACCTGAACTCCGGAAAGCCAATAAAGGCGCCAAGAGACAATATCGAGCCAAGTTGAAAGCCCAGGCTAACCAGAGGGATGCCGGTTGACTATGGCAGGGTCAAAATGAGAACACTGAGTGCAAAGAAAAGGCTGGGAATATCAATAACTGTGGCACTTCTCTTCCTGACAAACTTAACATATTCTACACAAGATTCGAATAGAAGAAGAGCGTCCCCGCTCCCTCCGGATGAACTGGGCCTGGTGGTATCGAGATTCATCGTCACTGAAGAGGACGTTAGAAGGGCCTTCCTGAAGATAAATCCAAGGAAGGCGACGGGCCCAGATGGCGTCCCGGGATGGGTTTTCCAGGCCTGTGCAAGTGAGGTAGCAGGAGTGTTTGCTGACGTCTTCAACTGCTCCTTGCTTCAGTCTAAGATCCCCTCGTGTTTTAAGAAGGCAATGATAATCCTGGTGCTGAAGAAGAGCAAGGTGGCATGCCTGAATGACTATCGACCTGTGGCTCTGATATCAATTGCTATGAAGTGCTTTGAGCGATTGGTTATGGCACACATCAACCACAGCCTACCGGTCAACCTTGACGCTTTGCAATTCGCTTACCAGAGCAACAGGTCAACAGCAGATACCATCTCTCTGGCCCTACATTCCTTCTTAGAATACCTGGAGAAAAAAGACGCATAAGTTAGGCTCCTTTTCATTGACTACAGCTCTGCCTTTATTACCATCATTCCAAGTAAACTGATTCTTTACCTCTGGAACCTGGGCCTTTGCACAGCCCAGCACATCACACAAACCAATCTTGCGTCCTTGGACTCACTTTACACCGCACGCTGTCGGAGCAGTGCTGCTAGGATAATCAAGAACACGACCCACCCAGCCAACATACTTTTCATCCCTCTTCCCTCCAGGAGAAGGCTCAGGAGTTTGAAGACTCGTAAGGCCAGATTTGGGAACAGCTTCTTTCCAACTGTGATAAGACTGCTGAACAGATCCTGACCGGGATCTGGGCCGTACCCTCCAAATATCCGAACCTGCCTCTCGGTTTTTTTGCACTACCTTACTTTCCACTTTCTACTTTCTATTTATTATTTATGATTTAAATTTTTAATATTTACTATCGATTTGTACTCCAGGGAGTGGGAAGCGCAGAATCAAATATCGCTGTGATGATTGTACGTTCTAGTATCAATTGTTTGGCGACAGTAAAGTATAAAATATAAAGTATAAAGTATAAAAATAATAGGAAGCCAATTGCATTCATTGTGTCAAGATGTCCACAAGACAAGTATGTTCCAATTAGTTTGATGCCCTTTTCAACATATTAATTTCAAATTGTAACAAGAGGAACTTTATGACTCATTAGAAATCTGCTGTTGATTTGTAAAGTGAAGCAGCTAGGAAACAAAGAGTAATGCTTTTTCCAAAATTACTACTAAAGTTATATACGTGATAACATTAAATACAATTCTGAAAGTATCAAACACCATTCAAAATGATTCACTCACAACAAACTTTCCACAATTCGCATAGCTCCCTGATGTTAAGTTTGTTTTTCTTTAAGCAAAGTATATAATGTTCCATTATGAACCACATACTTTGAAAGTATTTCCATCTTTTGACAAGTAATTCAAACAATTTATTTATTTGATAGCATCACAACACTATGACAGGAGTATTACAAATCTAACCCAGGCACTAGGCCCATTTTCCTTTTATACTCTCTGCAATATTTCTCCATCACACGAATCACACCGAACTGAGAACATCACAAACAATTCACAACAAATTCAATAGGCACGACAGCACAGGGTTGATTTTCACTTGCTTTCACTTTTGCAAATACTTTCATATACAAAACTTTTTGTAAACCTTAAAACCAACCACCATTTATAGCATCAGACCACTACACCATTGTTGGTGTTATGCCATATTTATTTCTTAATATAGCAAAATAAGATGTATAATATTTAAACAGCTTGTCTATTTGACTGACTATAATAAATGACTGAATCTGTTGCTTGTTTTAAGTAACTGAGTCCATGTACTGTTTGGAAATTGTTTTGTTTGGTAATGGGATTCCTTTTTCTCCTTATATATCCATAGAAAGTTTCCATTTCAGTACCTGCAAGTTAATCCCACTCCGTAGAAAAAAATCTGACGCATAATATGCTGATTCTGCATCTTTCTGCATAATATGCACTAAAGATTCTTTAATAAATTGAAACAGATTGACCATAATTTTAATATGCATTCCTGTTAGAGGTTACTGCTTTATATGTATAATCATAGCATGATATAAAATATCTTCAAATTAAAATGACTTTAAATCCTCTGATTTACAAATTGCAATCTGATACATGACTTGAGTTACTTTTCTTGCATTTTGCTTCTTCCCAGTGACTCAGCTGCTACAATAAATTTATTGTTGTCACGGAACTAGTTTAAATACTTTTTAAAAGATTTCAGTTGTAGAATTTTGCAGGACAGAGGCTGAAATGAATTTAAATACAAATTCTACTTCTGAATTGTTTAATCTGCATTTTCCAACTTTAGTTCCTATTTTGGGAATTTCCAAAATGGCTACCAAGGAAATTACTGCATCAATCCAAAATTTTTGCAACTTTGAGTATACAGGAAAAAATTGGTGGCTGAAATCCAACCTCCGTGGTAATGACATTATGGAATATTGTCCAGTTGATAAGCAGGGGATAGCTAATTGCTGAAACCACAGGGGATACAGTGGAAAATGGCTGTCAGTGTGAAGCATACAATGATGGCATATTAAAGAAAACGGAAATTGCCATTCCTGTAGAGATTAGTCGACAAGCACTGAGACCAATCAAAGTGCAGAAAAGCTGGATTAATCCCAGCTTGTTTCTGTCAATACCTCAGAGGGGTTAAACTGTATCCATGGCTACTTGGTAAAGTTTGTCTCAGTGTTGTGGCTAACCATGAGTTTGCTCCAGGAAGCACAGACCTGTGGAGGACAAACAATAGGGAATGTTTTGGAGAATTCACTGAGGAGAGACCAAGAGAACTGACAGTGACCTATGATTTACACAATGTATATTGTACATATATTTATATATTGTATCTAGGAAGCAGGTAAACACCACATGTCATGTTAATGTATGTAGTCAGGAGACTAAAATTCCCTTGAATGATGTACTGGCATTAGATTTGTTGAGAAAATTGCAAGAGATTAACCCCCATATTTTCTGGAGCACAGCATATGCATGCAGTTGTGAAATACCAGATGTGCGTTAAGACACAGTCATTTGGCGCAGTCTACAATGAATGTGAACAGACTATTGAACTGAGGAGAGCATAAAACACGTACCCAAAGCTGTTGTCAGGTCACACCCCCATTTGTCCCCCTCCTAACAGGATTCAAATGTTAGCAAACACACAGGGAACACTTCTACCATTTCATCACTGCAGGGAGCCAAGCATCACCTGAGTGACTGCATTTGATGAGATTATTGGGTAAACCGGGAAAAGAGTTCATCATGGCAGAATTCTGGGTAGATGTTTTGGTGCAATTAAAAATGAGAAAACTTCTAACTTTGAGTTCTGAGCTGATCTCACAATTGTGGATAATTCATACTAATCCTCTTAAGAGAATCACTGCAGAGTTTTTGAATTTGACAAAGTAATCTATTAAAAGACATTTTTTGAATAGATTTATTGCATATTAAGAAACAGCAAGGGTAAAAAGACCCTGATAAAAGTTATATACATACTGCTGAGCAGTAGTCAGGATGTGGGCTACAGATTATAAAAGGAGATAGAAAACACTTGTCATAAGTGCAATGTTACAATAGTCATGGGGGGTTTCAATATGCACATAGATTGAGAAAATCAAGTTAGTGCTGGACCCAAGAGAGAGGATTTGTAGAATCCCTATGAAATTGCTTTTTAGAGCAGCGTGTGGTTGAGCCCACTAGGTAAAAGGCTATTCTGGTTTGTATGAACCTGATGTGATTAGGGAGCTTAAGGTAAAGGAGCCGTTAGGAGATAGCAATCAGAGTTACAAAATACACGTGGACTAAGATGTTAACTGCCCTGTGCTATCACCAGTGGGATCATCAGTTGATCTGCCACCTGTCTTCAGGAGTTTCGGCCCGCTTATGATCGAGACTCCCTCGAGGTGGTGGGCCAGCGGTGCTAAAGCACCACCTCCCACTGGTGAGTTTAAAAACTTGGCAACTGCCTATATCAGAGTTGTTGGTCACTTCCATCCAACAGATATCCTGCTCTTCAGGTGTCTATGCAACTACTGAAGGATTTGCAAGATATGTATACACTGTCTGACTATCTGCCCCTCTGGACATACTTGGTCCACAACCATGCTGATCCTTTCTCTGCTGCCTCAGCTACAGCCCTGCTGTATGGTAGACTTCATCCTGTAACTTGAGAGGGAAAAGCTAAAGTCAGATCTATCAGTATTACAGTGGAGTAAAGGGAATTATAGAGGCATAAGAGAAAAGCTGGTCAAAGTTGTTTGGAAGGGGATTTTAGCGGGGATGACAGCAAGACGTCAATGATTGGAGATTCTGGTAGAAACTTGGAAGGTATAGGATAGATGCATCCCAAAGAAGAAGCCGTATTCTAAAGGCAGGATGATGTAACTGTGGCTGACAAGGAAAGTCGAAAACAACACAAAAGCAAAAGAGAGGGCATATAATAGAACAAAAATTAGTGGGAAGTTAGAGGATTGGGAAGTTTTTAAAAATCAACAGAAAGTAACTAAAAAGCCATCAGGAGGGAAAAGAAGAAGTAGGAAGGTAAACTAGCCAACAATATCAGGTATATAAAGAGTAGAAGAGAGGGGAGAGTAGATATTGGACTGCTGAAAAAATACGCTGGAGAGGCAGTAATGGGGGTCAAGGAAATGTTGGATGAATTAAATAAAGATTTTGCATCCATCTTCAATGTGGAAGGCACTAGCAGTGTTTTGGAAGTTCAAGTGTATCAGGGGGCAGAATTGAGTGCAATTATTATTACTTGAGAGAAGGTGCTTGTAGGCCGAAAGGTCTGAAGGTGGACAAGTCCGAGTCACCTGGACCAAATGGACTACATCCCAGGGTTGTGAAAGATAAGGCTGGAGAGATTGTGGAGGATTTGGTAAAGATCTTTCAATAATCAATAAATTCTGACAGTTTCGGAGGACTGGAAAATTGAAATGCCACTCCACTATTCAAGAAGGGAGGGAGGCAGAAGAAAGGAAATCATAGGCCAATTAGACTAACCTCAGTGGTTAGAGTCAATTGTTAAGGATGAGGTCTCAGGGTACTTGGAGGCACAAGATAAAATGGGCCAAAAAGAGCTCAGTCTCCTTAAGAGAAAATCTGTTGGAATTCATTAGTTAATAACAAGCAGGATAAACAAAGGAGAATCAGTGGATGTTGTGTACTTGAATTTTCAGAAGGCCTTTGACAAGATGTCACACATAAGGCTGTTTAAATCAGAGCCCATGGTATTACAGGAAAGATACTAACATGGATAGCTGATTGGCTGATTGGCAGGAGGCAAAGAGTGAGAATAAAAGGAGCCTTTTCTGGTTGGCTGCTGATGACTGGTGGTGTTGCACAGGGTTCGGTGTTGGGACCAATTCTTTTTACATCATATGTCAATGATTTGAATGATGGAATTGATGGCTTTGTGGCCATTTTTATGGATAATATGAAGATAGGTGGAGGGGCAGGTAGTGTTAAGGAAGCAGAGAGGCTGCAGAAGGACTTCGACAGATTAGGAGAATGGGCAAAAAAGTGACAGATGGAATCAAGTGTTGGGAAATGCATGGTCATGCTTAGTAGAAGGAATAAAAGCATAGACTATTTTCTAAACAGGCAGAAAATTCAAATATCCAATGTGCAAAGGGACTTGAGAGCAGTTGTGCAGGATTCATTTAAGGTTAACTTGTGGGTTGAGTTGGTAGTGAGGAAATCAATGCAATTTTAGCATTAACTTTGAGAAAACAAAGCCAGGATGCAATGCTGAGGCTTTATAAAACATTGTTGAGGCCTCACTTGGAGTATTATGAGCAGTTTTGGGCCCCTTATCTAAGAAAGGATGTGCTGATATCAGAGAGGGTTTAGAGGAGGTTCATGAGAGTGATTCCAGAAATGAAGCGTTATCATATGAGGAACGTTTGATGGCTATGGGCCTATACTCACTGGAATTTAGAAGAATCGGTTGGGGGTGGGGGTACGGGGGTGGTGGTTGGTAGTGGTGGAATTGAATTGAAATCTGTCAAATATTGAAAGGTCTACTTTAAGTGGATGTGTAGAGGCTGAGATGAGGGCATTCCAACAGCCAAATCCAGGCTCAGATGGGTGACCTCCCCAGGGGCTGTTGGTCCTTGCAACAATACCCTACAAAGTATTGGAATGGGATCACTTCTCCCATCTGGTTGGCCATCTGAGAATTCAATGGACCTGACAGTTTATCAAGAGACTATATTGGTGGCCATCTACGTCCACAATGTCCATGACCTCTTCTCTGTCTGTCCCACCTGTGCTCAGAATAAGAGTTCATACCAGCAACTTGAGGATATGCTATGCCTGCTGCCTGTGCTCCACCACCCCTGGACCTACCTCTAGGTATATTTTATCACTAAGCTGCCTCCGTTTGGTTATTGTGGATTGATTCTCCAAGGTTGCCCTCTTCATTGCTCTCCCTAAGTTCCCATCAACTCGTAAGACTGCCACCCACATGGTTCATCATGTATTCTGCATGGTTTCCCCCAGGACATGGTGTCTGATCAAGGACTACTGTTTACAGCCCACTTTTGGAAGGTTTTCAGTTCTCTTTCAGGAGGGATGGCCGGCCTCTCTTCTGGTTTCCACTCTCAATCTAACAGCCAGACTGTGAGAGAGAACCACAAGTTGGAGACAACCCTGCACTGCCTTGCTTCTTCCAACCCCATGTCCTGGAGTTTCCATTTTGTGTGGGCAGAGATTGCCTATAATAGCCTTCAGTCATCCTCCACTGGCATGTCCCCCGTAGAATGCCGGAAGGGATTCCAGCCAATGCTTGTCCCTGACTAGGAGATTGATGTGCGAGTTCCTGCTGCTGTTGATCGGTTGAACCAAAGGTACAAACGCGTGGAGACAAGCCATGGATTCTCTGCTGTGCATTCGGAAGCAACATGTCTGGCACGGTGTTAGGCTCCGCTGACAGGTGAGGTCTGTCAAACCAGCAGAGAAAGTCTGACTGGTATTGAAGGTTTTTTTCTGACCCTCTGAGTGAAGAAGTTTCTTCTCATGTTCTACGTGAGTCATAGAATCAATGAAATGTACAGCAAAGAACAGGCCCTTTGGCCCGTCTAGTCTTCACCATGCCATTTAATCTGCTTAATCTCATCCATCTGCACTGGCACCATAGTCCTCCATAACTCCTCCATCCATGTACATATCCAAACTTCTCTTGAACAGTGAAATCAAGCCTACATGCACCACTTGTGCTGGCAGCTTGTTCCAAACTCCCATGACCCTCTGAGCGAAGACGTTTCTCTTCAAGTTCGCCTTAAACTTTTTACCTTTCACCCTTAACCCATGACCTCTAATCGTAGTCCCACCAAACCTCAGTGGAAAAAGCCTGCTTGCATTTACCTTATCTATACCCCTCATAATTTTGTATAACTCTATCAAATCTCCTCTCAATCTTTACCTTCCAAAGAATAAATTCCCAATCCATTCAATCTTCCCTTATAACTCAGGTCCACCAAACCTAGCAAATTGCTTGTAAACATTCTCTGTACTATTTCAACCTTATTTACATATTTCCTGTAGGTAGGTGACCAAAACTGCACACAATACTCCAAATTAGGCCTTACCAACATCTTATACAACTTCAACAGAACATCCTATCTCCTGTACTCAGTACTTTGATTAGGAAGGTCGATGTGCCAAAAGCTTTCTTTATGGCCCTATCTACCTGTGATGCCACTATCAACGAATAATGGGCCTGTATTCCCAGATCCCTTTGTCCTACCACACTCCTCAGTGCCCTACTGTTCACTGTGTAAGCCCTACCCTACTTTGTCCTCCCAAAGTGCAACATCTTGCACTTGTCTGCATTAAATTCCATCTGCCATTTTCAGCCCATTTTTCCCAGCTGGTCCAGATCCCACTGCATGGCATGGTAGCCTTCCTCACTGTCCACAACAGCCCCAATCTTAGTGTCATCTGCAAGTTTGCTGATCCAGTCAATCACATTATCATTCAGACCACTTAAATAGATGACAAAACAGCAATGGACCCAGCACCGGTACTTGCAGCCCTCCACTTGTCACAGGGCTCCAGTCAGAAAGGCAACCATCTAATACCAGCCTCTGAGGTCTAATCCAATTTGCTACCTCATATTGAATGCTGAGTGACTGAATCTTCCTGACCAATCTCCCATGCCGGACCCTGTCAAGTGTCCCGCTAAAGTCCGTGAAGACTACATCCATTGCCTTGCCTTCATCAAATTTCCTGGTAACTTCATCAAAAAACTCTATAAGATTGTTAGACATGACGTACCTCACACGACACCATGATAACTATCCTTGATCATTTCGTGTCTATCCAAATACTCATGGATCTGGTCCCTTAGTATACCTTCCAATAACTTTCCCACTACAAGGTCAGACTTACTGGTGTATAATTTCCTGGTTTATAACTCAGTATTCTCTATTTTCATCTCACTTTCATATCGACCTGTGTCTTGGTGCAGCCACAGACATTATCTGTCATATCTGTATCGTCACCAGATGTGATAGTGCAATGCTCGGCAGGATTGCTTTCCATCATCCACCAATACTTCATTCTATCTGCGACTCTACCACCCACATTACACTGAAATTAGCAATCACACTAGCAAGTGAGAGATATTACGCACACCCACCACATCTTTTAACTTAAATGGATTCCCGATCATGAAACGCCAACATTTAGAATTTTCAACTTATCTAAGAGCATGTTGTCATTGTAATCTCTTCTATCCTTGAACCCACAAATTCATCATTTGACTCTGATGCCTAGTCATTGTCCTTATCAGTCAAGCCCACCAATGTGACTTTGCCACCAAAATGCCAGTCTTTGAACTTTTGCCTCTCCACCTTCTTCTCCCACCATTGCTTTAAGATCCCTTTTCACATCCAAGAATTTGGCCTATCTCTAAGCCTTCTACTCTCTCCTTCCTTGTCTTAACATCTATAAAGCACTTCAGAGTGCTTTCCATATGAAATGTACAAGTGGAGAGGCTGGACAGAGGACCATCACCATGTTGTGGAGAAGTTTGTGACCTCCTGAAATCCTGAATTGAATTGAATTGACCTTATTACTTACATCTTTCATGTACCTGAGGAGTAAAAATCTTCATGTTACATCTCCATCAAAATGTGCAAGGTGCAATTTATAATAAATAGTATGTACAACAGGACAGGCAATATAACATAGAAATACAATTGCATCAGCATGAAAAAATCAGTCTGATGGCCTGGTGGAAGAAGCTGTCCCAGGGCCTGCTGGTCCTGGCTTTTATGCTGCAGTACCGTTTTCTGGATGGTAGCAGCTAGAACAGTTTGTGGTTGGGGTGACTCAGGTCCCCAATGATCTTTCAGGCCCTTGTTATACACCTGTCTTTGTAAATGTCTTGAATAGCGGGAAATTCACATCTACAACTGGGCTGCCCGCACCACTCTCTGCAGAGTCCTGTGATTGAGCATACCAGCAGTGATACAGCCAGTCAGGATGCTCTCAGTTGTGCCCCTGTAGAAAGTTCACAGGATTTGGGGACACACACCAAACCTCTTCATCCATCTGAGGTGAAAGAGGTACTGTTGTGCTTTTTTCACCACACAGCCGGTATGTACAGACCACGAGTTCCTCAGTGATGTGTATTCCAAGGAACTTGAAGCTGTTCACCCTCCCAACCCCAGATCCATTGATGTCAATTGGAGTTAGCCTGTCTCCAATTCCTCCTGTAGTCCACAACCAGCTCCTTTGTTTTTGCGACATTGAGGGTGAGGTTGTTTTCTTGACACCACTGTGTCAGGGTGATGCCTTCCTCTCTGTAGGCCGCCTTGTTATTATTTGAGATTAGGCCAATCAGTGTAGCATTGTCAGCAAATTTCATTAGCAGATTGGAGCTTTGGGTGGTGACACAGTCATGGGTACACAGAGAATAAAGGCTGGGTCTTGGGACGCAGCCCTGAGGGGGCACCTGTGTTGAGGGTCAGAGGGGCAGAGGTGAGGGACCCCACTCTTGCAATCTGTTTGAGATCTGACAGGAAGTCCAGGGTCCAGCTACACAAGGCAGGGTGAAGGCCAAGGTTTCTGAACTTCTTGTCAAGCCTGGAGGGAATTATGGTGTTAAATGCTGAACTGTGGTCCAAGAACAGCATTCTCACATAAGCATCCTTCTTCCCCAGGTGTAAGGACGGTATGTAGAGCAGTGGCTATTGCATCGTCTGTCGATCAGTTGTGTCAGTAGGTGAATTGTAGAGGGTCCATTTTGTGTGGTAGCATGCTGCAGATGTAATCCCTGACCAGCCTCTCAAAGCATTTGCTTATTATGGAGGTGAGTGCGACAGGACACCAGTCGTTCAGGCATGTTACCTTGGCCTTTTTAGGTACAGGGACAATGGTGGATGTTTTGAAGCAGGAGGGCACTCTACACCGGGAGAGGGAGAGATTCAAAATGTCTGCAAACACACCTGCCAGTTGAGCTGCGCACATCCTGAGTACCCGCCCTGGGACGCCGTCCGGTCCCGCAGCCTTGCGACTGTCCACTCGTTGGAAACACCTGCGTACTTCAGCCTCAGATGACCAAGGTGCAGATCACTTCAGCAGCTCTCTTCGGGGGCTCAGTGTTGGCGACATCAAACCGAGAGTAAAAAAGATTTAGCTAGTCTGGGAGAGAGGCAGCGATGTTGGAAATACCACAGTGCTTAGCTTTGAAGTCTGTTATGGTGTGCAGACCTTGCCATAAGCTGTGTGCACTGTTGGTGGAGAGCTGTGTCTGGATCTTGTCCCTGTATTGTCGTTTTGCTGCCTTGATGACCTTGTACAAATGGTTGCTGCATTTCTTGAGTTGCTGTTGGTCACCTGCAATGTAAGCCCTGGGTCGCGTGGTAAGTGCTGCTCAGATGGAAATGCTGATCCAGGGTTTCTGGTTTTAAGACCACAAGACTGTAAGATATAGGAGCAGAAGTAGGCCATTCAGCCCATCAAGTCTGCTTCACCATTCGATCATGGGCAGATCCAATTCTTCCTGTCATCTCTTTTCCCCATACCCTTTGACGCCCTGGCTAATCAAGAAACTTTCTATCTATGCCTTAAATGCACCCAATGACTTGACCTCCACAGCCGCTCATGGCAACAAAGTCCACAGATTTACCACCCTCTGACTAACGTAATTTCTCCTCATCTCTGTTTTAAATGGACATCCTTCAATCCTGAAGTCGTGCCCTCTTGTCCTAGACTCCCTTACCATGGGAAATAACTTTGCCCTATCTTAGCTGTTCATGCCTTTTAACATTTGGAATGTTTCTATGAGATCCCCCCTCATTCTCCTGAACTCCAGGGAATACAGCCCAAGAGCTGCCAGCTGTTTCTCATACAGTAACCCTTTCATTCCTGGAATCATTCTTGTGAATCTTCTCTGAAACTACTCCAATGTCAGTATATCCTTTGTAAAATAAGGAGCCCAAAACTGCACACAATACTCCAAGTGCTGTCTCACGAGTGCCTTATAGAGCCTCAACATCACAACCCTGCTCTTACATTCTAGACCTCTAGAAATAAATGCCAAAATTGCATTTGCCTTCTTCACCACTGACTCAAACTGGAGGTTAACCTTTAGGGTATCTTCCACAAGGACTCCCAAGTCCCTTTGCATCTCTGCATTTTGAATTTTCTCCCCATCTAAATAATAGTCTACCAGTTTATTTCTTCCACCAAAGTGCATGACCATACGTTTTCTAACATTGTATTTCATTTGCCGCTTCTTTGCCCATTTCCCTAAACTATCCGAGTCTCTCTGCAGGCTCTCTGTTTCCTCAACACCACCCGCTCCTCCAAATATCTTTGTATCATCGGCAAATTTAGTCACAAATTCATTGATCCCATAGTCCAAATCATTGACATACATCGTAAAAAGCAGTGGTCCCAACACTGACCCCTGTGGAACTCCACTGGTAACTGGCAGCCAGCCAGAATAGGATCCCTTTATTCCCACTCTTTGTTTTCTTCCTATCAGCCAACTCCACCCATGCTATTACTTCCCTGTAATTACATGGACTCTTATCTTGTTAAGCAGCCTCATGTGTGGCACATTGTCAAAGGTCTTCTCAAAATCCAAGTACACCACATCTACTGCATCTCCTTTGTCTAGACTGCTTGTAATTCCCTCAAAAATTGCAGTTGGTTAGTCAATCAGGATTTTCCTTTCAGGAAACCATGCTGGCTTTGGCCTATCTTGTCATGTGCCTCCAGGCATTCTGTAATCTCATCCCTAACAATCGATTCCAACAGCTTCCCAACCACTGATGTCAGGCTAACAGGTCTATAGTTTCCTTTCTGCTGCCTCCCACCCTTCTTAAAAAGCGGAGTAACATTTGCAATTTTCCAGTCATCCAGTATAATGCCAAAGTCTGTCGATTCTTGAAAGATCATTGTAAATGCCTCCGCAATCTCTCCAGCTACTTCCTTCAGAACCCAAGGGTGCATTCCAGCAGGTCCAGGAGATTTATCCACCCTCAGACCATTAAGCTTCCTGAGCACCTTCTCAGTTGTAATTTTCACTGCACAAACTTCACTTCCCAGACACTCTTGAATGTCTGGTATACTGCAGATGTCTTCCATTGTGGAGACTGATGCAAAGTATGCATTCAGTTCCTCTGTCATCTCTATGTCTCTCATTACAATATCTCCAGCATCATTTTCTATTGGTCCTATATCTATCCTTAACTCTCTTTTACCCTTTATATGCTTAAAAAAGTTTTAAGTATCTTCTTTGGTATTAGTTGCCAGCTTCCTTTTATAATTCACCTTTTCCTTCCTAATGACCATCTTAGTTTCCTCCTGCAATTTTTTAAAAGCTTCCTAATCCTTTAGCTTCCCACCAGCTTTGGCTTCCTGGTAAGCCATCTCTTTTGCTTTTACTTTGGCTCTCACTTCACTTGTCAGGGTGCATCACAACCTGGTATGGAAGTTGTCCTGTCCAAGACCGGAAGAAGCTGCAGAAGATCGTGAACACAGCCCAGCACATCACACAAACCAATCTTCTGTCCTTGGACTCACTTTACACCACACGCTGTCGGAACAGTGCTGCCAGGATAATCAAGGTCACGACCCACCCAGCCAACACACTTTTCGTCCCTCTTCCCTGCGAGAGAAGGCTCAGGAGCTTGAAGAGTCCCAGATTTGGGAACAGCTTCTTTCCAACTGTGCTAAGACTGCTGAATGGATCCTGACTCGGATCTGGGCCGCACCCTCCAAATATCTGAACCTGCCTCTCAGTTTTTTTGCACTACCTTACTTTCCCTTTTCTATTTTCTATTTATGATTTATAATTTAAATTTTTAATATTTACTATTGATTTGTACTCCAGGGAGCGCGAAGCACATAATCAAATAATGCTGTGATGATTGTACGCTCTATTATCAATTGTTTGGCGACAATAAAGTATAAAGTAAAGTAAGGTACTGCTACTACTACTATACATATACAGGTTGCTGCAGGTGCTGGGTAAGGTTTGAAACTCAAATGGGCCCATGACAGATGTACCATGGAGAGCATTCTAACTGGCTGCATGACCGTCTGGATTGTGGGAGTGGGGATGGGGTGGTGTCTACTGCATAGGGTTGAAATAAGGTGCAGAGACTTGTAAACTTAGTCATCTCCATCATGGGCACTGGCCTTCATAGTATCCAGGACTTCTTCAAGGAGCGATGCGGCATCCATCATTAAGGACCCACACATCACCCAAGATGTGCCCCCTTCTCTTTGCTACCATCAGGGAGGAGCTACAGGAGCCTGAAGACTCACACTCAATGATTCAGAAACAGTTTCTTCCTCTCTGCCATCCAATTTCTGAATGGGTAGTGAACCCATGAATATTACTTCACTACGTCTTTTTTCTTCTCCTTGCATCACTTATTTAGTTTAACTATTTAATATATATACTTGCTGTAATTCATGTTTTGCACTCTATGATTATTATTGCATGCACTGATGCTGCAAAGTCATCAAATTTCACAACATATGCTGGTGATATTAAACATGGTTCGGATTCCAACTGTTGCTGATTTAACTGTATTGCAAGAGAGATCGCCTAAACAATGCAACTTCCGTGGAAGTACTTCTGATTTTATAGTGCAATGAAAAAGGAGGTTTTGATGTGTGGATGCCCCTGGAAGTTTTGAGCTGTCCATGTAGTCCAGGCTCTCCTGTTTCTTTGGATTAGAGATTTCAGTGACAGAGCTTACTTTCTGCATGACACCAATGTGCACCTCAGGCAACTATAATTTCGATCATTTGTATTTTACATGGATTTCTGGTCTCTAATGGGAGCTTTCCCAGTGAAGTGTATCTATGAGGAAGATACATAGATATATTGCCACACCATTGTGTAACTGGAGAAGGCAGAGGATATTTCTAAAATTTTCATATAGGAGTTCCTCCATTTGTGTATTGCAATGTTCTGGCAGTGATTATTTGCATGGAAGTCTTGGACAACTTATAGCAAGAGCTTCAAAGCACTGGAGAGATACCATCAAAGCTGTCTCTGCATAAAGCTCCACATTCACTGAAACAACTTCGATATCTTCCTCCAATCCACCAACCTTGACATTGAGGGTCTAATTATACTTTGTCATCGTCATTGGATAGATCACATACGAAGTTCAAATGTCTAACACCAGAGTGTTGAAAGAGACACACTGTCCTGAGCTATGTATTGGGAAGAGATTTCCAGGTGCACAGAGGATATGATTCAAAGATTTCCTCAAGGCTTTCCCAAAAAGAAGCCCCATTCCAGAGGGTATCAAGAAACTCAAGTCCATGCATTGGGAGTACAGAGCACAGCATAAGTGACAGAAAGGCTGCACCATTTCACAAGTTGCCAGTCCTCCTGACGTTTAGGTACTTTCTGCGCCATTTGTAGGAGTGTTTGCTGTTCCTATTGTTGCACCAGCTCTCCTGGAGCACAAAGGATTCATTTAGAAGCAAGTCATCCTCAGTTCCAAGAGGATGCCCAAAATGAAGAAGGGCCCGATAGTGACAAAGGTTCTCATTACTGCCCTTTGCTGGATGCAGCCCAAAGAACACTGTGTCTCTGCATCCTCAAATTTTCCTCATACCCTACCTTAAAATGATACAATAATGTAGGGTTGGGTAGATGTTTCCCTAATGTGCATGTTTTTTCCATACACTTCATTCATATATCATGGAACCAGCTCTGGTGACTGCTCGTTCTGTCAGTGAAGTAGAAAAGGGCCTAAATGCAAAAAAATACTTTATCACATGGAAGTACAAAGGATAAGTTACATGCTTGTGTTCATGCACCTTTCAGAAGCTGCTTAAATGGAGATGAATCAGTCAGGACAATTGAAGAAGGGTAGCCAAAGAATGAGAAAGCAGGTGGTTAGACCTCTATTAACATCCCAAGTTGCATTGTTCCATTTGAAGTAACAGTCAGACCAGATTCAAAAGGAAAGAGCAAAGAACAGGTGGATGAGGGAAGTTTGGTTAATTAAATCTCATTCTGGATATGAAAAGCCTGTTATATTTTATCATTGCTTGCCTTGACAAAAGTGTACCAGACAAAGTTTATAACATAAAAGCAGTAAATGCTGGACATACTCAGCGAGTTAGGCCGCATCTGATTGAAGAGTTGGAAATGTTAATGTTTCAGGTCAAAGGTCCTTTGTCAGTCATGTTGCTGCAGCAAGAAATGTTATCTCGGTTTCTCTTTGCACAAATGCAGCCTGGCCTATGTTTTCTGTTTTTATTTTTAGATTTCCAGCAACAGCAGTTCTCTGAATTTTCATTTGCCAGCCTTTATGACTGGCACATGGTTTCTGTAAACCATCAAGAGGAGAACTCACATTTACATTGCATGTTTTCATTACCCCTATAAATGATCTGGGACTTAAAAATGGCATGAACTATTTTCAAGCACTGTGATTGTCATGTAGGAAAATGAAGAAAAAAATCTGGGCACCCATAATTAACCATGGACCATCAGCTGTCCTTTATCACACTTTGTAAGCTCCCTCACTTTATCATTTCACTCACAGCAGGGGATCAACATTAGTTTAACGAGAGGTTCAGAAGTTAATATACAGGATCAGCAAGAAGTGAGGGAACCAGATGATATGCTAGTCTTTATTGCAAGAGGATTTCAGTACAAGAGAAGCAATATCCTGTTGTAATCATACAGGGCCCTGATGGCAAGGCAACTGGAGTATTGAGTACAGGTCAGTGGGCGATGTGTGGCTTCCAGGGCAATTTCTATGTGGTGGCGTTCCCGTGCTTTTGCTGCCCTTGTCCTTCAAGCTGGTAGTAGCCATGGATTTGGAAGGTCCTGTTTAAGGAGTATTGATGAACAGCTTCAGTGCATTCTGTAGGTCATACAAACTGCCTCTACTGCCAGTTTTATGGTGGAAAGAGTGAATGGCTGCTGATCAGGTGCCTCCCAAATGAGCTGCTATGTCCTGTGTGGTGTTGAGCTTATTGTGTACTCTTGAAGTTGTCCTCATTCTGACTGTAGTATTGAAGACCTGTGTACTAAGGCTAACTCTTCCTCTAGTCAAGCTATTACAGTACAGCTACAAAACTGGCACTGATCCAACAGTGTAGACATTATCCAGATATGTCCTCACTACAAACATCCAGACATTTCCACTCCATTGAATTATTGCCCTGTCACCCCATTCTAAATCATCATTGAGGTAATGAAAGGTGTTTTTGATAGTGATAACAGGAGCATTTTTCTCCAATAATCTGCTCACCAATGTCCAGTTTAGATTTCGCCAGACGTCATCGCGGCGGTCTAAACATGAGTTCCGTAAGTAAGTTAGAGTGACCTATCATGATAAAATGGCAACCCTTCACCAAGTATAGAAAGTGTGGTGAGTAAAATTGAGGTCAATGGCATCAAGGAAACAATACTCCAATGGGTGGAGTCATCCCTTGCCTGGAAACTGGGGTTATTAGTAGTTAATTATCTCAGTCCCAAACTATTATGCAGCCTCCTTGGCTGAACCATTGCCTCAGTGAAGATGTTTGCTGATGATTGATCAATGATCAGTTCTATTTATATCTCCTCAAGGAATGCAACAGTCATGCTTGCATGAAGCAAGACTTGAACACACTTTGGTAAATGGTATGTACTGTATGCCTCACGATGACCATTGCCAAAGAAAGAACATAACTGCCTAGTTCTGGCATTCAATAGGTATACCTTACCCAGTCTCTGAATGGGCATTGAACTCATGAAGACTACTTCAACACTTTTTTATATATTTTTTTGCACTATTTAAGTTAAATATTATATATATTTACTGTAATCACCCGCAAAGTTAAATTTCATGACATATGCCGATGATATTAAATCTGACTCTGATTCACCTGCGAGACAATATTAACCAATAGCTCAACTGACTCAGTCATGTCAATCAGAAACTGGGTCCCATACAGTGTTACTCACTTAATGCTCCAAAGCCTTTCCCAAATCTATAAGACACAAGTCTGGAGTCTAATGGAATATTCCTCACTTGCCTGGAACAATCAGGAAAATTTTCATTATTCCAAGACAAAGCAGTTGGCTTGATTGGAACCCCATTCACTACCTTAAGTAGTCTTTACATTCACTATCAGTGCATGGTGGTTGCAATGTGTGCCACCAAGAAAATGTACTGCAGTTACTCAGGACTCAGTCTATTCTGACAGAATCTCCAAAGTCTATAACCAAACAGGGCAATGTCTGCAGGTGCATGAGAATGCCATTCTCTGCAGGCTCCCTTTCAAGTTGTGCTCCAACCTCACATGGAAAGACACCACCTATTCCATACTTGTTGCATGGTCCAAATCCCAAGACTTACTCCATCACCTCTGCATGTTCTTGCAGAAATGTGACTCCAATACAACATTACATGCACCATCAACTTTCAGGCCATGGCTCACAAGGACTTGAGCTAATATTGTTATGTTCTGTCTGTGCCATCGTAACTATACAGTATGTACTGTGTGGGGCGTGTGACTGTATGAACTGTGTTTTACACCCAGGCTTCAGAGGAATGACATTTCGTTCAGCTGTATACATTTGTATGATTGAATAACAATTAAACTTGAACTTAAATATAACAGCACTATGGGAATGCCTTCACCGGAAGGACTACAGTGGTTCAAGAAAGTGGCTAACCACCACATTCTCAAGGGGCAGTTGGGCATGGGCAGGAAGCTATTGGTTTGACAGCAGTGCCTACATCGCCCAAAATGATTAAGTAATAAATAGCATTGACGCCATTGAAACTAATGAACTAGCCTCATTCAATTGGCCATTCAATAGGCCAATGAACTAACCTCATCCACTCACACAGTGATTTTGCTGTCATGCATTACAACTTGTTATGTTATGTGTAGACCATAACAAGCATTACCTTATTGGAAGTTCGGCTGCAAATTCAGTCAAGGCACCAGCTGCGTTTGGTATATTTCTTACATATTTTCATTTCCCCAATTTGAATGCAGTGACCTATTTCACACAGAATAACGATATTGCACTGGTTCACATAATATGCATGACCATAAGTGACTACTTCTCTGGAAAAAGTTTCAAAATGATGTGTGAGACACATGACCACAAAAACCGATAATTAAAGAAACTACCAACCATACAAATTCTAGAAGATAAAGAGTGGGGTAAGGGTGGGAAACATCTTTTAAAATGGTTAGCAATCTGCCATCTAATGTAATACATTTAATTACTCTTGAAAGCTATTTCCTGGTCTGTGGTCAGGCTGACACTGATCTGATTGACTGCAACAAAGTCTGGAGAATCACCTGGCTTACACTACAAGAGGAGAACTCATCCAACTGCCCTCCAATTAAGTCAATGGAGCAAAAGTCAGATGTTTTTTCAAAGATTCAATCAATTGTATTTCCTGAGAGTTCAGCGTGTTTGGTGTGTCCCTTTGACAAAGTGCATCCTCAACACTTAAAGTTCCTAATGATGAAGGAATGAAATTATGGGTGAATTTTCAGGGAAGTCCTTACAGAAACTTGTAGAAGGCACAATCTCCAAAATTAATAGCCAACAGCAAATCATGGTGCATGGTTCGTAATTTTAAACAGTGGCATACTGAGTGCTAAGTCTGATTGAAATTTATGTTAAATAAACATTATGGTCTAATCCCTAAATTTGCTAAGTTAATATTGAGGGATGGGGCATGTTATGTAGAGACTAGATATCAAGTGGGATTGCTGAGCTCAGAAAAAAGATAGAAAGACCAAAGTCAAAGCAAATGCTAGGAGGAGGTCTGCACTCAATAATTAAGATTTTCAATGTGTACATAATTATAACCCCTTAAAGATGCATGAAACCATGCAACAGACAGCTGGATTTGTAGGAAAATGAGAGGGCAATTGATTTAAAGATAATGCGTTTACTGGTATTCACTGTCCTTGAGAAAGACGAGAAGATACCTGGCTGCAAATTGTATTTGCTTTGGATAGGGTAAGCAAAAGATTCACCCATGCATGCATGTTTGCATTACAAACCAAATAGATGTGGTAATTTTGTAAATTATTTGCTGGGACCTACAGCTTCAGCTCTTATCTGGCCTGCTGTCTCTACAAGGATATGCCACCTTCAGAAAGCACAATAATTTATAAGTTCATATGCTTTATAATTATAGGTAATGGAATATTTTATTTTGCCCTTTTGCTATAATCAATGGCTTAAATGATTGGTAGTTGTGGATCCAGTGCTACAGAGAGGCTGCTGATATGCTAAAATTGACCTTCTAGCGGAGATTAAGTCAGCCTATGTTTTCACTCTGAATTAGTATTCGGTATCATTGCAGATAGGTACAGCTAAGGGACCTCTAAAGGATAGAAGAAGGTTCATTCTGGAGGTGATTGTCACTGCTTATGAAACTCATTTTATCAGCACTCAATGTGGGTTATCATTTAAGAATTGGCCTGAATTTTTGGGACCTAGAGAGGGGTGAGTATTGTCTGGGGAGGAGTGGTATGGCGGGATGAGGAGATGTGGAATTTTGGAAGGAGAGAATTTTTTTTACTGCTATCTGCCTGTGTACAGCATAATTGCCTTTATCTATTGGGATGTTGAGTAGTGTAAGGCAGGAGGTCATGTTGCAGCTGTATAAAATATTTGCAGTGTTGTATGCAGTTCTGATTGCCAAATTACAAGTTTTGATGAGGGAGTTCTCCAGATTAGTGAATATTAGCTATAAGGATCGGTTGGACAAAAGGGGATTTTCTCTCTGGAGTATAGGGGCTGATCAAGTACATAAAATTATACAAAGCAGATAGAGTCTTTTACCTGGGGTTTAAATGTCAAACACTAGAGGGTGTAGCTTTAAATTGAGAGGGCAAACTTATGAGACATGCTTTGTTTTACATCTCATGTGGTGGGTGCTTGGAACGTGCTGCCAGAGGAAGTGGTCAAAGCAGATATGACAGTAACATTTAAGAAGCATTTAGGCAGGCACACGAGCAAGGAGATGGTGGTGAAAAATAGACCATGTGCAGACAGATGGGATTAGAATGGATCGGCATAGAACATAGAAAAGTACAGCACAATAAAGCCCATTCATAGAACATAGAACATAGAAATCTGCAGCACATTACAGGCCCTTCGGCCCATGATGTTGTGCCAACCATGTAACCTACTCTAGAAACTGCCTAGAATTTCCCTAGTGCATACTCAGCCCACGGTGTTGTGCCAACCCTTTAACCTACACCAAGGTCAATCTAATCCTTCCCTCCCACATAGTCCTCTACTTTTCTTTCATCCATGTCCCTATCTAAGAGCATCCTAAATGTCCCTAGTGTATCTGTCTCTACCATCATACTTGACAGTGCATTCCACGTACTTGCCACTCTCTGTATCAAAAGCATGCCTCAGGTATCCTGCCTAAACCTTCCTCCAATCATCGTAAAATAATGCGTCTCTCATATTAGCCATTTAAGCTCTTTGGATTAAAATAACTATAATAATAATGGAACTGGGTCATTCATCAGCTCTCTGCAGCCTCTTGTGATCCTGTAGAGCTTCAATATCCTGCCATGATGCAACCAATCTGAATGCTCTCCATTCTAAAAATACAGGCGTTTACAAGAATCTCTTCAAACTCCTAATGAACTTTTATCCTCTCCTCTCAGGTTCCCCCTTCTCCAGCCCATTATCGCTTCCACCAGTCAACTTCCTGCCCTCTCCTTCTCCTGGTTTCACCTATCACCAGCCACCTTTTACTTTCTATGATTATGAAGGCATGTAGTCCTCTTTTATTGTCATTTAGTGATGCATGCATTAAGAAATGATACATTATTTCCTCCGGTGTGATATCACAAAACACTGGACAAACCAAGACTGAAAAAACTGACAAAACCACATAATTATAACATATAGTTACAAACAGTGTAACAATACCATAACTTGATGAAGAAGTCCGTGAGCACAGTAAAGTTCAAAGTTTCTCAAATGTCCCACATCTCACACAGACGGGAGAAGGAAGAAAGACTCTTCCTGCCATGCCGACCACAATCCAACTCCGAGTCATCCGAAAACTTCGAGCTCTGATCAGCTCTCTGACACCGAGCACTGAACGCCATCTCTGTCCGAACGACTTGACCTCCTTCTCGGTCACCAAAAGCAGGCAAGGCCGGGAGTTTTGAGGCCTACCCTCTGAAAGATTCCCGACCACACAGTAACAACAGCAGCTAACGCGCTTTTCAGAAATTTCTCCAGATGTTCCTCTGTGCTTTCACGTCCATTCTCCATCAAATCAGAATTGTCCACGGCCCCTATTTAACAGATACAATATCAATTTTCACCGGAGAGCTGCGCACATGCAGGCACGCCGCCATCTTCTCCTCCCTTCCCCCCACCTTCTTATTCTGACATCCTCGCCCTTCCTTTCCAGTCCCAATGAAGAGTCTCGGCCCGAAATATCAACTGTTTATTTCCGTCCATAGGTGTTGCTTGCCGTGCTGAGTTCCTCGAGCACATTGTGTGTATTGCTCTAGATTTCCAGCATCTGCAGTACCTCTTGTGTCATAATGAATATGCCTTGTTTGTCATTGCACCAATGTGTTGGGCCCAGAATAGATCCTCTACGATATTGACATGTAGGATCTTGAAATTGCTAATTTTTTTCCACCGCTGACACCTAAATGAGGACTGGTGTGTATTCTCCCAACTTCATCTTCCTGAAGACTACAATCAATTCTTTTGTCTTGCAGATATTGCATGCCAAGTTGTCATTGCAACACCACTGAATTAACAGATCTATATTAATCCTCATCACCATCTGAGATTTTACCAACAACAGTGGTGTCATCTGTGAATTTACATTCCATCTGAGCTGTGCTTAGCTTCATAGTCATGAGTGTAGAGAGAGTTGAGAAGTAGACGAGGCACACATCCTTAAGGTGTGTCAGTGTTGACTGTCAGTAAGGAGATGTTATCACCGATCTGTACTGATTGTGGTCTCTATTGAGTGCCAAGCTATAGTTAATAAACAGTAATCTAATGCATGGTCTGCTGTTGTCGAGGTGCTCCAGGGAGGAGTGGAGAGCCTGTAAGACCGGTTGCAGAGTGGGTAAATTGCAAAGGGTTTGGTGCCTTGCTCAGGTTGGAATTAATTCTAGTTATAGCCAACCTCTTGAAACACTTCATAGTGGAGACTGTGACTGCCACTGGGAACGAGTTGTCATGACAGCTTGATAAGCTTGAGAACATTGTTTATGTTCTCAGTCCTCTATACAAGGTTTATGACCTATGACTTTCATACTCTTGAGGTGACAGTGGCTTTTCGGAGCCACCATTGACAGTGAAATCTGTGAAATGTGGGCCATCCAGTAGTTTGATTTAGATTATGAGGACACACAATTCTCTTTTATTGTCATTTAGTAATGCATGCATTAAGAAATGATACAATTTGTTCCTCCAGAATGATATCACAGAAACACAAGACAAACCAAGACTAAAAAAAAACTGACAAAAACCACGTAATTATAACATATAGTTACAACAGTGCAAAGCAGTACCGTAATTTGTTGAAGAACAGACCATGGGCACGGTAAAAAAAAAGTCTCAAAGTCTCTCGAAAGTCCCATCATCTCACACAGTTGATTGAAGGGAGAAACTTTCCCTGCCATGAGCTTCCAGTGCCGCAAACTTGCCGATGCAGCATCCTGGAAGCACCCGACCACAGTCCGAGTCTGAGTCCGTCTGAAAACTTTGAGCCTCCGACCAGCTCTCCAACACTGAGCACCGAGCACCATCTCTGCCGAGCGTTTCGACCCCGGCCCCGGCAACAGGCAATAGGCAAAGCCAAGGATTCAGGGCCTTCCCCTCCGGAGATTCTCGATCGCACAGTAGCAGCGGCAGCGAAGCAGGCATTTCAGAAGTTTCTCCAGATGTTCCTCCGTGCTTCTCATGTCTGTCTCCATCAAATCAGGATTGTGCGCGGCCCCTATTTAACAAATACAATATCAATTCGGAGTGGCCACATACACTGCGTTGCGCCACCATCTTCTCCTCCCCTCCCCTAAGTTATTGCAAAACAACCAGTAAGTTGCTTGCACAAAATGGTCCCCACATGGGGAGAGGTGAGAGTATTGGCAGGGTGGCTAGTATTGTGATGTTATGGGATGTGGGGGGGGCTTGTGGATAGAGCAAGCATGGTTCTGGATTGTGCATGTGGTGCTTGATGGGTTTCATCTGTGCAGGATGATATTGAACGCCTACTCATTTTATCAGGGATAGAAAATTAATTAGAAAATAAACCAGATTATTAGACAGCTCCATTTTAATATAGGTGTTCGAACATATACAACTCATTGTATTCATAACCTATTTAATCTTTGCCATACAATATTAGACAAATACACATGAGACTAAATGCATATCAATCCTGGAGCCTTTCTTGAGTTAGAAAGAAATTCATGTGCTAATGGCCAACAACTTTCCAAGGTGAACTTCAGGGAAGGAGTTCTGTTCAATCATTTTCTTGACTTACAGGACAAGGACTAAAGAATGATACAAAATAATTCTGCCCAACATGTTGTGATAAAATAATAGTACATCCCAAATCTGTACATATGCTTCCCTTGACAATGTTAACTCATCGTGCTTCTGCAGTAAATGCAGTATTTCCTAACACGCCTGCCTTCAGCTGGTATGGCACAAGCTAAACTATTCAACAGCAATTTGCTGCTCCACACCTCAAAAAAGAATTGTTACTAATATTTGCAAGCCTCACCTCTGAGGAATCAATATTTTGACAAATTGTCTGGATTCGAGACTTCAGAAGCAGTTTTTTTGTGAAGTATATATTACTCAAGCACTACCTGGAAACTGGAGGACAAGTCCCATTATTTACATTGCCTATAAAAAGTATTCAGCCCCTTGGAAGTTTTCATGTTTTATTGTTTTACAACATTAAATCACAACGGATCTAATCTTTTTTTTTTGACATTGATCAACAGAAAGAAAATCTTTCATGTCAGAATGAAAACAGACCTCTGCAAGAGATCATACAAGATGGGGACCAGTGTGGGAGGTCACGAAGATACCTATGACAACACTGGAGGAGTTACAAGCTTCAATGCCTAAAGTAAAGAGAGAATGTACATACAACAGTTGCCTGGGTGCTTCACCAGTTGCAGCTTTCTGGGAGAGTGGCAAAGAGAAAGGCATTGTTGAAAAAAACTCACATGAAAGTTTACCAGAAGGCATATGGGAGACTCTAAAGTCAGCTGGCTGGAAGAAGGTTTTATGGCCTGTAGAAACCAAAATAGAGCTTTTTGGCCATCAGACTAAACATTATGTTTGAGGTAAGCCAAACACCGCACATCATCAAAAACACACCATCCCTACTGTGAAGCATGGTGGTGACTGCATCACGCTGTGGGATGCTTCATTGCAGCAGGTCCTAGAAGACTTGTGAAGGTAGAGAGTCAAATGAATGCAACAAAATACAGCAAATTCCTGGAGGAAAACCTGATGCAGTCTGCAAGAGAAATGCAGCTTGGGAGATTTGCATTCTAGCAAGACAATGGCCCCAAGTATAAAGCCAAAGCTACACAGGATTGGCTTAAAAACAACAAAGTTAATGTCCTGGAGTGGCCAAGTCAGAGTCCAGACCTCAATCCAATTGAGAATTGGTGGCTGGACTTGAAAAGGGCTGCTCTCTCACGATCCCCATGCAATCTGGCAAAGCTTGAGCAGTTTTGTAAAGAAGAATAGACTCAAGGATGTAATTGCTGCCAAAGGTGCATCTACTAAATACTGTCTTGAAGAGGGTAAATACTTATGCAATCAATTATTTTCTGTATTATGTTTGTAATTTATTTAGATTACTTTGTAGAGACCTGTTTTCACTTTAACTTCACCTTTTCAAATAAAGCCAAATTGAATCCACTGTTGTAAAACAATAAAACATGAAAAATTCCAAGGAGGGTGAATACTTTTTATAGACACTCTGTTCACTGCTCTTACTGGCCTTCTGATTTATCCTACTATGCTGGGAAACTTCATTAGCTTTGTCAACGGAAATCGTGGCTTCACTTGCCTGAAATGTGTCGCAATAATCATTAGTCAATTGTTAATACAACTCTTGCAGTAATAGTAAATCAGGATTGTTGACTTCAATTCAAGATGGTCTGCATGATTCACATGCTTTTTCACTTCACACCCAATGACACCACCTTGAGAGAAAGATACAAAAGAAGATAGTCAACAGATAAAGATCAACTATATATGAAATCCATTAAAACAAAATTCCAGAGAACATGACAATTAACATGACTCTGGCATTTAAAAGGTGAGGTAGAATAGATGAGAGGAACTACTTTATATCAGAGAAAGATTAAGATAATAGGGCCCTTTCTCTAAGATAAAAATATGGAATAAAAACACAGATTCAAGTTCGACCAAAAGTGAAATCTTGAAAGGGATGGTTAATAGTTGATATTTAAATTTCTTTTTTTTAAATATAATTTTTATTAAGTTTTCAATTTCTTAAATGTCTTAAAAGCTTCTGATAAGCTACTGTTTCCTAGGTTAATCATAAACTCAGAACACATGGAATCAAGGATTAATTAAGTAGCAGAATGGATAACAAGCTTCCCACAAAATAGAACATAGTTTTACTCGATCTTGGAAAAAGACGAGGAATTGCAATTTACAAGAAGGAGTGCCAAGTTCTTTAATGTTTGCCAATGACATAAGCAATCTGGATATTGGAACAACACTCTCAAAGTTTAAAGATGAAGGAAATCAGAAGAAATAGTTAATAGTGAGCATTGCAACAAAGCACAGGAAGTCATAATTTATCTTGCAGATTGGATGCGTCATTTGCAAATTAGTTTCCACATTGACATACCTGATGTGGTGAAAATATAATATACCTGAGCAAATGTAATAGGCCCACACATATAACTGAGGCAGGGAAAAAGTGCAATTTGGTACGGGAATACAAATTGCTGATACACGTAAATGTAGCAAAAAAGGAACAGAAAAAATACTGGTTTATATTTCCAGAAGAATAAAATCAAAACCAGAGAAGGTATATTAAACATACTAAATACATAGAATATTGTTTTAAAAAATTGTTTTAATCTCATATAAAGGTCACAGAGGCATTGAGAAAACAGATAAAACATAATAGAAAGATAATAGAATTAGAAGATTACAAATATCAAGAAAAAATAGATAGGAGCTCTTTTTCCCAAAAAAGAGCTGCTTGAAGGTTAGTCTGATAGAGACCGTTATGCTTAGCTTGTGTAGGCAGAAAAATGTTTTCATTTGCAGTTCTAAAGAATATAAAAATAAAATTGTCATTATTAAATCCATTAGAACTATATGAAAAATGTATTTTTCCAGGAGTAGGTAAAATAATATAACCTATTTTATTGTATTCCATCCATGTTTATGTTATATACTGTATAAAGTATAAATAATTTTTACTGTTATTCCATTTTAATGTCTCTTTCTAAAACCTATTGCTATGCCCCATTTCAGCAGTTATCACTTTTGTTATTATAATCCAAAACCAGTTATTCCAGCATACAAGAATAAAGCTGCAATTAAAGTGATCAAGTGAGCATACCATATGGAATAACTTACTACAGTTAAAAGAAAGAAGCAGAGGGAAGAAATGTCCTCGACATCTAACAGGTGAGAAAAACCAAGGTGAAATTGGCAAGCATGCAAGTTCTGATCTGCACCTATTTATGTTTTAGCGTGATAGGTTGTTAAGAATTTGAGCAACCCAGTTCTAGAGAGGCAGATTAATCATTATAATGCATAACTGAAGTTTGGTTCTTGAAAATCTAGCGACCATCTGGATTAAAACCTAATCGTGCTGCTGCACAAAAGCCAAGGGGGCAAGTCTGATGATCCACTAGAAATGATTGTGACTCAGCTTTATCCTTCATTATCTCCCCACTACTCCCCCAACTAACCACTGTTATTTACAGGAAAAGGTTAGATGGAAATTTTGACATATGGTTAGATGGAAAGACAATGATATGAACTCTTCACGAGGAAATCTGCAGATGCTGGAATTTTAAGCAACACACACAAAAATTGCTGGTGAACGCAGCAGGCCAGGCAGCATCTCTAGGAAGAGGTACAGTCGACATTTCCTGGAGATGCCGAAGGGTCTCTGCCCGAAACGTCGACTGTAATTCTTCCTAGAGATGCTGCCTGGCCTGCTGCGTTCATCAGCAACTTTTGTGTGTGATATTTGATATGAACTCTTCATCCTGGATGAACGGAACTGCCTGGCTGTTACTCTGAAAACTCAGTAAGGAAGAAAGACTGAGTGTTCATCATTCAATTCATCACAAGTTCATCATTTTGGACATCACCCTGCTCCATACAGTTCAACCCACCCCCACAACTATTGAGGTCAGCATATTAGAAAGCTGGGGGGATAGCTTTCTGTTAATGGTAATCTCCAATTTTACATCCTGAATCAAAGCTAAATTTTTCCATTTATAATCTGAAGGAAGTACAGATCCCAAATTATATAAATGTTATTCTGTGAAAAGAAAAACAATTGCATTACTTTCCTAATTCGAGATTAAAATTTGGATGCTGTGGATGACTTTGTTATTGTATAGTAAGGGTAATATACTGTATAATCTTTAAAAGTAATCTTCTAACAATTGCATTGCCAAAACTTGCTCCGTAAATGATTTGAATTTTGGATTAAAATACATTGCAATTGTCCTAAATGTTCAGAATCAGAAGTAGTAGTCATACCATCATCATGTACTGCTTAGTAAAAATATATGCAGGGAACTTAGGTGAAGAAATCTAGGCTGCCAGTTCAGTGCTGTACTTAAGGAGAGCTGCATTCTTGGAGGAGCTATCTTTTGGGTGAAATCAATTTAGAGTCAGTTTTCAGTATACCGTATCTGTTTTAACATTGCCAGTGATATGGTTCTTTTATGAAAATACTGCCGCATTCATGTAACTAAGCTGATGTCTGCAAAGAGGCATACTGCTGTATTGGTATGTAATTTAGAGCAAAGCAAAAGCAGTTTTCCTCTCAAAAGTGCCCTGTTTTTCTAACCATTCAAGTTGTTCTCTTTTCTGTTAATTTGAGTATGTGCCATAATGAAGATGAGCACCTTTCAGATGTTTTGGAAGATTTTGCATATTTCAGCTCTTACTTGATCATATCAGTCATGTCTTCAGCCTGCTCTCTGCACCTTCAACCCACAATAAAGCTGCTTATGCTGATAAGAAACAGCTGACAGTATGCATCGGTGGGAAAGAAGGCAGACTTTCTTTTCTAGAACTTGAGGCTAGAGGTTGGTGGGTGACGCAGATTGTGTGCTGTTTGTATTAACTGATCTGCCGGGTACAGCCATGGTTGACTTGTGGTTCAATGTTCCATCAGATACCTCTCGTGAGGATGTAGTGATAAAAACATAAAAGGCAATGTTCCATTTGCACCTGAAAGCAGCAAGGTCTTGGTATATATAATATTCCTCTTTGCTACATTTTTTCCTTGCACTTACCTGAAAGAAGTAGCAAAACAAAAAGCATTAATTGCAGGCAGGTGACAATATAGTCTGGTGCATGCTGTAACAATTAGATGCTGGAAATTTGAGTTAAAGATTCTGTGTTTGCAAGATTAGTGCTTTGGATGTGAGCCTTTAGCAGAAACCAGTACCTTGTTGAATTGCAACACCTACTCTGGGCTAATAGTTATTCATGCTATTATTTGCTCTGTGCATCCTGATGTACAGACCTTAAGCAATGCAACAAAAATTGAACCTCATGCTCTTCAAGTGCAAAGATTGTTATGAAATTATTGTTCCTATAAAAAGTATTCAACCACACCCCTCCCCCTAGAGGTTTTCATGTATTATTGTTTTACAACATTGAATCACAGTTCCCTTGCACACTGCATCAGGTTTAATTCCAGGAGTTCCCTGCATTTTGCTGCATTCATTTTACCCTCTACCTTTACAAGCCTTCCAGGGCCTGCTGCAGTGAAACATCCCCACAGCATGATGCAGCCACCACCATGCTTCATGGTAGGGATGGTGTGATTCTGATAATGTACGGTGTTTTGCTTATGCCAAACATGGCATTTAGTCTGATAGCCAAGAAGCTCCATTTTGGTTTCATTGGACTATAGAACCTTCTTCCAGCTGATTTCAGAGTCTCCCACATGCCTTCTGGCAAACCTTCAGCTGAGTTTTTTTTAACAATGGCTTTCTCTTTGCCACTCTCCCATAAAGCTGCGACTGGTGAAGCACCCAGGCAACAGTTGTTGTATGGGCAGTGTTCCCCATCTCAGCCACTGAAGCTTGTAACTCCTCCAGGGTTGTCACAGGTCTCTTGGTGGCCTCTGTCACTAGTCCCTTTCTTGCATGGTCACTCAGTTTTTATGGACGGCCTGCTCTAGGCAGATTTACAGTTGTGCCATATTCTTTCCAATTCTTGATGATTGACTTAACTGTACTCCAAGGGGTATTCAGTGACTTGATGACAGAATAGAGTATTAATGGTAAGACTCTTGGCAGTGTGGAGGATCAGAGGAATCTTGGGGTCTGAGTCCATAGGACACTCAAAGCTGCTGCACAGGTTGACTCTGTGGTTAAGAAGGCATACGGTACATTGGCCTTCATCAATCGTGGGATTGAGTTCAAGAGCCGAGAGGTGATGTTGCAGCTAGACAGGACTCTGGTCAGGTCCCACTTGGAGTACCGTCTTCAGTTCTGGTCACCTCACTATAGGAAGGATGTGGAAACCATAGAAAGAGTGCAGAGGAGATTTACAAGGATCTTGCCTATATTGGGGAGCATGCCTTATGAGAATAGATTGAGTGAACTTGGTCTTTTCTCCTTGGGGCGATGGAGGATGACAGGTGACCTGATAGAGGTGTATAAGATGATGAGAGGCATTGATCGTGTGGATAGTCAGAGGCTTTTTCCCAGGGCTGAAATGACTAACACAAGAGGACACAGATTTAAGGCGCTTGGAGGTAGGTACAGAGGAGCTGTCAGGGGTAAGTTTTTTACATAGAGTGGTGAGTGCGTGGAATAGGCTGCCGGCGACGGTGGTGGAGGCGGATACAATAGGGTCTATTAAGAGATTCCTGAATAGGTACATGGAGCTTAGAAAAATAGAGGGCTATGGGTAACCCGAGGTAATTTCTAAAGTAAGTACATGTTTGGCACAGCATTGTGGGCTAAAGGGCCTGTATTGTGCTGTAGGTTTTTCTATGTTTCTATACAGGAGGTAACTATTGGAGAAACTACTTATTTCACTGATCTGATGCAGTGGAAGATGATAGTGATGTATTGGAGCAATGCAACATGGTTAGTGTTACTCATTGAGCTGAATTATACTGTTCATATTGATGGAGTTACAAAGAAGGCATGTCAGCAGCTGTATTTCATTAGGAGTTTGCGGAGATTAGGTATGTCACCAAAGACACGTGCAAATTTCTACAGATGTACTGTGGATAGCATTCTAAATGGCTGTATCACCATCTGGTATTGGGGGGGGCACTGCACAGGACCTATATAAGCTGCAGAAAGTTGTAAACTTAGTCAGCTCCATCATGGGCACTGACGGAGTGATCTCTCAAAAAGGTGGTATCCATTGTTAAGAAGCCCATCACCTAGAACTTTCCCTCTTCTCATTGCTACCATCAGGGAGGAGGTACAGGTGCCTGAAAGCACACAGTCAATGATTCAGGAACAGATATATATAGTTGAACTTCAATTCATAGCATACAGGAGACATGAAGAATTGAAATTCTATAAGCATATGGGGTGAAATTTGGGAAAATGAGCTGCAGGAATTTGGTTCAGAGTATCTATAATACTCTATGCTGCTGAATTCTTTGGAAGAGAATGCAGTTAAACAATTGCCATTCAATACTATTCCAGAATATCATTAAACATAAGTGCAGGACATGATGTTAAATGAAAGTATTTTCATTTTAGTAACTGAAAATACTTGGTGCTATTCATGAAAGCATTTGTAAGGAATGCAGAACTGGTTTTTATGACTTGAATTGAGAAATTACTGTAAGTCAAGACAATATATTTGTGTTTTGCTGTCAGTATTTTAATTTAAAACTTTAACTCAGAAGTACCTTTTGCTAAATTGATTTAATGGAAAAAGGAATTTTAGAGCCTAGATTTTTGCCTCCATTGCCAGATATAATGGATTATCCACAAATTGCAGAGCCCTTGCAGTTTGTATAGCCTGTCTGATTTTCATCCCATTGTATTCAATGAAGTAAAAATAGGATGGGTTCTATGATGGACGTATGGACAAACTGTTCTGACAGTTATCCATGTAATAAACATGTCCTGTTATATCCACTAGGTATTCAGCCCTTGCTAAATTTGTTATTGAGTTTGTCTTTGATTTGAGCTCCCTAGGCTTCGTTGGTATTTAGCTACCTGTTTGATTTTTTTTATTCCAGTTCTCTTCTACTAGAGTTGTTTCTAGCCAGGTTAAGACACTGGTATCTGTAACCTTATTCAGTTGACAATTCCTTTACAGGCCCCTAGACTCTGAATGATGCTTGACACAAAGGGCTCCAGAAGCAAGCCCAATCTCTCTTCATCTGCACATTTCCAACAGAAATCAATGATTACCAATCCAAATCAGAAATTCCTGTCTGGCAACTCTCCTATAAGCACTCTCAATTCCTGAATTGAAATTCCTCTCTGGCAACTCTCCCATAAGCACTCTCAATTCCTGAATTGAAATTAAGGAACCTCTTTTGGACCCTAGCGCACATCAACCGACATGAAGAAAAGGTGATGAATCACACTGGAAAAGCTTGATCTTAGGGTAAGGTGCTGGGCCATATAAAGCATTTCCTCACTAAAAGAAAGCTGGATTATGTGTTTACAAAGAAGCGAAAATCTGCAGATGCTGGAGGGGCTCGGCCCAAAATGTCGATTGTCCTCTTTTCCATAGATGCTACCTGGCCTGCTGAGTTCCTCCAGCATTTTGTGTGTGTTGCTTGGAATATGTGTTCTTCTGGTTGGAGACAAGTCTGCTCCTCAGAGATTCCATTTTTGAAGAGAAGATACCATATACATATTGGTTATCATATAATGTACAATTTCACAATGTACTTGTGTTCTCCACATAAAACCACCCAAAATGATATTATCCAAGTTTAGTTTGCAGGTGTGGTTGGCTCATTTTTTATATTATATATGGTGGTGCTTCTTCATGTTATATTTTGGAAAGTGATTTTCTGGAGTTTGTTTTCATTTCACCGATCAGCAAAGATAATGTAGCATTTGAAATAAGTACTTTTCATTAAAAAAATTGGCATACTGTTTCAATGATTGCTTTAGATAGACTGAACTTGAGAATAACTATGTTCCTCACTGGTTACTTGACACATACAATATGCATACCATACCTTCTGTGGAACTATAGTCTAAATAGCAGATTTGTAATTGCCATTGTCTAGAGTTAACTGGTCTATAAAAATGTTCCAGAGTTCCAGTTGTTGTTGGTATTTCCATGTTAAAGTGCTTTGGGTAGTAGGTACAATGGGGCTATGGAAAATTGTGGGGGCATAAGTGCATAAATAATTACAGATTAGTTACTCCTTATCTGATCCAAACACCTTAAGAATGGGCACAATGAAGCTGCTTTCCTATCTTCCCAATGATAGTCATTGCCCAGGAGATCATGACTCTATGTGGCTCAGAGCCATCAGAAGCGGAGAGAACACAGGAGAATAAATGCCATTGGATGTAATTTCCCTGTTTGAAAATTACTAAAATCTACTGGTTGTCTGAAAAGCTTATTAAAAGAGAACGACACCATGAAAGCAAGTTCCAGCCGGACCAATTGCTCTAGGTGCTCTATCTGTATGTTCAGTGGTGATAGGAGAGCAAAACTAGTGATATGAACTTAATCCTGGAGGTCCTCAGACATATTACACTGGTTTTCTCTGAAGATCTTAAAGATCACTTTTGGTCATGTACCAAGGTAACACAATTTAAAGATCTTAAACATGAACTTTATTTGCCAGATGTACATTGAAACATATAGTGAAATTCGGTGTTTGCGTCAAATCAGATCAGCAAGGATTGTGCTGGGGCACACTTCCGGTGCCATTCAGAGCATGCCCACAATTCACTAACCCTAACTATAGGTCTATATATGTGGGAGGAAATCTGAGCACCTGGAGGAAACACACTCAAGGCAAATGACCAAAGCATCCTTGTTGAATGATCAATTTGCTCTGGAGACCCTTTCACAAGGCAAAATAACTCTTTGAGGTGGTCTCCAGTACCCGCACTTGAGTCTGATTATTATTCAGCTATTTATGATTTTAGAGGGGCTCATCTGAATCCATTCACCCTGGAGTTCTGCAGATATGCCACTGCAGGACCCCACTTCATTTGTGATTCCTCCAGTACCCATTGTGTTGTCTCTCCACTTGGTCTCATCAGGAAGACTTGCAGGTCACTTTCTTTGAATTGGTAAGTAGGAAGAAAAGACAGTGTGGAAGAAATCAGATGAGTGAAGGGAGAACCCTGATCATCTCTCTATTTCCTTTTCCTTTCCTTCTCAACAATAGGTTGAATTGAGTTTTCTGAATCTGTTATAAAATTGTGAAGCCTCTGTAATCGAACCTTAAAATTCCCACAGGATCGGACGTGAGGCAAGTGACTCGATGTTGACTTCACTCTCCCACAAAGATTTGTCGTTGTGTGAGGTAAGATGGCTGGAGGGTGGAAGTGTGGGCCACAGACGATGAAAAGGAAAGGGTTGAGGGCAAGTGAGTTGTGCTGATCATTCGAAGGTGATGGGTAGGGGTGGGGCTTGAGGAGGATAGAGGGGATTTACAGGACTTGTAAGTCCCAAATCCATAATCACATTAGGCACATTAGTTGAAGTCCTGTTCAAATCATTACAGATTGGGTTTGCAGAATAAACATTCTTCTCACTATATACAATGTTATAAATTGCTTCAAAAATGTTTTGTAAATATACATATCAAGATTCCAAAGGAAAGGACATTGAGAACTCTTCTCCTACCACAGATGCTCTCTAGTGCGTTGAACACTTCCAAAAGGTTGTGCTTTATGTTTTTTAAAATTTGTAATTTTGTTGTTTTTGATATTAAAACAGCTTTTCCCTTGTGTTGATGTAGAAGTCGTTTGAATGGCTTACTGATTAGTGTGTTGCACACAGAACACACAGAACCTGCTGGGCAATGTATTTTGCATCCATGTTCATGCTTTTCATTATAAATGGCTAATGACTTGGGCTGAAATCCATTTGAGGAGTCCAAACGCTGGGTGTTTGAGTTGCTATGAAGTTGGTTAAGAAGCAGTGTAAGTATCGAGACATCCTGAAACTAGGGCGAAACTTCCATTTCCTTCTCATGTTACTAGGCAACACTAACCAGTATGAGGGTGTGAAGCTGAACTCTAGAATGTTTTGCATTAATAACTATGTTTCCGTAATTTTCTGTACAACTGAATACAATATGTATTGAGCAAATCAAAGTTCTTGTAGACGCCAAAATAAATATTCCATTTACTTCTACAATGGCCTAGCATTGTATCTGAGGTCTTTGTAACCAGAATTTTCGATTGCTGTTTCGAAATTCTCACCAGCAGCATCGGTGCTTTTCATGTAGAACCTTTGTTGTGTGATCTACTCACACATTAATACTAAAAGCTTGAAAATGGATGCTTCAATTGCATTGCTATATGTTGCATTGTATTACAGCTGCTTCTACTTTTATAAGACAAAACATGACAATTTCATATTAATCAAAAGGTCAAAAGGTGATGAGGCTGCTCTTGAGAACACACAATTTTGGGTTTAGTATTTTGTTTTGTTAATTTGAATTATTTCATACAAGTTTAATCTCAATTGACTAACACATTAATGGGTGTCCAAACTGCTGGATGACAATGCATTGTTACCTGATCAACTAGCCAGTGTCTTTTTTAGAGTAGCTATCAGTTGCAGTTGAAACACCATCAGCTCAATCAAGAACGTCTTTGGGATTGACCTAAAAGCTGCTGGTTTTCCAGCAGAAGGATCTACTCATGACTAACTGTTGCTGAATAGCATATTCCAAGCTCCAGAAGTATTTTCTGCGAGCTATTTTCTAGTTGCCCCATTATAGGAAGGATGATGAGGCTCTGCAGAGGGTACGGAAAAGGCTTGCCAGGAATCTGTCTGGATTAGAAGGCATGTGCTAAAACTAGAGGTTGGACAAATTTGGGTTGTTTTCTCTAGAGTGGCAGAGGTTGAGGTGAAGACTGAAGGAAGCTACAAAAAGTTGTTAAATTAGTCAGCACCATCTTGGGTACTAGCCTCTGTAGTATCCCTGACAGCTACAAGGACCAGTACCTCAGAAAGGCGATGTCCATTATTAAGGACCCCCATCACCAAGGACATGTCCTCTTCTCATTTTTTACCGTAAGGAAGGAAGTACAAAAGCCTGAAGGCACACACTCAGCAATTCAGGAACAGCTTCTTCCCCTCTGCCATATGATATCTGAATGGACATTGAACCCATGAGCAAAATATCACTGATGTATTATTTTTGATTTTGCACTATTTTTAATCTATGTAATATACATGTGTATGCTTACTGTAATTGATTTACTTATTTATCTATATAATCATGTTTTGCATTGAACTTCTGCTGCTAAGTTAACAAATTGCATGACATATGCCAGTGATAATAAACCTGATTCTGATTCTGATAGAGGTTTATAAGATTATGAGAGGCATAGATAGACTATAAAGACAGTATCTTTTTTCCCCAAGGTTGAAATGCCTAATGCCAGAGGGCATAATTTTGAAGACAAGAGAGGTTAATTTCAAAGGAGATGTGATGAGCAAGTTATTTTTCCACAAAGAGTGGTGGGTGCTTGGAATGCATTGCTTGGTGTAAGGGTGGAGGCAGATACATTAGGGTCTTTTGAGAGATTTAGATAGGCACATGAATGTGAGAAAAATGAAAGGGTTGAGACTTGTGCAGGGAGAAGGGATTAGTGTAGTTAGTCATTGATTACTAATTTAATTGGTTTGACGCAACATTATGGGCCAAAGGGCCTGTTTCTGTACTGTTCTATGTTCTAAGATCAGGAAATCAAGATGCAGCTTGCTCTGAGAATCTATGATGGATGTCTTCTGAGTAATTCACCTGCGTCAAATCTTCTCTGCATGACGCATTCTTAAAAAGCAATTGGGATTTCTCACTGTAGGATATCACCAGTGTCCCCCTGCATTAACCCTGCAGATTCATGTTTCTTGACACAAGCACAGTTGGCATAGATTTGCATTATGGAAAATCATCATGTGGCCCATTTTCTAGGAGTGTAATCCCTGCCCCCTACCCCCCAATGATATGGAGATCCCTGTAATATATGGAAGTTTGACTGAAAGTAGGTAAATTATTGCCATTGTTTTTGTGACTTTTTTGTTGTAAATTTTATGGAGCTTTTCAATCAATTAAAGTACATGAAATATATCCAATAAGTATCATAATAGATAACTATTCACTAGATTTCAGGATTGCTTAGGACCAGAAATCCAAGCTTGAAGTTGTCTAATGTATGTGAAACCTTGCAAACTAGAAAGTATTTTAAAAGAAATCTGAGTCATTTGCTTTGTGTGAAAATCTCGTGGCTTGAGCATGTCTCGATCGTTGCAGGTGCAAAGCAATAACAGACAATTAAAAAGGAACATTCAGCATTTTCAGGTCTCGTCAGAAACTTATTCAACTGTTACACTTGGACAAAAGTTAAATTCAGAGGTGTGAGAATGAGAATGGTCTGTAATGCGAGCAGCACACACAAAATGCTGGAGGAACTCAACAGGCCTGGCAGCATCGATGGAAAAAAGTACAGTCGATGTTTTGGGCTGAAACGCTGACTGTACTTTATTCCATCGATGCTGCCTGACCTGCTGAGTTCCTCCAACATTTTCCCCCAACATCCTCCAACATCCTCGTGTTTGCGTTTTGTGTGTGTTGCTTGGGTTTGAGCACCTGCAGATTTTCTCTTGTTCATGGTCTGTAACTCAGCTGTTTTACTGCTCAGTGCATGTAATACAAATGATTAGAAATTAGTTAACCACATATGATTTTGTCCTATAAGTAAAGTTGAAATGGTGTGTCCAGGGAGGGGTAGCACCTCTGATGTAGGGGCTTGTCGTGCTCATTCTGGGGGCGGCTTATTCACCTTTGGTCCCTGTCATACTCTCAGCTCTCACCTGTGGCTCCAAAAAGCTGCGTGCACGTGACAGTGGCCACGCCTCGGTACACCACTTCAACAGGTGGGCTAAAGCAAAGGAGGGTAGTCTGAAGCTTCATACCCTGCTGAGACAGGGACATATCTGTCCTAGCATGCAAAGTCTGTAACGAAAACCAATTTCCCCCGGGATTAATAAAGTATGACTATGACTATGACTATGAAGTCAGCTCCTGCAGATCGAGCAGATGAAGTCTATAATGAAATCCAATGCCAGGAAGGTGGCTCTGCAATGCTCCATGGAGAGACAAGGGAATGACAAGGCACAGAAGATGTCATAGTCATCCACTGCAAGCAAGGAAGGGCCCAATTCGTGACACTCGGCCATACCATTGGATCTGGAATTCCAAGGTTGAGAGAGTGGAACTGCCCCAGTACAATAGCTTTTCCACTTCAACAGTTCTTCCTGTCATCATCAGACATGGGGGACAACCTCCACCATCAGATGCTGATAATTTATGTTACCACAAAAATCTGGCAAAATCCTACTTCCATCAAGTGCTTAATTGCAATGGTGAAAAGTTCAACCAACCCCTCAACGATAAGATATGCTAAAGCCATGATAGAATGATAAGCAGTCAACAGAATATACTCCAAGTGCAGATTGTCCAAGAGCAGAGAAAATTCCAACAACAGCACAGAGCAGAAAGATCGGTGTCTGACAGTGAGGATTATTGTTAATTGCTGCTCTTTGCAACAGAGTAGAAAGATTGGTTCAAATCTACAAATAACTTGAAACAGATTCCAGCTTATGAATGGGGAGGAGATGGTGTGATGGTGATTGTTAGAGGCAACTATAAATTTCAAAAATGACTAGTAATAACCTACTGTTTTAAGAGGAAATTTGTATTATGCAGGAGAATTTGAAGAAAGGAAAGTATCAGCAGATTGAAGGAGGATATAAAGACTGTAAACAAATAATTATCTTCAGCTCTTGAAGATGAGCAATAAATACAGTGTTGACTTGCTTTGGTGAGCTGATGCTATACAAGAATACCAATGTTATAATACCAGTGGCTAAGATCCATCTGAAGTTATAATTCACTAACACACTCACTGAATCCTTCAAGCAACAGGGATTTCATTTTAGACCGGAAGCATTCTTGGATAATATTCAATTAATTATCACAAGGAAGAAGATCATTTTTTCCCAGCACACATTCCTTTGTTGTCTTCATTTGAATTCCCTGTATTTTAAGTCCAAGCGTAATGTTTAATTGTTCCCTTCTACTTTTGCCCACCACTTAGAGTTATTTTGTGCCGGGCAGTTGACAGGATGCATGGACCAAGATGTGTGTTCTGCAACCTCTGAATTTTCTTTGCAGTCTGTATCACCACTCTGAAGTCAGGGTCATGAAACCTTGACTGGAAACCCACCACATGGAGAGATCACAGGTACTCAGTTGTACTGCACTGCAACACCAAATCTTGAAGTTCTGATATATTGTGTTTGCATACCCATTTCTGCTCAATGAATTCCCATTTCAAAAATGTAACTGGCAGGAGAGGCAGTCCTGACATCACATAACACAAATAAAAGGGCTGCAATTACTGTACTGCGCAGAAATTATCAATCAATTTATTGAAATTGTGCTTGTTCTTCTCTGAGCATGAAGATACTGCTAGTACAATTATAGGAAGTGGAAACTATGGTTAAAATACAACCAACCAGTTAGTTGCAAATGTGGAAGTCCTATTTCATGCACAGTAAACTATGCAGTAGGAAAGAGAGGCCACAGGTTGCTTTCAACCACAAGTTTGTTCTGTCCTTATCAAATTTTCACTTTTCTTTCACTTTTGTTCCCCATAGGAGGTCAATTTAAATTTAGCCATATGTGGCATTGAAACACTAGAAGTCTGTATTTTCATTTTGAAGAATGAACCTTTTTGTGCAGAAATAAAATGAATAAATAAAATTTTAAAATATTTTACTTTTTATTTTTAATAAAATAAAAATAAAATGCTGGAAACACAGTTCAGGTCAGGTGAAAGATCTTGGAGCTAAATCATTATCTCTGTTGCCCTTTCTGCAGATGCTTCCTGAATGATTGCTTCAGATATTATCTGTTTTCATTTCAGATTTCCAGCAATGGCGGCTTTTTCTTGTTCTTTCATTTTTTATGCAGGGTAACATTTACATTGTGATATCCCTATACACATATTTAATGCCCATGTGCCAGATTCCCCTCTCAGCAAAAGAGAAACTTAATCACAACAGGAATTTATGGAAAGGAGTGAGGATTATGTTCCTTTTTACAAATAATGATAATTGTCCTGTTTCCAGGTCCATCAAAATCACTCAATCCATGTTTATCATTTAGCTTCATAAAATAGGATCATATATTTAAAATATGTGTACTCAAGACTTGCATTCTATGTTTGGAAGGCTGGCTGGTGTAGAAGTCCAAATTTCTAGAAATCTTAGGGTAGAAGTCTTTGTGAGGGTCTTGGCTATATACTGTAATTCCATTCCTAACGAAGGGTCTCAACCAGAAATATTGACTGTTTATTCCCCTCCATGGATATTGCCTGACTTGCTGAGTTCCACCTGCATTTTGTGCGTGCTGTTGCTCAAGATTTCCGGTATCTGCATAATCTCGTGTGTCTATTACACCTTCAAGTGTTGAGCACACTAACTTTAGTTTGATACATGTTATGTTAACAGCGAACTTGCAAGTGGCTCTTGCATATTTCAGGCCCAATGTCCAATGGGCTGAGATGGAAATCAACCGTAAATTTATGACTAGAAAGGGGATGATACTGGAAACACGCAGAAGGCCTTTCAGCATTTGTGGAGGAAGGAACTGTCGCTAACCTTTCATCAGAACTAGGCAAATCATCCAGAAATCTGTTTATCTGAAACTGTTGAATTTAAGCTTGTGCCCTGAGTGCTGTAATTACTGAGTCAGAAGATGAGAAGCTAATGCTGGGCTTCTTAGGAACAATGGAAGAGGAAAAATGAGAGAGGATAGAGTGGGAGGGGAACTAAGATAAAAGATGACATAAAATGGTTTAATTTAATGTCAGAATGCATACAGTACAATTGAAAAGCCGGCATCAACCATGTAGGCGTTAAGCAATCTGCAGGTTATCGATTCTAGGTCATAGATCATAGATATGATAACACAGAAATGAGTCTTTCAGCCTCTGCCGATCAGGGTTAATTCCATTTGCCTCACTAGACCTATACAGTACCTCTCTACTTCTTTCCTATCCAAATGCTTTTTAAACACTGTAATGAAATCAGTCTCCAGTGTCTCCTTTGGCCGTTCATTCCAAATATTGGCTATCTTGGATCTGAAAAATTTACCCCTCAGATCTCCTTTAAATTTATGTGCTTCATAATTTTGTAAAGCTCTGTATAATCATCACTCGTCATCCTATGTTCCAGTGAGAATAGGCCCAGTTTATTCAATGTCTACCTATAACTCCAGCTGTTTATTCCAGGCACACATTGGTAACTCTGTTCTGCACTCTCCCTACTGTTACCACATTTTAATGTGCTAACCAGAGATATACACAATATTCTAATTGTTTTTCAGTGCTGCAAAATGCAACAACGCCTTAGCCTTACTCCATTGCCCTATCCACCTGTATGCCCACTTTCAGGGAGCCCTGAACTTTCACCCCGAAGTCTTTCTATGCATCAATGCTCCTAAGGTCCCTGCCATTTACCTCATGCTTGTCTAGATTAAATTCTGCCTGGTACTGCTCCATGCAGTTTTCCAGCTGATCTGTTTCCCACTGCATCGTTATACAACTTTCTTGCTATCTATAACTCCATCAACTTTTGAGCTGAGTCCAACCTTATTAATCATATTTACCACATTCTTATCCAGGTCATTTAAATATATTACAAATAACAAAGTTCTTAACAGCAATATGGTGATAAACCACTTGTTGCAGGTTTGCACTAACAGGGATACCCATCCACCATTATCCTCTACCTCCCATCACAAATCCAATTTTGAATCCAGTTCAGCAACCTGCCTGTACATTGACCTTCTGAAGCATCCTTTTATGCAGGGCTTTGTCAAAAGCCTTACTAAAGTCGACGTAGACAACATCTGCTGCCCTGGGTTCATTATCATCCTTAGTTACCTTTCTGAGGTGCAATCATTCCTGCAAAGAAACTCCACAGGCTCTTTCTAATCCTGTCAGCCAGCCAAAGCAGGGAATGTAGAACATAGAACACTACAGTACAGGAACAGGCCCTTCAGCCCACAATGTTGTGCCAAAATAATTAAATTAGTAACCAAATGCCTACTGAGCTAATTCCTTCTGCCTACACAATGCCCATATCCTTCCATTTCCCGCACATCCATGTGCCTATCTAAGAGCCACTTAAATGTCAGAAAGGGTAAGATGAGGAAACACTCACCGGTCCTCATAAAGGGATCAAAAATTGAAGGAGTGAACAATTTCAAGTTCACAGCAGCGGCTGTATTTCATTAGGAGTTTGAGAAGATTTGGTATGTCATCAGAAACACCAAAAATGCCTACAGTTGCACTGTGGAGAGTATTCTAACTGGCTGCATCACTGTCTGGTATGCAGGGGGTGAGGGTGGTGTGGGGGCAGGGGGCTACTGCACAAGATTGAAGTGGGCTGCAGAGGGTTGTAAACTTGGTCATCTCCATTATGGGTACCAGATTCCAAGGTATCCAGGACATCTTCAAGGAGCGATGCCTCAAAAAGGTGACATCCATCACCCAGGTCATGCCTTGCTCTCATGGCTACCATCAGGAAGGAGGTACAGAAGTGTGAAGACACACGCTCAATGATTCAGGAAAAGCTTCTTCCCCTCCGATTTCTGAATGGACATTGAACTCATGAACACTACCTCACTACTTTTTTTATTTCTGTTTTTGCACTACTTATTTAATTTGGCTATTATATTTATTTATTTACTGTATTTACTTATTTCTCAGTGTGTGTGTATATATATATATATATATATATATATATATATGTATATATACTGATGTAATTCAGTTTTTCTCTATTATTATGTATTATATTGTACTGCTGCCACAAAGCCAATGAATTTCACAACATATGCCAGTGATATTAAACCTGATTCTGATCCTGATGTATCTGCCAATGCTTCAGGCACCCCCACTCTGTGTAAAAAAACTGGCATCTCACAATTCCAATTGAAATAAACCCCCTCACCCTAAATCACGTTCTCTGATATTAGACGTGTCAACCCAAGGCAAAAGATACCTGTTGCTACTCTATCTATGCTTTTCATAATCTTATAAACCTCTATAAATCTCCTCTCAACCTCTGCCGTTCCAGAGAAAATAACCCAAATTTGTCCATCCTCATATTGCATCACATGCTATCCAAACCAGGCAGTGTCCAGCTAAACCTCTTCTGCACCCTCTCCAAAGTCTCAACATCCTTCCCATAATGAATGGGATGACCAAAATGCAATACTCCAGTTGTAGCCTGACTAGAGTTTTATAAAGCTGAAACATTAACTTCACAACTTTTGAGCTCAGTCCCTCAACCAACAAGCCAAGCATCCCACAGCTCAAATGCCAACTATCGATTTGCTGACAACACAACTATTGTTGGCAGAATTTCAGATGCTGACGAGGAGGTGCACAGCAATGAGGTAGATCATGAGGAATTCTGCAGATGCTGGAAATTCAAGCAACACACATCAAAGTTGCAGGTGAACGCAGCAGGCCAGGCATCATCTCCAGGAAGAAGTACAGTTAATGTTTCAGGCCGAGACCCTTCGTCAGGACTAACTGAAGGAAGAGCTAGTAAGAGATTTGAAAGTTGGAGAAGGAGGGGGAGATCCAAAATAATAGGAGAAGATAGGAGGGGGAGGGATGGAGCCAAGAGCTGGACAGGTGATTGGCAAAAGGGATATGAGAGAATCATGGGACAGGAGGCCCAGGGAGAAGGAAAAGGGGGAGGGGGGGGAACCCCAGAGGATGGGCAAGGGGTATAGTCAGAGGGACAGAGGGAGAAAAAGGAGAGTGAGAGAAAGAATGTGTGTATATAAATAACGGATGGGATACGAGGGGGAGGTGCGGAAGTTAGAGAAGTCAATGTTCATGCCATCAGGTTGGAGGCTACCCAGACGGAATATAAGGTGTTGTTCCTCCAACCTGAGTGTGGCTTCATCTTTACAGTAGAGGAGGCCGTGGATAGACATGTCAGAATGGGAATGGGATGTGGAATTAAAATGTGTGGCCACTGGGAGATCCTGCTTTCTCTGGCGGACAGAGCGTAGGTGTTCAGCAAAACGATCTCCCAGTCTGCGTCGGGTCTCACCAATATATAGAAGGCCACATCGGGAGCACCGGATGCAGTATATCATCCCAGCCAATTCACAGGTGAAGAGTCGCCTCACCTGGAAGGACTGTCTGGGGCCCTGAATGGTGGTAAGGGAGCAAGTGTAAGGGCATGTATAGCACTTGTTCCGCTTACACGGATAAGTGCCAGGAGGGAGATCAGTGGGGAGGGATGGGGGTGGGTACGAATGGACAAGGGAGTCGCGTAGGGAGCAATGTCTGCGGAAAGCAGAGGTGGGGGGAGGGAAAGATGTGCTTAGTGGTGGGGTCCCGTTGGAGGTGACGGAAGTTACGAAGAATAATATGTTGGACCCGGAGGCTGGTGGGGTGGTAGGTGAGGACCGGGGGAACCCTATTCCTAGTGGGGTGGCGGGAGGATGGAGTGAGAGCAGATGTGCGTGAAATGGGGGAGATGCGTTTGAGAGCAGAGTTGATGGTTGAGTGGTGCTGCAGTAACAACTCTGCACTCAGCATCAGTAAGACCAAGGAATTTATTGTACAGTTCAGGAAGGGGAAGTTGAGGGAACACACACCAATCTTCATCGAGCGATCAGAAGTGGAAGGGGAGAACAACTTCAAATTCCTAAGTGTCAACATCTCTGAAATCTATCCTGGGCCAACACGTTGATGCAGTTAGAAAGAAGGTATGACAGTGGCTGTACTTCATTAGGTCTTGAGGAGATTTGGTATGTCTCCAAAGACACCGGCAAATTCCTACAGATGTACCATGGAGAGCATTCTAACTGTTTGCATCACTGTCTGGTACAGAGAGGCCACTGCACAGGACTAGAAAAAGCTACAGAAAGTTATAAATTTAGCCTGCTCCATCATGGGCATGATCGTCCCCAGCATTCAGCACACCTTCGAAAGGCAATGCCTCAAAAAGGTGGCATCCATCATTAAACATCCCCATCACCCAGGACATGCCCTCTTCTCATTGGGAAGTGACGGTGGGCAGCAATCTTGCCAGAGATGTTTATTCAGGTTAAGGTCAGGGCTCTGGGACATCAATTTTCTTAACTTAAAGCCACTCTATGGTTGCTCTAGGAGTGCTCTTTGGGTCGTTATCCTGCTGAAAGACAAACTTCCTCCCCAGTTTAAGCCTTCTGGCTGAGGCAAGCAGGCTTTTATCCAGGATCCCTCTGTATTTAACAGTATTTCATGTTCCCATCGATCCTGATCAAATTTCCAGTCCCTGTTGCTGCCTCCACCATACTTTACAGTGGGGATGGTGTTACCTGGCTGATGCGCTGCGTTAGATTTAAGTCACAAGTGCTGCATAATGTTGAGGTCAAAATGTCCCACTTTAGTCAGAGCTTCTTCCTTGCCACTCTTCCATAAATACTATTTTTGTCCAAGGCCTTAGAGATTGTGGAGCCATGAACTTCATCTCCAGTTGCAGCCACTGACTGCAGCAGCTCACTCAGAGTGACTGTTGGCGTCACAGTGCCTTCTCTATTAAATGCCATTTTTCTCTGGCATCTATGTTTAGAGGGGCGGCCTGACCTAGGCAGTGTGGTTGTGCTTTTATATTTTTTGTACATTTTCACAATGGACTGCACTGAGATCTGAGGTATGCCCAGTGCCTTTGAGATGGCCTTGCATTCTTTCCCAGATTTGTGCTTCTTTATCATCATGTCCCTGTCTTGTCTTGAATGCTCTTTTGTCTTCATTTTGGTTTAGTCTGTTGATAATCTACCATAATGTTGGACTTTACAGAGAGAGGGGGTATTTCTTCTGTGAATTCATTGAAACAGGTGATCCTCCAATTTTCTACATCAACAAATTGGGTGAGTTGGTGAGACAATACAGTGTATTCCACCAGGGGAAAGTTAGTTTAGTAATTACAAAGGGGATGAATACTTTATTAGCCACGCAATTTTGTTTTTTAATTTTTAGTAAATTACTGCCAGGTTTTGGATTTCTTTTTTGATTTGACTTGATGCACAATGTTTTGTAGATCAGATCCAACATTCCTACTTTAAATTTAGAAAATGAGACATAAATAAATTTTTAATTTATGAAAATAGTTCTGGGGGCTGAATACTTTTTCAAGGCACTATACAGCATTAGTTGCACTGTTCCTCCATTTCCAAAATATCGTTGAATTAAATTCAGTGGAGGGGAATTTCAGAACTGGAATGCAATTTGGTTATGCTAATATTTTGTGTATTTAATACACATGAGACCCGGGATGAATTTGTACCCTCATAATTCTACAGTTCAGAAATACCCCATAGCAACTGTAGGACCCAAACATATTTCCATGTAGCCCTCTTCAATGAGCTAAACCTTGTCGATGCAGAAACTCATTCCTTAGAGCAGTCTCCTGCTTGAAGTGGTGCTGTAGTGCAGAGCTTTCATGTCATAGTTGGTAACTCTATCCCCAGATGTGTACCACCTGACAGTCCTTTTAGTTTGAAGGAATGCAATAGAACAGTTCTGAAAGTATTGACTATGCAATGTAAGAATGAAAGAGATTGCGTGGTTTATTCCTGTAATTTTTTATTATGAATAAAGTTTATTTTGATATAATTTTTTTAAATCCCCTGACCTGCTGGGAAAGCCATGCACCAATGACAAACAAGAGAAATTCATCGGATGCTGGAAATTCAAGCAACACACACAAAATGCTGGATGAACTCAGCAGGCCACACAACATCTATAGAAAAGAGTACCATCGATGTTTTGAGCTGAGACCCCTTGGCAGGTCTGGAGAAAAAATGCTGAGGCGTAGATTTAAAAGGTGGGAAGAGGAGAGAGAGAACCACAAAGTGACAGGTGAAACCTGAAGGGGGAGGGATGAAGTAAAGAGCTGGGAAGTTGATTGGTGAAAGAGGTACAGGGCTGGAGAAGGGGGAGTCTGATGGAAGAGGACAGAAGGCCATGGAAGAAAGCAAAGGGGGGGAGAAGCAGCAGAGGGAGGTGATGGGTGGGCTAGGAGATAAGGTGCGAGAGGAAAAAGGGGATGGGGAATGGTGGGGCGGGGGGAGGCATTACCAGAAGTTTGAGAAATTGATGTTCATGCCATCAGGTTGGAGGCTATCCAGATGGAATACAAGGTATTGTTCTTCCAACCTAAGTGTACCCTCATCACGATAGTGGAGGAGACCATGGATGGAAATATCAGAATGGGAATGGGAAGTGAAATGAAAATAAATGGTCACTGGGAGATCTCACTTTTTCTGGCGGACGGAGCGTAGGTGCGTGTTGAAGCGGTCTCCCAATCTACTCAGGTCTCTCCGATATGCAGGAGGCCACACCAGGAACACTGGACACAGTAGATGACCCCAACAGACTTGTAGGTGAAGTGTCACCTCACCTGGAAGGACTGTTTGGGGCCCTGAATGGTAGTGATGGAGCAAGTGTAGGGGCAAGTGTAGCACTTGTTCCACTTGCAAGGATAAACACCAGGAAGTAAATCAGTGGGGAGGGACAAATGGACAAGGGAGTCGCATAGGGAGCGATCCCTGCAGAAAGAGAGAAAGATGTGCTTGGTGGTGGGATCCCATTGGAGAAGGCGGAAGTTGCGGAGAATTATGTGCTGGACACGAAGGTTGGTGGGGTGGTAGGTGATGACAATAGGAATCGTATGCCTGGTAGGGTGGTGGGAGGATGGGGTGAGGGGAGACGTGCGTGAAATGGAAGAGATGCGGTTGAGGGCAGCATTGATGGTGGGGGAAGGGAAATCCCTTTCCTTGAAGAAGGAGGACATCTCCTTCATTCTGGAATGAAAAGCCTCATCCAGAGAGCAGATATGGCAGGTCTGGAGGAATTGAGAGAAGGGATGTCATTTTTACAAGTAATAGGGTGGGAGGAGGTGCAGTGCAGGTAGCTGTGAGAGTCCATGGGTTTGTAATAGACATCAGTAGATAAGCTGACTCCAGAGAAGCACACTCACTGCAAAAACTGTCCAACAACTATGGATATCTGAGATAAACAATCAATATGCTGGAGCAACTCAGTAGTTTGAGCAGCATCAATGGGAAGAAAGAAATGGTCGACATGTTGGGTCAATACCCTGCTTCAGGACCAGCATCTACAGTCTTTTGTGTCTTGGATGTCTGTGACATTCATAAGTATTAAAAAGATCCAAAAATGACTGAAGAATTAAAAATGTTATGTTATACTTCCAAATTTGAAAAATCGGATGCATAAGAGCAAGCAAACACTTAAGGATATTTAACAATTAAAAGAACACAGTTATTTAATAAAAAATATAAATGAGTTGAAACACTTTTCTCCCACAGACCCTCTCATGCCCATGAAATGAACAGATTCACTGAATCTGGCTCAAGTCCAAAGGCAGGTTTTCCCAGTGTGACTGTTAGAAAACTGAAGGAAGGTTTTTTCTGCTGCCAACCTCCTTGAGGAGTCAAACTTTGGATTGCAGTCAGTGTAACAACAGCAAGTGCTGCCCAGGAAGTCATCGACTGCAGTTACTTCAGATCTTCTTTACAGTGGAGTATTGCTCACTGACAGAACTAAAGGAGTTTCCTGTCTCACACTTCTAGTGACCTGGGTTCAATTCTGACCTCTAGTGCTGTGCGTGTAGAGTTTGCACATTCTCCCTGTGAGCATGTATATTTTACCATCATACACGTGTTGCCTGGATTGGGGAACATGCCTTATGAGAATACAGTAGGTTGAGTGAACTCGGCCTTTTCTCCTCACAGCGATGGAGGATGAGAGGTGACCTGATAGTGGTGTATAAGATGATGAGAGGCACTGATCGTGTGGATAGTCAGAGGCTTTTTCCCAGGGCTGAAATGGTTGCCACAAGAGGACACAGGTTTAAGGTGCTGGGGAGTAGGTACAGAGGAGATGTCAGGGGTAAGCTTTTTTATTCAGAGAGTGGTGAGTGCGTGGAATGGGCTGCCGGCAACGGTGGTAGAGGCGGATATGATAGGGTCTTTTAAGAGACTTTTAGGTAGGTACATGGAGCTTAGTAAAACAGAGGGCTATAGGTAAGCCTAGTAATTTCTAAGGTAAGGACAGGTTCAGTACAACTCTGTGGGCCGAAGGGCCTGTATTGTGCAGTAGGTTTTCTATGTTTCTATGTTTTCTACACCCCAAAAATGTGCTGGTAGGCAAGTAATTGGTTACTATCAATTGCCATTGTGTAGGTGAATGGTAGAATAAGGGATCATTGATGAGAAGATGGGAAAATTTGCAGGAGCTCTGTGAGCTTGCAAAGACACGATGGGCTACTCTGAGCTCCTTCAATGTTTGATGATATGTAATTGGACTTCAAATCATCACAGCAAACTCACCAACATACAATGTCTCTCCAAAATCTCTTGATCTTTCAAATCCATCTCATCTCAAGGGTTACTCATATAGTGGAGCAAATGCCTAAAAGAGACTTTGTTCGATCCTGAACCTGGGTGGTATTTGCGTGGAGTCTGAATGATTCCGCTATGCCCGGGTGTCCTCCAGGTAATATGGATTCCTCCTATATCGCAACAAAGTGAAGGTTGGTAAACTAATTGTCCACTGTGAATTGCACTAGTGTGAAAGTGTGTGAATAGGTTAGACTGAGAGAGAAGAATTTTTTGGTTGTCTGCTCAGACTATTGAGTTCCTCCAGCAGATTGTTTATCACAGATATCCATAGTTGTTTGGCAGTTTTCGCAGCGAGTGTGTTTGGTTCATGGCCTTCCCAGCATGTCTGGGGATTTTTAAAAGTCTGTTCCGTTCTCATTGTCGTTGCTTTGTGTTGTTCTGCTGAACATTGAGAGTGTGCCTTGTTCGTGCTGGAATGCGAGCACTTGTGTTGGTTGTTAACACAAATTACACATTTCATTGTATGTCACAGTGTCATAGAACACTACAGTACAGAAACACATCCTTCAGCCCATCTAGTTTGTGCTGAACCATTAATCTGTCTAGTCCCATAGACCTGCACCGGGACGATAACCCTCCATACCCCTCTCATCCACGCACCTATTCAAATTTCTCTTTAATGTTGAAATCAAGCACGCATGCTCCACTTGTACTGGCAGCTCGTTCCATAATCTCAGAGCCCTCTGAGTGAAGAGGTTTCCTTTTATGTTCTCCTTAAACTTTTCATCTTTCAGACGTAACCCATGACCTCTGGTTGTAGTCCCACCTAGCCTTAATGGAAAAAGTCTGCTTGTATTTATCCTATCTATACCTCTCATAATTTTGTGTACTGCTATCAAATTTCCCCTCAATCTTCTACATTCCAAAAAATAAAGACCTAAACTAATCAAACTTTCCTTATAACTCAGGTCCTCCAGACCCGGCAACATCCGTGTAAATGTTCTCTGTACCCTTTCAACCTTATTTGCATCTTTCCTGTAGGGAAGTGACCAAAACTGCACACAATATTCTAAATTATACAAACCCCTCATACAAACTCTTCTCCCTCCTGCCATCCGGCAAAAGGTACCGAAGCATTCGGGTTCTCATGACCAGACTGTGTAATAGTTTCTTCCCCCAAACCATTAGACTCCTCAATTCCCGGAGCCTGGGCTGGCACCAACCTATACACACACACACTCAACTGAACACCACTCCATTCCCTTTGCAATTTTTGCTCACTTCTTTCTCAATTCCTGCTAAAACATTGTTAACATTTACATAATTTGTTATTATATTGTAATTTGTCCTTTACTGTGCCTATTGTCTCGTTTATTAATTATTGTACTGTCTTGCGCTGTTTTGTGCACTTTATGTAGTCCCGTGTAGGTCCGAAGTCTAATGTAGTTTTGTGTTGTTTCAGGTAGTCTAGTGTAGTTTTGTGTAGTTTCAGGTAGTCTAGTGTAGTTTTGTGTAGTTTCAGGTAGTCTAGTGTAGTTTTGTGTAGCACCATGGTCCTGGAGGAACGTTGTTTCGTTTTTACTGGGTACTGTACCAGCAGCTTATGGTTGAAATGACAATAAAAGTGACTCGACTTGACTTGACTTGACTTGACTTGAAATTAGACCTCACCAATGTCTTATACAACTTCAACATAACATCCCATCTCCTGCGCTCAATACTTTGATTTATGGAGGCTAATGTGCCAAAAGCTTTCATTACAACCCTATTTGACTGTGTGAGGCCTATCAGCAGCTGCAAATGAGCACAATGGAGGCGTGCTTCTTGCAGGTCAAAGTCGGTGATTTAAAACGAGAGCATCGCAGGCGTTAGTCCATTGTGCAGGGCCTATCAGTGGTGGCAACTGAGCTCGACGAACTAAATAAAAGTACAGAAGGGATAAGTGGAGCAGCCATTGTCGGGAGTAGGCCAGTGGCGAGAGTAGAAGCGACAGGCTTTTGCTCATTCAGACTTCGATGAAAGCGGGCTTCGGCGAGGTAAGTGGACTTCGTTTTTGGTTTCTCTTTGCATTTTTTTGAGGAATAGCGAGCATGTCAGTAGGGTTAGTAATTTGCTCTGGGAGTCGGATGTGGGAATCCTGGGAATCTTCCAGTCTCCCAGATGGACACATCTGCGCCAGATGCAAGGAGATGCAGCTCCTGAGAGACCATGAGGGATCTGGAGCTGCAACTCAGTGACCTACAGCTTATTAGGGAGAGTGAACAGGAGACAGAGAGGAGTTACAGGAAGTTAGTCACCCCGAGGCTGCAGGAGTTAGATAAGTGGGTGATGGTCAGGGAAGCGAGGGAAAGATGTCAGATAGTAGAGAGCAACCCTGTGGCCATCCCCCTCAGTAATTGTTATCTCATTTTGGATGCGGTTGAGGGGGATGACCTGACAGAGGACGACCATGGCGATTGGGTCTCTGACACTGAGCGGGGGGATCTCATAGAAACCTTCCAAATGTTAAAGGGCCTGAACAGATTAGATATGGCAAAGTTATTTCCCATGGTAGGGGATTCTAGGACAAGAAGGCATGACTTCAGGATTGAAGGACGTCCTTTTAGAACAGAGATGCAGAGAAATTACTTTAGTCAGAGGGTGGTAAATCTGTGGAATTTGTTGCCATGAGCGGCTTTGGAGGCCAAGTCATTGGGTGAGATAGGCAGAGATAGATAAGTTCTTGATTGGCCAGGGTATGAGGTGAAAGCAGTGGAGTGGGGATGACTGGATCAGCCTATGATTGAATGGCAGAGCAGACCAATGGGCCAAATGGCCTACTTCTGCTCCTATATCTTATGTTCTTATGGACTGTGGCACCACTTTCAATGAATTATGGACCTGCATTCACAGATCCCTTTGTTCTTCAATACTCCTCGGTATGCCCGCAAGTAAACGAATCTTAGGGCTGTATGTGGTGACATACATATATAAACTTTGATAATAAATTTACTTTGTGCTTTGAACTTTCTGGCCTCACTAGCATGTGGCACAGGTGGAAATGGTGAGATCACAACCCTAAATTCCTGTCCTTTAACTTAGCACCTAACTCCGTGAATTCACATTGCAGGAGCTCGTCACCCATCCTACCCATATGACTGGTACCGATGTGATTCACAAACTCTGGCTGATCACTGTTCCATTTAAGAATGTTGTAGATTCGATCTGTGATATCTCTGGCACCCTGGAGACAACAAACCATCTGAAAATCTCGTTCTTGTCCACAGAACCCACTTCTGTTCCCCTAACCAATGAATCCTCTAACATTCTAGCTCTCCTCTTTTCCCAACTCTCCTTCTGAGCCACAGATCCAGACTCATTGCCAGAGGCCTTTGTTTCAATGCAGAGCTGTTAAGTAAGTGAATCTGAATCTGTGGAAAGATGATGAGAATGTGGGAAGAATAAAAAGTAAGATTAATGTAGGTTCAGTGTGAATGAGTGGTTGATGATTAGTGTGGACTTGATTGGTTGAAGGACCTATTTCTGTCCTGTCTGTCTTTATGACTCTAGAATTTGCAAATACTGTATCATCCCACTTCCAGCAATATACAGAGAAGCAACTGATCAGAACACTAACCTGAACACCTTTAATGGAGATTTTCAGGAACTTTCTACCTGATGAAGTCTCCAGAAACCCCATTAATCACGAATCCATCACCTGCCACTCCACAAGAGCGAGGAATCCTGGTGGAAAGCTCGAAGAGAAGGCAACTTTGTGGATAAATACCACATACCAAACCCAACAAACTCAGTGACGGCACTTGAACCTGCCACAGAATGTGTGGGCAGTGCTAAGCACGATTAAGACTGGTCACAGCCCATGTGGCCACTTGGTGCTTGACACCTGACAATCTTGTTTGGTTGCAACAATAGAAACATACGTAAACATAGGGCGTAATTGTAACTTCTTGGTCCCAATGTGAGTTTCATGTCAATGTCTTCTCACTGAACTTGTCCTCCTGGAAGGTAAGAAAATATCAAGAAGGGCATCAGACTAGTTGAGGAGCTTGCAATTAAAACAATGATTGAAAATTCTGTCTTAACGTCAAAAAGATTTTCTGGAGAAATGTATTGAAATTTCATTAAAAGCTGCTGAATTCTGTAGCTGCTGACATGATTTTAGAGGTGGGATTTTGTCTGCTCTAGAACATTTGCAACGCAAAGCATTCTTGGTTAATTTAGAAATAATTGTGGGGATGAGTTCTCGGGACAGCAGCCTGGGGTAGGGAAGAGAGGAATCATTTCAGATCACAGATCAGAAGCAATGTTTCAAAATGTGCATGTTTAGACTGGGAAAGGCACTGCGTGGCAGCAAACTTTGAAGGTTTCTAGCGACCAGGGAATGATAGCTTCATAAAATATTTACAGCATAGAAGGAATGCATTCAGCCACTGGTATTTGTATAAATGAGGGAAAAAAAATTTAGTGAAACTAGTTCCAATTTCCAGCAATTGTTCTGTTGCCTTGTAGTGTGCAGTATTTAGAGTATTTAATTTAGTAACGGTTTCTGTCTCAACCGCCTGTTCATACAGTGAGTTCCAGATGCTCAACTGTCTTGTTGCAGTCCTTTTGCCTTATTTTCCCTCTAATGTTTCTGAGCCTTATTCAAAGATTGCTTTCATTTTGTATTTCTCTTGACTTAATGAAAGAGAGCTTCAAGTTGTCAGAATCAGAACCAGAGCCAGGTTTATCATCACTCACATGATGTCGCAAAATTTTGAAGTCATTAGGTTAGGTTTTGCAGCCAGTGGTGGATGGATAGCGCTCCACAGTCAGTGGTTGCTCAAAGGCTTTTTCATGGCTGCTTAAAGTGATTGGGTGCCAGTACATCATTTCACTTAAAGATGGCGCGGTAACTGGCGACTTTGCGCGAGCTCTCCCGAGCAAACTGCCCTCTCCACTATCGTATACCCGAGAAACCTTTCTAAACTTCCAACTTAGCATGATAAAGATCAACAACACCCTGGCGAAGCTACTGACCGAGCGCCAGAATTGCTTCTTAAACTCCGGACCGCGCCTGGACCCGACCAACGTTCCTGGAGACTCGTGGTCTGCTACCGTGCCGGAGCGCTTGGAGACACGGCCCATTCCGACCAGCACCTCTCCGGAGCAGACCACCACACAGAAGTGACGGCGGAGACCTCAAGATGACCCAGACGCTTCCCCCGGAGCGACCACCGTAAAGCCCCATTGGTGGCCGTCCACAGTTGCCGGAAGTGAGGCCTCCACCGCCGACCTCGGAAATCGAGCCCGATTTGTGAACAGCTTCTTTCCAACTGTGATAAGACTGCTGAACGGATCCTGACCCAGATCTGGGCCGTACCCTCCAAATATCCGGACCTGCCTCTCGGTTTTTTTGCACTACCTTACTTCTCATTTTTCTATTTTCTATTTGTTATTTATAATTTAAATTTTTAATATTTACTAATTTTAACTATTTTTAATATTTTTAATATTTAATATTTGTAATCCAGGGAGTGTGAAGCGCAGAATCAAATATCGCTGTGATTATTGTACGTTCTAGTACCAATTGTTTGGCGCCAATAAAGTATAAAGTACAAAAAAAAAGTATACTCTATGAACAAAATTAGAATGGTACCCACATTAGTCTCGCAAAGAATTTCACAAGTGACGGACGAACTGTCCTATGGTATCAAACTGCGCTAAACATCAGTGAATGCAGTGCAAACTTTGTTTGGGTTAGAACTGAACAGGAACATGCCCTGTGGCCCAAGATGTGACAAGCTTCTGTCTATGAATGGTCTATATCCCTCCATCCCTGCATATTCATGAGTCTATGTAGGAGCCCCTTACTTGCTTCTATCACATCAGCTTCCACCACCAATTCCAGGTTATTGAGAAAATGGAGAATCTTTCAGCAGAGCCTGAGACTCAGGGCGTTGAGCTCTTATAGACCTCCCTCATGGAACACATGATTAACCAGCTCAGGAAAGTAAAATATCAGAAACTCATGACCATAATTTGGATATTGGGTTACAGGAAAGTGTGGACCAGTAATTAGAGGTCGTTACCTAGCTGCAGGTAATGGTTGATTTTGGCGATGGATTGGAGATATGATTGGGGTTTTGGATGGATATTGGGTTCAAAATTGGGGGGCACATGGTGCATAGTGGGGGACAAAGTTGAGGGAGGCAGTCAATGGGTGGGAGAAGATCAGTACTATTAGAGAAGGGTTCCTGAAGGAGAATGTGTATAGAAACCCATTTGTGGGTCCCCGAAGGAGAATAAATATGAAAACCTATTTGTGGGGTCCTCTCAGTTCTCAGCTGGGACCAACGCAGAGAAACGTCCAATTAAAACATGGTAATTGGACCATGTACCTGGGGTTATTATCATTTTTTCCCAAGTACTTATTTTGTAAATTTTCCCGATTTAGAAGTTGCTCAGTATCGGACATGCTCCGGAACAAAGTGAGATTACGTGCCTGGCAACACGTAAAATGAACATTGCACAGGAAGTGTTGACACACCATTCATGACCGACACAGGAATCACCTAGTGGCTACAAGCCCAATTTGTGACTTGCAGTGGCTAGTTGAATCTTCAGAGCAGTGAGAGAGTCAGCCCTGATACCAGCGTGATTGTGTTCCATGTGAAAATGACCGGGGCTGAAAGTGAAAGCAGTATCAGGTGGCCAAGGACTCATCTACTAATCAGCCGTGCAAAGGTTCATGTTCTGCTGAGTGGATAGATGCTTGTGACCAGCAAAGGGATGGCAAACCGTTTCTTGAGGTGCTGGGATCACACCTGCTGCCTGTGGCCAACTAGGAATGTCCGGAGTGTCTCTGCCTGTGACACTAACAGTTCCATAAGATCATAAGACGTTGAAGCAGAAGTAGGCCATGCAGTCCCTTCAGCCTGCTCTGCCTTTTCAACCTGACTGAGACATTTCCCACTCATCCCCATTCTCCTGCCTACCACCCCGTCAAATCAAGACCCTTTCAACCTCTGCCTTAAATACACCCAATAATCGGGCCTCCGCAGCCATCTGGGCAATGTATCCCATAGATCTATCACCCTCAGGCTAAATAAATTCATACTAATCTCCGTTCTAAATGTACAGCCCTCTATTATGAGGCTGTGCCTCTGGTCCTAGACTGCCCCACCAGAGGAAACATCCTCTCCACACTCGTTCTGTCTATATCTTTCTATATTTGATAGGTTTCAATGAGATCCCCCCTCATTCTTCTAAGCTCAAGGGAGTCCAGACCCAGAACCACCACACACTCCTCATATGATAAGCCTTCCATTCATGGAATCATTCTTGTGAATGTCCTCTGAATCCTCTCTAATGTCAGCACATCCTCTCTTAGATAACAGGGCCCAAAACAGCTCACAATGCTCCAAGTGAGGCCTCACTAGTAATGCTAGTATTGCATTTGCCTTTCTCATCACTGACTCAACCTGCAAATTAATTATCCACAAACTTAACCATAAAGCCATCAATTCCATCATCCAAATCATATTGATCCAAATCAATATCAGGGTGAGTATCAGGAATTCAGAATAAAAATGGGTCACAAATACAGTACTCAAAGTGTTATACCTCAATGCACGGAGTCTAAGAATTAAGGTCGATGATCTTGTTGCACTATTACAGATTGTCAGGTATTGTGGCAGAAGGATGGTTGGAGTTGGGAGCTGAAGGTCCAAGGTTGCACATTATATTGAAGGGATAGGAAGGTAGGCAGAGGGGGGTGCCGTGGGACCGCTGGTGAAGAATGGCATCAAATCAGTAGAAAGATGTGACATAAGGATCAGAAAATGTTGAATCATTGTGGGTTGAGTTAAGAAATTGCAAGGGTAAAAGGACCCTGATGGCAGTTACATACTGGCCTCCAAACAGTAGCTGGGATGTGGACCACATATTACAAGAGAAAATAGAAAAGCAGTGCCAAAAAGGTCAATGTTATAATTTTCAATTGGGAAAATCAAGATGGTAATGGATTTCAAGAGAGTGAGTTTTTTGAATGCCCACAAGATGGCTTTTTAGAACAGTTTGTCATTGTGCCTATGAGGAGATCAGCTATATTGGATTGGGTGTTATGTAATGAACCAGAAGTGATTAGAGAGCTTAAGATAAAAGGGCCTTCAGAGGCAGCGATCACAATATCATTGAGTTCAACTTGAAATTTGATAGGGAGAAAGAACAGTCTGACATAGCAGTATTTCAGTGGAATAAAAGAAATTACAGTAGTATGAGAGAGGAGTTGGCCAAAGTAAATCAGAAGGAGATGCTGGCAGGGGAGACAGCAGAGCAGCAATGGCGTGAGGGTCTGGGAAAAATGAGGAAGGTGCAGGATAGATGTACTCCAAAAGCAAAGAAATACTCAAATGGAAAAATAGTACAACCATGGCTGACAGGGGAAGTGAAAGCTAATGTGAAAGCTGACGAGAGAGCATACAGCAAAGCAAAAGTTAGTGGGATGTTTTTAAAAACCTCCAGAGAGCAAGTACAAGAATCATTAGGAGGAAAAGATGAAATATGAGAGTAAGCTAGCAAATAATACTAAAGTGGATATTAAAAACTTTTTCAAATGTGTAAAAATTAAAAGAGAGATTTGAGTGAATATCAGACTGCTAGAAAAATGAGGCCAGAGAAATAATAACGGGGAATGAGGAGATGGCAGGTGAACTAAATAAGTATTTTGCATCAGTCTTCACTGTGGAAGACACTACCAGTGTGTCAGATGTTGAAGGCCGTGAGGGAAGAGAAGAAAATGCAATTACTATTACCAGGGGGAAGGTGCTCAAAAAGCTGAAAGAGCTAATGGTACATAAGTCACCTGGACCAGATGAAATGCACCCTAGGGTTCTTAATGAGGTAGTGGTAGGGATTGTGGAGGCAGTAGAAATAATTTTTCAAAAATCATTGGTGTCTGGCATAAAGCCAGAGGAATGGAAAATTGCAAATGTCACTCCACTCTTTAAGAAAGGAGGAAGGCGGTAGAAAGGAAATTATTGACCTAACCACAGTGGTTGGGAAGATATTGGAGCCAATGGTTAAGGATGAGGTAATGGAATACTTGGTGACAGCATACAAGATAGGACAAAGTCAGCATGGTTTTCTTAAGGGAAAATCTTGCCTGACAAACCTGTTGGAATTCTTTGAGGAGATTACAAGTAGGATAGATAAAGGGGATGTAGTAGATGTTGTATATTTGGACTTTCAGAAAGCCTTTGACAAGGTGTCACTCATAAGTGTGCTTACCAAGTTAAAAGCCTTCCCTGTATTACGGGAAAGTTACTGGCATGGTTAGAACATTGGCTGATTGGTAGGATGCGGTGAGTAGGAATAACAGCATCCTTTTCTGGTTGGCTGCCAGTGACTAGTGGTGTTCTGCAGAGGTCAGTGTAGGGACCGCTTCTTTTTATGCTGTATATCAATGATTTAGACGATGGAGTAAATAGCTTTGTTGCCAAGTGTGCAGATGATATGAAGGTTGGTGGAAGGGCAGGTAGAGTTGAGGAAACAGGTAAGCTGCAGAAGGGCTTAGACAGATTAGAAGAATGGGCAAGAATGCATGGTCATGCACTTTGGTAGTAGAAATAATTGTGCAGACTATTTTCTAAATGGGAAGAAAATCCAAAACTCTGGGATGCAAAGGGACTTGGGAGTCCTTGTGCAGAACACCCTAAAGATTACCTTGCAGGTTGAGTCGGTGGTGAGGAAGGCAAGTGCAATGTTAGCATTCATTTTAGGAGGTCTAGAATACAAGAGCAGGGATGTGATACTGAGGCTTTATGAGATATTGGTGAGATCTCACCTTGAGTATTGTGAACAGCTTTGGGCTCCTCATCTAAGAAAAGATGTGCTGTGGATTCAGAGGAGGTTCAAAAGGATGATTCCAAGAATGAAATGTTTATCATACGAGGAACCTTTGATGGCTTTGGGTCTATACTCACTGGAAAATTTAGAATGATGAGAGGGGATATCATTGAAACCCTTCAAATGTTGAAAGGCATAGGCTGCCGTGGAGGCCAGGTACTGGGTATATTTAAGGCAGAACTTGATAGATTCTTGACTGGACATGGCATCAAAGGTTATGCGGGGAAAACCGGGGAGTGGGACTGAGGAGGAGTAAAAAGGATCAGACATGATTGAATGGTGGAGAAAACTCGATTGGTCAAATTGCCTAGTTCTGCTCCTATGTCTTACTGGCTTATATTTCATCCTTTACCTCCGTATGACTTTTTTAGTTGCCTTCTGTTAGTTTTTAAAAGCTTCCCAATCCTCTAGCTTACTACCAATTTTTGCCCTATTATATGCACTACCTTTTGTATTTATGTCAGCTTTAACTTCTCTTGTCAATCATGGTTGCCTTTAAGATACTTCTTTGGGATGTATCTGTCCTGTGCCTTCTGATTTGCTCCCAGAAACCAGCCATTGCCATACTTCCATCATCCTAGCTAGTATTCCCTTCCAGTCAACTTTGGCCAGCTCCTCTCATGCCTCTGTAAATCCCTTTATTCCACTGTAATTTTGTTACATCTGACTTTAGCTTCTCCCTCTCAAATTGGAGGGTGTATTCGAACATATTATGATCACTGCCTCCTAAGGGTTCCTTTACCTTAAGTTCCTACCTCCTTTTCCCTGCAGATTGTACACGGAGCCAACTATCAGAAGATGTGGTTGAGGCAGATTGAGTTGTATTATTTAAGAAACACTTGGATAATATATTGAGGGATATGGGCCAAGCACAGGAATTTGGGATTAGTACCGTGTGTATTGTGGTCAGCATTGACTCATTGGCTGAAGAGCATATATTGGAGTTATTTCTCTATGACTCCTAACAATATAGAACCATCAACTCATCTGTAAAAACTTAATTGGCTTCCTAGTTGCACAATGGGATTTGGATTCAGCTGCAATAATGAAATATTCCATATTGTTTCACACTGTGCCCCAAAACCCATCAATGCCAAAATGATAAGGTGGGCATTCATAACAAGTTGGAGGCATGTTCCTTGTGATTTTGAACTTGCAGGGAGGATTGATTTACTGTTGATGCTATTGGTTCACTTTAAATATTTCAACAACTGCAGAATGCTTTCAGATGTCATGAGCTTTTAAAGTCTAACATAAAGTAGAAATGCCAGTCAATGGCTCAGACAATGCTGGGTCCACCCATTGCCTGTACTTATCATTGTCAAAGGCTTCTGTACTCTTGATAGTCAGAGATAGTTCAACATATAGAAATAATTAAAAAAAAATAAAAATTATGAAGCATGTTTTAAAATTTCAAATGATATATTTAATTAAAGCACCAATCAGCCTTAGTATTGAAATAAAACAATTTACATTCCAGCCCTCTCTGACACAAAGCTGAGGAGTCGGATATGAAATGCACATGCACCCTCATTTCCGTGAGTATTGCTCCACCACAGAGCAGGTGGCCTGACGATCCAGTTGCAACATGCTTAACTCGACTCTTTCTTTGTAAGTAACAAGTAAAAATAAGCACAGGGATACAATTTCAGTCTCTTACTTTCTTCATCTGCACAGCCCACAATGCTTTGCTGCTGAGTAATAATGCACCATAAAGAATCAGAATCAGGTTTATTATCACCGGCATGTGACGTGAAATTTGTTAACTTAGCAGCAGTTCAATGCAACACATAATATAGAAGAGAGAAAAAAAACTAATAAATAAAATTAGAGTAAGAATAATAAATAAGGAAATCAATTACAATATACGTATATTAAATAGATTTAAAAATCATGCAAAAAACAGAAATACTGTATATTAAAAAAAAGTCAGGTAGTGTCCAAGGGTTTAATGTCACTTTAGGAATCGGATGGCAGAGGGGAAGATGGTGTTATTGAACTGCCGAGTGTGTGTCTTCAGGCTTCTGTACCTCCTACCTGATGGTAACAGTGAGAAAAGGGCATGCCCTGGGTGCTGGAGGTCCTTAATAATTGACGCTGCCTTTCTGAGACACCGCCCCGTGAAGATGACCTGGGTACTTTGTAGGCAAGTACCCAAGATGGAGCTGACTAGATTTACAACCTTCTGCAGCTTCTTTCGGTCCTGTGCAGTAGCCCCTCCATACCAGACAGTGATGCAGCCTGTCAGAATGCTCTCCACGGTACACCTATAGAAGTTTTTGACTGTATTTGTTGACATGCCAAATCTCTTCAAACTAATAATGAAGTATAGCTGCTGTCTTGCCTTCTTTATAAGTACATCGATATGTTGGGACCAGAGATCTTGACATCCAGGAACTTGAAACTGCTCACTCTCTCCACTTCTGATCCCTCTATGAGGATTGGTATGTGTTTCTTCATCTTCCCCTTCCTGAATTCCACAATCAGCTTTTTTGTCTTACTGACGTTGAGTGCCAGGTTGTTACTGCGGCACCATTCCACTAATTGGCATATCCCCGCCATTCAGGGCTTATAGAAAAGGATATCAACCTTGTGAAAGACAGTAAAAACATATTCCCTGCTTTATTCCTCTGTATCACAATGCTCACAACCTGATTATTATTAGAAACAATAGACATAACTGGACAGCAAGGATCTCTACCACAAACAAACAAGGTCAAAAAGATTGGAAAAGATTAGGAGTGTTTATAAGATGATTAAAAGAAACATGACAGAAAGCTTGGGGTTTAAAGGTATAAAACTTAAGGAAGGAGGGGAATAATACGCTTGGAGGTAGCTTCCTCTGTAGGAACAATAAAGAGTGGAATAACATGATTAGAGCTTTGATGGCAACCCATGGTTTAGAGAGATGCAGGAAAGAAGTTCACTGGACAATGGATCCAACACCAGGTCAGAACACAAAAGTTTAAAGGAACCATTACAGTGGTTACACAAGTGATTCTACAAATACTAGAAATCTTGAGTAACATACACCAAATACAAGTCAGGCAGCATCAATGGAGGGAAATAAACAGTCAATGTTTCAGGTCAAAAGCATTGCAATGATTCAACCAGTGACAGGCTAGAGAGCTTGCAGCTCACTAGTAAAGTTACTGATGCTCTCCACCTCCAATCCTCTAATGAGGACTGGCTTGTGGATGTCCAGTTTTCTCCTCCAATAGTCAATGATCGGCTCTTTGGATTTGCCTAGTCCAGAGGTTGTGGGAACAGTTCAGTGATGGAGTGAGTGAAGTTGAGTGAAGTTATCCCCTTTTGATGGCAGCAGCGAGAAGAGAGCATGACCTGGGAGATGGTGTCCCTGACGATGGATGCTGCTTTCCTACTACAGTGCTCCATGCAGATGTGCTCAATAGTGGGAAGGGCTTCACTCATGATGGACTGGGCTGTATCCACCACTGATTTTCCGTTCAAAGGCATTGGTGATGCAGGTAGTCAGTATATTCTCTACTACATGTCTATAGAAGTTTGTCAAAGTTTTAGATATCTCGCTGAATCTTCACAATCTACTAAGGAAGCAGAGGTGCTCCGGTACTTTCTTCATTACTGTACACGTGCCGGGCCTAAGTCAGTCCATAAGATGACAACACCAAGGGATTTGAAGTTGCTGATCCTCTGAAGAGAAATGGCCGATGGACCTTGATTACCTCCTCCTAAGGTCAATAATCAGCTCCTTGGTCTTGCTGATATTGAGTGAGAGGTTGTTGTTGTGGCACCAGTCAGCCAGATTTTCTATCTTCTCCTACATGCTGATTCATCACCACCTTTGATTTGGCCAACAACAGTGGCAAACTTAAATATGGCATTGGAGCTGTACTTGGCCTTATAGTCATAAGTATAAAATAAGTAGAACAGGGGGCTAAGCACACAGCCTTGTGGTGCTCCTGTGCTGATGGAGATTGAAGAGAAGACGTTGCCAATCCGAACTGAATAGGGTCCACAAGTGAGGAAACTGAGGAACCAATTCCACAGGCATTTATTGAGGCCTAGGTCTTGGACCTTATTGAAGGGATGATGGTATTGATTGCTGAGGTGTAGTCAATGAAGAGCATCCTGATGTATGCACCTTCACTGTCCGAACACTCTAGGGCCGAGTGAAGAGCTAATGAAATGGCATCTGCTGGTGGCATGTTGTGATGCTAGGCAAATTGGAGCAGATCTAAATCACTCCTCAGGCAGGAAATGATATTTTCAAAGCACTTCATCACAGTGGATGTAATTGCTATTGGACAATATGTCATTTCATGGAGAAGGTAAATTGGCAAGGGAGCACAAAATAATCCAAGGTCTTCCAGGAGAAAGGAACTCTGGGAGAATGAGTGGGTTGAAAATATATATATAATCCTCCAAGTCACTGGCATGGTATGAATTTACTACTCTGGTTGGCTGCATATACAGCTGCCTGTTCCCTTTCACGCACTCCCCTGTAAACCATGAAATATAACTTGCAATCTTGTGTAAACTCGGATGATGACGATGATATGAATTTCTCTGAATATATTGCTCACCCCTAAGATGTGAAAAACAGCTCTTGAAGTGTTTAACACCCACAAGCTTGCCAAGGGTTACTGAACTGGCGGTCTGCATAATATTTTCTGAGCTGCATTTCTAATGAATGAATACCTATCTTGTGCAAAGCAGATTTCATACAAGTGAGTCAACAAGGAACAAAAACATTTTGAAGGGCACTTCTCAAAATTAGAGGAAATGTAGGCTGCTGAATTTTTTCAATGATCAGATGGAATAGGTCAATTTTCTTTATCTCAAAGTTGAGATTGCAACAAGCTGTGCAAGAGTTCGTGTAGAATGGAGCTGATACAATATTATTTGGTCAAGCAATCTGGAGTAAAAGAATCAGCATGCTAAAGCCATATTTGTCTCTGCACAGATGTACAACTCAGTTTAAAATTGACTGAGTGGGCAATATCTGATGTAGAATTGTTCAATAACTATTTTGCCTCTGTCATTGTTGCAGAAGAACAAAATGGTCCCTGTGATAAATCATTGCTCTTATTTTCATGGTGGCACAGCTAGCAGAATCTCTGCCTCACAGTACCAGGAGCCCAGGTTCAATTCTAACCTTGGGTGCTGTCTATATGGAGTTTGTACATCTCCCTGTGTCCGTGTGGGTTTCCTGCTGGTGCAATGGTTTCCTTCCGAGTCCCAAAGAAGTGCAAGTTGGAAGGTTAATTAGATGCTGTAGATTGTCATGGTCTGAAGGTAAGTGTTGGAGCCTGGGGCAAGTTTGGGAGAATGAAAAGTGATAGAAGTGCAGGATTATCATAAAAAGGTGGTTGATGGTTGGTGTTGACTCAATGGATTGGAGGGCCTGTTTCTGTGCCTCTATCTGCCCATGACGCTTCACTTGCACCAGCCGAGTGGGGTGTATGAACTTGATTTCAACGTTTAAGAGAAGTTTGGATGGTAGGGGTAAAGAGTGCTATGGTCCCGGGACAGTTCGATGGAAGTAGGCAGTGTAAATGGTACAGCACAGACTAGATGGGCTGAAGGGCCTGTTTCGGTGCTGCACTTTTTATGACTATTTATTAACAGCATATTTGTTATAAAAACCATGATTTTTAAGTTCTGAACTTGGTTTGATATTGAACAGTTTGGTAGCTCAAGGTTGTGGTTCCTGAGACTAGTTTTAATTTCAGTTTCAGTTACACTTAATTACTTGAATTGAAATTCCCATCAGCCCTGTGGGTTTTGAACTTTTGTCTCTGGCCCCAAAGGTCTGGATCTATGTCTGCTAACTTAGTAACCTAAACAATGTTCCAGTAACAGAATACAAATAAAAAACTGCTGATGCTGGAATCTGAAACCCGAAAACAGAAATGCAACGAGGAATCAGACTGTCAAGCGGCATCTGTGGAGAGAGAAACCAGTCAATGTTTCAGGATGGAGAGGCCCTTCTTCCAAACTGCGGAATATTACCATAACCCTGATGAATGGCCTGTGAAATCTTAACGCCCGGAAGCTCTGATAATCCCTCGCCTGAATCAGAATCAATCAAAGTCAGGTTTATTATCACTGAATTCTGTGAAGGTGGCTTTGGCAAGACACAGCAATGCAGGTGGCAAACAAAGCTGCTAATAATTCTAATAAGTACATTTTTACAGGACTATGATCACTGCAACGCACAGCCTGTAATTTCTTACTTGGAAGTGTGCCTCATTCTCAAACCCAGGCCCTGCCACTTCGACATGCTCTCAGGCCTGGGCTTTGCCACCTCGATTCAGCCCACACACAACCTTTGCAATCTGGTCCAACATTTAAATTGGTCAAATATCATCCCATTCTTCACTCTTGGGCCGTTTGACTAATCTATTGGAATTTTTCGAGGATGTAACCAGAAGATAGACGCGGGAGATCCAGTGGATGTAGTGTACCTTGACTTTCAGAAGGCATTTGATAAGGTACCACATAGGAGATTGGTGGGTAAAATCAGAGCTCATGGCATTGGGGGGGGAGGATATTGACATGGATAGAAAACTGATTGGCAGATAGAAAGTAAAGGGTAGCAGTGAATGGGTGTTTCTCGGAATGGCAGGTGGTGACTAGTGGGGTGCCACAGGGCTCAGTATTGGGACCACAGCTGTTTACGATTTACCTCAATGTTTTAGAGGAAGGCACTGTGAATAACATCAGCAAGTTTGCTGATGATACTAAGCTGGGTGGCAGTGTGACATGTGATGAGGATGTTAGGAGAATTCAAGGTGACTTGGATAGGCTGGGTGAGTGGGCAGAAACTGGGCAGGTGGCGTTTAATGTGAATAAGTGTGAGGTTATTCACTTTGGGAGCAAGAACAGGAAGGCAGATTATTATCTGAATGGTGTGGAGTTAGGTAAGGGAGAAATACAAAGAGATCTAGGAGTACTTGTTCATCAGTCTCTGAAGGTGAATGAGCAAGTGCAGCAGGCAGTGAAGAAGGCTAATGGAATGTTGGCCTTTATTACAAAGGGAATTGAGTACAAGAGCAAGGAAATACTTTTGCATTTGTACAGGGCCCTGGTGAGACCACACCTGGAGTATTGTGTGCAGTTTTGGTCTCCAGGGTTAAGGAAGGACATTCTGGCTGTGGAGGAGGTGCAGCGTAGGTTCACTAGGTTAATTCCTGGGATGTCTGGACTGTCTTACCCAGAGAGGTTAGAGAGAATGGAACATGCTGGAATTAAGGAGATTGAGGGGGGGTCTGATTGAGACATACAAGATTATTAAGGGATTGGACAAGATAGAGGCAGGAAATATGTTCCAGATGCTGGGAGAGTCCAGTACCAGAGGGCATGGTTTAAGAATAAGGGGTAGGTCATTTAGGACAGAGTTGAGGAGGAACTTCTTCTCCCAGAGAATTGTGGAGGTGTGGAACGCACTGCCTCAGAAGGCAGTGGAGGCCAATTCTCTGGATGCTTTCAAGAAGGAGCTAGATAGGTATCTTATGGATAGGGGAATCAAGGGTTATGGGGACAAGGCAGGAACCGGGTATTGATAGTAGATGATCAGCCATGATCTCAGAATGGCGGTGCAGGCTCGAAGGGCCGAATGGTCTCCTTCTGCACCCATTGTCTATCATCTATTAGAGATATTTATCAGGAGCGCCTTATATGCAGGGCCTTTAGCATTGTCAGTCATTCCTCCCAGTGGTCCAACAATCTCTTTGATCCTCCACCATCAGGCATGGGGTACTGTATACATGTGTACAGTTGAATGACAATGAACTTGTACCTCCCAGCTTCTTACTTCATCCTCCAGTCTGGTTTCTCCTATTACCTTCTATCTTGGTCTCCTTCCCTTCCCCCTCCACCGTCTTCTGTGTAAGCCTTTATGTATATTTAAGGCAGAGATTGATAGGTTCTTGATTGGTCGGGGCATGAAGGGATACGGGAAGAAGGCAGGAGATTGCGGCTGAGAAGAAAATTGGATCAACCGTGATGAAATGGCAGAGCAGCCTCGATGGGCCAAATAGCCTAATTCTGCTCCTATTTCTATAATCCTATAGTCTTATTCCAGCTTCCTCCCCCTTCCTTTCCAGTCTTGATGAAGGGTCTGGGCCCGCAACGTTGACTGTTTATTCATTTCCTTAGATGCTGTCTGACCTGCTGAGTTCCTCCAGTATTTTGTTGCCAATGTTGTTAAAACTAATGTTGTTCCTGATTCTTATTCTGAGACTGGGGGTGAGGGGTTGGATGGTAGGGGGCTGCAGAGGCTAAATTCAATAGCTCCCCCACCATCACCTATATGAAAACTTTGATGTGGGATTAACTAGCAGGCCTAGTTTAACATGAAGCCAGCACAAAGTATTGTCAAGTGATTCATCAGCATACCATTCAAAGCCAGCTTGCACTACTGCACCTCTTAAATGGAAAGTATACTGAGGTTGCCAAAACTGGTGGGAGTTTTTTTGTTCAAAATTCAATCGGGCCTGGGATTTTTTTTTGACCAGAGCCATTGTGGGGGAAGAAGGATTCTGGTTCAGTGCCCTTGCATGAAGAGTTATGATTGGTCAAAGCATTTTGAAATACCATATCCCACCTTCTGTACCTCTATTCTTAGAAATTGCACAACTAACTATATAGTCCTCTACATCTGCCAACAATCTCCTTCAAAAAAAAAGAAAGTCTGCAGATGCTGGAAATCTAAATCAACACACAGAAAAGAAGAGGGAAGTGATGCAGAGACCAAAACTAGAGTTATTGAAGAAAAAAGTAAGAGTAGAATGCATAAAAGTAAAAAGCAAAAATCGCATTGGTCACTATTCTAAAAGGACGATGAGTATAAGGGCACTTTATCTAAATGCCCATAGTATTAGAAACAACGTTAGTGAACTGGTGGCACAGATCAGTATCAAGGCATATGATTTAGTGGCCATTACAGAAACCTGGTTGCAAGGTGGAGATGGCTGGAAATTAAATACCCAAGGGTATCAGGTGATACGGAAGATAGGCAGGAAGGCAGAGGAGGTAGGGTGGCACTCTTGATTAGGGATGAGATCAGGGCGATTGTGAGAGGCAATATATGATCTGTGGAGCAGAATTTTGAGTCCATCTGGGTAGAGATTAAGAATAGTGAGGGGAAAAAAGTCACTGGTGAGTGTTGTCTATAGGCCACCTAATAAAAATATTGCAGTGGCAGAGGCGATTAACCAAGAAATAACTGAGGCTTGTAAGAATGGAACAGCAGTGGTCATGGGGGATGTTAACTTCCACATAGATTGGGTGAATCAGGTTGGTTAAGGAAGTCTTGAGGAGGACCTCATAGAATGCATCCATGGTGGCTTTCTTGAGCAGCCTGTTAGTGAACCTACAAGGGAAAATACTATCTTAGATCTAGTCCTGTGCAATGAGACAATGAGATTAACGATCTTGTAGTCAGGGATCCTCTTGGAAAGAGTGATCATTGTATGATTGAATTTCGCATTCAGGTGGAGGATGAAATAGTTCGATCTAAAACTAGTGTATTATGCTTGAACAAGGGAGACTACAACGGGATGAGGGAGGAGTTGGCTAATGTGGAATGGGAGCACAGGCTATTTGGTAGGACAGTTGAGGAACAGTGGAATACTTTCAAGGAGATTTTTCACAGTGCTCAACAAAAGTATAGTCCACTTACAGTAAGGACTGTAAGTGTGGGGAGAGCCAGCCTTGGATAACTAAGGAAATAAAAGATAGTATCAAATTAAAAGCTCATGTGTACAAAGTCGTAAAGAGTACTGGGAGACTGGAGGATTGGGAGAACTTTAAAAAGCAACAGAGAACAATTAAACAAGAAATAAGGAAAGGGAAGATCGAGTATGAAAGTAAATTAGCACAAAATATTAAAACATAGCAAAAGTTTTTATAAATATATAAAGTGGAAGAGAGTGGCTAAAGTCAACGTAGGTCCCTTGGAAGACGATAAGGGGAAATTGATATTGGGTGATAAGGAAATGGCTGAGGCATTGAATGACTATTTTGTGTCGGTCTTCATGGTGGAGGACACGTCCAATATACCAAAGAAGGATGTTATGAACGAAATGGGAGGTGAGGACCTCGATAAAATCACTGTCACCAAAGAGATAGTGATGAGCAAACCAGAGGGCTGAAGTTAAATAAGTCCCCTGGTCCTGATGGGATGCATCCCAGGGTTCTGAAGGAATTGGCGGAGGTTATAGTAGACACATTGGTAATCATTTATCAAAACTCTCTAGACTCTGGGCAGGTCGTGGCAGATTGGAAGACAGCAAATGTCATGCCACTTTTTAAAAAAGGATGTGGGCAAAAGACGGGCAACTATAGGCCATTTAGCTTAACATCTATAGTCGGGAAAATACTTGAAGCTGTCAATAAGGAAGAAATAGCGAAACATTTAGAAAGGAGTGGTTCCATTAGACAGATGCAGCATGGATTCAGAAAGGGCAGGTCCTGTTTGACAAACTTACTGGAGTTCTTTGAGGACATAATGAGTGCAGTGATGAGGGCAATGAGTCACATAATGATAGAGGGGAACAGGTGGATGTCGTATACTTGGATTTCTAGAAGGCGTTTGATAAGGTGCCGCACAAGAGACTTATAAATAAGATACGGATGCATGGAGTTGGAAGAAGTGTATTGGCATGGATAGTGGATTGGTTAACCAATGGAAGGCAGAGAGTTGGTATAAATGGGTGTTTCTCCGGTTGGCAGTCTGTGGTGAGTGGGGTGCCGCAGGGGTCGGTGCTGGGCCCACAGCTGTTTACCACTTACATTGATGATTTAGAAGAGGGGAGTGAGTGTAGCGCAGCAAAATTTGCTGACGACACTAAAACGAGAGGGAAAGCAAATTGAACAAAGGATGTGGAGAGTCTGCAGAGGGATATAGATAGGTTAAGTGAGTGGGCCAAGGTCTGGCAGATGGAGTACAACGTTGGTAAATGAGAGATCATCCACTTTGGAAGGAATAATAGAAGAGCAGATTATTATTAAAATGGTGAAAGATTGCAGCATGCTGTTGTGCAGAGGGACTTGGGAGTGCTTGTTCATGAATCGCAAAAGGTTGGCTTGCAGGTACAACAGGTTATTAAGAAGGCAAATGGAATGTTGGCCTTCATTGCTAGAGGGATTGAATTCAAGAACAGGGAGGTCATGCTGCAACTATACAGGGTACTGGTGAGGCCGCACCTGGAGTACTGTGTGCAGTTCTGGTCTCCATACTTGAGGAAGGATATACAGACTTTGGAGACAGTGCAGAGGAGGTTCACCAGTTTGATTCCAGGGATGAAGGGGTTAACCTATGAGGAGAGATTGAGTCGCCTGGGACTCTACTCTCTGGGGTTCAAAAGAATGAGAGGGGATCTTATAGAAACATACAATTCTTGAAAGAGATAGATAAGATAGAATAGGAAAGTTGTTTCCATTGGTAGGTGGGACTAGAACTGGGGGACATTGCCTCAAGATTCAAGGGAGAAGATTTAGGACGGAGATGAGGAAAAACTGTTTTTCCCAGAGAATGGTGAATCTGTGGAATTCTCTGCCCAGGGAAGCAGTTGAGCCTTCTTCACTAAATATATTTAAGAAGCAGTTAGATAGGTTTTTACAAAGTAAGGGAATTAAGGGTTATGGAGAAAAGGCAGGCAGATGGAGCTGGGTTTACGGACAATCAGCCATGGTCTTATTGAATGATGGGGCAGGCTCGATGGACCAGATGGCCTACTCCTGCTCCTATTTCTTATGTTCTTATGTTTGCACACAAAGTACTGAAGGAACTCAACAGGTCAGGCAGAATCTGTGGAAAAGAGTAAACATTCACTGTTTCGGGCCAAGACCCTTCTCAGGACTGGAAAGGAAGGCGGAAGATGCCTGAATAAAAAGAAGAAGGAAGGGAAAAGAGGCTCGCTGGAAAGTGATAGGTGAAACCAGGTGGGCAGGAAAGGTCAAGGGCAGGAGAAGAACAATCTGAAAGGAGAGGAGAGTGGACGAGAGAAGAAAGGGAATGAGGAGGGGCCCCAGAGGGAACTAATTGGCAGGTGAGAAGAAGTGAAAGGTCAGAGTGGGGAATAGAGGAGAGGAGTGGAATTTGTTCACTGAAAGGAGAAATCGATATTCATGCCATCAGGTTGGAGGCTACCCAGACTGAATATAAGGTGTTGCTCCTCCACCCTGATGGTGGCCTCATCTTGGCACAAGAGGAGGCCATGGATTGACATGTTAGAACAGGAATGGGAATGGAAATTAATACGTTTAGCCATCAGGAAGTGACGTTTGTGGTGGATGGCGCGGAGGTGCTCGATGAAGCAGTTCCCCACGATTGACAGTGGGTCTCACCAATGTAGAGGAGGCCACTTCGACAGCACTGAATACAATACATGACCCCAGCAGATTCGTAGGTGAAGTGTTGCCTCACCTGGAAGGACTGCTTGGGGCATTGAATGGAGGTGAGGGGGGAGGTGTATGGGGAGGTATAACACATAGGCCACTAGCAGGGATAAGTGCCTGGAAGGAGATTAGTGGGGGGAGGGATGATGGAGAAGGGAATCACAGAGGGAGTGCAGAAAGCTGAATGGGGGGGGGTGAAGTAAAGATATATTTAGTAGTAGAATCCCTTTGTTGTTGGCAGAAATTGTGAAGGATAATGTGTTGGATGCGAAGGCTGATAGGATGGTAGGTAAGGGCAAGAAGGACTATCACTATTATGGTGGCAGGAAGAAGGGGTGAGTGCAGATGTATGGGAAATGGAGGAGATGTAGGTGAGGGCATCTCTGATGTTGTGGAACAGAAAGTCGCATCCTGAGAATAGATGCGGCTGAGGTGAAGAAACTGAAAAAAGGGAATAACATTTTTATAGGAGAAAGGGTGGGAAGAGATATTGTTGAGGTAACCATGGTAGTCAGTAGCTTGTAAAAGACATGGGTTGACAGTTTGTCTCCAAAGACATCAAGAAAGGGGAAAGAAATATTGGAGATGGAACCAGTGAATTTAAGAGCAGGGTGGAAGTTAGAGGCAAAATTGATAACTTGAATCCTCCAATCAGGATTTACACCTTATATTCACTGGGTAGTCCAGGCATCAATTTCCTGTGGATATGGTTGCTCTGGAATGAGTGGAGGGCCCGCTCTCCTCTGTCCACTTGCAAAACGCCAATGGGACAGACATTGGAAAGGAAGACACAAGGCAGCTTCTGTTGGGGATGGGATACCCTGAGTAAAAGAGGTCTAAAATTCCTTAGATTCTAACAAAGCCACATTACAGCATTTACTCTCTTCGGTGAGAAATATTGCTTCGCAGTAAAAAAAGTATTCATCTCTTTGCACACCTACTAACCTACTGGGCTGTGCAATAATCAAAGAGGAAGCAGACTCCAGTTATTTATAATCCCTCTGCATCCTTTCTGGAATCACTGCCCAGTGTGCGCTCAGAGCCCACCAACAGGACTTGAACAAGAAATGCTGGTTGAAAGCCACCAAGCAGCAACAGTAAATCCTTTGATGTAATCCCATGCACAAATGAGCCTTTTGAGCTGAAGCAATTACTGAGCTGTTAATGCTGAAGGTGTCTTTTAACCCACAAATCTGTGACTACGGCCTGTGGGGTGCAGCCCGAACACTATTGGTGGGTGCAGCTGCACAGATGTTAAATAATGCTGATTGCTGCCCCAGCAATGAGAGGAAATGTGAGGAGGGCCCAATTGAACTCTCATCATCTCCCTGTCAGCTTTGTTTTATGGTGGCACAAATGCCATCAGCTGCTAACTAGCCTGTGACAGACACAAACAGGAAATTAGCACCCTGCCGGTGTACAGTCTGAGCCGTGAGGGGTTTGTGCTGTTGTTTATCTATAAATGTAATCACTTAGCCTAGTTTATACACAAGCATACAGACACTCATTGACAGAGATAGAGAGAAGAGACTGATAGATAAAGTAAACTGAATTTTCTCATCGAGCTGATGCTTATTTGTAGTTCGTTAATGCACGCAATGAATAGATTTACTGTCGTTTCATTACTTTCTTGACAGTTATTTTCTGTCACTATATCTCTTGTTCAATTTTCTAATCATGTTTTCCCTTTTCCTTGTGTTGTAATTGCTTTCCCACTATTGTCCTTTGAGTTATGTACAGGTTGCTAAAGTGCAGACAATTAGTTAATGCTTTTTGTTAATAGTGTTCTGGGACTAATAATCATTTATTTTGGATTTAAATTCATTTGTATGCAAATGACTTGTATGTTTGTAAGTGGCCTGTATGCTTGTACAGGTAGGCACAATAATATGAGAGACAAACTGGTACTTAGCAATTCTCCACAGATGTTACCAAAGAAACCAACATTTTTGAAAGATTGCACCTTGCTTCTTCAATGATAGTCACTTGTTTTAGAACGTATAAGAGTACAGCACAGGAACAGGCCCTTTGGCCCTTGATGTTTATGATGCCAAATTAAACTAAATCACATCTATCATCATATCATTCCCTGAACATTCGTCTGCTTATCCAAAAGTTTCTTAAGTATCCTTGAACTTTCCAGGACCCTTCCACTCTGTGTGAAAAAAAAACTGGCTCCACCTCTTTTATACTTTTCCCCTCTTACTTTAAATAATAACCTCTAGTATTTTAACATTTCTATCCTGGGAAAAGGTACTGACTGCAAATGCTATCTACATCTCTAATAATTGTATAAACTTCTTTCAGGCTGCCAGCCTCCAGCACTCCAGAGAAAACAAATCAAGTTGGTCCAACCTCTCCTTGGTACTTATACATTCAAATCCAGGTAGCATCCTGGTAAGGCGATCGTCGGGCATTTTCATGCCTTACAAGGCGCAGATTGGAAGTCTGTGTGGGGCGTCACTCCTCGCACAGACACTAACTAGAGCAATGTGTGGTTAAGTCCCTTGCTCAAGGACACAAACACGCTGCCACAGCTGAGGCTTGAACTAGCGACCTTCAGATCACTAGACGAACGCCTTAACCACTTGGCCACGTGCCCATCCTGGTGAACCCTTTCTGTATTCTTTCCAAAGGCTTCATATCCTTCTTGTCATGGGGAGAACAAATTGCATTCAGTACTCCAAGTGCGGCCTAAACAAAGTTTTATTTAACTGCAACATGACATCCTTACTTTTATATGGAATGCTGCAGGAGCTCAGCAGGTCAGGCAGTATAAACAGCGGTGTGCAGAGGAGTTTTATACGGCCAGCTACATCATGGTCGACGCTCAGCTGGAGGGTCGAAGAAGCGCTATAAGGATCGGATGAAGAATGCTTTAAGGAAGTGCAAGATCAGACCCGAGGACCTGGAGGATGTTGCTGCTGACCATACCACTTGGTGACAGCAGTGTGGGAACAGGGTTTGTATTCTGGAGATGGAAAGAACAACCAGAAGACAACAGAAGAGAGCCAGGAGAAATGCAGCCATGGTTGCCACCACTACCACGTATGCATGTCCCACCTGCAATAGAGCTTGTGGGTCCAGGATAGGACTGTATAGTCATCAAAGATCCCACCGTTAAAGGAGTGGACGTCGTCATCAGATTTTGATGGACAACCGCAGAAGAAGAAGTGAGAGGAGTGCAGAGGAGAATCACTGAATGTACAATACGTCGAACCTTGAAGTGGATGGACTAGAGCAGCAGAGTGCCATGGACGTAGGCTCAGAAGTCACTTTATTAGGTATAGGAGGTATCCAATAAAATAACCACTGAGTGTAAATTCACTAAATCATCTTTCTATAAATCAATTCTGTTTCATTTAACCCTCTATCTCTATGCTGCGATCAGACAATAGTCTCTGCCTAATCCAATGTAGCCAGACATGGATTAAGGTGCTTGACTGTAATTTGTAGCTGAAATTTCAGTTGTTTAATTGTGTAACACCTCGACAATCTAACTAGTTAGAAATTTAAGATTTAAAATATGCTGGGATTAAACTATCTTTCCCTAAATACCACCAGAGGCAAAAGTGGATCTTGAATGGGCTTGTGGGCCAATCGTATTCAAGCATAGTCTGGGAGCAGCAGAGAACATGAATAACTGTAAAACAGAGATGGAATACAGCAACATCATCAGGTTCCTGCAGAGGTTTCAAAGATGAATAGTTGCATTTCACTCGCAAACACGAGGAAATCTGCAGATGCTGGATGTTCAAGCAATACACACAAAATGCTGGTGGAACGCAGCAGGCCAGACAGCATCCATTGGAAGAAGCACAGTCAATGTTTTGGGCCAAGACCCTTCGTCAGGACGAACTGAAAGAAGAGATAGTAAGATATTTGAAAGTGGGAGATCTGAAATGATAGGAGAAGAACAGGAGGAGGGGCATTAACGGAAGTTAGAGAAGTCAATGTTCATGCCATCAGGTTGGAGGCTACCCAGACGGAATATAAGGTGTTGTTCCTCCAACCTGAGTGTGGCTTCATCTTGACAGTACAGGAGGCCATGGATAGACGCTCTGTCCGCCAGAGAAAGCAGAATCTCCCAGTGGCCACACATTTTAATTCCACATCCCATTCCCATTCTGATATGTCTATCCATGGCCTCCTCTACTGTCAAGATGAAGCCACACTCAGGTTGGAGGAACAACACCTTATATTCCGTCTGGGTAGCCTCCAACCTGATGGCATGAATATTGACTTCTCTAACTTACGTTAATGCCCCTCCTCACGTTCTTACCCCATCCTTTATCTATTTATTTATTTATGTATTTATTTACTTACTTATTTATCCTTTTTTTACCTCTCTCTTTTTTCTCTCTCTGTTCCTCTCACAATAACTCCTTGCCTGCTCTTCATCTTCCTCTGGTCCTCCCCTCCCGCTTTCTTTCTCCCTAGGCCTCCCATCCCATGATCCTCTCCCTTCTCCAGCCTTGTATCCCTTTTGCCAATCAACTTTCCAGATCTTAGCTCCATCCCTCACCCTCCTGTCTTCTCCTATCATTTCGGATCTCCCCCTCCCCCTCCCACTTTCAAATCTCTTACTATCTCTTCTTTCAGTTAGTCCTGATGAAGGGTCTCGGCCCAAAACGTCAACTGTGCTTCTTGCTATGGATGCTGCCCGGCCTGCTGCGTTCCACCAGCATTTTGTGTGTGTTAGTTGCATTTCACTGTGCTTTCTCGGTACAGAGAAACCATAGATTAGATTTTTTAGAATGACTTTTGCTGGATATTTTGACATCTCTTTCAAAATTGCTTCATTTTTTTTAACAGCTATTTTACCTAAGTTGATGAAGAAGATCCTAAGATTGTTATTTCCTTCTGGAGGTTATTAATTAATGAATGTATTTATTGAATGATGTAAAACAGAAGAACAGCAAGTAAGCTATAAGCAGCACCAGCACAAGAGATTCACATGATAATTTCCTTCATGCATATCTCTGAAAAGTCCTCAGAATATCTAAAGAACTATTGATGCAGAGCTCTGGTTACATAAATAAGTGGGGAAGTTCCCAGATCTGTCCCCCTCCCACCACCCCCATATTCCAAAATAGGACAGCATCTATCTCAGGGTATGCCACGAGGACCTTGTAGCATTGTAGTCATTGTTACTCATTTGCAGAGAGCTTGCAATGACTGCTCAGCAAATCTTCGCAGAGATCTGACCTGTTCTATGCATCCACTCAAGTGCATGTAACTCCACCTCCCATATATTCAGTTTCCCATATTGCTAAGAATCACCCTTTGTTAATTTCTTTTTAAGATTATTATAACACCTCAAGGTAATTGGCAAGGGTTGATGAATGCAAGTATTTAGAGTTCGTTACAAAACAAACTAATCTGTTCTGGCAGTGCCAGATGTTTATGGTTTCAGAACTGGTCCTTTTCTTCCTCCTCACCTCCTTCCTCACTTCCAGCTTCTGCCGAGGTAAGAAGAATGAGAACGTAAAGAGTTGCCTGCCATTGATTTATACCTTCCAGTAAGGGTTGTGTAGGAGTTTCGTCTCAGTAAGAGCCTCAAGGAAGAGAAGTAATTGGAAATCCTTCACCACAAACATGAACCAGACCATGTGTGGGTGCAAACCTCCCAGACTTTCTTCTAGTGCTAATGGAGTGTTGCTAGAATTTTTCAAGGCCTTACTTCAGACGTCCCTGGATGAAATCCATGCCTGTACTGCCACATGCCACACTCATGTTTTGAATGTTTTCTGCAACTTGTCCGCCGAGACTTTCCACTGCTGATCATATATCCTCACCTCCATCTCAGCTTTGTAACAGACAGCTGAACCACCAATACAAAGTGCAGTAGCATCGCTGCGTCATAAACCCTAGAAACATAAAGAGTGCAATTATGACCTGGAATGTAATATGACCAACAAGGTACTGACCTTAGGAAGGACCAAAGAGCCTGAGGAACATTGAAAAACAATGCAAAATCTTAAAGGTAACATGGGGATTTTGAAGGAAAACTCTGCCATGAGAAGTGATATGAGAACAATGAATAGGGTGCAATACCCAACATAGCTCACTAATGGTGAGAAAAGGACAGCAAAATTGAAAGAAAAAGATGAACTTCAGTCGTTCATGTCAGATTATGAGAGAGATAAGTGAGCGCTGAAAACAAATTTCAGAATGACTATTGTTTTAAAGATAAAAACTGTAAGATATAGGAGCAGAATTAAGCCACTCGGCCCATCGGGTATGTTCATCAATTCAATCATGGCTGATTTGTTATCCCTCTCAACCCCATTCTCCCACCTTTTCACTGCAACCTTTGCTGCCCTGAATAATCAAGAACCTATCAACTTCCATTTTAAATACATTCAATGACACGACCTCTATAGCCATCCATGGCACTGAATTCAATAGATTCACCACCTTCTGGTGAAAGAAATTCCTTTTCATCTCTATTTTAAGTGGACATCCCTCTATTCTAAGGCTGTGTTCTCTGGTCCTAGACAACTACTATAGGAAACATCCTCTCCACATCCATTCTATCCTGGCCTTTCAATGTTTGATAGGTTTCAATGAGATCCCCCCATCATTTTTCTAAACTCCACCAAGTACAGGCCCAGAGCCATTAAATGCTACTCATACATTAACCCTTTAATTCCTAGAGCTTTCTCTGGACCCTCTCCAATGGAGGAACATCTTTGCTTACATAAGGGACCCAAAATTGCTCAAAATGTTCCAAGTGCTGTCTGACCAATGCGTTATAAAGCATTATATTCTTATATTCTAGTTCTTTTGAAAGAAATGTTAACATTGCATTTGCTTTCCTTACAACCCATTCAAACTGGAAGTTCACCTTTAGGGAATCCCGCACATGGATTCCCAAGTCCCTTTGCACCTCTGATTTTTGAATTTTCTCTCCGCTTAAAAAATAGTCTATGCCATTATCCCTTCTACAAAAATGCATAACCACATACTTCCCTACTCTATATTTAATCTGCTGCTTCTTTGCCTATAATCCCAGTTTGTTCTTCTGTAGGCTCCCTGTTTACCTGTCCCTCCACCTATCTATTTATCATCTGCAAAGTTGGCCACAAAGCCATCATTTTGTCATCCAAATTGTTAACATAAAATGTGAAAAGAATTGGTCCCAACACTGACCCCTGCAGAACACCACAAGTCACTGGCAGCAAGCAGAATAGGCCCCTTTTATTCCCACTCAATACCTCCTGCTGGTCAGCCAATCCACTCTCCATGCTGGTATCTTTGCTCTAATACCATGGGCTCTCATTTTGTTAAGCAGCCTCATGTGCAGCACTTTGTGAAAGTCCAAGTAAACAGCATCCATTGACTGTCCTTTTTACTATACTGCTTGTTATTTCTTCAAAGAATTCCAACACTTGTGTCAGCAAGATTTCCCCTTAAGGTAACTATGCTGACTTTGGCCTACTTTATCATGTTCCTCCAAGTACCCCAAATCTTTATCTTTAATAATGGACTCCAACATCTTCCCAACCACTGAGGTCAGGCTAACTGGCTTAAATTTCCTTTCTTCTGCTTCCCTCCCTTTGAAAGAGTGGAGGGACATTTGCAATTTTTCAGTCTGCTGGAACTATTCCAGAATCTACCAATCATTACTCATGCCTCCACAATCTCTTCAGAATCGCACATATTTGTTGAATTTAAGTTATTTTTTTCCAATGACTATAATGCAAGAAACATGATTGTATGGGAAAAGCTGTTATAGAGAGGATCTTGATTGTGCTTGTTCTTAGATCTTGGTAAAGTGCATTAGAAAAGATTAGGAAAGCCGTTTAACACTCATATTTTAGCCCTTTTGAGTGCAGGAGTTTGCAAATGCATTTTCAACAGCAAAACAACACTTTGCATTAAAACTGTGAAACCACTAGGAGAAAATCAGCTTCTCGTCTTGCATCAGCTATGCTATTGCACTTCCTGCTGAGCAAAAACGTGTGAAAGATACTGATACTTCACAGAGCCAGTAAATTTTTGTGAATACAGTTCATATATTTATGCCAAAAATTGTTGTTCTTAATACAAATAAAATATGAGATTATTGGACAGCAATTAAGTGAACAAATAACCGCAGAAAATAGTACTGACTTTTCAAGACAGAAATAACTTGGCCCAGAGGTTCATCTCTGGTCAGCACCATTCTAACATGGATTGAAAAACTCAGTTCCTTTAAAGTCTGCAAATAGGCTGAATGCACTGTTCATTTTGAGTGCTGAACAGAGTAATTCTGTTTAGGACATTTCACAGTTTTAGAACATCCAAGACATTTTATAGCCAATTATGTATTTTTGAAGTGTAGTGACCAGTAAGTGTCGTTGAACATCTCCTCACAGCAATCCTCCAGAAATGGCAACTCAAATGCTCTTGTGGATTCAAGTTTACAAAATATTAAAGCCATTCCATCATACACTGAGATTTTCTTTCCGAGGAATCTCTGTGACTGTTTAAACTGATCATAATATCTTGTGGTGCCAATTGGAACAAAACAAATTGATGATACTATTTTTTCGATGAAACCAACACACTGAAAAAGATAAAAGTGGATAAATGGACAATGTCAATTTGTGAAGACAAAACTGACTTTGCACCTCCTCAATGAATCACGTAATTCACTTTCTGTCCCTGTATACCTCAGACATTAGATACAACACTGAGTCATATCATCTGCTGAAATTCTCTGATGACTCAGCAATAGTTTTGTGTATAGAGGGAGGACAGGAGGATCAATACAGGGCCCTGGCAGAGGACTTTGTCAAATGGTGCAAACTGAATCATCTGCAGCTCAACATCAGTAAGACAAAGGAGATGGTGATGGACTTTAGGAAGATGAAGCCTGCTTTGCTCCCCGTTATTATTGATGGTGAGGATGTGGATGTGGTGAGGACCTACAGATACCTGGGGATGCACTTGGATGACAGGCTTGAGTGGAGCACCAGCACAGAGGCTGTGTACAGGAAGGGCCAGAGTCACCTCTACCTCCTGAGGGGACTGAGGTCTTTTGGAGTATTGGAGTATTCGGATTGGAGGATTGTGACTAGTGGTGTCCCACAAAGATCAGTCTGGGACCTCTACTTTTCGTGATTTTTATTAACGACCTGGATGTGGGGGTAGAAGGGTGGGTTGGCAAGTTTGTAGACAACACAAAGGTTGGTGGTGTTGTGGATAGTGTAGAGGATTGTCAAAGATTGCAGAGAGTCATTGATAGGTTGCAGTAGTGGGCTGAGAAGTGGCAGATGGAGTTCAACCCAGAGAAGTGTGAGGTGGTACACTTTGGAAGGTCAAACTCCAAGGCAGAGTACAAAGTAAATGGCAGGATACTTGATAGTGTGGAGGAGCAGAGGGATCTGGGGGTACACGTCCACAGATCCCTGAAAGTTGCCTCACAGGTAGATAGGGTAGTTAAGAAAGCTTATGGGGTATTAGCTTTCATAAGTTGAGGGATAGAGTTTAAGAGTCGCGGGGTAATGATGCAGCTCTATAAAACTCTGGTTAGGCCACACTGGGAGTACTGTGTCCAGTTCTGGACACCTCACTGTAGGAAGGATGTGGAAGCATTGGAAAGGGTACAGAGGAACAGAGGAGATTTACCAGGATGCTGCCTGGTTTAGAGAGTATGCATTATGATCAGAGATTAAGGGAGCTAGGGTTTTACTCTTTGGAGAGAAGGAGGATAAGAGGAGACATGATAGAGGTATACAAGATTTTGAGAGGAATAGATAGAGTCGACAGCCAGCGCCTCTTCCCCAGGGCACCACTGCTCAATACAAGGGGACATGGCTTTAAGGTAAGGGGTGGGAAATTCAAGGGCAATATTAGAAGAAGGTTTTTTACTCAGAGAGTGGTTTGTGCGTAGAATACACTGCCTGAGTCAGTGGTGGAGGCAGATACACTAGTGAAATTTAAGAGACTACTAGACAGGTATATGGAGGAATTTAAGGTGGGGGGTTATGTGGGAGGCAGGGTTTGAGGGTCGGCACAACAATGTGGGCTGAAGGGCCTGTACTGTGCTGTACTATTCTATGTTCTATGTTCTGTGTATGCAGGCCTCTCCTTCACATGTTCTACCAGTCTGTTGTCACCAGTACAACCTTCTATGCAGTGGTGTGCTGGGACAACAGCATCAACACGGGTGATGCCAATAGGCTGAATAAACTGATTAGAAAAGCTGGCTCTGTTATAGGAGTCAAACTGGACACACTGGAGGTTGTGATAGAACAAAGGACCCTACGGAAAATCCTGGCAATTCTGGATCACATTTTTCACCCTCTGCATGCCACTTTAGTAATAGACTAAGACTACAGTACTTCTCCAGAGAGTGCTGTATGAGGTCATTCTTACCCTCAGCCATTAGGCTCTATAATGAGTTAGCCTTCTGTTAGACTTGGAGATAACTTATTTTTTATTCTTCCTTACTTCTTTTCTAATACTTGTGTATTTGTATATCTGTGTACTTGTAATACTACTCTGACACTGTAATTTCTTTTGGGATCAATATATATCTATCCATCTATCTATCTATCTAATATCATCTACATCTTTATAAAGTAGTTAGAAAATGATAACGATGGATTCCACATATATTCTCATTGTCTATTGATCTATAAAAAATACAGATATGAGTACAATGAGCAAATTAAATCATCAAATTAAGTTACTAAAATGATGAGAAGGTATCTAGGTGATCACTCAAACATCCTGGTAATGAAGCATTGGTTAGCAATTCAACATCCGCACTCAGGGTAGATAGAATCAATCATATTTCTTAGTGATGAGAAACAATTCAACGAAGTCATGTTTGAATAAAAATGTGAAAAAAGCTTTCCACTCCAGATTTTTGGATTTTCTCTTCATTTGGAAAATAGTTTACCCTTTTATTTCTTCTACCATTTCTACTACCTCAGTTTTTTAACATACAGTATTTCTGTTTTTGCACAATTTTTAGAATCTATTCAATATACGGGTAGCCCCCCTGGCCACCCTCAGGTTCGCTCAGCTCACTGTTGTCTAGGGAAACAGCCCTCGGCCCCGCCAAAATGGGTAATTAGTTTGAGTGGATGCTGTGTGAAGTACCCCACCCCACCCAAATAACAGACAATACACCAGATATGATTAAATGAATTACAGTTTATAGATATTACTGGAACTATATAATTAATAGAGAATAAAATATAAAAGGAAAATAAAAGGCGCCACACTTATCAAAGTTCAATCTCTTCACGCACAAAAAAAGTTGGAGCTCTGGACCCTTCTTCTTCACCCTGCGACCCCTCTGACCACCTCGACCGGCTGCCTGGGACCAACAACGGTGGTCAACCAGATGCTCCACACGAGTCCGTCTCCGTCTCCTCGCCGAATGCCCCGCTAACGGGAAGGACTTTCTCAGCGTTTAACATAACAAAGAAGCATTCCTAAGTATAACATAACAAAGAAGCCATTTTAATTAGCCTACACAGTAACATAAAAGCCGAAACCCCCATACATACATAATCGATTTACTTGTTTATTTATTATTATGTTTTATTTTATTTATTATTTTTTTTTCTCTCCCTCTGCTAGATTATGTATTGCATTGAATTGCTGCTGCTAAGTTAACAAATTTCACGTCACATGCTGGTGATAATAAACCTGATTCTGATTCTGATTCTCATTCTGATACCAAAGTGTATGTCCATACACTTCCCGACACCGTATTCTACCCGTTACTTCTTTCAGTCATCCAAAACATTGACATATAACGTAAAAAGAAGTGGTCCCAACACAGACCCCTGTGGAAAGCCACTAGTCACCAGCAGCCAACCAGAAAAGGCTCCCTTTATTCCTATGCTTTGCCCTTAAGCAATCAGCCAATGCTTTATCCATGCTGGTATCTTTCCTGTAATACCATGATCTCTCATTTTGTTAAGCAACCTTATGCGCAGAACCTTGTCAAAGCCTTCTGAAAATCCATGTAAGCAACATCCATTGACTGTCCGTTTTTTCTATCCTGCTTGTTATTTCCTCAAGGAATTCCAGTACTTGTGTCAGACAAGAGTTCCCCATAAGGAAACAATGTCGACTTTGATGTACTTTATCATGCTGGAGGAGGAGAAGATGGCAGTGCGACGCAGCTCGCAGCGGCCACTCCGGTGATGGTGATATCTGTTATCTGTCAAGTAGGGTGCCATGCACAATCCCGATTTGATGGAGACAGACGTGAGAGCACGGAGGAACATCTGGTGAAACTTCTGAAATGCCTGCTTCGCTGCCACTGCTACTGTGTGATCCAGAATCTCTGGAGGCGAAGGCCCTGAGTCCTCGGCTTTGCTTGTTGCTTGGCGGCCGGGGGAGGGTCGAAGCGCTCGGCAGAGGTGGTGCTCGGTGCTCGATGTCGGAGGGCCGGTCGGAGGCTCGAAGTTTTTGGACGGACTTAGAGTCGGCTGCGGTCGGGTGCTTCCAATGCATCGGCAAGTTTGCGACGCTTGGAGGTTCATGGCAGGGAGACTTTCTCCCTTCTACTGTCTGCGTGAGATGATGGGGCTATTGGGACTTTAGACTTTTTTTACTGTCCCCCTGGTCTGCTCTTTATCAAATTACAGTATTGCTTTGTACTGTTGTAACTATATGTTATAATTATGTGGTTTTGTCAGTTTTAGTCTTGGTTTGTCCTGTGTTTCTGTGATATCTTTCCGGAGGAACGTTGTATCATTTTTTAATGCATGCATTTCTAAATGACAATAAATGAGGACTGAGTGTCCTCATAATCTAATCTAATCTAATGTGCCTTCAAGTACCTCGGGAAATATGCCAAGATTATTTGATTCTTGGAATATCATTTCTAATGCCTCCACAATCGCTGCAGCCGACTCTTTCAGAAAACTGGGGTGTATACCCACACGTTCAGGTAACTTATCTATCTTCAGACCTTTCAGTTTCCCAAGAACCTTCTTTCTGGTAATGGCAACTTCACACACTTTTGCCCCCGACACTCCTGAACTTCCAGAATATACTGCTAGTGTCTTCCACAGTGAAAACTGAACTCAAAAGACTTATTCAGTACATCCGCCATTTCCTTGCCCCTCATTATTACCTCTCCAGCATCGTTTTCCAGTGGTCCAAAATCCACCCTCGCCTCTCTTTACCACTTTTTGTATCTGAAGAAACTTTTGGCATCTTATTAATATTACTGGCTAGCTTACCATCTTATTCCATCTTAGCCTTCTTAATATATGTTTAATTTGGTTTCTGTTAGTTTTTAAATCTCCCCAATATTCTAACTTCCCACTAATTTTTACGCTATAATATGCTCTCCCTTAGAAGAAGAATTTAGGAATATTTATTTAAATTTTATATCCATCCCTCAATATGAGGGATTAAAAATCTTTGTGTTATGACTCCATCACAATGTACAGACATGTGAATTTAAAAGTCTAATGGCTTGTGGAAAGAAACTGCCCCGTAGCCTGTTGGTCCTAGCTTTAATGCTGCGAAACCATTTGCCAGACGGAAGCAGCTGATACAGTTTATGGTTGGGGTGACTGGTGGTCCCAATGTTCTTTCAGGCCTTCTTTCTGCACCTGTTGCTAGAAATGTCCTCAGTGGAGCGAAGTTCACATTGTTGCAAAAAAAAACTACTTATAACGATGATTAGTGAGGCACAGAGAGATCTGTATTTACTGAAGAGTTCCTTTATTGTTTAAACTAATGTAATCCTCAGGCTCGGCCAGCATGTGTTCGTCTAGGGGAGGACAACTTCTGGCCCCGCCAAACTGAGAAATCTCGTTCATGTGGATGCTGTGTGATGTGTTGCCCGCTTACAAATCCGCGCCGCAAAATATCAGACAGTACACCATATGCAATTAACTGATTGAACTTCATAAATCTTAATCTGAATATAGGGTTAGTAAAGAAAAATCTAATGGAAGAAAGGAGATGGAAGAAAGCAAATCCTATAGAACATAAGTCCTTAGGTAAAAAAGTTAAAAGCTTATGTCAAAAAGCCAAAGAAGAATGGTTAAACCAGGCATGTGAGCAAATAGAAAGAATCCCTATTACTGATCCAAAAAGGTTATATCAACAAATCAAGAATATCACTGGTAAAAAGCTCCTCTGTTCTTCAGGTGGATGTTTGAAAGCAAAGACAGTACCATTATCATGGAAAAAGATGAGATTATGAACAGATGGACTGAGCATATTCAGGACTTGTTTGAAGACGATTGAGGCGAAAAACCAGAAATTAAGAAAAACATTGAAGGTCCAGGTATTTTAAAGTCTGAAGTTCGTAATGCAATAAATAAGATGAAGAAAGGAAAGGCAGCAGGTCCTGATGAATTAGTAATAGAACAAATTATCACCCTTGAAGGTTATGGAATTGAAAAACTTACTGATTTAATCAATGACATTTATGAGACTGGAATAATACCAGAAGAGATGAAAAAATTCAGTATTTATCACTCTTCCTAAGAAACCTGGAGTAATAGAATGTGAATTACATAGGACCATAAGTTTAGTGAGTCATATCACCAATTTTGATGTAAAGAATTTTGTTGACAAGAGCTAAAAGTAAGATACAAGCTGAAATAGGTAAAGAACAATGTGGTTTTGTGAAAGACAAAGGTACAAGAAACTCAATATTGATGTTAAGGATACTATCAGAACGAGCTATTCAAGTGCAAAAAGACTGTTTGTTTTATCGACTACAGAAAAGCATTTGATAAAGTGAAGCACAATAAGTTATTTGAAGTATTACAGAAAACTTTAGATCTAGATTCGAAAGATCTCCACCTAATCAGAAATCTGTATTGGGAACAAACTGCTGCTGTAAGAATAGATGGAGAAGTGAGACAGTTTACAAAAATCAAGGGAGGCATTAGACAAGGGTGTGTTTTCTCCCCTGATTTATTTAATGTGTACAGGGTGTGTAAGAGTGTTTAATGTGTAAGAGACATCTTGGGAGTCAAAGTTGGTGGTGAAAACATCAATAATTTCAGATATGCAGATGACACTGTGTTAATTGCAAGTACGGAGGAAGAACTACAAAACTTAATTGATATAATTGCCGAAGAAAGTGCAAAAATGGGTCTATCTATCAATTGCAAAAAGACAGAATGTATGGTGATATCCAAAAAGAAGGAGAATCCTATCTGCAGGCTGAGAATAAACGGGGAAGACATAAAACAAGTTCAGAATTTTTGCTACTTAGGAAGCTGGGCGACATCAGATGGCAGGTGTGATATAGACATCAAAAGAAGAATAGGGATGGCAAAAGACACCTTTACGAGAATGAAGAGTATACTGACTAATACTAAACTAGGCATGACAACCCACCTCAGAGTACTGAAATGTTGCATTTATCCAGTTATGTTATATGGCCCAGAATGTTGGACAATATCTAGTAACATCAGGAAATGAATTGTAGCAGCAGAGATGTGATTTTTGAGGAGGATGCAAAGAATATCATGGATGAAACGAATATCTAATGAGGATGTCATGAACAGAGCAAACACAAAAAGAGAAATAATGTATGAGATCATGAAAAGGCAATGTAACTTCATTGGACATGTGATTAGGAAAGAGAAGTTAGAATGCACGGTAATTATGGGAAAGATTGAAGGGAAGAAAGCAAGAGGAAGACAAAGACAAATGATGATGGAGACAGCAGCCAGAGAACTGGAATTGAATACCAATGAATTGATCCACTTGACCTGAAAAAGTAGTGTGTAGGCCTTGGCAGTCAATGCTGTTATGGTCCGGATAAGGGTCTCTTTAAATTTACTTTGTTTATGTTACAATCCGGACCGTTGACTCCCTGTTTCCCTTTGGTTCCCTGTTTTCCCGTATCCCTCAGGCTTAGTGATTGAAGGCAATTTATTCTCGGCTGAACTGGTAGGTATAGTCTCCGGCTTTCAGCTGTTCGGTGCAAGAGCGTTTGCAAAGTCACCAAAGGTACGGTGTGCCTATGTCATCTGGCCGGAGCAAGCCTTGTCTCCGCCTGAAGTGAGTGCCAGTAATTCGCTTTTCCTCACCGGAGCAACCCTGTCAAGTCACCTCGCCAAAGTAAGCCTGCAAAGTTTCCTCACCGAGGTGAGTCTGCCAGTTAACCCGCAAGAGGGAATCAAGAACCGCTGTCTACTGTTCCTGGGCCAAGTCGAGAGCTCGCCACTACCCAGGGGCTCCAAGTCAAGTCCTGGCTCTGGGGGCATCCAAGTACCCAATCAAGTCCTGGCCCTGGCGGCATCCAAGTTCCGAGTCAAGTCCCGTCCCTGGCGGTCTGTGATTCCTGTCCTACCCACTGTCTGAATCCCTTCTCTGCCCCTCTTGCCTCTAGCCCTCATCTGTAGCCCTCGCCTGCACCTTGGTCTAATTCTGTGGCCGGAGTTAGATAAGTACTGTCTGGTGTTCTTTCACGTTGGTTTTGTCTTGTCCTCACCTCCGTGGGATAAGTCTGGCCGTCTTGCCGTTGCCCCGTGGGGGGTCATGAGTCCCGGCCCTATAGCCTGTACTCAAGGAGGGGTCCCGGCTCTCTGTTCTGTGTGTGAGTCCCGGCCATATGTCCTGTACCCAAGGAGGGGTCCCGACTCTGTGTTCTGTGTATGTGTCCATGGTTCCATGTACCTGCTCTCCTGAGACTGAGGCTCTGTTTTTCCATGTTCCTCCTCTCCCTAGCCCATGTCATGTCCATGCCGGGTTCTGGGGTCCGAGTGGGAGGCAAGACCCAGGTACTGGGTCCTTGCCCAGTCCCTGGCTCAGAGTCCATACCATAGCCTCTTCATGTCGCCTCTAGTTCTGGGAGCCGATTCCGAGTCCTAGACCAGACCCTTGGTCCCAGCCTAGTCGTAGTCCTGAGTCCTTGACCATTTCTCCATTTCCTGCTCCTGCCTTGCTCTCCTGGTATCGAACAATAAACTAAATTTAATTAACCTCACAAGATGTGTCTTGCATTTGGGTCCACCCTTGCTCCCAATGCCCCTCCACTGTGACAAAAGCTCACTGGGCATGGCACCTGATGATGATAATGAAAGAAAAAGGGCCCATTTTAAGAGAAAATTCAAAAGTACACTTTGAAGCTAAAGAATATGGCCATTCATCAACCATCAACCTCCTCCAAGTGTTGCTGACCTTCAGACCCTCGCTCCCGATCCACTCCATCCGGTGGTTTACCAGCTCTCTCCACATGCGTCTTCCTTTTCCTCCTCTTGCCGACCAAAGACCGCGAAAATCTCTCTTCCAGACTCACAAGAAGCAACATTTATCTTATTGGGTAGCCCCCTGACATTCCAAGCCTTGTTATCTCCAGTCATAACCCAAACATTGCTGCTACAGCGAAACCATTACATTAGCAGTGGAGAATTACAGAGAGGCCATTACATTAGCAGTGAAACCTTACAGTGCGTTACACTAACAAGTATGTGAATTCATACACTAAATATCTTGTGTGCATACCCGCTAAATATACGTAAATCTCCCGAATAGTCAAAGAATAGCAAAGGTGTTACCTAGGCAAAGGAGTTTATGCTGGCCAGGCATTCCTCGTTGACCCGATTCACTCGCCACATATTTCACACAGGGTTGCTTACGCTTGTATCTGCGATGGTTCAGCATTCAACACAATCATTCCTCAGAAACTGATTGGAAAGCTGAGCCTACTGGGCCTGAACACCTCCCTCTGCAAATGGATCCTAGACTTCCTGACTGGGAGACCTCAGTCAGTCCGGATTGGGAGCAGCATCTCCAACACCATCACACTGAGCATGGGGGCCCCCCAGGGCTGTGTGCTCAGTCCACTGCTGTTCACTCTGCTGACCCACGACTGTGCTGCAACACACAGCGCGAACCACATCATCAAGTTCGCCGATGACACGACCGTGGTGGATCTCATCAGCAAGAACGATGAGTCAGCATACAGAGAGGAGGTGCAGCAGCTAACGGACTGGTGCAGAGCCAACAACCTGTCTCTGAATGTGAACAAAACAAAAGAGATGGTTGTTGACTTCAGGAGGACACGGAACGACCACTCTCCGCTGAACATCGACGACTCCTCCATAGAGATCGTTAACAGCACCAAATTTCTTGGTGTTCACCTGGCAGAGAATCTCACCTGGTCCCTCAACACCAGCTCCATAGCAAAGAAAGCCCAGCAGCATCTCTACTTTCTGCGAAGGCTGAGAAAAGTCCATCTCCCACCCCCCATCCTCACCACATTCTACAAAGGATGTATTGAGAGCATCCTGAGCTGCTGCATCACGGCCTGTTTCGGAAATTGCACCATCTCAGATCGCAAGACCCTGCAGCGGATAGTGAGGTCAGCTGAGAAGATCATCGAGGTCTCTTTTCCCGCCATCACAGACATTTACATCATACGCTGCGTCCGCAAAGGAAACAGCATTATGAAGGACCCCACGCACCCCTCATATAAACTCTTGTCCCTCCTGCCATCTGGAAAAAGGCACCAAAGCATTTGTGCTCTCACGACCAGACTATGTAACAGTTTCTTCTCCCAAGCCATCAAACTCCTCAATACCCAGAGCCTGGCTTGACACCAACCTACTGCCCTCTACTGTGCCTTCTGTCTTGTTTATTATTAATTATTATTTATTGTAGTGCCTGCACTTTATGCAGTCCTGGATAGGTCTGTAGTCTAGTGTAGTTTTTGTGTTTTTTCTTACGTAGTTCAGTGTAGCTTTTGTATTGTTTCATGTAGCACTATGGTCCTGGAAAATGTTGTCTCATTTTTACTATGTTCTGTACCAGCAGTTATGGTTGAAATGACAATAAAAAGTGACTTGACTTGACTTGGTTATTCTTCAAAGTTACCTCTACCAGCACACACAAAGCATCTACTTTTATATCCATTCCTTATCAATTCAAATATCGCATTCCAGTGTCATTGGCCACAGGTCATGTGTCTGTCTTTTAACACCTTGTTATTGGCTCTGCTCCAAGCCAGCCAGCATCCATTTATTGCCCTTTTCCTATCAAGTGACAGTCGATAATTTATGGCTGTTTGTTCTTAATCAGCAATGGGCTCGAATTCCTTCAGGCAGGCATCAACCCCAACATTCACAAACCTGCATGTTATAGCCAACCAAAGAACATCTCACAAATAACTTCTTATTTGGAAATGATCTCCAGTCCAGCAGATTACCTGAAGAATCATTGTCTCTTCTTTAAGACATTGATCAAGCCCAGCATGTCAAGCTCACAAAATGGAGAATAGAGTGTCTTCACAAAATGGCAGCCTCCATCCCCAAGCATGCGGCAAGAACAAAGGCTGCTTCCACTGTCCTTGATTCATTTGAATACACTGATCCTTTCTGGCCAACAACATCCACAGATGTTCTGGGCTGTCTGTACCACTCTCTGCAGTGCCCGGCAATCAAGGATGGCACAGTTTCTGTACCAGGCAGTGATATAGCCAGTCAGGATGCTCTCACTGGTGCCCCTGTAGAAGGTCTTGAGTATCTTGGGGCTCATGCTAAACTTCTTCAGTCAGCTGAAGCGGAAAAGATGCCGTTTTGCCTTTTTTGGCACAAAGCTTGTGTGTACAGTCTAGGTGAGATCATCAGTGATGTGCATACTGAGGAACTTGGAACTACTCACCCTCTCAACTGCAGACCCATTGACGTTGATTGGGGAACGCTTGTCTTCGTTCCTCCTGTAATCCACAATCAGCTCTTTAGGTTTTTGGACTTTGAGGGAGAGGTTGTTATCTTGGCCCGACTGTGTCAGGGTGTCAACCTCTCTCTGTAGGCTGCCTCGTCACCGCTAGAAATAAGGCCAATAGAAGTCATGCCATCTGTGAATTCGATCAGCAGATTGGAGCTGTGTGTGGCAGCACAGTCATGGGTAGAAAGAGGGTGTAGAAGGGGACTCAGAACACAACCATAGGGGTCACCTATGTTGAAGGTCAGAGGGGCAGAGGTGTGGAAGCCCATTCTTACCACCTGTCGGCAATGCGATAGAAAGGCGAGGATCCAGCTGCACAAGGTGAGGTGCAGGCTGAGGTCTCTGAGTTTCCTGTCAAGTCTGGAGGGAATTATGGCATTGAATGCTGAACAGTAGTCCAGGAACAACATTCTAACGTATACATCCCTCTTCTCCAGGTGAATGAGGATGGTGTGTCGTACTGTTGCTATGGCATCATCGGGAGATCGGTTCCGTCGGTCGGTGAATTGTAGGGGGTCCAGTTTGGGTGGTAGCATGCTGCAGATGTAGTCTTTAACCAGCCTCTCAAAGCATTTGCTTATAATTGAGGTGAGTGCAACAGGGCGCCAATCATTCAGGCATGCCCTCTTGGTTTTCTTAGGTACAGGGATAATTATAGACAATTTGAAACAGGAGGGCACCACACACTGGGAGAGGGAGAGATTAAAAATGGCCGTAAACACACCAGACAGCTGTTCAGCACACACTTTGAGGACGCACTCTGGGATGCCGTCCGGCTCTGCTGCCTTACGGCTGTTGACACACTGGAATGCTCTACGTACTTCAGCCTCGGAGATGACCAAAGTGCAGATCTTGTCCGCAGCTCTCCTCCGGGATTCAGTCCTATCAATGAGTGTAAAAAACATTTAGCTCATCCAGGAGCGAGGCGGCGTGTTAGCTGTACTGCTGTATTTCCCCTTGAAGCCCGCGATGGTATGCAGTCTTTGCCTAATGCTGCGTGTATCATTGTCAGAGTTGTGACTGGATTTTTCCCCTGTGTTGCCATTTTACCACCTTGATGGCTGTTTGGCTTATATGTTTGATTTGAATTCTCTTGTTAGCTAAGGTCGTGTCATCTTCCCTTTAGAATACTTCTTCCTCATTGGAATGTGTATATCCTTTGTCTTCTGTATTGCTGCTTGAAATCCAAGACATTGCTGTCCTGCTGTCATCACTGCCAGTGTTTCTTTTTCCAATCAATTCCAGCCAATTCTCTCTCATGCCTCTGTGATTCCCTTTACTCCATATTGATACTTCTGACTTTAGCTCTCCTTTTCAAATTGCAGAGTGAATTTTATCTTATTATGATCACTGGTCCCTAATGGTTCCTTTACCTTAGGCACTCTAATCAGCTCTGGTCCATTGCATAACACCCAATCCAGAGTAGCTGATCCCTCAAGTTGGCTCAACCATAAACTTCTCTAAAAAACCATCTTGTAGGCATTCTATAAATCCCACTCTTGGGATCCAGCACCAACCTAATTTTCCCAATCAACTTGCATTTTGAATCCCCCATGAATATTGTAACATTGGCCTCCCATTGTAATTTTTAGACCACAACTTTACTACTGTTTGGGGGTCCGTATATAACTCTTTACTACTGTTTGAGGGTCGTTTAACCCTTGCAATTCTTTAGTTGTATCCACAGCGATTCAACACCTTCCAACTCTATGTCACCTCTTTCTAATGATTTGATTTAGTTTTTTTACCAACAGAGCCATGCCACCTCCTTGACCTATCTGCCTGTCCTTTCGATACAACCTGTATCCATGGATGTTAAGCTCCCAGCTAAAATCTTCTTTCAGCCATGATTCAGTGATGCCTACCACGTCATACATGCCAATATTTAACGATGCTACAAGTTTACCTACCACATTCCATATACTGCACACATTCAAATATAGCACAGTCAGTCCTATAATCTTTTCAATTTTGTTCACCTTTTACATTGCAATTCATCCTGTTGATTGGAATTTAGCCCTACTGTCAGTCTCTCCTTGCTAGGAGTCTCACTACACACTGCTTCTGTTTGCAATCCAACTTCCTCATCCTCAGCACTATCACTCTGGATCCCATTCCTGCGCCAAGTTAGTTTCAATCCTCCCGAACAACCCTAGCAAACTTGCTCCAAGGAGATTGGTTCCCATCACGAGTAACCCATCCCTTTCACACAGGTCATACCTTCCCCAGAAGAGATCCTAATGATCCATAACTTTAGGACTTTATTCCCTGGAGCGTAGAAGAATGAGGGGAGATTTGATAGAGGTATATAAAATTATGATGAGTATTGATAGAGTGAATGCAAGCAGGCTTTTTCCACTGAGGCAAGGGGAGAAAAAAACCAGAGGACATGGGTTAAGGGTGAGGGGGGGAAAGTTTAAAGGGAACATTAGCGGGGGCTTCTTCACACAGAGAGTGGTGGGAGTATGGAATGAGCTGCTAGATGAGGTGGTAAATGTGGGTTCTTCTTTAACATTTAAGAATAAATTGGACAATACATGGATGGGAGGTGTATGGAGGGATATGATCTGTGTGCAGGTCAGTGGGACTAGGCAGAAAATGGTTCGGCACAGCCAAGAAGGGCCAAAAGGCCAGTTTCTGTGCTGTAGTTTCTATGGTTCTATGGTTCTAAATCTGAACCCCTGCCCCCTGTACTAGTTCCTCATCCACGCATTCACCTTCCAAATCATTCTATTCTTACCCTCACTGATGCATGGTACATGGACCATTCCAGGGATTACTACTCTGGGGGCCCTGATTTTCAGTTTACTACCGAGCTCACTAAAACCTTTCATCAGTACCTCCTCACCTTTCCTGCTTATGTCATTGGTACCAGTAAATACCAAGACTCCTGGCTTGCCACCCTCTCCCTGAGAATACAATCGACCCAATCTGAAACATCCCTGACCCTGAAACCCAGGAGGCAAAATACGTTCCAGGTGTCTTTATCACAACCACAGAATTTTGTCTCTGTTCCTTTGACTATGGAATTGCCTATCACTACTGCAGCCATCATTACCTCTCTTCTCTTCTGTGTCACAGCATGAGACTCAGCGCCAGAGACCCGGACACTGTAAATGCTTTATTTCCCTACCTTTCTGGCCCCACATTCTGCCCCTCTTTCAATTCCCCATCTTGGCAGATATGTAAATGCATTGGTCCCTGAGTTGTCCCTGGTAAGTACCAATGCAAGTTATAGATTGTTACAGCAAATGCACTTAATATCTACACAAGAAGGTAATAATGAAATTGGAAGAGAACTTCATTAATGTAATAACCTTAGACAATCCCTTGATAGCTTGAGAAAGGCTGGGAAATAGAAAGAAAACACATTTAGGAACTGGCCTTTCAGGCAGTTGGATTTGTTCTGCTCAGTTTAGTAGTGGTTCATCTGATTTAACTTACCTCTTTCATCCAAGCCAAACTTTCTTTGTGTCAACTTACAACCTAATCCGGCAACAGCGTTCGATTTGCTGGTTGAAGCTAGGCTGACATGGGCAGTCATGAAGTGGGTATTTTTGGCATTGATTACATTGCTTTGTTTTGTCAGAAACGAGAACGAAGAGATTTGTAAATGGATCCAGCAACTGTACCTCTAAAGAAGAGAAAGAAACTTGTGATAGTGCAGCATTTCACGAGGGCAAGTATATGAAGAGCATGAGAGGATCGATGAATGCAGACATAATATCATTGAGCATTGGAACTAGGAGTAACACTTGGGATGCCAGCAATTTACTGAATATATAGTCAAGAAAATGGAAGTAATTTTCATGGATAATATGAACTTGGAAGAAGTATGTGAGACAGTGGGAAAGAAAATAATGTAAGTGTTATGTTTTGTAATTCCGGAAATTCATTGAAAGAAAAACACAGGAGCCCAGGAGACAACTCATGTACACTTCACTTTTACTTTATCGAGGTGTGCACTTATGATACAGTGGTGTAATGACATAAGCCATTCATGTATTTTTACCTATAACCTGTAACGAATTATGTAAACAACAAATAATGTTAATAAAACAACACTCCTCCCTGCTTAGCTATAAACTCAACTCAATGTAGAATGCATCTCAACTCACACTGCTCTCTAGTTGTGGAGGATTTCTTACTCTTGTAGGTGATGTTTTTCCTGACAAGGTGGGTCATTCTGCTTGGCAGCTGATCCTTGTGGCTGTGAAACAATCTCATATTAGAATAGAACTTCATTGTCATTGCTCAAAACTATATTTCTAGAGTCTCCTCTGTGGTGGTTGTAGCGGTTGACTCTGGGAGTGCAGGAAGTGGTTCTGATGGCTCTGGACACCTTTCTTCTGGATGTGTTGGCATCCTAAAGAGTTGGCAAGCTGCATGTTCTGCTCATCTATCCCAGGCCACTAGACAATGCTCCAAGCCCATGTTTTCATTTCGACCACACCTAGATGATTGGCATCTAGATCCTCCAACACTTTAGCTCTCAGCTCGGATGGTACAACAATTTTCGATCTCAACGTAAAGCAAACCGCATCAAGAGCAAGTTCATCCTGGCACTGGTAAAAATGCGGGAGCTGGAGTTTCTGCTGGACATTCCAGCCATTTTGAGATGCCATGTAGAGCCCAGACAATCTGGGGTCTTCTCTAGCTTCACTTTGCATCATCTCTCCTGTAATAGGGAGACATGCAATTTGCATTAGGGAGAGTACATTGAGGAGTGTCCTCCTTTGTAAATTTTTTAGGTATTTCCTTTCCCAAGAGTAAGTTGACAACCCATTAGCATTTCCATGATTAGTTGTCCTCTTGAATTCAATCTTGTAATTGCATTCTCCAAGAAAGAGAGCCCATCTCCGCTGCTGTTGGTGGAACACCTTTCTGTGGATTGAAAGTGGACACTAGTAGTTGTTGAGGGTAAACTCTCTCCTATACAAGTACAGAATGAAGCTTTTTACACCCCACACCAGACTCAAGGATCTCTGTCAATATGTGCATAACTTTTCTCTGTGGTAAGGGAATGTGGTGAAAAGGATATGGCGCATTCACTTCCATCGCTCATAATATGTGACATGACTGCAGTTATACCATAAGGAAAAGGCAAGCTTCACTGGACGATGTGGATCACAGTGTGTGAGTATAGTGTCTGATGTCACCATTTCCTTTTGGAAGGCTACGTCACACTACTTTGTCGATTGCCATTTCTTCCTGATCTGTAGGAATGAGTTCAAGGGGTGGAGCACATTAGCCAGGTTTGGCAGGAACCTGTTATAGTAATTGACAAATCCTAAAAAAAGGACTGCAACTGTGACACGTCATTTAGCCTTGGGGCATCCACCACTGCTTGAATTTTCTCAGCAGAATTGTCTAATGCTTGTGTGTCATTGGGGTGACCACAATAAGTGATGCCTGGTTTAAAGAATTCACACTTGTTACATCGTGCCCTGAGCCCATGATCTTCTAATCTTTTTAACACTGTCTTGAGGTTTTGGAGATGCTTCTTGTCATCCTCACCAGTAACAACGATGTCATTCAGATAACATTGAGTGCCTAGACAGCTTTACATCACCTGGTCCACATCTTTCTGCCAGAAGGCAGGTGCAGATATTACTTCAAAAATGAGCCTATTACAGCAATATAGTCCTTTGTGAGTGTTTATGATGAACACTTTGGACTCTTCTTCCATTTCCATCTATAGATAGGCCTCAGCTAAAATGTTTCCCTCCAGAACGGTTTGTGAATATATCCTCAATACAGGGCAGAGCACTCTTTTATTAGGTGCAATGGTGAACAGTAGCCAGATCAGAAATGCTGACCAAGTCAACTAGTTCCCAAAGAGAACTCTGATAGGCCAGTCAGATAGTTCACTGCTGCTCAACGATAGAACACAAAAAAATCATATGTACAGTTAAGAAACATTAAAAAATAGTAGAAATACTGGAGTCATGATGATCATGATGAAGTCTGCTGGAGAGAGACATTTATACATATGCTGTCCTCCATAATTCAAAAAGATTGAAGGATAAGGTTGCAGGGTGACAAAACGTGGCAGGAGAACTTGGAACTAAAAACTAATCCCTACCGAGAGAATACAGCACCTGTTCTTTCTGCACTGTTCTCCAGCAGTTTAAGGACTAAGTCCGGCTGGAACATAACTCACAAGTGCTCTTGAAAGTCAGGTATTAACCCTGCCTACCAACAACCAAGCATTGCCATTCTGGTCCCCTTCATATTGATCTACTTTTAATACTAGGTTGACGGTGCCCTTAAAATCACCACAGATCCAGATAGACCAATCCTTCTTGGCTACTGGAACCATTGGCATTGTCCATGGGCTCCACTCAACATTGGAAAGAATTTCTTCAGCCTGTATGTAATCCAGCTCATTGGCTACCTTCTCATGAATGGTATGAGGAACTGGATGGGCTTCGTAAGACTTGGGCATGGCATTTCGATTTAACACTACTTTACCCTTGATGTGTTTGAGATTTCCAGTGCTATCCTTGAACTGCTGTGGCATCATCCAATACCTTTCTTAATTTACTTTCAGTTGACTCTATTGAAGGGGATGTGGCATGCAGATGGTGAATAGATCTCCAAGCAAGTTGTAGTTTTTCAGCCAATCACGACCCCACAAAGCTGAACTTCTAGTGTTTAAAACATAACAGTCCAATGTGACTTGTTGGTTGAAGCATTTCACTGTTACGAATATCATTCCCACAGGAATTATATTTTCTCCAATATAAGTTCTTAGTTGGATATCTTCAGGCTTCAGTTCAGTATGTTTGAAATGCTGTTCCAACTCATTTTGTGGAATGACTGAAACTGCGAAGCCAGAGTTCAATTCCATCTTGATTAATTTGTCATTCACTCTGGTGTAAGCCGTATTGCTTGTCTCCTGTTAGCTTTCACATTGTAAATCTCAAGGCTACTCAGTCCTGTATAGCTCTTGTCATTATCAGATTTTTCATCAATAGCACATAGATTACTGCTCTTTCTGAAAATACAAGTTGACTTTTGATATTTTTCTCTTCCTTGTGGAGTCCATTTATTTTTGTCTGCCCAACGTCTCTTTGTACTGTTACAACACACACACAACCGCACCAGCTTCTGGGTTGAAAATACAAGTTGACTTTTGATATTTTTCTCTTCCTTGTGGAGTCCATTTATTTTTGTCTGCCCAACGTCTCTTTGTACTGTTACAACACACACACAACCGCACCAGCTTCTGGGGTTTAGACCTTCCAGTTCTCCGCAATATGGATAGCTGGCGTGGCCCCTTTAAAGATTCCGGACAGCCCTGCTCATTGGGAATAATGTTTTGAGTGCCAATAATTGAGTATTTAAAGAGCACCTGAATGGAGCCTTAGTGCTCAATTGTAAGCCCAACCAGAGATATCTAGCTTTTTGTTTTGTGCTTAGTTCTCTTTTCTTTTTAAATCTTTTTATTGAGTAAGTATACAAAAAAGGTAAGCCATATAAACATTAATACAATGTTAAAGTATAATAAAATTCCAAAAGGTATCAATACCAAAAAAAATACTACAAACAATGTAATTTAAACATAAGAAACCAAGATAACATAATAGTATACTAAATTTTATATATATCAATGGAAAAAAAGAAAAAAAAAACCCCAAAAAAAACCCACCGTGCAACTAACTAAAAGCAAGGCAAAGCAATGGGCTAACTTGAAACCAAACAGAGTTAAACTTAAAATCACGTCCTCAATCCCGACCTCCATTAAAAACAGTGAAAAAAAAACAAGAAGGGTAAATATTACATTAAATGAAAATATCGAATAAAAGGTCCCCAAATCTGTTCAAATTTAAATGAAGAATCATAAAGGTTACTTCTAATTTTCTCCAAATTCAAACATAAAATCGTCTGAGAAAACCAAAAAAAGGTAGTTGGAGCATTAAGCTCTTTCCAATGTTGTAAAATACATCTTTTCGCCATTAAAGTAAGAAATGCAATCATTTTGTGCTTAGTTCTCAATCCTAGCCTTGGATACTCCAGCATTTGGGTCTGAACCATCCTCGTTAAGGATTCTCATCAGAGTATGATTGAGCCAGTATGGACCCAGCGGGGTATCAGAGTCTTTCATCTGCTGTGACCAGCCACAGCGAGAAGACATCCTGCAGATAAACCACCTCCAGGTAGCCGTTTGTCAACTCTGGCAAGGAGCAAGCCAGAGTCACTTGGGAGAGCCATTTGGTCACTCTGTGGATCCAGTATATCTTCTAACCCCAGAGAGATTCGACGGCGACCCAGACTCTAGCTGTGGCTTCCTCATTCAATGCTCATTAGTGTTCGAACTTTGGCCGTGCTGGTTCCCCTAGGAGCATGGAAAGGTAGCCTTCATTATCTCTCTTCTGACTGGAAGAGTCCTGGCCTGGGCCACCCACATTGGAAATGAAGGTTGGAGGTTTGCTCAGATTTGGAGGAATTCCTGGCCCGTTCCACCACCCTTCTAGAGCCAGCTGAGCCTGGGACCATCAGATAAAGGTTCGACAGGGCGGATGGTCTGCAGCTGACTACACTATTGAGTTATGGACCTTGGCCCAAGAGAATGGCTTGAACAGGGAAGGCTAAGCCACTCGATACCACCACCGACTCTGAGGTGAACTGAAAAATGCCCTCGCCTTGGGAGAACCAGCAGAGGACTTAGAGTATATCGTCAACCAATCCACTTGTTTCGATAATCGTCGGGCAGAGCGTAAGTGGAACCACATCAAGAGGTCAAAGAGGCATAACCCGAGCCTGACCTCAATGCATCGCAGTTCCACCGCCCAATCTTGGACCATCACCAGCCCATCTCCTGCTCAGGATCCTGTCAACACTATGCAAATCAGTCGCAGAAGAATCTCCGCCATTGAGAGATTCCGCCGTCAGAGTTGAGGTTGCTGCTATTACTATGAAGAAGCAGGTCACTTGTGGGACATATGTCCAAAGCTGCAGCTTTCAGGAGAATTCTAAAGATCATGATGGACTGTGACAGTAACAGCCAGTGCCACATCATGGATTTTGGTGTCACACTGAGGGTGGAGATCTCCTGGTGTAAGAACCGACAAGAGGTGAATGCTTTTTTGGACTCTGGGGCAGATGGAAATTTCCTGCATTTGGGGACAGTCTGTTGGCTCAATATATCACTGCCAGAGTTAAGCCAGTCCATGCCAACAAGTGTCTTGGATGGCCATCTGCTTGGTTCCGGGCAGATCCAGCAGCAGACATTGGTCTTGCGGATGAGGATAGAAGGATCATGCAGAGGACATTAGTTTCTATATTATTGAGTCTCCTCACATACCCTTGATCCTCGGGCACCCTTTGGATGTCCCAGCATAACCTGTCTGTGAACTGGAAGGAAGGGAGGATCATTGCATTGTGCAGCTGCTACTAGAAGGTATTTTTCAGCTTGGTATTCTATCCCTGGACTCTCCCTGGTATTCTATCCCTGGCTGAGGAGGGGGCAGACTTCTGTTCAGGGTAAGCTGAAGCCTTTAGGAAACAGTCCTACCTTCAAAGGCAGACAAGCCAGCTCCAGCCAACAGGCCTGTGCAAGTCTCAACCCTGTCCAATCAGGGGTGCGCTGGAACTAGCTCTCTAGTTCAGGAGCAAGCCAAGAAGATGCCCAAGCAGTCTGGAACTCTAGCAGCTAAGCTAAAGGGCTCCAGTTGTCAGGTCCTATCTAAGGGGAAGGCTCCATAAAGGAGAGCATTGGAGCCTAGTCCCAGGAGCACAGGGACCATTTGTTTGCCTCGCTGCCAATGCCTGAGGATTTGGGCTCTGATTTGGTCTTTGTTTTCACAAAAGATCCTTGTGAACCAATTAAGGAGACACTGGGTTCTGCTAAATCAACTCTGCTACTAAAGAAGCCTCAGGAGTCACTCTCTGAATAAAATTCGGGATAATTGCAGCACCCAAGCTGGTAGAAATCCCTTCCATCGACAAGGATGTGGAAGAGATCTTCAGAGAGGGAAAGGCCTCGACTCTGCCACCTCACCGACCCTATAACTGCGCTATAGATCTACTGCCTGGTACTTGTCATCCGCGGGGTCGATTATACATGCTTAGGCCCAGAGAGAAGAATTATGGGGGAGTATATAAAGGAAATTCTAGCCCTGAGATTCATTCAGCCCTCCACTTCTCCAGCTGGTGCTGCCTTCTTCTTCATACGGAAAAAGGACGTGAGCCTATGGCCATGCATTGATTATAGAGGGCTGAATTACATAATGATCAAGAATCATTACTTTCTTCTACTCATGAACACTGCTTTTGAGATTCTCCAAGGGGCAAGGGTATTCTCAAAGCTAGACTTGTGAAGCGCCTACTATCTGGTTTGAAAAAAAGAGGACAACAAGTGGAAGACGGCATTCAACACATCGACCGGTCACTATAAATACCTGATCATGCCCTTTGGCCTTGTGAATGCACCAGCAGTTTTCCAGGTCTTTATAAACAACGTACTTTGGGATACACTCTATAAGTATGCCTTTGTCTACTGGGAAAAGATCCTAATTTTCTCAAAGTCCATTGAGGACCACTTTGCTCACCTCAGAGATATCCTAAAGAGACTTCTTGATCATGGATTTTACCTCAAGCTGGAGAAGCCTGAATTTCACATAACCACCATTTCATTTTTGGGTTTCTAATGGGAATCTCAAAATGGACCCTAGTAACGTTCAGACAGTCAGAGATTGGGCACAACCATCCAGTGTGAAACAAGTCCAAAGACTCCTGGAATTTGCCAGCTTTTACTAAAAGTTCATCAGAAACTTCAGCTCAGCGGCAGCTCCACTGACAGCACTAAGAGATCCATGGGCTTTTTTGTTTGGACTACCAAAGCGGAGGCTGCTTTTGCAGAGCTTAAACAGCAGTTCACGATAGTTCACATTTTGGTTGTACCTAAGCCGGAACTTCCATTTATCATTGAGGTGGATGCCTCAGACATTGGAGAGGGTGCAGTGTTGTCTCGGTGGGGGTCACCTTCAGACAGTAAACTGCACCCGTGTGCGTTCTTTTCCAGGTGGCTATCCCCGGCGGAGGAGAACTATGACATCGGAGACAGAACTGCCTGGGGTCAGTTTGTCTCTGGAGGAATGGCATCACTGGCTTGAGGAGGCCCAGAACTCTTTTATCGTCTGGGCAGACCACAAGAACCTGGTTTACATTCAGGAGGCCAAGAGATTGAATTCCAGGCAGGCCAGGTGGTCTCTTTTCTTTAACCACTTTAGTTTCATCCTAATCTATTGACTGGGGTCAAAGAACCAGAAGCCTGATGTCTTGTTCTGTCAGTTCGATGAGCCTGAATAAGTGGAGCAGCCGACCACTATTTTACCCCATGCCAAGGTGATAGTACAAATTCATTGGGGAATCAACACACTTATTCGCAAGGCCCAGGCACAAGGGGAGATTCCTCAGAACAGCCCTCTGAGTCAACGGTTCATTCCTAGTTCCAGCCATTTTCAGGTTTTTCAATGGGGCCTTGCATCAAGAATGAGTTTTCACCCAGGGATGTCAAGACCTTCAAGTTCATTAAGAAAAAATGTTGGGGCCCTGGAATGATGAGGGAGGTCCAACAATACATGCAGGACAGAACATTGGTGCATATCTCCTGACTGCAACTCAATTGCATCCCTGTCTGCTGTTTCTGTAGATATGGCAATTTCAACCGCTCTTTTAAATTGTGAGTTGTGCTTCAGTTAGGAACCATTTTTGAATGCTTTCTTGCAAGGTTCCACAAACTAAATGATCTCTTAGTGCATCAATAAGCCCTTCACTGAACTGACAGTGCCTAAATTCTTCAATTCAGCTATGTTCACTGAAATTAACTCCCCTTCCTTTTGATTCCACTTAAGAAACCTAATTGACAGTGGTTTTGGTTCTAAATGTTCCTGCATTATGTTCACAATATCAGCAAAGCTCATTTCAGCTGGATTGTTTGGAGCAGTCAAACTTCTGAGCAAACTGTATGCTTTTCCATCAATTTCACTCAGCAAAAGTGACACTCATTTCTCATTAACTATTCCATTTGCTTTAAAATACTGCTCATATATAAAACCCAACTACAGTATGTGTTGTGCAATTGAATGTATCTATTTTTCTGATGTAGACATTCATTTCTGCTTCTTTTTAAAAATTTCCTATTATTATCACCCTGTACTCATTGTTTATGAACTTGTGTATTTTGTTCATTTTCTGTCTTTTTTTTAAGTCGAACACTTTTCTCCACTTGTGAAGAAAAAAAACTACTGCATTTTTTTAAACTCGAATATCTCGCTGAGAGAAAACTTCTGTAGGTACCTTGATTTTACTTTAGTGAGGCACGTACTTATGACCGGTGGTGTGATGACGTACGCCATTCATATACTTTTACATACAACCAGAAATCAATTATCTAAACAGAATGCTTAATGAAACAATATATTTACAATATTACTCAAATATTACTGACATATTAAATACACAACAGTAAGTTCAATGCCAAGTCGAGTATTTGTTCTTATCAGCAGTCCTTGGTCCTGTTGAAAGCATCATTGCGTGTTAACCCCTTTAACTTGTCCATCCTCGTCAGTGTGTCATTCTTTATGCTTAGGTTCATTAGGTTTGTGCTTCATCAGAGCACTCTCTTTCAATGAATGGATGCCTCTGAGGTGAGTTCACTGTTGTGAAGTGCTCAGAGATAAGAGAGTGAATTCCAGTTAATTGGGGGACATTGAGACCAATGCATATTGCCCAATTAGGCAGCTGCCTCAATTAGCCGATGTTTCAAGGAAATAGTTAAAAAGGTCTAAAAAAAAGATGAACTATCATTTAACTGAGTAACATATTATGCATTTAAGTGAAATGCAGAACACATTAGAAAACTACAATACTATAAAACTGTATTAGTTCCTGAATGGTTTTTGACAGAGGAATTCGTCTAGTGTTCATGTTCTTTTGATGGATCATAAATGAACAAAATCAATGCAGAGACCTGGTGCAGATAACGGACTGTCTTTATATAATGCAATCGATGATACCTTCAAGTGTTTCATAGTTCCTAACTTATTGAAGTAGTGAAGTTGTTTCATTTTCACTCCCATCCATTTCTGGCATTTCCAAGCCTGAATGCTTGAAACTGCAGTGAGCAAAACAATTCTGACTTGTCTTACAGCTTATTTCTCGCCAGCTGTCAATGACAAAAATTGCTGCTTAAAACAGAAATACATGCAACTATTGCTATTTAAAAACTGTTTGCTCTAAGCACAGTATAGTGTCTAACAGCCATACAAGTGCACCTGACTGATGCTAGCAAGAAGTTGTTCAGCAACAGTCTCCTCTCCCAATTAAGTGGCATAGTGTCCCAAATAAATGAGGGAAAATCCGGCAATTTTCTTGATTAGTTTTTGTTCTTTAAGAGTTATCCCACAGTTAATCAGTTGCCTGATTACCCAATGGCCCAATTAACCAAAATCCACTGCATACACATATCTGTGGATTTTACTGAGAGGTTTTGGAGCAAAATCCATAAATAATAAAGATACCCAATCTGAAGCATGCTTTATGGAAGTTAATGTGGATACAGAAATAATAATCACATGCTGTCCAACGGATAGTTTGATTAAAATAAAATGACCAGTATTTATTATATAACCGCCACAGATGTTTCTATGGCTTGCTGCTCCACCTCACTTAGGCCATGTTTGATTGAATACTTACTGATACCAGCATTACAGGCACACTGTGATAAATAACGTGTACCATTTTTCAGCAAGGATCAATGAATGGCAACTTAAAAGAGTGCCAATAAGTTTTGCTTAACCTGTCCTGCTGAAAGGAAGAAGAAACAGGACTCAACCAAGGTGCCGTGGTGTTGAGTTCTGCACCCTCACGCTGAGTGCAGTCTACCTCTCCTCTCAGACAGCACTTGAGTAACTAAGTGCCGTAATCAACAAGATACTCCTCCTCCTCCCACCCCTCCCCCACCTTTTTACTTTGGCTTCTGCCTCCTTCCTGTCCAGTCCTGATATAGGTTCTCGGCCCCCAGTGTAGATACTGCCTGACCTGCTGAGTTCCTCCAGCACTCTGTGTGTGTTTCTCAAGATTTCCTGCATCTGCAGAATCTCTTGAGTTTATGAAGCTCTGTGCTGGTGATGCTGCTGCCAGTGAGTATTTCATTGCATGCATGTAATTGCACGTATGACAATAAACTTATCTTACACTTTAAAAGAAAGAAGTGAACTAAGTGCCTAGAGGGCATTTCATTTCCAAAAAGCTTCCAAATGATCGGAGGATGGTGCTGTTCTCTGATGTGAGGGGAACAAAGAAGGGATGAGCGTGATTTTTGAATGGTTTAGTCTGCCTTTATGCTGGGAAAGGTATTGAAGGACTGCTACAATTATGTTCAAGATAGCTTTCCTGTCTCATGAGATTATTGAAGCTGGTGTGAGCTGCATTCAGGTCTTGGGGATAACGCTTGTGGAACCAGCAGCCGCTGTTTTCTTTCGTTGTATCCTGTGTGTGTCATTTCAAAGTTCAAAGTACCTTTATTATACAGAATCAGAATCAGGTTTATTATCATCTGCATGCGTCGTGAAATTTGTTAACTTAGCAGCAACAGCAGTTCAATGCAATACATAATATATAAGAAGAAAAATAAAATGATAATAGATAAATAAATCAATTACAGTATATGTATATTGAATAGATTTTTTAAAACGTGCGAAAACAGAAATACTGTGTATTTAAAAAAAAGTGAGGTAGTGTCCAAAGGTTCAATGTCCACTTAGGAATCGGATAGCAGAGGGGACGAAGCTGTTCCTGAATCGCTGAGTGTGTGCCTTCAGGCTTCTGTACCTCCTACCTGATGGTAACAGTAAGAAAAGGGCATGCACTGGGTGCTGGAAATCTTTAATAATGGACACTCCCTTTTGAGACACCGTTCCCTAAAGACGTCTTATTGGGTACTTCGTAGGCTAGTACCCAAGATGGAGCTGACAGGATTTACAACCTTCTGCAGCTTCTTTCGGTCCTGTGCAGTAGCCCTTCCATACCAGACAGTGATGCAGCCTGTCAGAATGCTCTCCACAGTACAACTATAGAAGTTATTGAGTGTATTTCTTGACATGCCAAATCTCTTCAAAATCCTAATGAAGTATAGCCGCTGTCTTGCCTTCTTTATAACTACATTGATATGTTGGAACCAGGTTAGATCCTCAGAGATCTTGACACCCAGGAACTTGAAACTGCTCACTCTCTCCACTTCTGGTCCCTCTGTGAGGATTGGTATGTGTTCCTTCGTCTTACCTCTCCTGAAGGCCACAGTCAGCTCTTTCATCTTACTGACGTTGAGTGCCAGGTGGTTGCTATGGCACCACTCCACTAGTTGGCATATCTCACTCCTGTACACCCTCTCGTCATCACCTGAGATTCTATCAACAATAGTTGAATCATCAGTAAATTTGTAGATGGTATTTGAGCTATGCCTAGCCACACAGTCATGTGTATATAGAGAGGTGTGTCAGTGTTGATCATCAGCGAGGAGGATATGTTATCACCAATCTGCACAGATTGTGGTCTTCTGATTAGGAAGTCGCAGATCCAATTGCAGAGGGAGGTACAGAGCCCCAGGTTCTGCAACTTCTCAATCAGGATTGTGGGAATGATGGTATTAAATGCTGGATTTCTAGGTACTGGGCCTGAAAATTAGGCAAGCCAGTGAACTCGGTGGGAACTGCCACAGCCACATCATGTGACCCTACTCTCAGCAGCAGCAGCTGCAGCAGAGTTTCAAATCTCACCCTGTTACAGATCCACTGGAAAACCACCCAGATACCCTAAGAATTTAGCTCCTATATAATGTTCACACACACACACGCTCCTACTCAGTAAAGTGGAGACATGCTGCTGCTTTATTGACTTATACTACCTACCTCAGATGCTCCAACCTACCCACTGTGTTCTGAGAGGAAATACGCAGTCTTCTTAAAGTAGATGCGGCAATACATATATGGACCAAAGTTTATATTACTAAGTCTGTGCACATCTGTGAAACCCGTAAATAGACTATAATTGGCTTTTGTGTGAGAACTTTCAATGCTTGTAGCGGAATTCTTTGAGAGGGTTTATTTCTATTCATGATTATTGTTACTACACTCTCAACGCTTCTTCTTAATTAAACATGGTGAAGTGTTAGAGGCCTCAACCACCTGCATCTTATGGGGTGAGTGTCTTCTGGTGACGGGAGAAGTGGTGATAAATAAGATAATGTTTATCTCAAAGTAATAGACTGGAAGTCCTCCTTTCTGTTGTCACAGTGGCATGAGTATGATGAGCTAAATGAGTGTAAATTTAAAATGTTTCTGTAAATCTATCGTCATGACAATATTACAGGGAGTTGCTATTGTTGAGAACTGTTGCATGGAATGATCACTAACTGCTTTATTTAAGCTCTGCATGGTGCTGTTTGTGTGAACAATTTAAATTAACACATTAATAATTCACCAAAGGTGACACACATATTTTTTGTTTGGATTATGTGTAACTTAATTCATTTTCTCCAGGTTCACTAGTTCTCCAAGTCAGTTTAGCAGTACTCCTTTATTTAAACAAGAGTATTATTTTTAATCAATAAAGACAGGGAAAAGCCAAACATAAATCATTACAGATGTTTAACCTTTAAAAGAATTAATGACAAAACCATGTTGATGAATGCTGACAATTCCCTATCTCATTTGTCAAACTGTATTATATTATTACCTCCACCTCCCAATTTTCTCTCCACACTACTAGGATGTGTGGCCTGTGGGTCATTGACTCCTGGCCTGCACAGTTCATTTAATGAACAAATGAGCCCCTTCAGACAGAGCAAAATCACAGTAGGTGGAGAGTTTCATAAACTGGAAGAAAAAAGTCACCTTAGAATGTACCACTTCTAGTTAGAAACATAGAAAACCTACAGCACAATACAGGCCCTTCAGCCCACAAAGCTGTACCTTAGAACTAACTAAGCTTACCCATAGCCCTCTATTTTTTTAAGCTCCATGTATCCATCCAGGAGTCTCTTAGAAGACCCTTTTGTTTCCACCTCCACCGCCGCCGCCGGCAGCCCATTCGACGCACTCATGACTCTCTGTGTGAAAAACTTACCCCTGACATCTCCTCTGTACCTACTTCCAGGCACCTTAAAACAATGCCCTCTTGTGCTAGTCATTTCAGCCCTGGGAAAAAGCCTCTGACTATCCACATGATCAATCCCTCTCATTATCTTGTACACCTCTATCAGGTCACCTCTCATCCTCCTTTGCTCCAAGGAGAAAAGGCCGAGTTCACTCAATCTATTCTCATAAGGCATGCTCCCCAATCCAGGCAATATCCTTGTAAATCTTGTCTGCACCCTTTCTATGGTTTCCACACCCCTCCTGTAGTGAGGAGACCAGAACTGAGCACAGTACTCCAAATGGGGTATGACCAGGATCCTATATAGCTATAGTTTTTGTCATTCTTTCAACAATTCAATATGAAATACTGAAAAAATACAAAAATTCTAAAATTCAATGTCAACATTTCAGAGAGAATGGTCATTGATTGACCTACAAAATCCAAAGGACTGAGAAAGACTTTGTGCCTGCAACAGGATTTTCTGCTCATGTTATACTTGGATCAGGAAATTTACACAATAGGAGTGAACGGAAGGTGCATGGCTGACTAGGATTCCATGCTTGGATCAGAGTTATTCTTGGACCAGGCGCATGTTTATCTATATTCAGGTGAAGCAGAGTTTTCACGCTGGAACACAAATTAGAATGAGGTTACGAAGACTTTTTCTAGACGCACACAAGGATTTTGTTGTGTTTTCTCAATTAGCTTTTAACACTTATGTTTTATTTGCAACTGCAGTCTATTGGTGACTCTGAAAGAAGATAGGCTTCTGAATGTTGTGAGACCTACTTTTGTCTCTCTGTGAGAAGCCCTTAGAAATACCGACAAGAAAACAAACGATCCTAAGTTATTTAAACAGGAGAGAAAGTTTAATATTTGGTTTGTGGAGCTTTGCCAATGTAAGGTCAGAATTACTAGGACAAAGGTGTCCTGTGGCTGAGTTAGCCATTTTTGCTTTGCCACTATTGGGATAGTGTGGAATGAACTAAGTCCCTGTTGAGGTACATATATGCTGATGTCACAGACAAGGATACCATTAACAGAAATGGACTGCAATTTGTAGTAACACACACAAAATGCAAGAAGATTCCATCAAATCAGGCAACATCTGTGGAGGGGAATAAAGAGTCAATGTTTTGGCTGAGATCCTTTATTAAGATTCTTCATCAATTAACATTTGCAGGCTCTCCTTCAAAACAGTGGATGACCATATGGCTGATCAATAACATGACATGTTAAAAAGACCAAACTAGAGTAGTACGTAAAAAAAAATCTAACACCAATATGTATCATGAGTCATTAGGAGAACTGACCAGAAGCTTCATCAAAGTGGTAAATCCTTAAACACAGGTGCAAGGGTGGAGGAGTTTATCGGGGGAATTCCAGTGTTAACGGCTTGACAGCTGAAGATGCAGCTGCCAGGAAGGGGTAGATGAAGATCAGTGGTGTGCAAGGAGGAGCATTTGGAGAGGTGCAGAAGTCTCAAAGGGTTTTAGGGCTGAAATACTCCCTCAAAAGCTAGCAAATCCTGAAGAAAATGATAAGACAGCTTGAGAGTGACCCAAAGTTATCAAAGACAGAAATAGATGTTGGGCTGGAAATAGGACTAGAAATGGCAACAATGCCATTAAAGCTGCAGATACATGGAACAATGGGGTGCATAGGGTGTCCAGGAAGGGGTACCACCTCCAGGGGAGGGTCTTGTCATATCCATTGATCCCCATCAGACACTCAGCTCTCACTTGTGGTTCCAAGTAGTTGTTTGCCTGTGACAGTGACCACACCCCGGTACATCGCTTTGACAGGTGGGCTAAATCAGGTGATGGTAGCCCCTGGTGTGATAGGGACATGCCTGTCCTTCCATGCAAAGTCAGCTGCAGCAGATTGGGCAGATGAGATCTACAGTGAGATCCAACTGCCAGGAAGGCAGTACTGCAATGTTCCACAGAGAGTGACAGGCATGATAAGGCACAGCAGACATCATGGTCTTCGAATGCAACCAAGGAAGACCCCAGTTTGTGATGTTTGTTCATTCCACTGGTATGAACTTCCAGACTTCTGAGGTTGAGAGAGTGGAACTGCTTTGCCACTTTAAAAACTCTCCCGCACAGGTTTCCTGTCATTGTTGGACATAAACTTCAGAAATTGGTATGGAGATCATCTGAAATTACAGAAGAATTATGCAATGATATTTGTTCCTCAGTCACGGATCTTTACATAGCCCTAGGTCAGGCTTGATTTTTTTAAACCATATTTCAACATTTGATCTTACTGCAAATCTGTCTTTCAAGCCAAACCTAAGCTATTCTAGGGACATTACAGTTATTTAAAATATGTACAAAGTATGAGCAACATAGTGGAAGGTTTATTTCTTCCTGTTAAAGATTAAGACACATCATGCTAATACAGGAACCGTAAGTTACCATCCCAACTAAAATAAATCTGATTCAGAAGCCAAACCACAATCCAGATTCCAATGTCATAGTGCTGTTCACTTTTGTGGATGCCATATGGAACATTGAACTATCATAAAGATCGAGTTCAAGTTTAATTGTCATTAAACCATGCACATGTATACAACAAAATGAAACATTGTTCTTCCAGGAGCAAGCTGCAAAGCTCAGTACATATAGTCACATAGTCAGTACATACGGTCACATACAGTACATATAATCATACATCACCCTCTCATGCAGAGTTTTAAGTTCCTATAGTAGTTTTTGAAGATGAGAATGGAAATTCACTCCAAGCATATGTTTCATTAGAACTTGAACTACACTGTTAAGAGGTCTGCTGCTTGGTCCTGGTGTGGCAAGCCGATCAGTACTTTGGTCATTGCAAAGTTTTGGGGAGCCTTGGGCTTATGCAAGGGCTATGAATCATTCACAAAGGAAAAGATCCATGGGGATTTTACCAGGACTGAGTTATAAGGAGAGGCAAGGTAGGCTGGGATATTTTTCCCTAGAGTGTTGGAGGTTTAGAATGACTTTATTGTGATATACAGGAAACTTGTGGGCATACTTTTGAAGTGACAGGAGAACTGTTTAAAAGGACTTGCTGAAAGATGTTTCACACATAATGTATCAAGCAAACTGCCTGATAAAGCTGAAAGGGTTGGTACATTTACAATATTCAAAAGATATTTAGGTGTATTTATATGTTGATAAGCTGAGAGGGATATGGGCCAAAGACAGACCAATGGGACCAGTTCTGATTGATACCTTGGTCTTCTGTGCTGGATGACTATAAAAATGGGCCATATGAGGTCAAGGACGAGTGCAAATTGGTTGGGTGAGAAAGGGGGACAAACTTCTATAGATGTGCGGTAGTTGGCATCCGTCTGTCTTGAAGGACAGTGGGTGATGATGATCATCATCACAACCCTGAGCAGAGAGTATGGAGATCCTGGGATGTCTAGTCATCAAGATCCCCCTCTTGGCCTTACCAGTGTAGTCCAAAGGAAAGCTTATGAAGCAATATATTTGGTACCAGTTGGCTGCAGGAGCCGCTGGAAGAATGTTCAATGACGTCCAGCCGCCAGATTTTCTGACTGGGTTTACTCCTATATCCTTCGTCTCTCTCAAGGCTGCCCACAAGACAGTGGGGCTATTTACCCATAGCTGGGGGTCTGGTTCAGAAGCACCAGGGTGTGTCCAGACACCGCTGGGCCTGCGTGCTACATGTGCAGGGGCCAGACCTCCTCCCCGTCTTCTGCAGTTCAGCCTGAGTCAGAAAGGAACTCAGTTTCCGTATATCGTCAGCGAGGAGGCGCTACATGAGGGCTGCTGTTGGACAGGCTATGTACTGGCGGGGAGTGACTGACACATTCAGCTCTCCTTTTCGCAAGACTGCTAGCTAGCGGTGGAAGCTGAAAGTCAGAGCAACAAGCACTACCCACTACACTACCACACTAGATGTGTCACAACAACCATTTTGACACAGTGGAGCGTATATTGACGGGCTGCATCCTAGCCTGGTATGGAAACACCAATGCCCTTGGATGGAAAATCCTATAAAAAGTAGTAGATATGCTCGAGTCCATCACAGATAAAGCAGTTAGAACCATTGAACACATCTATACAGAACGCTGTCACAAGAAAGCAGCATCCATCTTCAGACACCCTCACCACCCAGGACATGCTCTCTTTTCGCTGCTGCCATCAGGAAGAAGATACAGGAGCCTCAGGACTCACACCAGCAGGTTCAAGAACAGTTAGTACCCCTCAACCATTAGGCTCTTGAACCAAAAGGTGTAATTTTACTCAACTTCACTTGCCCCATCACTGAAATGTTCACACAGTCTATGGACTCACTTTCAAGGACTCTTCATTCTCATATTCTAGATATTTATTTCTAATTTCTTTATCATTAGTATTTATTTATTTTTGTATTTGCACAGTTTGTTGCCTTTTGCCCAAGGTGGTAAGATCTTTCACGAATTCTATTATGGTTATTATTTCCTTATGGATTTATTGAGTATGCACTTAAGAAAATGAATCTCAGGGTTGTATATGGTGACATATATGTACTTTGATGATAAATTTACTTTGAACTTTGGAAGTCAGAAGACAATCACATTAAGAAGTGTTATGACTCAGCTTAGTAAATAGGATTGGGATATAGGAATGGATGAGTATTGGGGCCATGGAGTTGGTGGATCAGAGTTCAGGCATGAGTCCCATCGGGGCATGAGGGGAGCCAAATCCAGGGAAATTTGAGAGTGCTGTGGGGTTAGTGTCTCGGCAGCTCATGACCTAGTCAAATTGGTTGGATGGGACCAAAATCCAGGGTTGATCAGAATATTGGGGGAGATGCATAGGTGAGGTGAAATTGGGCCAATACCCTGGAGAACAAGCCTAAAAGTCTGAAGGTAACTAGCAATTTGCCATGGCTGAGCAAAGCAAAAACATGATTGTCCTTGGAGTGACCGATTGCTTCAGGATTACACATTTTCTCAGCCATCACAAGATATTTGTTGATGGTGGAACAATACCATTTTACTTCCATCTGTTGCTGAAATTGCATCAGATGTGTGTTTATCATTCAATCAAATTTGGCAACAACATGAAGCATGACATCAGCAGTTAGTGGCATCTGTGGTGGTGCTGCTATCTCCCAGCTCCAGCATTTAGGATTCAGCCCTGACATCCAGTGCTGTCCGGGAATAGTTTTCACATTCTCCCTTTGACTGTGTGGGTGTCCTCCACATGATCCAGTTTCCTCCCATATCCAAAAACAACATGCACAGACACCAAAGAAGCAGATGCTGAAATCTGGAGCGATGCACAAATCACTGGAGGAGCTCAGCAGGTCGGGCAGCATCTGTAGAGGGAAACGGGCAGTCAACGTACACATCTAGACCCTTCTTCTGGTCTGCAGTGAAGGATCTTGATTCAGAAAGTTGACCGTCTCCCTGAAGAAATACTGCCTGGCCTGTTGAGTTCTTCCAGTGCTCTGTGTGTTGCCAAGAACGTGCAGATTGGTTGATTAATTAGCCCATAGTGTTGGAATCTGGGGTGTGTTAATGGGAATGTGGTGAAATTGCAATGGGATGAGTGTAGGAGTGTAAGGAGGAAGTTGTCTATCTTGTGCTGCAGTGGTCAATTTTCACTGTCCATTGCCTTGATGGCTTTCTTGAATGTCTGTACGAATCTTTCTGTCAAGTCATTTGTGGATGGATGATAAGGGGCAGATGTAAAGTGCCTGATTCCATTGTTCTTTACAAAATTTTGGAATTCTTCGGACACAAATTGTTATCAGTTGTCTGTGCAGATTTGTTCTGGTGTGCCATTCCTGGCAAACATGGTCCTCAGAACTGTAATGGTCTTTTCTGATGTGGTTAACTTCATTTTGATGACCGCTGGCCATTTGGAATGTGCATCGATGGCAATTAAAAAAATAGAGTCCATAAATGGTCCAGCAAAGTTGATGTGCACTCATTGCCATGGTGATGAGGGCCACTCCCATGGATGGACGGGGGCATGAGGTGGTGTGTTCTGGATCTGTTGACATCCAGAGCATTCTTTAACTTTAAACCAACAACCATCAGGGTCATGTGACCTGTTCCCACAACGGTAACATTTCTTTGCTTCATTTCTGTTCAGTGACATTTTATTTGTGGCATATTCTGTAGATTTTTGTTGTATCTCAGAAGCACCTCGTGCGGCCGTTTCTAATGCTATTGAGATGTTTAGCACTTTCTCGAATGTAAGATCTTATTCACACAGGAGCTTCTTCTGTGTGGTTTCACAGTACATGCCACACACTAACCTGTCCTTCAATGCGTCTGATAGACCAGCTCCAAATTGACAATGTTCTGATAATTTGCGCAATTTAGCACAATATTCAGAAATGCTTTCATTTTTGCTCTGATTCCATTTATGGAATTTAAGTCTTTCAGCAATGACCAGCAGTTTGGGATTTAAATGCTGTTAGAGAGAGTCTACTATTTGCTTGAACGTTTTGTCAGCTGGCTTTTCAGTGGTTAACAAGCTCTGTAGCGGGCTGTATGTTTACGTGCCCATTACACTAAGATGCTGGCTTTCTTTTTTTCATTAACTTCGTTAGCATCACAATATAACTCTATTCTTTCAGTATAAGTTGCCCAGTCTTCAATGCCACTATCAAATGCTGTAATGGTTCCAATTAATGTCATCCTTGTTATGTTAATTTATCCTTGTTATGTGAATTTAGCCTCAGTCCCTTGTTAATTTAGCCCCAGTCCCCTGTTTTCTTTTTGACTCACGTGACCTTTTTTTTGCTGGTGTCCTTACCTATCATAATGAGTACATGCAACCACTAATCAGACTCCAGCAATGATGTTTTTGAACAGGAACCTGAGGTCCCACATAGATCTTCTCAAACCAGACATATGATGTGATATGGAGAACAGACAGTTCAAACACTTGAATGCCAAGTCAACACGGAGCTTCAGTGTGGGACAGTCAGTTCTTGCACGTGATTACCGGACTGAAAAGTGGCAGCCGGGCACAATTTCTGCCATAGACGGGCCACTGACGTATAGAGTACAGGTGGGAGAGAACGTATGGAGACGTCATGTGGACCAAACCCTGGATGCTCAGGTGAAAAACTCAACAACACCTTGCCCGGTCTCCCCTGACATAGAAGCAAACACTCCTGATGTGACCACATCAGCCTCATCTACAGATAAACCTGTCATCAGTGCTGAGGACACACCTGACGTACCTGTGGAGACTCATTCCCCAAAGCAAATGTTTCCAGACAGATGTTACCTGGAGAGGCAGAGAAGAACCCCCCCCCCCAGAGACTTGAGTTATAATTATTATAATAATTATTATTATATTACTTTATTATAATAAGGTATTATTAAGTTACTAAGTAAACAATTGGTAAGCGTTGTATGTTAAGGGTACACATATTTGTTTAGTGTAGTGCCTCCATTAAAAAAAACAAATGAAAAGGAGGAGTGTGCCATATAACCTACTGTATAATATAGGATTACTTTATGTTGTACTAATACACCATATTGAGCATGTGCTATTAGGCACGTATGAATCTGTATATATGTGTGTTCAGTTTGGTTTTAGTTAGTAAAGAACCCTGTTGATTTAGCTCCCTTCTCCAGCATTTTTATTAATGATGTTGTTGTGTAAACTGGCCACATACACAACAGTCACGAAAATAACTTAACAACATCTACATTCAAATTCTTCCATTCGTTTCCTATTCACGAGAAGATTGTTTTACCTTGGAACGATGTCTATCAATCATAGCAATGCTGAGAATGGAAACCAATAAGGAAAAGTAAAAACCAATAGAGAAGTAAAGGAAAGTGAATTCTGTCCCATCCCCTGCTGCCATTCCTTGGAATTCCAGAATTCAGGACAATTTACTTTGACTCAGAGATGCATGAAAGGGGACCAAGTAGTATTGAGAGTTTGATACTGGGTTGTTAATGTATCTACTTCAGCTACTTCCTTTAGAAGCTCATTCCATATATGAACCACCCTCTGCATGAAAAGACTGCCCCTCAGTACCCTGTTAAATCTCTCCCCTCTCACCTTAAACCAAAGCCCTCTTGTTCTTGATTCCCCAACCCTGGGAAAAGAAAGAATATGTGCATTCACCTTATCTATGCCCCCCATGATTTTATCCACCCCTATAAGATCACCCCCTTAATCTCTTTCATTCAAATGGATAAAGTAATAATCTGCTCAGTCTCTCTCTATAGCTCAGTCCCTAAGTCCTAATAACATCCTTATACTTTTTTTTCTACACTCTTTCCAATTTAATAGCATCTTTTATATCATAAGGTGGCCAACACAGAACCTTCCATTCCGAATGTAGCCAAACAAACATCTTGTACAACTGCAACATGACAGCCTAATTTCTATACTCATTTCCCTAACTGATCAAGGTCAGCCTGCCAAAAGCCCTCTACTCCACCCTATCTACATATAGCATCACTTTCAGGAAACTATGTACTTGGAATCCTCAGTTCATCTATTCTAAGGCGTACTCTAGGGCCCTGCCAAACGCTGTGAATGTCTTACTCTGATTTGCCTTCCTAAAATGTACTTGCATCTTAATCTGAATTAAACTCCTTTGTGATTTCTTGGCCTATTTACTTAGCTGATCAAGATCTTGCTGTGATTCTTGGTAACTTCATTCATTGTCTATGACACCTCCTATTTTAGTATCATCTACTATGGTTTCATCCAAATTATTGACTTAGATGACAAATAACAATCTTAAATTGGTGTTAAGTTCCTCGAGTATGGTAACTGGCACTGACAAGTATTTTATGAAGCCTGACTGTAAATTCAGTGTCCACAGGATGAATCATTGGTTCCACAGAACCCTAAGGTACAAACGTTTGTAAGAAAACTAGTAAACCTTAGATCACAGGTGGAAATGACCAACCGAAGGTCATTCAATTTCTCTCAAGTTAAAGTGAAGTCACAATGAGAACGAATGACATAGCCTGGCAGTCAGCGCAACGTTATTACAGCTTGAGGCACCGGAATTTGGAGTTCAGTCTTTCCATTCTCCGTAAGGGTTCTCTGTCCATCCTCCCTGTTGAACACCTGGATCTTCTCTGGGTCCTTTGGCTTGCTCCCACAGTCCAAAGATGTACCAGTTAGGTTAATTAGTCACTGTAAATTGTCCTGTGATTCGGTTAGGGTTAAATTTGGGTCATTGGAGGCTGCTGGGTGGTGGGGCTTGGACAGGGTTGCCAACTTTCTCATTCTCAAGTAAGGAACAAAAGTAGCAGTCAAATACGGGAATCAGCTCTCTATCACATCCGGCCAGCTTTGCCAAGGAATCACAGGTGAGCTGAGCTGTGATGAGGCACTCATGTGGTAGCCTCACAGTTTAATGTGGTTAGGACTTGAGGTCATATCTGGAATGAATCCTGGTCAGATGAGTTCATGTTCCAACTGTTCCACCCTTTTGCGGATAATCAGTATAATCAGTGTAAAAATAACTGCTTATTCATGAGTTCAAACTAACATCTATGAAGCAACTGTATTAGTGTCCTGCGCCACATGGTATTTGCTCTTTAAAAAAATGCAAACATAGGAAAAAGAAAGAAACATCTTGCCTCTCTGGCTTCTTTCATCTTTCAATGAAATCATGGGAAATCCATAACTAACCATATATATTTGCTATTTCTCCTATTTCTTAATGCTTCTGGTTATTAAAAATATCTATCAAGCTCAGACTTAAGATTAACAATTGAAACAAAGCTATTCAAAGTTTCTACCACCTTCTAAATATGAATGTGCTTTTGAACTTTACTCCTGAAATGGTTTCAGTAAAGAAGCTCCAGTGGGTATGGCCTTATTTACAGACCATTCTCCTGCTGCTAGATTTCCTAGTTGGAGGCAATAGTTTCCTTACATCCATCTTGTTTTTTTCTCTTATTCTCTTAAATACTTCAATCGTATCACCCATTAAATTTCTAAATTACAGAGAATATAATCTTAGTTTCAATACTTGCTTCTAATTTAACCCTGTGGGCCCAGATATCATTCTGGTATACCTATGTTGTGCTCTTTCCTTCCTAAGATGTAGTAACCAGAATGCTCATGGCTTCACATGTGATCCATTGGTATTAGCAGTCTTATGCTAAATTCATCTCCCTGCTGAACTGGAAGAGTAAGTATAACATGTTCAGAGTTCAAGTGCAGAAGCTGCAGAGGAAATTGTTTCTGCTCTCTAGTGGCTGCTCTGTAACCTTGCACCCTCTGAGGAAAACCACAGAGAAACAGAATAATGTGGATACTGGATACTGTCCTTTATTTACAGTGATTGGCATGTGTAGGAAGGAATGCATGATAAATAATAAGAGCAGGGAAAGAGTTAATTTAAGCAATAATAGCTTGTATTTATATATTTATGTTGTTAAGCAACTTTGATACAGTAAAACAGACCAAACTAAAATAAAAAAATAAGACATTTTGGAAACACTTAGCTGATGAAGCAGCATCTGCGAAAAGAGAAATAGTTAATATTCAGAATTCACTCATCCACCCCCCCACCCCGCCGTTCACTCAGTGTTTCCAGTATTTTCTGTTTTAATTTCAGTTTTCCAGCATCTACAATGTCCCAAGATATTAATGCTGAATATCCCAAGATGCTTCATTGGACTTATCGAGCCCCTTCTCATATTAGAAGTGACCACAATTTTGACTAAAAGATTTTAAGCAGTGAATTGGGTCGTAGAACGACCTGAGGTTTGGATGATATAAGTGCTGGGCCAGATTGAAAAGGTCAGGGTGTCGGCAAGTAACGCACTGTTTCAGCTCACTACACCGTGAGATTTACTTGCTGTTGTGCTGAACTGAGGCACAAACAGGGTCATACAACTAATGGGCTACTGAATCGGCTGCAGTGATGACTGGCTTCATGGCTGTGGACTCACATTCATGAATTTCAAATCTGAATGTTATTTGCTTACTTTTATTGTTCGCAAGATTTGTTTTTTTTCTGCACGTTGGGTATATTGTGGTCTTTCTTTAATGGGTTCTATTGGGCTTCTTTGTTTTTTGTCTGCCTGTAAGGAGAAGGATCTCAAGGTTGTATATAGTATACATTGATAAAAAATGTACTTTGAACTTTGAACTTTTTGAAAGAGAAGGTTAATAGGGTAAGTGTATGTGTATGGTGGGGTGGGGGGTGGAATTCCAGGGATTACATCTTGACAGCAGAAGACTATCATTGGTAAAATGAAAAAAAATAGGATGGGCTTTATGGTCAGAATTGGAGATATTCTGGACATAGTGATAGATAGGGAATTGCAGAGCGAATGGTGCTCTGGAAGGAAAGAAATGTCAGTGAAAAGAGATCATTTGAAATAATATTTCCTTGTTCCTCCTGTTTTTGGTATTGGCCAAAGTTCATCCCTAACATCAGTAAGGAAAATACCTTCTCACTCAATAAAGCCACTCCAAGAGCAGAAACATTTCCCGTAAGGAGTCTCCTCCTCATTATTTGTGATATATATTAATAACCTTTATCAGAATGTAGGATATATGATTAGCAAGTGTGCAGGTAATATGAAAGTTGTGGTGTTGTGGGTAATGAGGAAGGTTGTCTAAGGCTAAAACGGGTATTGATCAGATGGAAAGTTGAGCAGAAATAGAATTTATTCCCATCTAGTGTGAGGTAATGCAATTTGGGAAGTCAAATTGTGGTAGGACATATATGGTGGTATATGGCAGGGCGCTAAGGGATGTTGATGGATAGGGAGACCTTAGAATTCAAGTTTATAGTTCCCAGAAAGTGGCAACACAGTTAATTAGGGTGCTGAAGAAGGTCAGAGCATAGGTGGGATGTATTGTTGTAACTTTACAAAACACTGGTTTGATGCACAAGGAGTATTCTTTGTAGTTCTGCATAATAAGAAGGATGTCGTTGTGCTGGAGGGAGTGCAGAGAGGAGATTTGCAAGGATGTTACTTCCACTGGAGCCCCTTAGTTTGAGGAGAGATTGGATAGGCCAGACTATTAGTCCCTAGAACATAGGATGCTGACTGGTGACCTGACAGAGGTGTACAAAATTATGGGAAGCATAGACAGGGTTGATAATCATAATCTCTTTTGCATAGTAGGGATACGAAAGGCACTTGAGACATAGAATAAAATGCAACCAATGCAGACAATTCAGATTAATGAAAATGACCAAAAAAGGTTGGTGTGGAAACGATGGGCAAAAGGACCTGTTGACAAATCAGAGGTAGTCCTTCATATTTCCACTGTGATCTGTTGTGCTATTTATTGTGCTGGAATTGCACAGGGTGTTAGAATGGCTCATGTCATACTTAGATATCTGATGCATTTGCCTGAATTACTTCCTAGTCTACTGAAGTATGAGGCAAAATTGTTAGCTAATTCGAGGAGTCAGGGAATACAAAGATGGAGTTGTGGTAGCGTATTGCATCAAGGTTTAAGTGAGAAGTTTAAAAATAATTTTATCTTTCATATCATGGAAGTGCTCTCTCCATATCCTTCAAGAAAATCTACAGTTCACTACTGGAGTTTTGGAATCCTTCCTTAAAATCTATCCCATGATTGATCCTGATCCATTAGGTGGTTGGGTTTGGTAGCTGGCTTTCAGAATTTCAGTGAGCTGCAATTGGATCTACTAAGTGTGGAGTTTACCGGCTACACTTGGGTGAGGCCTGGCAGTTTCATATCTCTTATTCCCACATTTTGCAGCTCCTATTTTACATGTGGCTTTCATTTTAGATGCTGGTTTTGGCCTGTAGATAGGTTATTTTCCACATCCTGGAAAAGCAATGATATCCACACTGGAGAATTAACAACACTGATGAATTTACTGCAGGACTATTGACTAAGTGTCTGCAATTGATTAGTCGGATTTTCTGAGTGCAATAAACATTGCAACATTTGTACTTATTTTCATTTCGATTCGCGGTTCATGAGGAGGTAATTTAGATAAAAGATATCAATCTATTCTCTCTTTTAATGTTTCAAAGGACGGTAATGTGGTCTCACGAAGTTATACTACTTTACTTGAGGGTGCTGGATTATGCTGAAGCCTGTGTCCTCATGTGCTGGTACCCTCCAAAGCTGAACCCCCAAAATATCTTTGTTAGACTTCTTTTGTGAATAAGACATCACTCAATGATGTTTAGCTTTTACAGGTCTGCGCAATATTACCTCTCCATCATTGAGGTTCACCAAGACTCAACAAGCTAGTGATAGAGTCCTTGGCCTGCAGTCATTTGATTGACTGAGCTATAATGAAACTTCTTTATTTCTGTGAGAGGCAGGGAAGTGGTGGGATGGTGGAAAGTGATAGCTGTGCTTTCTTCCAAAATTCATCCCTAACATCAGTAAGGAAAATACCTTCTCACTCAATAAAGCCACTCCAAGAGCAGAAACATTTCCCGTAAGGAGCCTCCTCCTCATATTAAATTAATTGCTTCAAAAAAGCCAAGCTGATTACCTAGAGTAACCTGCACAGCCCAAAATGTTTTCTGCACATCTTACTCTAGACTTAAATGCTTATAAGGCAAGGCAAACAGAAAAAAAATATAGAACTGTTCTGAAAAAAAAATAGACCCAGGAAGGTTATTGCTTTCTAAAAGAAATACAGATCTGTTTTCTGCTGTGAAAAAATAGACTCAGGAAGGCAATTGCTTTTTGAAAAAAGAACAGCTTTGAAAAACAGACTTGGGAAGGCAGCTACTTCTAAAAATGCTATACAGAAGATAGTCAAAGGTGGTGTAAAACTAAGAGATTGCAGAGATGAAGTATCTTTCAGAGTGAGATTTTTGGGCTGGAACTGAAGAAAGATATTGTTTCAACTTCTGCAATAATTTGCAGTAGAACAAGACTATTCAGAAATCTGTAGTCCTCTCAAAGACCCCAAACACAACTTTCTGATAGGCCATTAAAGTTTGACAATATTGGCCATCCCTGGGTTATGTTTTGATAGTTGTCCATAAGCCAGAAGATACACAAAATCACTCAATGCGGTAAACATAGCTCTGCTGTATTGTCACGAATGGCGTTGAAAGCGCATAAGGCTTATAAGAAAGAGGAAACTAGTTCTGCCATTTGTAGGAACAAGCTTATGCATGTCAGAGCTTTGAATTCAATGTTGTTATGAGAGCTTGTTTGCATGTATGGGTAGTTCATTAATCAAGTGATTGTAACTTGGAGATGTAAGGTCTGATGGTCTATTCCTATTTCTTTTATTTTGTGTTCTTGTGTTGTTGTGGCCCAGTAATAGTAATGGCTTCTGCCGTTCTATTTGCAAGACTCTACAAAAGGACTGAAATTTTATTAATAAAATTTAGTGCTGAAAATTCAGTAACAGCCTGACATTCAAAATCTTGTATGTATGACCTAATTCCAGTGCAGCACTGAGGGAATGTTGCATACTTAGTGATGCTATTATTTCACGTTTGATGGTTATCCAAGATATCGTCAATCCACTGAAGTAGGCACAATTGGTGTGGAGGATTCTTGATAGTTAGTTTGACGAAAAATCAATGTCTTTATAATAAGAAGGGAAATTGATAAAGAAAAATTATTAATGTATTGCATTTTTCAAACTATTAACTGTTTCTTCTGGCTGACATCTTTTGTTCTCAATAAACCTGAGATTATCAGAACCTACTTCTGATGCAGCTTTGTGTTAGAGAGTTATTGAGTAATGGAGTTATTGTTAGAAGGACGTGGCTGTGGAATGAACCCAAGTGCTGAACACGGGCGTGGAGGCCGAGTCGGGAGGCGTTACGGTCATAGCGAGTGTGGAATTAGTGTCCAAGAGAGTCTTTACCAGCAGTCTTGGTTTTAGTAGCGAATTCAGGAATGATGCTAGACTTAGAACTGATAGTCCTAAGAAACAAAGAATGAGGTTACTCATAAACGAGTCGATCAGCAAACTGGCAGCTCCTTGTTGCGATCACAGGGTCTTTGTCCTGCAGTTTCTGATGGGAAGCAGGTGTGTGTAGTTAGTGGTACCTGGGAATGATTGGAAATTAAATGAGGTGATTGAGGCCCAATTGCTGAGGTAAATAGCAAGGTGGGGGATTGCCAGAAGGGACCATGACAGTTCTACAGTATGGAAGAAATGTCCTTTGGCCCATCTCATCTATGTCAACCTAAGCCAGTTGCCATTTGCCTGCATTTGGTCCATATCCCTCTAAACCTTTCCTATACTGTTCAGATGTCTTTTTAAATGCTGTAATTGTTCCTGCCTTTACCAATTGTTCTGGCAGCTCATTCCATATACTCACCCCTGTGTGAAAAACCTGCCCCTCAGGTTTCCTTGGAAGAGAGTCCTACCTAGGGATCTTGGCCTGAAACGTCGACTGTACTCTTTATCATAGATGCTACCTGGCCTGCAGAGTTTCTCCAGCATTTTGTGTGTGTTCCTCAGGTTTCCTTTAAATCTTTCTTTTCTCACTTTAAGCTTATTCTCTCTTTATTTTAGACTCTCTTATCTGGGGAAAAGACTGTGGCCATTCATCTTATCTATGCCCCTCATAATTTTATATACCTCAGTCTCCAACGCTCCAAGGAGAAAAGCCTGAATCTATCCAGTCACTCTTTATAAAACAAGCTCTCCAGCCCAGATGGCTTGGGCTTTGGGTTTACCTCACATAATTTGACACATTGTTTAAAATGTGATCCGTGGCCTTGCCTTACACTTCTACCAATCTTCTCTAACTCCTTAATCCTTTGGAATGTTTGTTTCCTTTGTTTCTTGAAATTTAAGGAGCAGCACATTTCATAATTCCCACCCTTAACCAGAGTCATAGTGCACAGAAACAAGCCCTTCAGCCCACCAATTCCATGCTAAACGCCAAACATCCATCCGACTCATCCAACTTTATTCCCAACATCTTCCCATCAGGTGCATCCCCTCCCCTAAGAATCTACTTCTCAATTACACACTCGGGCTAAGTTACATAGGCCAAACAACATTACAACTCACATGACTCTATAATGTGGGAGGAAACAAGAACAGCCAAAGGAAACCATGTGGTGGCAGAGAAGACAATGCAAGCTCCACCCAGATAGCACCAGAAGTCAGGATAGAACCTAAGTTACTGAAACTTTGAGGTAGCAGCTCTACCAGATGTACCATTGTGCCAACCAACTCTGTCCCTCTACCTCTTCTAAACAAAGATCCCTCTTAACATGTATCTGTTTAATCAAGCTTTTGATTATCAGCCTCAGTATCTCCTTAAGAGGCTTAGTGTCAAACATAGCTAATGCTCCTGCTTTGGGATGCTTAGCTACATTAAATACCCTGTGTAAACACAAAAACCGCTGTTGTTTTCCTTGAATTGTGAGCAGTAGCTGTCTTTTAACCCACATACAATAATAATTATGCAAAAAAACAGGGATTAGTTACTGAAGATTTGAGCAGGATGTGTTGAGGCCATAAATTGATGGCTAATAATTAAACAGAAAAATAAGTCTTTGAAATGCTGAAAACAATCCTGTTAATTGAAGAATAGGTGATGTGTTTTCTTCAATTAACAATACCATCTTTAGTATTTCAGCACATTAGATTATTACCATATTGTCATCACTTCATTCCACTGTTATCTGACAATGACAGACAGATTTATGCATTTCTTCAACCGCATGATGAAATCTGTGCGGGAGAGTTTTTAAAGTTGCAAACCTCCCGCACTAGGACAGTTCTACTCTCTCGGCCTCAGATGTCCAGGTCCAGGGGTACATTCATCAGAGCTGGGGTCTTCCTTGGCTGCAGTGAATGACTAGAATTTCTTCTGTGCCTTGTTGTGCCTTTGGCTCTTTACAAGACATTGCAGAACTGCGTTTATGGCCATTGGATCACTGCCCAGTCCACTGGAACTGACTTCACGTGCTAGGACAGGCCTGTAACCATCTCACCAGGTGATGAGGCCGTCCAGCCACCGTCACCTGGTTTAAGTCGCCTGACACAGCGGTGTACGGTGTTCTAGCCACTGTTGCATGCAAATAGCTACCTGCAACCATAGGTGAGAGCCAAATGTCCTGTGGGGACCAAGGGTGGCTGAGTTTCCCCTGGAGGGACACATCAAGCTCCTTCAGCAGAGGTGTTACCCCTCCCTGGATACTCCACACACTCCTGTGGAAAAGGAGTCTAGGTGTATAGGTGTAAAATTATTGGCAGAGTGCAATGTACTAACACTAAAAGATAGTAAGTTTTGTTCTATTGACCAGTGTTGAATTACTTCATGGCACTAACTAAGCAATGTGGCCACAGTGATCAGATTTGATGTATGCATGCAACTATAATCAAACTGAATAACAGACAAGAGAGCCATGCAGCTCCCATTCCTGAAGACAAGGGGAAGTGCAAATGGTGTAATCTGAAACAAAAACTAGAATGCTGGAAGAATGTGGGGGTGGGGAGGGGTTGGAGTTTATTTTTGAATCTTTGAATTCTATGGGTCGAATCGTATCTGTGGCAGAAGGTGTAATTGAACATCTCCCTGGATCAGACTGAGAGGGAAGAGGAAAGTTTGTCAGTAATTAGCAGTACAGAGCATGGAGGGAGGCAGGTAGGTGATGTGGAACTAGATGAAGGGGTAGGAGGTTGGTGGTGGCTGGGGTTTTGGTGATGGACAAATGGAAACAAATGAGGGAAAGGGAGAGAAGGCCTAAGAAAAGTAAACCAAAGGGAGAAGAAATCAGGGTGGATAGATATTGTGAGGATGTCTGTTACCTGAAAATGGAAAGTTCAATGTTTATACCCCTGAACTGCATGATAGCCTAGTGAAATACAAGGTGTAGTTCTTGCATTCTGTGTTTGGCATGCCTTTTGCAAAGGAGAAGACTAAGGGCTGACAGGTCAATGTAGGGATGGGAAGTATTAAAATGAGTATTTAGAATGGAGAGTTAAAATAAAATTTAAAAATTAACTTCTCTTTACCTTGCTTCTGAAATCTTTGACCTAAAATCCCTGTTCAATTAATGGGATCTCAAAAGCTGGCTGTGGGTTTGATCTGCCACAAGATCCTTTTCAAAAGGTTCAAAGATTCAAAGTATATTATCAAAGAATGTATGCAGTATACAACCCTGAGATTCATCTTCCCCACAGACAGTCAAGAAACAAAGAAAACATGGAACCAAGCATTCAAAGAAAAATATCAAACATCAAACCCCTCCCACCCCCCACATGCAAAATAAAATTTGCGCAAATGGCAACCCAAAAAAAAAAGTGAAAACACAGACTATAAAACATAAAAACAAAAGGCATATTTCAGTTCAGTTTGGCTCAGTGTTCACTATCTGCAGGCCACCCCAATACAAAATTTGGCAAAAGAGTGACAATTCATTAAAGCAACACACTCAAAATGCTGGAGGGACTCAGCAGTAACTATTAATTAACCTGAATTAGAGTCAACATCTACAATCCTTGTCAAATAAACCTTGCTCTGGCACGATCTGCTGACAGTATCGAGGGAGAAGGAGATAGTTCAAATGAAAGGAACTTCCTTCGGGAGCAGTAAGTGAGAAAAACTGAGAGACTATCACATACACAGACAACTTTTTCAGCAGCAACAAGCAAGTGGCTGGGAGACACCACTGAGCACTCAATTGCCCTCCACACCCATCTCAATGATTTCAATCTTCCTCCGGGCTTTAATTGGTGAGAGATGGAGTCAATCATGGGCTAGTTGTTGATGACTTGGTTCTATCTGGGGAATTCCTGCAAGATTGCACTCTCTCTAATCTATAATTAGGTCTCAGAATTCCACACTTGCACATAACTCTGGGACACATTTCAGTTTTAACAGTAAAAGCCTGAGGAGCTAGGAAAAGTTGGATGCTCCTTGTAAACTTCTTGAGATTCTGGAGTGCTGTTGAGAAATATACTATCTACTCAAGATATTGTTCTGTAAATTTAGATAAAGCTATTGGTAGTAGCACTCTTGCTCTGAGTTGCTCGGCTGAACTCCAGAAATCAAAACCAAATGCTAAACTGCTGGTGATGCATCCTTTTACAGAATATGTTACATCTAGGCCTTCTTGCTCATTTAGGGAGACGTAAAAGGTTCCACATCATGAGAAATAATAAGAACTAAGAGTTCTTCTTGGTGTCCTAACCAATAGTTACTGATTTAAATTACTTGATTACTTATCTAAGGAGATCTCTATATGCAAATTAATTTCCATTTGCTTCAACACTAAAAGAGCACCTATATGTAATTTCTGTAAAGTACCTGTGTATAAATATTAGTTATCTGTTCTACCTGTTTCAAAAGGGCAACAATTATATCAGTGCCCAAGAAGAGCTGTGTAGTCACTCTGCCAGTAGCACTCACATCTGTGGTGACGAAGTGCATTGAGAAGTTCCTCATGATTGGAATCATTCCCTGTCTCAGTAAGGACCTGGACCCACTGCAGTTTGCCTATCGCCACAATAGGTCTATGGCAGGCACAATCTTAATGGACAATACAAATACTTATGTCAGGATGTTGTTTGCTGATTATAGCTCAGCATTCAGCACCATCATTCCTGCAGTCCTGATCAAAACTGGGCCTCTGTACTTCACTCTGCAATTGGATCCTCGACTTCCTAACCAGAAGACCACAATCTGTGTCGACTGGACATCTCCACCTCGCTGACAACCAATACTGGTGCACCACAGGGATGTGTGCTTAGTCCACTGCTCTACTCTCTCTGTACCCATGACTGTGTGGTTAGGTATAACTCAAATTTGTTGGCAGAATCTCAGATGGAGTCGAAAGGGAGTACAGGGGTGAGATATACCAGCTAGTTGAGCGGTGTCTTAGCAACAACTTTGCAGTCAGTGTTAGTAAGGCCAAATAGCTGATTGTGGGCTTCAGAAAGGGTAGAACAAGGGAGCACAAACCAATCTTCACAGAGGGATCAGAAGTGGAGAGAGTGAGCAATTTCATGTTACTGGGTGTCAATATCTCTGAGGACCTCGCCCGGTTGCAAAATATTGATGCAGGTATAAAGGAGGCAAGACAGTAGCTATATTTCACTAGGAGTTTGAGGAGATTTGTTTTGTCATCTAAAATACTTGAAAATTTCTACGGATGTACCATGGAGAGCATTCTGACAGGCTGCATCACTGTCTGGTATGGCGGGGTGGGGGGGGGGTTGTGGTTTCTGCTACTGTACAGGATGGAAGCAAGTTCCAGAAAGTTGTAAAATTAGTCAGCTTCATCATGGGTACTAGCTTCCATAGTATCCAAGACATCTTTAAGGAGTGGTGCCTCAGGAAGCCGGTGTCCATCTTTAAGGACTCGCACCACCCAGGACATGCCCTCTTCTTGTTGTTACCGTAAGACCATAAGATATAGGAGCAGAAGTAGGCCATTTGGCCCATTGAGCCTGCTTCACCATTCAGTCATGGACTGATCCAATTCTTTCAGTCATCCAAACTCCCCTGCCTTCTCCCCATACCCTTTGATGCCCTGGCTAATCAAAAACCTATCTATCTCTGCCTGAAATGCACCCAATGACTTGGCCTCCATAGCCACTTGTGGCAACAAATTCCACATATTTACCATCCTCTGACCAAAGTAATTTCTCCACATCTCAGTTCTAAAAGGACGTCCTTCAATCCTGAAATCGTGCCCTCTTGTCCAAGACTCCCCTTCCATGGGAAATAACTTTGCCATATCTAATCTGTTCAGGCCTTTTAACATTCAGAATGTTTCTATGAGATATCCCCCTCAATCTCCTGAACTCCAGGAAATACAGCTCAAGAGCTGCCAGACGTTCCTCATATGGTTACCCTGTCATTCCTGGAATCATTCTCGTGAATCTTCTCTGAACCCTCTCCAATGTCAGTACGTTCTTTCTAAAATAAGGAGTCAAAAACTGCACACAATACTCCAAGTGTGGTCTCACGAATGCCTTATAGAGCCTCAACATCACATCCCTGCTCTTATATTCTATATCTCTAGAAACGAATGCCAACATTATATTCGCTTTCTTCACTACCGACTCAACCTGGAGGTTAACCTTTAGGGTATCCTGCACAAAGACTCCCAAGTCCCTTTGCATCTCTGCATTTTGAATTCTCTCCCCATCTAAATAATAGTCTGCCCATTTATTTCTACTACCAAAGTGCATGATCATACACTTTCCAACATTGTATTTTATTTGCCACTTTTTTGTCCATAACCCTATTATCTAAGTTTCTCTGTGGGCTCTCTGTTTCCTTAACACTACCCGCTCCTCCACCTATCTTTGTGTCATCGGCAAATTTAGCCACAAATCCATTAATCCCATAGTCCAAATCATTGACATATATTGTAAAAAGCAGTGCTTCCAACACCGACCCCTGTGGAACTCCACTGGTAACCAGCAGCCAGCCAGAATAGGATCCCTTTAATTCCACTCTCTGTTTTCTGCTGATCAGCCAATGCTCCACCCATGCTAGTAACTTCCCTATACTTCCATAGACTCTTATCTTGCTAAGTAACCTCATGTGCAGCACCTTGTGAAAGGCCTTCTGAAATTCCAAGTAAGCCACATCTACTACGTCTCCCTTGTCTACCCTACTCGTAATTTCCTCAAAAAATTGCAGTAGGTTACTCAGACAGGATTTTCCTTTCAGGAAACCTTGCTGGCTTTGGCCTATCTTCTTACCATCAGGAAGGAGGTACAGAAGCCTAAAGGCACACACTCACTGATTCAGGAACAGCTTCTTCCCCTCTGCCATCAGATTTCTAAATGGACATTGAACCCGTAAACACTACCTCACTAAAGGCATTCGTTAGTCTTGCGACACCATGGATCTGCACCTGGAAAGTCTTCACTCTCCAGGAAGCAGGCCTGGGCAAGGTTGTATGGAAGACCGGCAGTTGCTCATGCTGCAAGTCTCCCCTCTCCATGACACGGATATTGTCCAAGGGAAGGGCAAGGGCCGATACAGCTTGGCACCAGTGTCGTCGCAGAGCACTGTGTGGTTAAGTGCCTTGCTCAAGGACACAACACGTTCCCTCGGCTGGGGCTCGAACTCACGACCTTCAGATTGCTCGTCCAATGCAATAACCACTTGGCCATATGCCTCATTACATTTTCAAAATGTATTTATGTTTTTGCATTACCTATTTTAGCTTAACTATTTAATATACATGTGTATAATTTGTGGTATTCAGTTTTTTTATATTTATCATGAATTGCATTGTACTGCTGCAAAGTTAACAAATTTCACAACATATGCTGGCAATATTAAACCTGATTCTGCTATTTAAATTGGGTTAAAGATGAATCCTAGACTTACCCATTTTGCTCTCAGCTGTATTACATTACACTATCAGGTTACAGCATTAGGTTTTTTCAATGCTGAGAAGTGATTCAATCAAAGCACAATTACATCTGGAGTAAGAATTCTGTTTACATGTCATTAGGCTTTCATATGGTGCACTAAATGCCAATTTATTAAGAAGCCTGTTTTGTCAACTGAAAATATATCCCTTTCCATTCAATAATAATGTTTATTTTGAATGAAAAAGTAAATGAAGCATCTTGCCCCATAAATTATAATTAGATATGCAAATAATATTGTGTATTTTAATTGTGATATGAAATTTATTTCAGACATGAAATCCACAAAGTAATTATCACACACATTTTGATAATTTTATTTAAGAACTGCGTGAAGATTTTAATCTCACAAACCTTGAGTGTTTTTTAACACAATAGAACATAACTAAAGTCTAATATTTCCCTGTCAAGCCGATTCATTCATCATTCCTGTAGAACAGGGGTTCCCAGCGAGAGGTCGACGGACCCTTCAGTTAATATAAGGCTCTATACCGTAAAAAAGGTTTGGAACCCCTGGTGTTGAACTAGGGATTTCACTGTGATCTTCACTGCAAGTTCACATCATGAATATTTTTGATCAGGGATAATCTTTAAGGTTTTAACCCTTAAACTAGACATTAACAACTCTGCCATCTTTTCTCCTCTCTAGCAATTCAGGCTTCTTGCCCTTTATGTATGCTTCTTATTGCAAATAACTATGATGACTGTGGGAGGGAAGGACATTGAAGAAGCATGTTCTCCGTCTTGACTAGATAAAAACCATATGATCATATCACACAGCAGAGTTTGCTCTGCCATCTGAAAATTGTAGATTTAATTTTCCCTTTCAACCCCATCCTCCTGCCTTCTCTCTGTCATCTTTTACACCCTTACTGATCAAAAACATATCAACCTCCGCTTTAAATATGGTCAATAATTTGGCCTCCACAGTTGTCTGTGGCAGAAAATTACACAGATTCACCACATTTTAGCTAAAGGAATTCCACTTCATCTTTATTCTAAAGACATGTCCTTTTATTCTGAGGCTGTGGCTTCTGGTCCTAGACTCCCCTAGTACAGGAAACATCCTCTCCATGTGAACTCTAGCCAGGCCTTTCAATATTCAGTAGGTTTCAATTAAATTCAGCACCCCCCGCCCCCCCCCCACACACACACCCACCCATCCTGCTAAACTCCAGTGAGCAACAACAGGAATTCTGCAGATGCTGGAAATTCAAGCAACACACTGGTGAACGCAGCAGGCCAGGCAGCATCTCTAGGAAGAGGTGCAGTCGACGTTTCAGGGTCTCGACTTGAAACGTCGACTGCACCTCTTCCTAGAGAAACTTCAGTGAGAACAGGCTGAGGGCCTTCAAATCTTAACTCTTTTATTCCTGGGATAATTCTCAGAAACTTCTAGATCCTTCCCAAAGCCAGCACATCCTTTCTTTGACATGGGGCCAAAAACTGCTCACAATGTTCTAAGTATGATATGACCAATGTTTTATAAAGCTTCAGAATTACATCTTTGCTTTTATATCTTAGTCCTCTGGAAATGAATGCTAACTGTATTTACTTTCGTTTGTATCAACTCCGCCTGAAAGTTAACCTTCAGGGAATCTTGCACTAGGACTCTCTGAATTCTTGAATTTCCTCCCCATTTAGTAGATAGTCTTTGCCTTTATTCCTTCTACTACCAGTAATTTTTCATGCACTTCCCTACACTGTATTTCATTCGTCACTTCTTTCCCTATTCTCCCAACCTGTCCAAGTCCTCTGCAAACTCACTGCTTCCTCAACACTACCAGCCCATTCACCTTTCTTTGTGTTATCCACAAACTTGGTCATAAAAGTGCCAATTCCAAAATACAGAATATTTAGCATTTAATGTAAAAAGTAGTAGGCACAACACTGACCCCTGCGGAATACAATTAGTCACTGACAGCCAACCAGAAAATTTTCCCTGTATTTCCACTCTTTACCTTGAGTTTGTCTGGCATTCCTTTGTTCTCCATTACTACCTCTCCAGTATAATTTTCCAGCAGTCCAATGTCCACTCTTGCCTCTTTTTTTTCCTTTATACATCTGAAAATACTTTTAGTATCCACTTTCATATTATTGGCTGGCTTATTTCACATCTCATCTTTTCTTTCCTTATTGCTTTTTTAATTGCCTTCTGTTGTATTTTACAAGCTTCCCAATCCTCTACCTCCTTTTAGAATACTTCTTCTTTGGGATGAATCTATCTTTTTCCTTCCAAGTTGATCCCAGAAGCTCCAACTATTGTTGTTCGCTGACATCCCTGCAACTGTTCTTTTCTAATCAGTTCTGGAAAGCTCCTCTCTTATGCATCTGTAATTCCCTTTACTCCACTGTAATACTGATACACCAAACTTTATCTTTTCCCTCTCAAATAGCAGATTGATTTCTAACATAATATGATCACTGTTTCCTAAGGGTTCCTTTACCTTAAGCTCCCTAACCAAGTCTGGTTTATTGCACAATACGAAATCTAGGAATTACTTTTTCTCTTGTGGGCTCAACCACAAGCTTCTCTGAAAAAAAATTCTTGTTGGCATTCCACAAATTCCTTCTCCTTGGATTCAATGTCATTCTGATTTTTCAAGTCTATTTGCATATTGAAGTTCTTTATGACTACTGTAACATTGCCTTTCATATACTGTAGGTCTTTTCTATCTCCTGTCGTAATTTATTACCCATATTCTGGCTGCAATTTGAAGGTGCCAAGCACATTTGTTCCATTTGTGACAAAAATCAGGACCTCCCAGTGGCCACCCATTTCAATTCTCCTTCCCGTTCCCATTCCAACATGTCAATCCATGGCCTCCTCTACTGCTATGACAAGGCCACATTTAGGTTGAAAGAGCAACACCTTATATTCCATCTGTGTAGCCTGCTAGCTGATGGCAAGAACATCAATTTCTCAAACTTCTGGTATTTGCCCTCCCTCCTCTCCTTCAACATTCCCCATTCCTGTTGCTCTCTCTCACCATATCACTATACATGCCCATCACCTCCCTCTGGTGCTCTCCCCTTTTCTTTCTTCTATAGTCTTCTGTCTTCTCCTAATAGATTCCACCTTCTCCAGACCTTTATCGCTTTCACCAGTCAACTTCCCAGCTCTTTACTTCAACCCCTCCTCCCTCCCGATACCACCCTGTACCTTTTCCTCCCCTCCCTCCTCTTACTCTGACTTCTCTTCCTTTCCAACTCTGATGAAGAGTCTGGCCCAAAACAGCGACTGTTTACTCCTTTCTGTAGATGCTGCCTGGCCTGCTGAGTTCCTTCAGCATGTTGTGTGGCCATGCAGGGTACCTGGCCGAATAGACATAGTCATAGTCATAGTCATACTTCATTGATCCCGAGGGAAATTGGGTTTTGTTACAGTTGCACCAACCAAGAATAGAGTATAAATATAGCAATATAAAACCATAAATAATTAAATAATAATATGTGAATTATGCCAGGAAATAAGTCCAGGACCAGCCTATTGGCTCAGGGTGTCTGATCATCCAAGGGAGGAATCGTTAAGTTTGATGGCCACAGGCAGGAATGACTTCCTATGACGCTCAGTGTTGCATCTCGGTGGAATGAGTCTCTGGCTGAATGTACTCCTGTGCCCAACCAGTACACTATGTAGTGGATGGGAGACATTGTCCAAGATGGCATGCAACTTGGACAGCATCCTCTTTTCAGACACCACCGTCAGAGAGTCCAGTTCCATCCCCACAACAATCACTGGCCTTACGAATGAGTTTGTTGATTCTGTTGGTATCTGCTACCCTCAGCCTGCTGCCCCAGCACACAACAACAAACATGATAGTACTGGCCACCACAGGCTCCACAGAATATTGACGACCTGTGCTGATCAACTTGCTGGAATGTCCACTAATATCTTTAAACTCTCACTTTGGCAATCTATGGTAGCCATCTGCTTCAAGCAGGTTTCAATCATGCCAAGAAGAGCATGGCAGCCTGCTTCAATGACTATTCTACAGTAGCTCTTACATCCACTATTACAAAGTGCTTTGAGAGGTTGGTGAGGAAGCATATCAACTCCCATCTGAGGTGCAACTTCAATCCACTCCAATTTGCCTACTTTCACAACAGGTCTACAGCAAATGCCATTTCATTGGCTTTTCAATCAACCCTGGATCACTTGGACAGTGAAGATGCATACATCAGAATGCTCATCATTGCTATAGCTCTGCATTCAAAACTATCATCCCCTCAAAACTTATCAATGAACTCTGAAACCTAGTGTGTGCTTCCATGTGTGTACGGATTGCTATGCCTCTGTTAGCTGAAACTGATAATGCTATGGAAAATCCATAGCTCCAAACTGCCAATTCTTCTGAAACCACAAGAGAGAGAGACATACACAGGGTGTATTAGATACCAAATAAACCATGGTATTACATAACTGACCTCATATGCCTACTCATTTTCCCTGTCAGTAAACATGGATATGACTGAACCTCAGGCCATTTATAGACTTGGTGTGGTGAAACTATAATAGTACATTTTAAATTTTACTGGTACTCCAGCTGAGACTCAGCATAGACCTCTAGTTTAATTACAGCATTTTGTTACCAGTCTCAGGATATAACAAAAATATTTAAGAAGTGAATGCTCTTATAGAATGCAATAAGCATTAAAGTCATATCCTTAATGTGGAGGAGCTCTACATGAACAGATGGTTGGCTGGTTTAGAATTCATTGTCTAACCTTGAATTACCATCAAGGATCACTGATAGCTTCACCTTTTTCAAATGTTAAGAGGTCATTATGACATAAAACCTGACATCTATCTCTGAGGAGACGTTCAATGTCTGGTACTTTACTTTATTGTCGCCAAACAATTGATACTAGAGCGTACAATTATCACAGCGATATTTGATTCTGCGCTTCGCACTCCCTGGAGTACAAATCGATAGTAAATATTAAAAATTTAAATTGTAAATCATAAATAGAAAATAGAAAAGGGAAAGTAAGGTAGTGCAAAAAAACCGAGAGGCAGATCCGTACATTTGGAGGGTACGGCCCAGATCCGGGTCAGGATCCGTTCAGCAATCTTATCACAGTTGGAAAGAAGCTGTTCCCAAATCTGAATGGCTAGGGGAAATTTTAATATCTTTACCTGAGGAATGATATCACATCAACTTCCTCATATTGTGGCAGTTTTCATGTGTTAACAAATACATAATTTTTCTATGTGACAAGGCTAAATATAAATTTCTGGGAAATACGCAGAAACTGATTAGAACTCAGCCATCAAAACCACTATTCCAAGTAAGCTCATCTCCAAACTCCCAACCTGAGACTCGACACCTCTCTTTGCAACTGGAGCCTCGACTTGCTGACCAACAGACCACAATCAGTAAGGACAGGCAGCAACACCTCTGCCAGAAATATTCCCAACACTGGTGCTGCACAAGGTTGCTTCCTCAGCCCCATGTTCTGCTCCCTTTTGGCGCACAACTGCCTGTCCATTGGCTTAAGGAAGGTGTGGGGTGGGGGGTAAACAGCGCACATACCACTTTCAGTGGTACTGAGGTTAAGAGACTTCACAGCTTGAAGTTTCTCAGAGTGACTATCACCAGCAGCCTATCCTGGTCTAATCACATAGATGGCATGGCCAAGAAAGCTTATCAACAGCTCTACTGGTGGCTAAAGAAATCTGAAATCCCCATCAACCCTTAAAAATTGTTTTAATCAGAGCACTATAGAAAACATCTACTACAGATTCATTATGGTTTAGTGTGGCAACTGCTATTCCCATGACCTCAAGAAACCACAGAGAGTGGTAGATACAGCTCTGCACATCATGGAAACCAGCCTCCACTCTATAGACTCTGTCAACACCTCTGACTGTCTTACTAAAGAAACCCGCACAATCAAAGACCTATCAACCACAGAACTTCTTTCTTTCCCCCCTCCCTTCAGGCAGAAGTTACAAAGACCTGAAAGCATGCGCCACCAGGCTGAAGGACAGCTTCTAACCTGCTGTTATAAAACTATTGAACGGTTTCTTGGTACAATAAGCTGGGCTCATCACATCACAGTCAACTTTGTTGTGAATTTGTGCTTTATTGTCTACCTGCACTGCATTTTCTCTGTAAATGTAGCACTTTATTCTGCTTCTTATTAATGTTTTACCTTGCACTACCTCCATGCACTGTGGTAATGAATTGATCTGCATGAACAGAATGCGAGGCAGGGTTTTCACCATAGCGCCACACACGTGATAATAATAGACCAATTCACCAGCTTACCAATGGAATACCACACATCCAAATTATTGCAATAAGGGTACTACTACTACTACTACGTCGACTCAGGCCTAGGGGGCCGGTGTCGGGCACGATGACGGACTCTTCACTTTTCCCTCTCCCTCATCAGTGTGTTCAGTTCATCTACATTAGCTGCGCTGCTGTCTTCTAGGAGACATAGTCTTGGGAGGGCGCCCAGGGTTCATCCTCCCGTGCTTGGGCTCCCATATGATGACTAGGCTGGCAGGTAGCTCAGGGTGGCGTAGACAGTGCCCCACTAGTTGCAGTCTTCTCGCCTCGGTTTTAGTGGTGAGCATCGGTAGGTTGTTATAGAGCTCGACGGTCGTCATGTGCTGTTGCCAACTCATGTCAAGAGCCATCCGGAGCATTTCACATAGTCTTGGTGTACAATAAGGGTAGAGATCGAAAATGTTTGCAGAAAGCCCTAAATCAATCATAACATTGGACTCCTGTTTGTGAATTTGGAAATATTTGATATTTTGTTCATTTTAACAGACCTCAGTTTAGTGATGAGACTTGAATATTTTGCAATGTATATGAAAATCACTTTGATAATGTTTGGCCCAGTTCACATTTGCTTTCAGGTCTTACTAGCATCGTCTAAGCTGTATCCATCATTCAGTTAAAAAGTGGAGGGCTATGAGGGAAGGAAGGGTTAAATTGATAGTGGAGTAAATTAAAAGATCGGCACAACCTTGTGGGCCAAAGGACCTATACTGTGTCGTAATGTTCTATGTTTCTTCTCAGTCAGTTGTGTAATAATTTAGGAGCAAATGCTTCAAAAAGAACTAGATTCTATCAGTAGTCCATAGTTCAGACTGGCACTATTTTTCATTCTCCTTCAATCTAGATCAATATCCTCATATTATCCAATGGGACAAACAAACAACTGATTTGAATGGTAAGAGGAATCTTGACGTGACCGAGACAAGTGTCACGAGGTGCAACGAGACCTGGGTGTCATTATACACCAGTCATTGAAAGTGGGCATGCAGGTACAGCAGGCGGTGAAAAAGGCGAACGGTATGCTGGCATTTATAGCGAGAGGATTCGAGTACAGGAGCAGGGAGGTACTACTGCAGTTGTACAAGGCCTTGGTGAGACCACACCTGGAGTATTGTGTGCAGTTTTGGTCCCCTAATCTGAGGAAAGACATCTTTGCCATAGAGGGAGTACAAAGAAGGTTCACCAGATTGATTCCTGGGATGGCAGGTCTTTCATATGAAGAAAGACTGGATGAACTGGGCTTGTACTCGTTGGAATTTAGAAGATTGAGGGGGGATCTGATTGAAACGTATAAGATCCTAAAGGGATTGGACAGGCTAGATGCAGGAAGATTGTTCCCGATGTTGGGGAGGTCTAGAACGAGGGGTCACAGTTTGAGGATAGAGGGGAAGCCTTTTAGGACCGAGGTTAGGAAAAACTTCTTCACACAGAGAGTGGTGAATCTGTGGAATTCTCTGCCACAGCAAACTGTTGAGGCCAGTTCATTAGCTATGTTTAAAAGGAAGTTAGATATGGCCCTTGTGGCTACAGGGGTCAGGGGGTATGGAGGGAAGGCTGGGTTCTGAGTTGGATGATCAGCCATGATCATAATAAATGGCGGTGCAGGCTCGAAGGGCCGAATGGCCTACTCCTGCACCTATTTTCTATGTTTCTATGTCTACATGGTCCGTTAGTCATCAGATAGCAGTATTTCTGTTTATTTGGAGGATCACTGTTGCTACAACACAGAGTATGCTTGGCTGATATGGCAATGGGTCAGCAATTGCATACATGGCTGGATGTAGTGCAGGCTAGCTTGGTTATACAGTTGGAGGCAATACAAGAGGCAAAAAGGCTGGCAAAGGGTCACAAGATTGGGGCAGATAATTGCAAATGGCAGACACTGCGAGATTGTTCTGATCAGATGGGCACTGAGGGATGTCAAGGCTGGAGCTGTGGACGGGTTGTGGAAGCACTCTCATGTGATGGAGATGAGTGACAGAAGTCAAAGGGTATCTGTAGATCAATTGGTACATGCACATGACACCTAAGGTGATGATCAATAACGTAAGCTATCGGATAGCTTGGATCTGAGCTACAAGACAGTTTCTACGCTGTCGCCATTGCTGAAAAGGCACTGAGTCATGAATTATGGAAGACCATCGGATTTGAAGGAAGCTGAAGTGGACACTTCAGGAAAGGCAGATGCACCTCACAGTTTAGAAAACCTCAGAGGTGAAGAAGATCAGTGGATCACCTCAATTTATGATCAGTATCTTTCATGGGTAACTGTTCCACATAATAGGGCCTTGGTACGTTGTTCTTGAGACAATGCTGTTCACTTGGAAACTGCTGCATTCAATAAAGGATGCTCTTTTAGTAGATCTACTTATTTACAGCAACACAAAATACACACTGACATTACATTCTGGGGATTCATTCAAGTGATTGAGGTCACCATTTGAAAATCAGGCCTCACTGGGATAAGCTGAGGGGCCAGATTCAAAACCCCTCTGTGTCCTCAGCATTCATTTTTACATTGTGGGGCATAACAGGGGGTAGGGGAGCACCACGGTAGTGTTACGAATAGTGTAACGCTATTACTGCTTGGGACGATGCAGTTCGGGAGCTCAATTCTAACGTCATCTGTAAGGAGTCTGTGCGTCCTCCCTGTGGAATGCGTGGGTTTTCTCCAGGTGCTCTGTTCCCCCCCACAGTCCACAGACAGACCGGTTAGTAGGTTAATCGGTCATTGCAAATTGCCTTGTGAATGGGCTGTGGTTAACTCAAAAGTTGCTGGGTGGCACGGTTTGAAAGGCTGGAAGGGCTGGTTCCACACTGTATCTCTAATAAATAAATACAATGCTGCAGCAGACTGCTATCTACGTGAGCATCTGACCTTCAGTTAGTCTCAGACTTCCACTCTTCACTGTGCAGTCAGAGATCCAAGGAGGGCCAATTAGTCTTTCCCTTTGGACTCAGCCCAGTTTCTCATCTTGCCAATGGAACACAGTTAAAGAAAGACAGAAAACTTGCATTTTATTTGTAACCTTTACACAAACTTGGGATGAATCCAAAGTATTTCACCCAATGAACTCACTCTCCACCCTTTATGAATGCCTGACTTACGGTATGTACAACACAGATGTGCTTGTGAATATTGAGGAGAATGGAAGGATGGATTTGCAGGCATCTTCTAGTGTGTGGGAACTCAGTTTGTGGCAATATCTAAATGGTTGGGTTGAGCATCCTAGACTCTTAGGTTAGCACTTATGTGTTTATAGTCAGAGAGTCATAGAACATTACAGCACAGATACAGGCCCTTCAGCCCATCTAGTCTGTGCCAACCTGTTTCTCTGCCTCGTCCCAGCTTCCCCCACCTGGATCGTAGCCCTCCATACCCCATTCATCGAAATACCTCTCCAAGCTTCAAGATTCAAGATTGTTTAATACCATTTCCTGTGCACAATTTATAAAGGGGGATAAAATAATTGTTACTCCAGATCTGAAGTAGTTCAAAAAACCCCACAAAAGATAAAGAGCACATCAATAATAAAGTAAACACAATGGATTTAACTACATAAGATAGCCTATATACATAGTTTGATATCCATTAAGCGATGCTAGGATGTACATCAGGTGACGATCAGGATATAATGAAGTATTGGAGGAATTAGGGGTTGGAGGTGTTGATCAGTGTTGCTGCTTGGGGAAAGTTACTGTTTTTGAGTCTGGTGGTCCTGGTGTGGTTGTTAAATAGCCTCCTCCCTGACGGATCTGGGACAAACAGTCCATGAGCAGAGTGGGTGGGATCCTTGGTGATGTTACCGGTCCATTTCCAGCACCTTTCTGTATTTATGTCCTTGATGGTGGTACGTTGGCGCCAGGGATGTATCGGGCAGTTTTGACGACCCATTGTAGAGCCTTCACAGTGCAGCTTCCATACCTTCTCTTAAATGTTACAATTGAATTCGCATCCACCCTTTTCACCGGCAGCTCATTCTACACTCAACAACCCTCTGAGTGAAGAGTTACCCCTTAAATATTTCACCTTTCACCCTCAGAAAACTGGAGCAGCTGGAGAAAAACCTCACATGCAAGGGGAGAACATACAGACTCCTTACAGAGGATGTCATGATCGACAACCCGATCTGTAAAAGCATTGCGCTAATCACTATGCTACCGTGGCACCCCCCCCCCCAATGTTCTTAACCTTTTCAATCTTTCCCTGCAACTCACTGTCCTCAAATTCCTGGAACATCCTTGTAAATTTTCTCGGCACTCATTCAAGCTTATCGATTTCTTTCCTGTAGGTGGTGACCAGATTTGCACACAATTCTCCAAATTTGGCCTCATCCACTTCTTATACAATTTCAACATAACATCCCATGACTGTTCTTGGAAGTTGTTTGCCATTGCCTTCTTCTGGGCAAGTGTCTTTAGCAGACGGGTTACTCCAGCCATTATCAATACTCTTCTTAGATTGTCTGCCTGGCAACAGCGGCATATCTAGGACTTGTGATATGTATCAGCTACTCGTCTGACCATCTACTACCTGCTCCCACAGTTTTGCATGATCCTGCTCGGGGGTGGGGGGATGGGGGGCTAATCAGGTGCTACACCTTGCCCTAGGGTGACTTATAGGCCAGCAGAGGGAATGAGCACCTTACACCTCCTTTGGTATAACATAAGTCTGTATATTAGCATGAGTTATGTTATCCTGCAGATGCTTACCACATTCATGGCAAGAAAGTATGTTTCCCTGCTCTCATGACAGAAATGGTGCTAAAAATCACAACACCTTCAAACAAGCAAAGTGGAAATGACAGTAATCATTGAACTCTCTCCAAAATAACTTTGCTTTCCAAGCTGTAGAATGTGATGAGTTGAATGCTAAAAACAATATTTATTAGTTGCTTTTCCAATGTTATTTGACAACGTTTGCTCCCATCTGTTAATGTGTTTACACTTGCAGTGTATCCTGACTTATTTCTCACAATGAAGTATCTATGCGGCAAGTAAATATGTACACAGTACATACTACACATCAATCTTTCCCATCTCCAGCCAGGATATAGTAGTAGATTTACACCAGAGTTGAAATGGTGCAGTGATTTTTTATTTATTTAGGTCATTCTGCGAATCTGACTGTTTCATTTGTGTGCCCATCTGTTGAAGAATGGCATAAAACCTTTGTGTAACAAATGTTTTCAAAGGATTTATTTGAGACCATTCTCTGAAACTTTAAATTTCTCACAATTATTTTCCTGCCTAGTTCCTCCATCCCATTCATTCTTTCTAGCCTTTCTCCTGCACTTTGCTGCTTCTTTCATTTGCACTGTCCCTGAATCACATAATACAATAATAGACCTTGGAGACAGGGTGAAAGGTGAATCATTACAACACTTCAGCTGCTAGATATAAGTATTCTAATTTAAACAGAGCATTTTTTCTTGGATGGCATTACGGATATTGCTGGTGCTTTCGATCAGAGTTGCTGGAAATCTGAAATGAAAATTCATGGGGATGATACCAAGAATGGAGAGATTGAGTTGTGAGCACATTTTTCCATGGAGCGTAGGAGGATGAGGGGTGACTTTATAGAAGTATACAAAAACATGAGGGACAAAGATGAGATAAATGGCCAAAGCCTTTTTCCTAGAATACTGCGTTGTGACTGTGAACAAGTCACTGGAGAGACATTGAAGCTGGTGCATATAGAAGTCTTTATTCAGTGAAACAAGCAGACATCATACTGGAGACACCCTTGGAAGAAGAAGCCTCCTGACCCAATATTATATGACGTTTTTATATGCTAAATATCAAAAGTAACAACAACACAAAACTATACTATAGTTACAATGCATTTATACTGCTTCCTTTGATTCAAACACCTAGATCTTGGCGTCAACACAGAAGACACTCTAAATTGATTGTTAATCACTGCCGTCGCTGAGCTACATTCATGCATATGCAGACACCTCAGGTCAATAGGATGTTTCTTTGTTTGTAATCAACCCCAATCTGCAGGTCCAGGCAGTCCAGTGTTCTGATCTGCATTTTCAACTCAATCCACAATCCACATTCAGATCTGAAGAATGATTGCTGTTGAGATTAATATTGGTTATGTACCCTAAATACAGAATACGCCCTAACATACGGGAGTCTAAAATGCCATGGTTACCAGTGCCAATTCAATCAATATAAGTGGAACCTGTTCAGCATGTGCTTGAACCACTGTGGATCTTGGATTTACTATAAACCCTGCGAAGTTCTCTCTCTTGCAGTGGGTGTAGGATGAAGGACATGTCACAACTTCCAAGTATCATTGAAAATACCCTCAAGAATTTTCATACGGATACTGTAAAGTATGTGTGCCCAGTGGGTTCACTTTTAATGACATCACAGACTATTATAGGAAAGACAATAGATGTTCAAAGGGTGCACCAGAACTGTGAAGAGACTTGTCTGGAACTTTCAATAAAAAGAGATGTTGTCACATGACACAATTCCATTTACAATATCCACACTTTACAACAAATAGTATCTTTATGACAGGTATCAGTTCAACAGCACCAAAAATAAAATCCCAAAAGGGCCAAAGCAATTCCTGAGGCCTGAATCCCCACAGTTTTCACTATTTTGAACCATAGAAACATAGAAACATAGAAAATAGGTGCAGGAGTAGGCCATTTGGCCCTTCGAGCCTGCACCACCATTCAGTATGATCATGGCTGATCATTCAAATCAGAACCCTGTACCAACCTTCCCTCCATACCCTCTGACCCCCGTAGCCACAAGGGCCATATCTAACTCCCTCTTAAATATAGCCAATGAACTGGCCTCAACTGTTTCCTGTGGCAGAGAATTCCACAGATTCACCACTCTCTGTGTGAAGAAGTTTTTCCTAATCTCGGTCCTAAAAGGCTTTCCCTTTATCCTCAAACTGTGACCCCTCGTTCTGGACTTCCCCAACATCGGGAACAATCTTCCTGCATCTAGCCTGTCCAATCCCTTTAGGATTTTATACATTTCAATAAGATCCCCTCTCAATCTTCTAAATTCCAACGAGTACAAGCCCAGTTCATCCAGTCTTTCATCATATGAAAGTCCTGCCATCCCAGGAATCAATCTGGTGAACCTTCTTTGTACTCCCCTATGGCAAGGATGTCTTTCCTCAGATTAGGGGACCAAAACTGCACACAATACCCCAGGTGTGGTCTCACCAAGGCCTTGTACAACTGCAGTAGTACCTCCCTGCTCCTGTACTCGAATCCTCTTGCTATGAATGCCAGCATACCATTCGTCTTTTTCACCGCCTGCTGTACCTACATGCCCACTTTCAATGACTGGTCTATAATGATACTCAGGTCTCGTTGCACCTCCCCTTTTCCTAATCGGCCACCATTCAGATAATAATCTGTTTTCCTGTTTTTGCCACCAAAGTGGATAACCTCACATTTATCCACATTAAATTGCATCTGCCATGAATTTGCCCACTCACCTAACCTATCCAAGTCACTCTGCATCCTCTTAGCATCCTCCTCACAGCTAACACTGCCGCCCAGCTTCGTGTCATCCTTATCAAAGCTGCGACAGGTCCTTGTCACACCAAGAACTGAGAAATTAAGCTTAAAGATTCCCTTCTCTTACCAATTCTGGAGTCAGTGCCATTGTAAGGATCAAAGAAGGTGTAGCAGATACTGATAAGAAGGGTTATATCAGAAAGGCTGAGGAACTTAATGTCCTCAGCTTTTGCTATTTCCTAAAAATATGTAATTTTCAAAAGAACCACAAGTCATTCTTGATACTTTAATTAACTTCCACTTTTCTATAAATGAAAATTTTTCTTTAGGAAAATTTAGTTTTTTAGCTTAGGCTCACCCTGATGTAGTTTTGAAGTATATTCTTACACAAACTATTCTTAAACTACACGTTATGTAATAATTTCCTTCCTATCATTCCTCTGGATGATGAAGACCAACAGCAGAACTTCAATCTGTTCACTCAGGTCAACTCCAGCTATTTGGCTCCCTTTGTTATAGAGGAGTGTTTTCCACCTCTACAACATAAGACGTTCAGGGTACCTGAGTGGAGAATGCTCAGCTTCTGTTCTGCATTTGGCACTTGTGATTTAGTTGTTCGTGGAATCTGGGTGATACTGGCAAGGCCACAGCTCATACCCTTTCCATTTTCCCCAAGGGCACAGCAGTGGCATTCTCTTTAAACTGTTAAAGTTCTTCTATTGTCTGGCTCCTTCAATAACCCTTGAAGTAAAATATGGTTTTATTTTTCCATGAATGCACCATGTAGCTTACGGTCAATGTGCTCCTTGGTCTTAAGAAGCAGATCAATTAGAGTCAAATCCTCATGGATTAGTTTGTTATTTTGCATCACTTTTACTGAGGCAGAATTTATATTTCTAATGACAAGTTAGATGGCAACAGCTTCTGCAAAGATATCCCAGTCCCAATGCAATATGTACTTGAGTTGAATAATTAAACAGCTTTGATCATTTACAATTTTGCAATCAATCAATGCGGCCAATTAATGCGGGAGGAGAGAGTGCAGCGTGCTGCGCGTGCACAGCCCTCTGCTGTAAATGATATCGTATCCGTTAAATAGGGGCCGTGGACAATTCAGCTTTGATGGAGACAGATGTGAAAGCATAGAGGAACATCTGGAGAAATTTCTGAAACGCCCGTTCGCTGCTGTCGTTACTGCGCGATCGTGAATCTTCCAGAGGGAAGGTCTCAACATCCCTGTCTTTGCTTGCTGTTGGCGACCGAGATTGAGGTCGAATCGCTCGGATAGAGATGGTGCTCGGTACTTGGTGTCGGAGAGCTGATCGGAGGCTCGAAGTTTTCGGACGACTCAGAGTCGGACTGTGGTCGGGCACGGCAATGAGTTTTTCTTCCTTCTCCTGTCTGCGTGAGATGTGGGACATTTGAGAGACTTTGAACTTTTTACTGTGCTCATGGACTATTCTTCATCAAGTTATGGTATTGTTGCCCTGTTGTAACTGTATGTTATAATTATGTGGTTTTGTTAGTTTTTTCAGTCTTGGTCTGTCCTGTGTTTTGTGATATCACACCGGAGGAAATATTGCATCATTTCTTAATGCCTGTTTACTAAATGACAATAGAAGAGGACTGCGTGTCTTCATAATCTAAAAACATCAATACACTTCACAATCTTTTATGTATATAAGCTATGTAATGTATTTATATTTATTTCATTTTCTTAATTATTGTATTCTTTATCTTATTTTCTGTGCTGCATCAGATCCAGAGTAACAATTGGTACATTCTCATTTACAATTATGTACTGTAAATGACATTAAACAGTCTGAAATAACTTGAAAAAGGTAATAATGAAATTCCTTCATGTTATAGTCTAGGGCCCACCAGGTCTCAGATATGACTTGATCTAATTTGATTCCTTCAAACACATTAAGTTACACTTTTTCGAGAACACAAATTGACTGTATTGTATTAGCTTTCAAGTTCCTATATGAATTAATTTTTAGGGACAAGTCTGTTCTGGTGCAAGATGTTATTTGCAGCCTTTCAGCATCCGATAAATACCAATTCAGCCTCACAGTAGCAAGGACTCATGAAGAATGAAATTAGATCAAGTCATATCTGAGCCCTGGTGGGCTCTGGCCTATAACATGAATCGCTGTTAACACTAGGCTTTCCACATATTCTTACCTGTAGGTGGCACATGGATTTCTTTCAGCGATAGAGCTGTAATGGAGAAGTTGTTTCTTTTTTCCCTTGGATAAAAGGTTAATGTATTATATTGTAGAAGTCTACCACTCTATAATTGGTGCACAGAGGAAGAAAGCTATTTTCATTGGCAGATGGTTTAAGGACCAAGGGTACATATTTAAAATGATGGGCAAAAGATACACAGGGATTGTGAGGAAAAACTTAATGCGGAGCAGAAAGCAGAATTTGAAAGTTACATGTAAACAAGTGGGTCTCATATAGATCCTTGGATAGGAAATGGATGGACACTTGAAAGTGTAATCTGCATGGCTATGGAGAAACAGTGTGGGGCATTGGTGGTTGAGATTGATCTACTAAGAGCCGGCGGTAACTTAATAGCATGGCCACCTTCTATGCCATAAAAATTAATGATCCTATGATTCTACGACCTGCTATGATTCTGGACTTGTGCTTGATGAAGACTGTTGATTTCAGTATCTTGAAGTGGGAAAGGTAAAACCAACACAGGTATTCACAGTTGATTTTTGTCTTGTTTTGTGTTGTAAAGGGAACATACATTGCCAGTTTTTCTCTATTAATCGCTTTCAGCAACAAAAAGTAAAATAATATTTTCTACATGTCTGTTATTCATTGTAAGTATTAAGAAATGGGAGTAACAGGTTCCTCTATATGATGACAGATTAATCCTTGGTCATAATGAGCAGTCAAGTGTGTCAGCTAGTTGAGGTATTGCCTCATGGTGTGTTCGCATACACAGCAGGGCTGCATGGCAGTTACCATACGCAATTACAGCACCACCTGTAACATTGTGGTTCAATTCTGGGTGCTCCGATTTCCTCCCACATTCCAAGACTTAAGGTTAGGATTTGTGAATTGCGAGCATGCTATGTTGGAGACAGTTGTTGGTTGCCCAGCACAGTTCTCACTGATTTGATTTGATGCAAACAATGCATTTTTCTGTATGTTTCCATGTACGTGTAACAAATAAATCACAGCACCAGTGACCTGAGTCCACTCCTGACATTGCGTGCTGCATGTGTGGAGTTTTCACATATTTCTGTGACACCTGGGTTTCTTCCAGATCTTCCCAACCCCTCCAACATCCTGCAGACAGTTTGCTAGGGTAATTGACCACTGTATGTTGCCTGCAATGAGTGCATAAGAGATAAAATCTGTGGGGAGTTCATGAGAGATGTGGAGAGAATAACTTCTCATGAATCCAAGGTTAGCGTAAATGGCTGGTGATAGTTAGAGTAGTAAATGGCCTGTTTCTGAACTGTATGACTCTATGATTCTACTCCGATCCCAGCACAAAATGAGGCTGTGAAAATGCATTGGAATCAAACATGTAAATAAGAAAGATTTTATGGAATTATACTTGTTCATTTTTGATTTGAGAAGGTGAAAGCTATCACAATATAATTTCATGCATTTTACAAATAATCAAATTGCAAATCTCATCGCTAATTCAGGAATTCCAAGAAAAAAACTGAGGGTTTATCAACAGAGATCTCCAGTTTAAATCAATAGTATTCGACATCTATAGTTTTCAGATCTGAAACTCTATAAGATTGTGGTGAAAAGGATACGACTAGAATGCATAATATGCTTGAATGTGTTAGAGTTTATCTGCAGCAGATCCATTGTAAGAATTATTCTATACATCCATATCACATTGCATGGTCTTTTGTATTGTGGAGACAAAAACTTGAGTACCTCAGTGGCTCAGTATAAATTGTTTTTGAACTAAAACTATTTTCATGGAATGAACTGTAACCTAGAAAATCACCTAGCACCTTATTAAGTGCAGCCAAAATACAAATGTGATTTCTTTCTCCCACACTTAGTAAGGTTGATGCCACTGATTGAATGTTTTAATCCCCAGCACTAATCCTGTTCCCATTTTATGAACTTCTGCTCTCAATAGAACATAAACACTTACTGGCCGCAAGTCATCATGTTCCAAAAAGGTCTAATTTGAAAAAAAAGGTATCTATTTTCACAATCTCTTTACACCTTTCATTCCACTGTTCCTCCCGATGCTGGGTCTAACTTGGATACAGTCCTGAGGATTCCCACTACTTCTCACTATCCTGCACAGCGACTATTATCTATATATGTACCATTCCTACAATCACACTGACATGCAACAAGGCTCTGTGGACAGTCATCAGAAGCCGAAATTCTGGCAGATTTCCCTTTTTCAGCTTGGAGGTTCCTGGGTTGAAATACAGAGTCTCTGTTAGTGTCCTGGTTACAATCAATGATCTCAGTGCAGGTAAGTAGTTGATGCTCTAGATTTATATAGACTGCAGCTGGTCTAGTCCATTGATGTATAAACAAATGGAGCTATCTGTCGGCCATTTCAGAATGATTACTTGTGAGGTGATATATCTGATGGTTGGGACTTCACAAAGGGGTTTTACTCTATGACAATTTCTGTTGGTTATTTGGACTAATATTGAAACAATTGGGAAAAGATGGCTGCAATATGTGAGTTTTTTTATTACGATGCAGCCTTCTAATCTCAATTGCACCAAAATATTGTTATGACCAAGTGTGATAAATAGGTTAGGCCATTTTTACATCCTTTTTTGGTCTTCTCGCAGAAGAGAACTCATCATTTTCAAGTTGTGTTGATACTGCTAGGACTGAGTGAATAAATTTTAATTACTTCTGTCAAATGCTCTCAACTTGATTGTGAGACAAGTTGCCATTTGTTTTCTGGAGAGATTAGCTGTTGAGATCCCAGCTGTTACTAGGATCTCTTGATACGACTTTTGACTTACTTACCATCCAGATCATATCCTCTTCTTGCAACGACCATCAGTTTCACATCACCAGCATTATGAACAACTACTTTCCTATAAATGTCAAACTCTTGAACCAACCTGTACAACCCTAATCCTACTACAGTAATAGAACACTACTGACCACCTCTTTCACTACCATGGCATTGCCTCAAATTGTGTCTTTTTTTTCCCCACAAGGCTCTTGTTTTTGCACAGTTATTTTTCCCTCTCTTTGCTGCCTTGTATAATTTATATAGTAGTAGTAGTCATATTTTATTGATCCCAGGGAAAATTGGTTTTTGTTACAGTTGCTCCATAAATTATAAATAGTAATAGAACCATAAATAGTTAAATAGTAATATGTAAATTATGCTAGTAAATTATGAAATGTCCAGGACCAGCCTATTGTCTCAGGGTGTCTGACCCTCCAAGGGAGGAGTTGTAAACTTTGAAGGCCACAGGCAGGAATGACTTCCTATGACGCTCTGTGCTGCATCTCGGTGGAATGAGTCTCTGGCTGAATGTACTCCTGTGCCCACCCAGTACATTATGTAGTGGATGGGAGACATTGTCCAAGATGGCATGCAACTTGGACAGCATCCTCTTTTCAGACACCACCGTGAGAGAGTCCAATTCCATCCCCACAACATCACTGGCCTTGCGAATGAGTTTGTTGATTCTGTTGGTGTCTGCTACCCTCAGCCTGCTGCCCCAGCACACAATAGCAAACATGATAGCACTGGCCACCACAGACTCGTAGAACATCCTCAGCATCGTCCGGCAGATGTTAGAGGACCTCAGTCTCCTCAGGAAATAGAGACGGCTCTGGCCCTTCTTGTAGACAGCCTCAGTGTTCTTTGACCAGTCCAGTTTATTGTCATTTCGTATCCCCAGGTATTTGTAATCCTCCACCACGTCCACACTGACCCCCTGGATGGAAACAGGGGTCACCAGTACCTTAGCTCTCCCCAGGTCCACCACCAGCTCCTTAGCCTTTTTCACATTAAGCTGCAGATAATTCTGCTCACACCATGTGACAAAATTTCCTACCGTAGCCCTGTACTCAGCCTCATCTCCCTTGCTGATGCATCCAACTATGGCAGAGTCATCCGAAAACTTCTGAAGATGACAAGACTCTGTGCAGTAGTTGAAGTCCGAGGTGTAAATGGTGAAGAGAAAGGGAGACAAGACAGTCCCCTGTGGAGCCCCAGTGCTGCTGTTCACTCTGTCTGATGCACAGTGTTGCAAACACACGTACTGTGGTCTGCCAGTCAGGTAATCAAGATACCAGGGAAGCATCCACCTGCATCGCTGTCAGCTTCTCCCCCAGCAGAGCAGGGCGGATGGTGTTGAACGCACTGGAGAAATCAAAAAACATGACCCTCACAGTGCTCGCTGGCTTGTCCAGGTGGGCGTAGACACGGTTCAGCAGGTAGACGATGGCATCCTCAACTCCTAGTCGGGGCTGGTAGGTGAACTGGAGGGGATCTAAGTGTGGCCTGACCATAGGCCGGAGCAGCTCCAGAACAAGTCTCTCCAGGGTCTTCATGATGTGGGAGGTCAGTGCCACTGGTCTATAGTCATTGAGGCCGCTGGGGCGTGGCGTCTTCGGCACAGGGAGGAGGCAGGACGTCTTCTACAATACAGGAACCCTCCGGAGCCTCAGGCTCAGGTTGAAGACATGGCGAAGTACTCCACATAGCTGAGGGGCACAGGTTTTGAGCACCCTGGTACTGACACCATCCGGTCCTGCAGCCTTGCTTGGGTTGAGACGTTTTAGCTGTCTTCTCACCTGTTCAGCTGTGAAGCCCACCGTGGTGGTTTCGTGTGGGGAAGGGGTATAGTCATGAGACAGGGTGGGGGACTGTGAGGAGGGGTAGGAGGGGAGAGTGGAATATGTGTTGGTTGGGGGCTGACAACAGATGGCTCATGTGGGGGATGGGCAGGGGCCACAATGTCAAATCTGTTAAAGAACAGGTTAAGTTCATTGGCCCTGTCCACACTGCCTTCAGCTCCTCTGTTGTTAGTTTGCCGGAACCCAGTGATGGTCCTCATCCCCCTCCAGACCTCTCTCATGTTGTTCTGCTGGAGTTTCCACTCAAGCTTCCTCCTGTACCTGTCTTTAGCCTCCCTGATCCTTGCTTTCAGGTCCCTCTGTATTTCCCTCAACTCCTCCCTATTTCCATCTCTAAACCCCCTCTTTTTGGCGTTCAGGATGTCCTTAATGTCCTTTGTCACCCATGGCTTGTTATTTGCATAACAAAGTGCATGTGTCGTACCTACATGATTGTGATGTTGCTGCAAGTGAGTTTTTCATCGTGATCATGCCTCACCACATGACAGGAAACTTCATTTCACTCAACTACTTGACTTAATCACTTCTGAAGGATGAGAGTGGGGGGTGTGCATTCAGAGTTGATTGAGTGGGGTGATTGGTTATGAGGAATACCAGAAGTTACTTTACCTTGTGCTATCCTGCTATCCTAATCTATCACGGTTTTCCCAGTTTTGTTTTAACAAATCTTCTTGGGGCTAAGTGGAGATTCTATGCCAGAAGGTTAGAGGGATGGTAAGGTGTAGAGTGTTGATAAGGGTGGTGGTAGTTATCTATAGCACTGGGCACCATGATGCTCAGTTGTGTTATGGCTGTATGAAAGATTCATCTATGAGTGGGATAACTATACTAAAATTGTAAGTATTAAAGGATTGTGCTTCTTTACAATTTACATTGTGCACTAAAGTAATATAATATATACCATACTGAAAATAGAAGCACGAAAGAGAATGGTGGAGGCTTTAAACATCATTTTTTCAGTCCTCCCTGGCTATGGCAGTGTTGTAGCATGAACAAAATCACCAGAGAGGTATTGAAGCTGGAGGTTGTAGAAGTGTTAGTATACAACTAAACCGAGCAGCAGGCATCGTATTGAGACCCTCTTGGAGGAAGAGTCCTCCTGGCCCAATATTCCATGACATTTTTATATGCTAAGGATCAAAGGTAACAGCAGGAAAATTCTATAATTACAATGTATCAACAATGCTTCCTTTGAATTACATATAATTTTTACACACCTTTTTCTTTGGACATACCCATACACTCCAGACACCCAAAATGAATATTAATCAACACTCTCTGGTCTGCAATCAACTGCAGTTCACAGCTCCAGGAATACTCTTGTTCAGGGCTGCATTTTAAATTCAATCTACAATCCATGTTCATGTCTGAAAATTGGTTGCTGGTGAAGTTAATATTTGTGATATACCCTAACTCCAGAATATGCCCTAACAGTAGTACTGTTAGATGATGGCAGTAATGTTAATATTATATGGTTGGTAAGAAGGAGAGAAAGAATTTGCTGAGTAATTACAGGCCAATTGTTCATAGCTGGTGGTGAGCAAATTGTAAACCAATTGTGAAAGATATAATATCATCATCATCATCATGTGCCATGTCGTATGATTTGGGCAATCATGCCCTATGACCATGATTGTTCTTGGCAAAATTTTCTACAGAAGTGGCTTGCCATGGCTTTCTCTGGGCAGTGTCTTTTCAAGACAGGTGAGCCCAGGCGTTGTCAATACTCTTCAGAGATTGTCTGCCTGGTGTCAGTGGTCACATAACCAGGACTTGTGACATGCACCAGCTGCTCATATGATCATCCGTGGCTTTACGTGACTCTGACTGGGGGGCTAAAGGTGCCCAAGGGTAACCTTCATTTAGAAAGGCACAGATTAATCATGGTAGTTGACGTGGTTTAGGGAAGGTTATGTCTGACCAACCACAGAGATCTTTGGGGAGGTAGTAATGATGGTTGACAACAGCAATGCGTTTGATGTAGTTCACATAGATTTTAACAAGATTGTTGACAAGATTCCATATATAAAACTGGATTGGCCATAAGAAATAAATGATAATATTTCAAGAGTGTCTGGAAGGCTGTTGTCTCTGGGGCTTTACGAGACAAAGTTCAGTCTTTTGTGAAATATATTAATGATTTAGATCTAAATGAAAAGTGCATAATTAAGAAATTTGCATGTGAATAAATCATTGGCCTTGTGGTTGACCAATAGGTGGGAAGCTTTAGACTGTGAAAAGATATAAAAGCTTTGGTCAGCTGTGAAGTAAAGCATGTAGTGTGGGGGAGGAAGCATCATGTAACTTGGGAAGGAAATGCACAGTAGAGTGTTTTTGAAGAACAAAGGGATATTTTAGGGTTCATACACAGGCATGAAATTGAAGATACACTAATAAATTGGTTAAGAAGCAGGAGGTACATCATCTGCTGAAGGCTAGATCTGTGGCATTCAAGTCTGGCGACCCAAGTCTGTACCAGAAAACCAGTATGATTTGTGGAGAGCTATTTCAAGGGTGAAGAGACAATTTCCATGAAGTTGGAGGTGACATCAGATGTACAACAACTCTGGCAGGGTTTGCAAGACATTACTTCCTACGAAGCGAAACCCAACAGCATGAATGGCAGCGATGGTTCACTACCAGATGAACTCAATGCCTTCCGCTTCTGCTTCGAAAGGGAGAATATAACTACAGCTGTGAAGATCCCTGCTGCACCTGATGACCCTGTGATCTCTGCCTTTAAAGAAGGTGAACCCTCGCAAGCCAGAAGGTAATGATGGGGTACCTGGTAAGGCTCTGAAAACCTGCGCCAACCAGCTGGCGGGAGTATTCAAGGGCATTTTCAACCTCTCACTGCTATGGGTGAAAGTTCCCACTTGCTTCAAAAAGGCAGCAATCATACCAGTGGCTAAGGAGAATAATGCGAGCTGCCTTAATGACTATCGCCCAGTAGCACTCACATCTACAGTGATGAAATGCTTTGAGAGGTTGTTTATGACTAGACTGAACTCCTGCCTCAGCAAGGACCTGGACCCATTGCCTATCACCACAATAGGTCAATAGCAGATGCAATCTAAATGGATCTTCACATGGCTTTAGACCACCTGGACAACACAAACACCTATGTCAGGATGCTGTTCATCAACCATAGCTCAGCATTTAATACCATCATTCTCACAATCCTGATTGAGAAGTTGCAGAATCTGGGCCTTTGTACCTCCCTCTGCAAATGGATCCTCGACTTCCTAACCAGAAGACCACAATATGTGCGGATAACATCTCCTCCTTGCTGACGATCAACAATGGTGCACCTCAGGGGTGTGTGCTTAGTCCACTGTTCTACTCTCTATATACACATGACTGTGTGGCTAGGCATAGCTCAAATACCATCCATAAATTTGCTGATGATACAACCATTGTTGGTAGAATCTCAGATGGTGACGAGAGGGCATACGGGAGCGAGATATGCCAACTAGTGGAGTGGTGCTGCAGCAACAACCTGGCACTCAACATCAGTAAGACAATTGAGTTGATTGTGGACTTCAGGAGGGGTAAGACAATGGAACACATACAAAGCCTCATAGAGGGATCAGAGGTGGAGAGAGTGAGCAACTTCAGTTTCCTGGGTGTCAAGATATCAGAGAACCTATCTTGGGTACGAGCCTACAAAGTACCCAGGACATTTTTAAGGAGCAGCGTCTCAGAAAGGCAGCATCCATTATTATGGATCCCCAGCACCCAGCGTACACCCTTTTCTCACTGTTACCATCGGGTAGGAGGTACAGAAGCCTAAAGGCACACAGTCAGTGATTCAGGAACAGCTTCTTCCCCTCTGCCATCCAATTCCTAAATGGACATTGAACCCGTGAACATGACCACACTTTTTTAATACATATTATTTCTGTTTTTGCATGATTTTTAATCTATTCAATATATGTGTACTGTAATTGATTTACTTATTTACTTATTATTGTTAATATTTTGTTTTTTTCTCTTCTTCTTCTTCTTCTATATTATGTATGCATTGAACTGCTGCTGCTAAGTTAACAAATTTCACGACACATGCCAGTGATAATAAACCTGATTCTGAGAGGCAAAAGGCATACACAATTCTTTCATTCATTAGTTGAAGCATTAACTTAAGAGCAGGGAGATTAAGCAAGAGCTGTGTGCTTAGTGGTGAGATTCCGTTGGAGATGGTGGAAGTTTCAGAGAATTATGCGCTGGATATAATTCTCTGAAACTTCTGTCACCTCCAACAGGATCCCACCACCAAGCACATCTTTCCTCCCCCCCCCAACTTTCTGATTTCTGCAGGGATCGCTCCCTATGCAACTCCCTCGTCCATTCGTCCATCCCCACTGATCGCCCTCCTGGCACTTATCCTTGCAAGCGCAAAAAGTGCTACACCTGCCCCTACACCTCTTCCCTCACTACTATTCAGGGCCCCAAACAGTCCTTCCTGGTGAGGCGACACTTCGCCTGTGGATCCGTTGAAGTCATTTACTGTGTTCGGTGCTCCTGGTGTGGGCTCCTGTACGACGGAGAGACCTAACGTAGATTGGGGGACTGCTTCACCGAACATCTATGTTCCATCCACCTGAACAAACAGGATCTCCCAGTGGCCACATATTTTAATTCCACTTGCCATTCCGATTCCAATATGTCCATCCGTACTTAAAGTGGAGGAACAACACCTTTTTTTCCATCTGGGTAACCTCCAATGGACTAAACATCAACTTCTCAAACTTCCGATAATGCTCCCTTCTTCATATCCCATCGCCTTTTCCCTCTCACACCTCATCTCGCCAATCAACTTCCCAGCTCTTTACTTCATCCCTTCCTCTTCAGGTTTCACCTATCACCTGGCAGTTCTCTCTCCCCTCCCTCCACCTTTTAAAACTACTCTTCTGAATTTTTTCTCCAGTCCTGCCGAAGGGTTTTGGCCCGAAAGATCGACTGTATTTTTTTTCCATAGATGCTGCCTAGCCTGCTGAGTTCCTCCAGCATTTTGTGTGTGCAGATTGAAAGTAGTTGGTAGAAGTATCCAGGGAATAGAAAAGTGGAGTTATGCAATTTGCCAGTTGAAATAGTGGAAAAGCAGTAACTCTCAACAATCTTGACACATTTCACTTGGATGTGGACTTGAAGAGCGGTCACCTACAGGGCTGTAAACCTAATACCAGATGGCAGAATTACAGTTTGCAGCTCTTGTTTGACTGCTACGGGCACAAATCATCTGAATGGCTTCCAATGAATCTTTTACAAGTTTATGGGTTCTAAATGCTATTTGGGAGTCATCATCTCTTTACATTGGCAGGGTCATTATTGCCTGGTAGCAATATCCTGCACGAGCTGTAATGTGGAAGTGAGTCAGGGATAGCTCAGCCAACCCTTGAATCTGGTCCCACAATTGGAACGACTGGTAACTTTACACTTGATTTTCCAGCAATCCGCCCCACCACTCCCACCAACCCCACCTTCTACTGTCATGCTATGCTCTGTCCTGGAAAACATAAACATAAACTGGAAAAATGACTAAGGCAACAGGGAGGGGAGACATTCTGAAAGCTTATCATTAATAACCTTGATTATAAAAAAATTACGTGAACTATGAGTTTGACATCAAATAATCTGTTCTTTTTGGGTGATGTAATTCACCACCAAAGCAAGAACTACCTCTGTTCTATTCTTAAAGTGTGCTGTAGCTCACACACAACACCAGAAGGCAATTGAATGAGATAGTTATTGAGATACTGAAGAACTACTTAACATTCGGATAGCTTAAGTACATATTTTATGCTCAAGCTACCATCAGTACAACTTTTAGTCTACCTTACACAATAGCCTCAGCTCATTAAACATGTCTCTATTCTTTAACCTAGAATCATTCATAAGGCCCTTCTCTGATGTATCGCCGCTGTTCATTGGCTGATGGTCTTGCTAAGGCATTGTCTATTAGTATCGAATTCCTGGTTCACACCATTGACACCCTGTGCTTCAGAGGTGAGGTGAGTGACATTGACAGCAGTTCAATGAAAATTGATGAATAAGAACAAATTATAAATAAGGAGATTTAACTCATTTATAATTAAGTTAAATTAAAAGGAGAAAAAGCTTACTCGTTCCATCATTCTGCCACTATGCCATGCAGCCATAAAGTCGAAAACTTCCCCCAAAAGATCAGTAAAATGCAACTTTGTAACAAATCAGTAAAAGTCACTCCACCTGTGGAATACTTTGATATTAAATGCATCAAAATCTTCACCACACAAAGTTGACGAATTATTTCCTAGGATCAATGGAAATCATGTTATTAGGCCTGCAGATCTGTGTTAGAAGGCTTCTCGATAGAAAGTACACATGCCACACCACCACACCAGATTCCTTGTTTGTCTGATACCACCCTACCTTGTACATCCAAACAGGTTCCAAAATCAAAGGAGCTTTTGCAATCACAGTTATGCTGATAGACCCAGAAAGTTACGTTTAGCACTGAAATTTACATGAGTCTGAATCAAGTTTAATATCACTGGCATATGTGATGAAATGTGTTATTATGCAACAGCAGGACATTGCAATACATAATAATAAAATCAGCAAATTACAGTAAGTAAAGATATATTTTTAAAGTTAAAATAAATAAATAGTGCAAAAAGAGGGAAAAAAGTACTGAAAAAGTGTTCATGGGTTCTATGTCCATACAGAAATCTGATGGCCAAGTGCAAGAAGTTGTTCCTGAACGTTGAGTATAAAAATATATATGCTTCTAAACATTTGGTAAGTTACATAATGTGGAACTGCATGTGGTGCAGGTACTACAATAATGTAAAAAGTATTACTTTGTATCAGCCAGATATCATTTGAACACAGGGTTTCTATTACCACAAATTATCTTTCTTATAATCTACATTTGACATTTTCATCACATATCAGCTATTTCCTTTGCTGGCAATCTTTTTATAATGGTCTCCTTTCATCCAATCAAATTTTATGAGATCTTCTTACCATGTTAATCAACTTTTGAGATCGTTATTATCCAGGCGGTTTACTTTCCAGCAAAAGATAGCTCTTCTCTTGTCAAGTTCTTTCTTGTTGTGAATTCCTTCATTAGTTTGTGCAGGTCACACCTTGCAAAAAAGCCCTGGGTTGTCTTGCAGCTTTGGTTATAGTCCCATCTACATTCAACCTTGATTACTAAAGGTATCATTAGCATTAGCTAGATTCAAATGAAAAGATTAACTTGCTCATTTCCTGTTATTAAAGGACTACATCAGAATAATTCCAACTATTTTACAACTGGAGAGCTTAATATGTTACTGATGGTAAATGAACATACATCGTTGTGGAAATAATAACATTGAATTTGCGCCAAAATGTTTTAACACGTCATGGCAGGATATAGATCACCCAGCTATTTCAGGAGATATCGTGTTGTAAGTGATTCCTTAGACATTTGTGGTGGTGTGAATGCTTACTTTACTGTGGATTTTAAACCCTGCTTGTGTAGCAGTACATGAACAGACTTCGTAAAACTTCTGATTTGTTTTAAATGTAGCAGGTCCAATTTTTTAAAAAAAATTGTGACCAGCACTTGCAAGGCTAGCATTAAATAGCCATCTACCATTGCTCTCAAAAAGGTAAAAATGATAATAATGGCAAAATTTATTGAACCACTGCAGTCTTTCGAGAAGCTATTGGTCTGCTCCACACCCAAACCCTGTGGGAATAGACATGGTAGAGGAAGTTGTAGAGGCAGGTACAATTACATCGTTAAAATGCATTTAGACAGGTATAATTTATGTTTAATTTATGTTTTCCTGTGCGTGCTGCTTATATGATGCTACGTGCCTGTAAAGTTTCTGCAGGTAAGTTTTTCATTGCATGGGTAATTACAAACAAAATTATGAGGGGTATCATGAGGGGTATAGATAGGGTAAAAACAAGCAGGCTTTCTCCATTGAGGTTGGATGCATCTACAACCGGAGGTCATGGGTTAAGGGTGAAAGGTGAAAAGTTTAAGGGAAGCATGAGGGAAACTTCTTCACTCAGAGGGTCATGAGGGTGTAGAACGAGCTGCCAGCATGAGTGTTGCATGAGAGCTCGATTTCAATGTTTAAGAGAAATTTGGATAGGTACATGGATGGTAGGGGTATTGGGGGGGGGGTTTGGTCCCCATGCAGGTCGATGGGAGTAGGCAGCTTAAATGGGTTGGCACGGACTAGATTGGCTGAAGGGCCTGTTTCTATGCTGTACTATTCTATGACATGTATTTGCCTATAGAAGTAAACTCAGCTTTAACTTTTGGCCCTATGGATATGAAAATTTGAGATGGATACAGACCAAATGCTGGCAAATGGGACAAGTTCCAATAAGCATCTTGGTTGGTATGGATGAGTTAGGCCAAAAGGGTCTGTTTCTGTGCTTTATGACCTAATGACAATGCATTCAAATTGGGCCTTTAATCTGGAGGCAGTAAGGAAATAAAAGGCTCATTAATTAAACTTGACTTAAAGTAATTCAAAATCAAAATATACAATAAAAATATGAAAAGGAACAGAGAATGTTGGAATTGCTCAGCAGGCCAGGCAGCAAGTGTGGTTCGAGAAGCAGACTGAGCATTCTATGTCAATGATATTTCAGCATCTGGTTCCAAGTGTTAGAAGCTTCTTTCTCCCTACATGTGACCTAACCTGCTGAGCAACTGAGAAAAAGAACTGACAGAGAAAAAAAACTGTCATTCTTGGAAGATGGCATTGAGGATATAGAATGAAGGTAATCAGAAGGTAATCAATAAGGAAAAGTAGCCCAAGGTATAATCCTTCTGCACATTAAGTTTTAAAACGTGGAATACATTGGCAAGGTAATAATGAAGGCAGATTTAATTGTAGCATTCAAAAAGGATCTGGATTAGTATTTGAAAGGATAGATTTTGTGCAGTTATAGAGAGAGGATGGGAGATTTGAAATGACTGGATTGCTATTACAATGAGGCAAAATTGTTTCCTTTGATGTTGTGACCATTTTGTTGTGCTGGTGTTCCATGGCTCCTTACTTCCAGCACTTTCTGTTAGATTGAAAGAGATTTTCTTTCAACTATATTCAAACTGTTAATTAGTGTATTCACTGGGATTAAATGAATGGACTGATAATTTATTCTCGAGTCAGTGCGGCCAGAAGAAAACCCCATGTTAAGAAACTAGCAGGAAGAAATCTCATGCAGGTTTCATTCGAGAATTACACAAAGGTTTGAGCCCATGCCATTGAGTCAGAAATATTGCAGAGTTTGAGATATAATGCTTCCTGGTGCTTCTTAAAACCAAAACGTCAAATTTTCTTTAATGTAGGGTTTGAAAACCCTGCCACAGCTGGGGCAAGAAATGTGTATAGTAATGAAAGAGTACTTCATTGTAAGAAGTACTGTTTCAGATGGGATGTCAGACAGACGTGTTGTCTACCCTCTGGGCTCCGTTGCAAAAATAGAAGGGGATCATGGGATTTGTAGAAGCCTGACCTATTCCAAAAGCAAAACAGCTTCAAATACTTCAGATTTTGTGGCACAAATTGCCCTTTGCATTTCGTTATTACCTGGGCAAGAAAGTATTATGGGTTTTCTTGAAGACAAAAAGGCATTTTCCTGTCTGTAAATGATTTAAGGTTTTGAGAAGTAGGCATTGAAATGATTATTGTGGGTTGAAATTCATGATTTCACTTGTTAGGCCCTCAGATTAGTTTGATTTTGAGCATTTTTTGAGGGTAAATTGTATCATGTCAAAGTAAATGATTTTAAGCCAATAGTCAATTGATAAAATAAACAACTAACAGTCCCGGGGAAACTGCCTGTGATTTATTTTTACAGCTATGATCAAATGCATTTGCTTTCCACTTCTGTGGTGTTACAAACAGCTTTTGGCTGAAGTTATTTATGTTACCAGGCATCTTAAAAGCCCAGACTCAAGATTCAGCACTGTATAGTGCTTGTTTAGAAGCTGGAAAAAAGTGGACCCCTATCTCATCTAAACCTCCATGGAATGTTTATGGCAACCAACCCAAAGCAAAAGGGTTAGAGCATGACCCAGGATAAGTCCTTCAATTGTAATTATCTCTGTAATGTAAGACAGGTTGAATGCACAACAGTCATTAGAGCTATTCTAGACATTGATGCCTCACCAGGTCCTGACATGCTCTCCTCTTGGGTACAGCTCACATTTCACAAGGATCATGTTCGCTGTTAAGAATTATCTTCAGTATGTCTGCTGACAAACAGGATGTGGTGTCCATTATTCAATACATCACAGAGATGTTTATATTCTGAGAAGCAGTCTTAAAGCTTCTTCCTCGCTGCTCACAGCCAGGCTTTCAGGTTATTTTCTTCCATGTGCCATGGACCATTCCTATATCCACATTTGCTTAAGATATTGCTGATGTCGACATTTTTTGATGTTTCGTAGTACTTTCTGATATAATATTTAATGGACAGACTACAATAATGAGCTTTGATGTAATATGATCAAAAATCTACACTTAGTACGTTACTTTTCATATAGCAGGCCTGTGTGAAGATGAGAAAATTCTACACAAACATGACAACATAAAGCAACAACTCAAAATGCTGGAGGAACACAGCAGATCAGGTGGCATCTATGGAAATGAATAAATAGTTAACGTTTCAGGCCGAGACTCTTCTTCAGCACTTGAGATGGTGCTGCTGAAGCCCAGCAACTACTTACTGGTGGCAAACGAAACAAAGAATACAACTAAATACTCTATTGAAAACTACTGTAAAATTTACGGTGACCGATCACCGCAAACAATAGAAAGTGAGGTTGGGTCAAGGGCTGAAGCATGGTGGTGCGAGGCGAAGTCGATGTATGTTCGAGGCCAAGTCAGAACGAGATCAAGGCATACTCGAGGTAAAGTTGGAGCAAGTGAAGCGGAGCAAGGTTGGAGCAGAGTAGAAGCAGATTCGATGCCCCTGCACCTAAACCGAGAGCAACGTTTGATCGATCTAAGCATTAGGCCGATTTGGAGGTGTCAGATATGAGCCAGGCCATGGCAGTGGGGTCCCGGCCCAGAGGGTATCGATGCAACGGGGTCCTAGCGCAAGGAATAACCTGACGTTTGAACGATTTAAATGCCAGGCCAGATGGATTGAAAAGGCAGGGTGTTGGTCTGGCTCTGCTTGCAGCTCCCCAATGTTTGCTCGGCTCTGTGCTGAACTGAGGCTAGGGCTGTGGCCTGCTCTGGCTACTACTTGCTTTCTGTCTTTGGGGTCTGTAACGTTCACTTGGTTCTCTGTTGAACAGAGGTTGAGGCTTTGGCCTCCTCCTGCTGCTCTGGGCTTTGTGTCTATGGACTCACTTTGTTTTGAATGCTACGCAACACACATCAAAGTTGCTGGTGAACGCAGCAGGCCAGGCAGCATCTCTAGGAAGAGGTACAGTCGACGCTTTGGGCCGAGACCCTTTGTCAGGAATAACTGAAGGAAGAGCTAGTAAGAGATTTGAAAGTTGGAGGGCAAGGGGGAGATCTGAATGAATGCTATTTGCTTACTTTTATTGTTTGCACATTTTGTTTCTCTCTCTCTCTCTCTGCACACTAGATGTTTGACGATCTTCTTTTTTATGGATTCTTGTAGGTTTCTTTGTTTGATGACTGCCCGTAAGGAGACAAATCTAAAGGTTGTATAATGTAGACACACTTTGATAATAAATGCACTTTGATCTTTGAACTTTGAAAGGAGGGGTGAAGGGCGGCATGGCAGCACAACGCTTTACCGTACCAATGACCAGGGTTCAATTCCTGATGCTGCCTATAAGGAGTTTGTACGTTCTCCCATGACCGTGTGGATTTCCTCCCATGTTCCAAAGACATACCAGTTGGTAGATTAATTGCTGATTGTAAATTGTTTTGTGATTAGGATAGGATTAATTTGGAGGATCTCTGGGCGGCCAGAATAGCCAGAAAGGCCTACTCTGTGTTGTATCTTAAATAAATAAATCGAATGAACCAGCGGGGGCGGGGGTGGGAAAGAGATAGCTGGAAGGTGACAGGTGTAGCCAAGTGGGTAGTAGGAAAGGTAAAGGGCTGAAGAGGAAACGGTCTGGTAAGAGAGGAGAGAGAACCATAGGTGAAAGGGAAGGAAGAAGGGACCCAGGGGAGATGATAGGCAGATGAGATGAGAAGAGAGCGGAGAAGATGAGATGTGAGGTAAGATGAGATGAGAAGGGGCCAGAGTGGGGAATTGCAAAAGAGGGGAGGAGAGGGGAGGCAATAATTTTTTTTATGGGAAGGAGAAATTGATATTCATGCCATCAGGTTGAAGGCTACCCAGGAGGAATATAAAGTGTTGCTCCTCTGTCCTAAGGTTGGCCTTATTGTAGCAGAAGAGGAAGCCATAGACCAACATGTCAGTACGGGCATGCATGGCTGGCCTGAGCTGGAAGGTCGTCTATTCACCTTCAGAATACTACTCAACCCTACTTAAGGATTCTTCCATTAAAGTTTGACCAAAAAACTAAACCCTTTATGAAAGATATTAATTATGCTGGAGATAAATCTGCCTAAAGTGTCTATGTTGCAGTCTGATCTTTTGAAAAATAAAAACTGCAGTTAGCATTTTTGTATTCCTTTTACAGCAGGCAAACTTTCCAAAGTGTCTGACAGATGCTTGGCAGGTTAAGACAGTGGAGATATTGAAATATTTATCATAGGATCTTCTGGTCAAGATGGTGCCTGCATACAACATTCCTTCCGTCAACATTTTCAGGATAGATCAAGAAACCATATATTTCACTTCTTTTATATCTTCTACATTTGTTTCTCACCTTGGAGGTGATTCTGGAACCGTTAGAGCGTGTGGTTTGCTGTTTGAAGATTGTTTGGGTATTCCAGCGTTCTGTAGTCTCCGAGAGGAATCCGGGAAGCAGAGGCAGTGTGCGCGATCCCCATGGTGAACAGACTATATGACGGGGTGCAAACCAATGTTTGACTCCATTTCACTGATTAAAGCTTCCATTGCCTGCTGATTAAAGTAATGAGGGAGATTGAAACATCGAGGATGTGCTTAATGTGAGCGCTGGCTGTGTCTTTTGATCGCTCTGGGCTGCTCTGCTACCAGAGAGGAGAGAGCCTATGGCTTTGCCTGGAGAAGGTTACTCAGGTTTTCTGTGTTTTGGATATGGACATGGACTGTAGACTTTCTTCAGTCTCATAGTTTTTTATATTCTGTGTTGTTCACCCAATCATACTCATTTTTTGTGTGTGGGGATGGGGAATTTGGGGGCTGATGTGCCTGTTCTGTTTTGTTTGTTTATTTGGTGCAGAGATTTGGGGTTGATGTATCAGTTTTTGTCCAGTTTTTTGTACAGTGAGGGAGTTTTGGGAGTTGATGATTGTGCTGCCTTTCTCTTTTTCTTAGTTTCATGGCTACCTGACAAAGAATTTCAGAGTTGTATGCTTTGATAATAAATGAACCTTTGAATTCTAATCATGCAAAAGTTATTGAGTCCACCTTGGCTCCCTGTAGTAGAAACTATCCACAGCTATTTCATTGCTCTTTCCCACAGCCCGGAAAATTACTTTCCATTAAATGTCCATCTAATTCATTTTTTTAAATGCCTGTTATTTTTAGATTTGTTTCTAAAATTCTTTCACGCAATGAGTACCAGATTGTCACCTGTCCCTACATAATTTTGTCTTTTTTCACGTTGCCTTTATATTCAATGCCCATCACTTTAAATCCATTCTCAAGATCTTTGTATCATGTGTTAAAGGGAATGTGTTCTGTCTCTCTACATTACTTAGTGCTTGTTTGGAAGCTGGAACTAAGTGGACTCCATCTCATCCAAAGCTCCATGAAACATTTATTTTTTGTTTAACAATGAAATGTGTTGGGATGTTTAACTGTCCTATAAGTGACATTTAAAGTTAAACTGTTAGATTTTTGATAACGAAGTGTTGGGAAGTTTTATTGTAAGTCATAATAGCAATTTTTTCTCAGAAGTGGTTGTAAAATGTAAATGGCTAGTGATTCAAAGTACTCAGGGACTTAAGATGGTGACTGAAGATTGTCCTAATGAAACGTGTTGAGATGTTTTGCTATATTAAATGTGATATTCAAATTGTGAGATTTTTGATAATCGAGAGTTGTATCCAATCCCATTCTTTTGCTGTTTTCTGAAATCCTGAAAACTAGATGTCTGTCCAATTCACTTTTTAAATACCTGATAAGATAATAATGGATTATCCATGCGAGATGGCTTGAATCTAATAAATAGAGTTTAAATGCAGGGAGACGTTAATAGAGGAAGTGAACTTATTGAAAAGTTAGTGAAGATGTGGGTTCAAATACTAAAGGTTGCTAAATAGTTCACTGTGGAAACTAAGAGAAGAAAAAGAAGCTATTGTAAAGAAGAAGCAGTTAAAAAGAAAGATCAGGTGGTTATAATAAACTTAATGCACAAAGTAGAAGATGGTTACCAGAGGAGTAGGAGACAAATCAACAACAAAGGAAGGCGTAGCAGGACAAGCTGGATATTACAAAGCAAAAGGAAAGAGTTATGTGCCATCATCTTTCTGTCAAGATCATAAAGCTGTTACTGGCATCCCTGGTAAGTCTATGGATGACAAGGTTCAGGTTTGCAAATGGAGATGTGGAAAGGACGAGTAATCAATGATCCATTGACAGCTTTCCTGTAGGATCAACAAATTGAGAGTGAAGCTATCAAGATAAACCTCTGATCTCCAGTGGGAAGATCAATGCAGTCGGAGATGGAGAAGTTAAGCAAGGTGGTTACATGCGGTAGTGAGGTACCATTGGAAGTCCACTGTTGCCTCTTAACTTGGGAGAAAGATCATTGCAATACCGGATAAACGAATCACCTCACGTGGGACAAAATAATATTAACTTCAAAAACTTAATCAGTGTACTACTAGCCTTAGCCAATAATAATTAGTTTATTGCAAGATCCCCAGGATTGTTCCACAGAGATCATGTTTGATTCATTTACTATAGTTGTTAACTTCTGTTGCATTTTTGGGTTTTTCACCAACTCCTCAATCTTGAATATAGAACATAGAACATAGAACATAGAATAGTACAGCACGGTACAAGCCCTTCGGCCCACAATGTTGTGCCGACCCTCAAACCCTGCCTCCCACATAAGCCCCCACCTTAAATTCCTCCATGTACCTGTCTAGTAGTCTCTTAAACTTCACGAGTGTATCTACCTCCACCACTGACTCAGTCAGTGCATTCCACGCAGTAACCACTCTCTGAGTAAAAAACCTTCCTCTAATATCCCCCTCGAGCTTCCCACCCCTTACCTTAAAGCCATGTCCTCTTGTATTGAGCAGTGGTGCCCTGGAGAAGAGGTGCTGGCTATCAACTCTATCTATTCCACTTATTATCTTGTACACCTCTATCATGTCTCCTCTCACCCTCCTTCTCTCCAAAGAGTAAAGCCCTAGCTCCCTTAATCTCTGATCATAATGCATACTCTCTAAACCAGGCAGCATCCTGGTAAATCTCCTCTGTACTCTTTCCAATGCTTCCACATCCTTCCTATAGTGAGGCAATCAGAACTGGACACAGTACTCCAAGTGTGGCCTAACCAGAGTTTTATAGTGCTGCATCATTACATCACGACTCTTAAACTCTATCCCTCGACTTATGAAAGCTAACACCCTATAAGCTTTCTTAACTACCCTATCTACCTGTGAGGCAACTTTCAGGGATGTACCCCGAGATCCCTCTGCTCCTCCACACTACCAAGTACCCTGCCATTTACTTTGTACTCTACCTTGGAGTTTGTTCTTCCAAAGTGTACCACCTCACACTTCTCCGGGTTGAACTCCATCTGCCACTTCTCAGCCCACTTCTGCATCCTATCAATGTCTCTCTGCAACCTTTGACAATCTTCTACACTATCTACAATACCACCAACCTTTGTGTCATCTGCAAACTTGCCAGCCCACCCTTCTACCCCCACATCCAGGTCCGTTAATAAAAATCACATAAAGTAGAGGTCCCAGAACAGATCCTTGTGGGACACCAGTAGTCACAATCCTCCAATCTGAATGTACTCCCTCCACCATGACCCTCTGCCTTCTGCAGGCAAGCCAATTCTGAATCCACCTGGCCAAACTTCCCTGGATCTCATTGCTTCTGACTTTCTGAATAAGCCTACCGCGTGGAACCGTGTCAAATGCCTTACTAAAATCCATATAGATCACATCCACTGCACTACCCTCATCTATATGCCTGGTCACCTCCTCAAAGAACTCTATCAGGCTTGTTAGACATGATCTGCCCTTCACAAAGCCATGCTGACTGTCCCTGATCAGACTATGATTCTCTAAATGCCCATACATCCTATCTCTAAGAATCTTTTCCAACAGGTTTCCCACCACAGACGTAAGGCCCACTGGTCTATAATTACCCGGACTATCCCTACTAACTTTTTTGAACAAGGGGACAACATTTGCCTCCCTCCAATCCTCTGGTATCATTCCCGTGGACAATGAGGACATAAAGATCCTAGCCAGAGGCTCAGCAATCTCTTCCCTCGCCTTGTGGAGCAGCCTGGGGAATATCCCATCAGGCCCTGGGGACTTATCCGTCCTAATGTATCTTAACAACTCCAACACCTCCTCTCCCTTAATATCAATATGCTCCAGAACATCAACCTCACTCATATTGTCCTCACCATCATCAAGTTCCCTCTCATTGGTGAATACCAAAGAGAAGTATTCATTGAGGACCTCGCTCACTTCCACCGCCTCCAGGCATATCTTCCCACCTTTATCTCTAATCGGTCCTACCTTCACTCCTGTCATCCTTCTTTTCTTCACATAATTGAAGAATGCCTTGGGGTTTTCCTTTACCCTACTCACCAAGGCCTTCTCATGCCCCCTTCTTGCTCTTCTCAGCCCCTTCTTAAGCTCCTTTCTTTCTTCCCTATATTCCTCAATAGACCCATCTGATCCTTGCTTCCTAAACCTCATGTACGCTGCCTTCTTTCACCTGACTAGATTTTCCACCTCACTTGTCACGCATGGTTCCTTCGCCCTACCATTCTTTGTCTTCCTCACCAGGACAAATTTGTCCCTAACTTCCTGCAAGAGATCTCTAAACATCGACCACATGTCCATAGTACATTTCCCTGCAAAAACATCATCCCAATTCACACCTGCAAGTTCTAGCCTTATAGCCTCATAATTTGCCCTTCCCCAATTAAAAATTTTTCTGTCCTCTCTGATTCTATCCTTTTCCATGATAATGCTAAAGGCCAGGGAGCGGTGGTCACTGTCCCCCAGATGCTCACCCACTGAGAGATCTGTGACCTGACCTGGTTCATTACCTAGTACTAGATCTAGTATGGCATTCCTCCTAGTCGGTCCTGTCCATATACTGTGACAGGAATCCATCCTGGACACACTTAATAAACTCTGCCCCATCTAAACCCCTGGAACTAATCAGGTACCAATCAATATTAGGGAATAACTGCTACTTATCTACCATGAATGGTTTTAAGGTTAAATTAAGAGCACAATGACTGCGACCCTCGTATGATCTGAGGTCATTACATTTTGTATGGTCTATTTCAGGTTAAAGTTAAATCTTTCAATGAACTCTAACTTAGAATACCTTACATAGTAGAGACAGCAATTAATAATTCACTTTTGGTGTAAAGCAGAAGATTGGTCATATATATAAATGTCTATAAATGAAGTCTTATGACAGATAGATCATTTTCTGTGCCTTTGCCTATTGTGTTGAAATGAGCTCTGTTTGGCCTGCTTCAGATTATATCTTCAATACCAATATGTTCTTTGCATCAGTTCAATAACCCTATGCTTGGTTACTAAAGGCATTACTCTAGGGCCACACCAATGAATGAAATGGCACAACAGTTATTTTCTAAATCTATAATTATTGCAAAGACAAATTTGCTACTGCTTAAATGAAGAACTTTCCTCAAAATATGAAGTCATCCAATGAACCTTTTTATTACTGATCTTCTTTAATTATATTTAGTGTTTTTAGAACAACAGCGAGCTTATTGGAGCTATGAGTGTAGAGTAACCAAGAGTCTGCTGCAAGGTATACCACTCAGTTGTAAGGTTAACATTGGTTCCCTGAAATTTAAACTTTTGAACATATAAAAAGCTAAAGTGATTCAAAGTTACAATTACTTTCTATTTATTTGATGAAACGTTTATAAAACATTAAATAACATAATGAAATGAACTTCCCAATATCAGAATCAGGTTTAATATCTCCAGCATATGTTATGAAATTTATTTTCTTTGCAGCAGTAGAACATTGCCATCCATAATAATAAAGAAAAAATAATAGAACTATAAGCACATGCAAAAATCATAAACAGAATCAAACAACTTTTTACTTTGTTGGTGATAACAGAGTTGGTTTTGGCTAATGGGAATCCAAATAAAAATCAGAATCAGAATCAGGCACATGTTGTGAAATTTGTTAACTTTGCAGCAGCAGTTCAATGCAATACTTGATAATAGAGAGTAAAAAAAAACTGAATTACAGTACATATACAGTATGTCAATTAGCTAACTTAAAAAAGTTGTGCAAAAAAATAGGAAATAACGAGAAGTAGTGAGGTAGTGTTTATGGGTACAATCATTAACCACATCTCCCATTTCATCACAAGATACCAGTATCTATAAGATGAAACAATGAAATTAATTTTCTAATTTGGGAGATGATTTTTGAGATGACTCTTGTTTTAATAAATTGCTAAAATGATTGAAAGCAGTAACTTCATAAACCTCAAGAAAATTTATCTTTAATTACACCTTTGGAATTCTTCCCACCTTGAAATTCCAACATAGGGATAATTTCATTATAGGACAATAGATAGTCCTAATGACCATGCATATTAAATAAGTAATTAAAAACAAGAGCAAAAAAAAAGAAGAAAATGTGAGGTAGTGTGCATTGGTTCATTGTCCATTCAGAAACCTGATGGCAGTGGGGAAGAAGCTATTCCTAAAATGTTTAGTTTCAGGCTCCTGTACCTCCTCCTTGATGGTAGTAATGAGAAGGTAACATGTCCTGGGTGGTGGGGATTCTTAACAACAGATACCATCTTTCTGAAGCATTGTCGTATGAAGATGTCATTCAATGCTGGGGAGGCTAGTGCCCATGATAGAGCTGGCTGAGTTTGCAACTTTCTGCAGCTTCTTCTGATCCTGTGCAGTAGCGCCCCCCCATACCATACCAGATGGTATGGTGCTCTCCTTTAAACATCTGTAGAAATTTGCGAGAGTCTTTGGTGACATACCAAATCTCCTCAAGCTCCTAATGAAATATAGTCACTCTTGTGCCTTCCTTGTAATTGCAACAATATGTTGGGCTCAGGATAGAACTTCAGGGATGTTGACACCCCGGAAATTGAAGTTGCTGACCTTTCCATTGCTGATCCCTCAATGAGGACTGATGTGTGTTCCCTCGATTTCCTTTTCCTGAACTCCACAATCAATTCCTTGTTCTTACTGACATTGAGTGCAAGGTTGTTGTTTCAACACCACTCAACAAGATAATCTATATCATTCCAGTATGCCTCCTCTTCACCATGTGAATTTCTGCCAACAATAGTTGTGTCATCGGTGAAGTTATAGATGGTGTTTGAACTGTACCGAACCACACAGACATGGGTGTAGAGAGAGTAGGGTAGTGGGCTATGCATGTATCCTTGAGGTGCACCAGTTTTGATTGTCAGGGAGGAGGAGATGCTATTTTTAATCTGCACTGATGAAGCAGTCAAAGATCCAGTTGCAGAGGGAGGTATAGAGGCCTAAGTTTTGGAGCTTGTTGATTTATACTGCGGGTATGATTGTGTTGAACACTGAGCTGTAATCAATGAACAGCAGCCTGAGGTAGGTATTGCTATCAGCCATGTGATCTAAGGCAAAGTGGTAGGTACAATAGTATAATTTAAGAAGCACTTTGATTGATACGTGGAGGGGGTGGGGCTTAAAGGGATAAGGGCTGAACATAGAAATTAGTACTTGCTAGGTGGACACTGGTTGACATGAACTTGCTAGACTGAAGGGCCTGTGTCCATACTGTAAGCTCTTTGACACTGTGACACTCATTCACATCCCTTGATGCAGGCACAGATTTTTTTTTAATGCAGTAGGTTCAACTTGCTGTCTAATAGCTTTGTTTTCAAGATACCTCCATATTATTCAACTTCAAGATATCTGTGACAGGGCCAGCAAGTTTAAACCTAAGCAGCAACTGTTATTTGTTCATAAATGTGTAAGATTCTGCAGATGCTGGAAATCCAGAGCAAAAGATAAAATGAACTAAGCAGGTCAGGGACTATTTATGGAAATGAATAAACAGTTGACATTATGGGCAGAGACCCGTCATCAAGACTGAAAAGGAAGGGAGAAGATGCCAGAATAAAAAAGGTGGGGGATGGGACGGAGGACAAGCTAGAAAGTGAGAGGTAAATCCAGGTGGGTGGGGGAGGTGGGATGGAGTAATATGCTGCGAGGTGAGAGGTGGAAAATGCAAAACACTAGGGAAGAAGGAATCGGAAAGGAGAGGAGAGTGGATCATGGGAGAAGAAAAGAATGAGAAGCACCACTGGGGAGGTGATGGGATGGTGAGGAGAAGAGGGAGGGGGCCAGAAAAGAAATTACTGGAATGTTCATGCCAACAAGTTGGAGGCTACCTAGATGGAAAATGCTCCTCCACCCTGAGAGCTGCCTCATCGTGGCACAAGAGGAAGCCATGGGCCAACATGTCAGAATTGGATCGCAAATAGGAATTAAAATGGTTGGCCACTGGGAAGTTCTGCATTTTGTGGATGGAGGGAGGTGCTTGAGAAAATGGTCCCCGGCTTATGCTGAGTCTCACCAATGTAGAAGTGGCCGCATTGGGAGCACCGGATGCAGTAGATGGCTCCAACAAATTTGCAAGTGAAGTATTGCCTCACCTGGAAGGACTGTTTGGGGCCCTGAACGAAGGTGAGGGAGGAAGTGAATGGGCAGTTGTAGCGTATCTGATGCTTACAGGGATACGTGCCAGGATGGACATTAATGGGGTAGGAAGAATGGACAAGGTTATTATGGAATATGTCATCGTGAGTTATAGCATTAAACTACCTATATTTGAAACACGTTTAGATTTCTATGTTTCCATTCAAAATGAAGGCTAGAAGCACCCAAGTTACTTCTAAATATGAACACAGCCGTTGGCCACTTGAGAAAATGACTTGTCAGTTTCCAAAGGAAATCTCTTAAGTGACCTCCTATGGTGACCCAGCAGCTGTGGTGTTCAGTATTACTGTAGAGAGGAAAACAACCAGTAAGAACACATCTCCAATTATTACATGCGATTCAAAGGCAAATGGAGCATTAAGTTATAAAAAATAGTGATGAAATGGTTTTCTAGTAACACAACCCCTCCCTAATGTGGGGGTCTCCTGTACAGTTATAAGTATCCATAGAAGATTTAACAACATTAGTCACAGTATTTTGGCAGTACAGTTATTTATCTTTTTCATCATCAGAGTACTCTTTCACTTTCAAGGCAATAATTTCCTTAACCATGTCCATACATGAGTAAGACTATTTTCAGGACCTAGCTGTGCATAAACTAGCTGTCACATTTTCCATAGGACAATAGGAACAGCACTTCAGAAGTACTTAATTGATGTAAAAAGCTTTGGGATGCTCTGAGGTTGTGAAAGTAATTGGAATAATTCAAGTTCTTCCTTTTACATCAGCAGGAAATTCCCTTCATCAGACTGCCAGTCTGGCAGGTGACATACGTGAATGTTTCCTCGCAGTTTCTTCAATCAAGTTCAACCCACATTTATAGCACATTACTGTCCTTTCACCCAATTTGTACTGTGCAGGTCCACAGTACAAACTGACATTAATTTGGCATTTTCATTCAAGGTGACTATGACAAATATTTGGAAATGGAACTTTTATACAGTACCAGTGTAAATAAAGGCATCCTTCCAGTGGATAGTAAATGGGTTAGCTGGATATGGGCCAAATGTGGACAGATAGGACTAGGGTGGACGGGCATTTTAGTGGCTTGGATGAGTTGGGCCAAAAGAACTTTTTGTGCTGTTACTCTACAACTCCAAGCCTTCGATTACATTATGAAACTGGACAGAAGATCAAATTAGATTTTTTTTATTAATCAAACATAATATTCCAACCAAAGATGATGACAAAAAAATCCACCCTTCATCATTAATTATACTGATAAGGACATCAATAACTATAAAATCCATGCCTGTCTGCTCTTACTTATTTGAACAGTTTGTGTAAAGAATAAATAGACGTGCTTCTCTGATGGTGAAAGTAAACTGTCAGGAGCACCTTTCAAACATGACTTTGCCGAATTGTTTCTCATCACTGAGAAGCGTAACTGAATCTATCTAACCTGAGTGAGGATGCTGAATTGTCATCAGATGCTTCAGTATCCAGGATGTTTGAGTGATCACCCAGATACCTTCTCATCATTTTAGTAACTTAATTTGAGAATTTAATTTGCACATTGTACTCACAGCTGTATTTATTAGAGATCAATAGACAAAGAGAATATATATAAATGGAATTAATCATTATAATTTTCTATTTATTTTATAAAGACCGCTGATGATATTAAATAAATAGGTAAATAGATGAGTAGGTACTTTATTGATCTCAAAAGAAATGACAGTGTCACAGTAGCATTAGAGTGCAAAGATAAACAAATACATAACTATTAGAAGAGAAGAAAGAAAGAATAAAAAATGAGTTACTTCAAACAGTTTAACACGAGGGGGTCATCACCTCCCCAGCTATAGATTGATTCATTATAGAGCCTAATAATTGAGGGTATGAATGACCTCATATAGCACTCTTTGGAGCAGCACAGTTGTCTTAGTCTATTACTAAAAGAGCTCCTCTGTTCAGCCAAGGTGGCGTGCTGAGGGTAAGAAACATTGTCCAGAATTGCCAGGATTTTCTTGGGGTCCTTTGTTCTACCACAGCCCCCAGTGTGTCCAGTTTGACTCCTATAACAGTCAGCCTTTCTAATCAGTTTATTGAGCCTATTAGCATTGCACGTTTTGATGCCACTGTGAAGGAGAGGGCTGCATACTCCAAAGGACTTCAGTCTCCTCAGGAAGTAGAGGTGACTCTGGCCCTTCTTGTACACAACCTCTGTATTGGTGCTCCACTCAAGCCTGTCATTCAGGTGCACCCCCAGGTATCTGTAGGTCCTCACCATCCATAGTAAAAGGGAGCAATGTAGGCTTAGTCTTCCAAAAGTCCATCACCATCTCCTTTCTCTGACTGATGTTGAGCTACAGATGATTCAGCTTGCACCATTTGACAAAGTCCTCCACCGGGCCTGTATTCATCCTCCTGTCCTGCCTTTATACACCCAACTATTAATAGACAATAGACAATAGGTGCAGGAGTAGGCCATTCGGCCCTTCAAGCCAGCACCGCCATTCACTGTGATCATGGCTGATCATCCACAATCAGTACCCTGTTCCTGCCTTCTCCCCACATCCCTTGACTCCGCTATCATTAAGAGCTCTATCTAAGTCTTTCTTGAAAGTATCCAGAGAATTGGCCTCCACTGCCTTCTGAGGCAGAGCGCTCCACAGATCCACAACTCTCTGGGTGAAGAAGTTTTTCCTCAAGTCCGTTCTAAATGGCCTAACCCTTATTCTCAAATTGTGGCCTCTGGTTCTGGACCCCTCCAACATCGGGAACATGTTCCCTGCCTCTAGTGTGTCCAATCCCTTAATAATCTTAAATGTTTCAATCAGATCCCCTCTCATCCTTTTAAACTCCAGTGTACACAAGCCCAGTCGCTCCAATCTTTCAACATATGACAGTCCCGCCATCCCAGGAATTAACCTTGTGAACCTCCGCTGTACTTCCTCAATAGCAAGAATGTCCTTCCTGAAATTTGGAGACCAAAACTGTACACAATACTCCAGATGTGGTCTCACCAGGGCTCTGTACAACTGCAGAAGGACCCCTTTGCTCCTATACTCAACTCCCCTTGTTATGAAGGCCAACATGCCATTAGCTTTCTTCACTGCCTGCTGTACCTGCATCAGAGTCAACAGAGAATTTCTGTAGATGACATGGCTCAGTGTCGTATCTAAAGTC